>NC_140470.1:32125713-32790713 GCF_051167445.1 Perissodus microlepis | reverse complement strand
CTTAAAAAAGCAATTAAATAATTAATGTGCTTAAATGACTGATCAGGGGACTTTTATACCTCTGAGTATTTCATCAAGCTCAAAAAAAAGTTTACAGAAGGAAAAAAACAACATAATTATTTGGAAAGTTTAGTAGGAATCAAAGTTTTACTCACAACTCTTACTTGTTCTTTTCTTTTGTTAATATTGGTGTTTATAACCCTTTAGAATAAAACCTGAACCAGTAACCTAACAAACAACACAACAACACTGCATAAAATATCTTGATCCATGCTCAATCGTCCATGTAAGCAAGTCCGAAAAGGTGGATTCCATTGATGTCGACGTAAACGCTACATTCAGATCAACAGAATCCACCTTTTGGGACTGCATAAAACAGATTTTGGAACATGTGGCATCCAGAGTTTAAAACTTATTAACTTACTTTACTTACTCCTTTACATTTTAACTTACTTTATTCTTGAAAGGTTTATATTTTGGACTAAAGTAAGGAATTATAAATTGGTCAATTCAAACTGTCTCAGGTGTAACACTGTCTGTGAAGCTGAATTTAATATTAAAGTTTTAGAGCATGTTTAGTGTCACCTTCTGCCAGCACAGAGCATCAGCTAACTAGTGACAGAACCCATAAGTCAGGGGGAAATGAGGACACTAAATGTATTATTATTATTATTATCAGGAAGTCCTAAAAACTCCCTGAAAAGCCTTCAGTTAATCCAAAATGCTGCAGCAAGAGTCCTGACAGGGACTAGAAAGAGAGAGCAGATTTCTCCTGTTTTGGCTTCCTGTTAAATCCAGAATTCAAAATCCTGCTCCTCACATACAAGGTCTTAAATAATCAGGCCCCATCTTATCTTAATGACCTTGTAGTACCATATCACCCTATTAGAGCACTTCGCTCTCACACTGCAGGCTTACTTGTTGTTCCTAGAGTATTTCAAGGCCCTAAAAATGACCCAAAGCTGATGAACAGTATCCTGTTTAATTGAGAAATAGGTCATTTCAATTTTTTTACTTTGCTTTCATGGGGCATTGTGTATTGAATTTTGAGGTGGAAAAAAATGAATTTAATCCTCTTTGGGATAAGGTGGTAACATGATACAATGTGGAACAAGTGAAACACCGTGAATACTGTACTATAACTTCCAGCTGTTGTGCATGAATCTACAAATTCCATAAAATGTAACAAAATAGCAATCACACAATAAATAAATAAAACTGCATATGGCATTTATTTTGAATTTAAAGTGAATGTCTACACTTATAAAAGAAAAAAAAACATCTAATAGTAATGTCATGTATACTCACGTTCTTCACAGTTTGCAGTAATGCTAGGAACCCTGGACTCTCAACTATCATTTGAATCACCATCTCAACTCTGTGAAGTATCAGAAGCTTATACTGTAAGATCGAGACTGATGAGATTGTGTCTACAGCCAACATTTTATTTATTTTATCGGTTATAGAGAGTAGCTTTTGTAACAGGCATTGGTGGTAATTGAGGTTTTTTAATGTCATCATATCTATTGAGAAAAGGATAGATCACAGTTTGGAAAAAGGATTACATTACTCACTGCCGTCTAATTGGCTTACTACACTTACATGTGATACTGTCATGTGAATGGTGTGCGAGGACTGAGTTCTTAAAATGCATGTGGACGTGGGTGAATCCTGCAGAAGACTCCTGAGCAGATGGAACCAAGCACTGCTTGTTACCTGCTAACCACTGACAAAGCAGAACTTTTCTCTTTGGAATGTGAACTTAAAACTTATTGTTTCTTTGGGTTATAGCTGCAACAAAAAAACTTTTTTGTGTGTTAACTGACTTTTAGTTGAGAATGACTACATGTCTAGATAAAATCCTTGGTCAGAACTTTAGGACAGTCATGTAAATGTGTGTCTAACATGTCCTACATCACTCCATCTAAGACTAACTTCACTGTTGGACTGCAGTACCGAGGGATACTGGAAGTCTTGTTATTTTCTGCTCCAATCACAACATCTTGCTGTGTGTTGCTCTTCATCAATGGGACCATGCTACACATCTTGAGGAGTAAAGCAGTGTTTCGTGAGACAGCCTGTTATGTTCTTCTTTATAATTTACTTTTTGCAGACACCATACAGATGGTCCTGAGTCAGTTATTGTACTTACTATCTGCTTGTAGAATCAGACTGACATATCCTGTTTGTGGCTTTCTTGTCATGCTTGCCAATCTCACAACTGGGATCTCTCCTCTCACACTGGTGGTGATGTCTCTGGAGAGATATGTAGCTGTGTGCTACCCTCTAAGGCATGCTAGCATCATCACCATCAGGAACACAGCACTAGCGATCATCATAGTTTGGGCCGTCAGTTCACTAAATGTTTTTATTCGACTGATTTTGCTGTTAAATTTTCAATTTGAAGATTTAGAGAGTCTCCAAATGAGTTCCTGATGAAGGCTCTCAGGGTCCTGTTGATCTTGTACAATTCTAGGCATTCCAGTATCCAGCTGTGGGGCATTGAGTCATAGGCCTTCTTGTAATCAATCCAGGCAGTGCATAGGTTGGTCAGTCTGGTCTTGCAGTCTCAGCTGACTGTTCTGTCTACCAGTAGCTGGTGTTTTGCGCCTCTGGTATTCTTGCCAATTCCTTTCTGTGTCCCGCTCATGTATTGACCCATGTGCCTGTTCATCTTAGCCAACATGATGCCTGACAGGAGCTTCCATGTAGTACTGACCCCAAGAAGGGACCGGTCCCTTCTTGGGGTCCTTGGGGATCAGGACTGTCCGACCTTCGGTTAGCCATTCCGGGTGTCCCTCGTTAACTAGCAGCTGGTTCATTTGTGCTGCCAGACGCTCGTGGAGTGCAGTCAGCTTCTTTAGCCAGTAGGCGTGAACCATGTCGGGCCCTGGTGCTGTCCAACTCTTCATACTGGAGACCCTTTCTTGGATATCTGCCACTGTGATGGTTACTGGACCCTGTTCAGGGAGGTCGCTATGGTCTGCCCTCAGATCCACTAGCCACTGAGCATTGCCGTTATGGGTTGCGTCCTTTTCCCATATGCTCTTCCAGTATTGCTCCGTCTCCAGCCTTGGTGGTGCTGTTCTCTTATTATTGTTCCCTTGCCACTGAGAGTACACCTTTGCTGGTTCTGTGGAGAACAGCTGGTTTATTCTCCTGCCTTCTATCTCTCTGGTGTACCTCCTCAAGCGGCTGGCCAAGGCTGTGAGTCTTTGCTTGGCAGTTTCCAAGGCCTCAGGTATGGACAGCTTGCTGTATTTCTTATGCACCTTCTTTGTCGCACCTTTCTGCAACTCCGTTAGTTGGCTAACCTCCCTCCGTGCTACTTTGATCTTGCCCTCTAGCCTCCTTCTCCATGGAGGGTACTGCCCCTTGTGGCTGTTCAACTTGTAGCAAAGCATCTCACTGATCACTGCTGCCATATTGTAGATCAGCTTGTTAGTGTCGGTAATCGTGGTTGTAGGTATTGTCCGTAGTGCTGCATTCATCATCTAGGTCTGCTAACATCATCTAGCAGACCTTCTGAGGGTACTTCACGTAATCTTGGTAACCAGCTACGGGGGATCCAGGTTTCAAGCTTGACCATGATCCTTTTTTCAGGTCAGTTCCTCTCGCACTCAACGATCCTTCTCCTATTGCACTTGGGGCTTGGTACCCAATCTCGGGTGGGGGTGATGATATCTCCCCCCTCACCTGGCGTCCTGACTCCTCCTTGTTGTAGCATTTATGTTGTACCTCATCAATCTCTAGCTGTGAGAGCAGTCCCTTCTTTAATTCTTTAATAATGTCTGTTTAAACACTTTGCTGTGATTATTTCCATGTTGGCTTGAAAATTTGTATCTCCCTCTGTTGGTATTGCAGCTTACTGTATTTTTTTATTTTTTTTTTATGCCTGTCCCGTTTCGTTCTTTTGCCATCAGAATTATTGTCTAAAGGCGAGGAAAGATGCCCAACGGATTTACTTTACCAAATTGACCATCCCAGCCTTGCCGTAATGGTCTATTTGATTCACCTTTTATTGTTTATTTTATTTTATTTTTTTATTTTCACTTGCCAGACTTGACTAGACAGACTTGAATGAGGAAAAGAAAAGGGAGAAAGGAAGAGGGGGAAAAAACAGAGGAGAAGAGGGATGGGGATAAAGGGCAAAAAAACAAAAACCAACTAAATAAGCAGACAAAAAAAATACATATATCAATCACCTGGATCACCTGTTGAGAAAGAAAAAAGAAAACAAGCAGAAGAAAACGAGAGCAATACAATAAACAACATCACGATGATATATGGGAATATCACAGTAAATACTAAATATTAAACATTATTGTGCAGCACGTAAGATCGACAGCGCACAGTGTGCTTTGAGGTAGGAGCCAATAAGGGTGTAGTTTGTGTGTGTGATCACCCGTGTGTACACCTGTGAGCATGGACGCGCTTGTTTTTAAAAGGTTCCTTCATGTAATGATCTGCTAGAGGGTGTGGGGGGCCACAGCCCCGTCCTCCAGGGCATGAAGCAGGTATGGAGGAGATCAAGACTCCAGACATCCAGAGGCCCTCAGAACACAAGAGACCAAGGAAGACCAACAGAGGGGCAGCCGCGCCACTATCCCAGAAAGAGCTGAGGAGAGTCCCAGATGAGGGGTCAGCCGCGGAGCAGAAGCCAGGGGGGGTTGCAGTGACGTGCCCGTGAGCTCCGCCGGCAGCCAGCTGCGCCAGAGTGACCAAGCCCCAGGCTCCAGGCCCCGATAAGCACCCCACCCCGAAGTGGCCCGAGCGAGCCCCAGGCTCCAGGCCCCGATAAGCAGCCACCAAGGAGTGAGCCGGTGTGTACCTGGGCGCCCATCCAGACACAAAGAACCACCAACGCACCGATGTCTGAGGGCGTCTGCCACCGGCAGGGGAAGTGGTGGGGGGAGATAGGCCTCCATACCTTGGAGGGCCTGAGATGTCCCCAGAGAGGTGGCGTCTGATACCCAACCTGACATATAGACACAGACATACAGGCACACACAGATACAAACATCCATTCCCACCCTCATGCTCTCATATGCAATTACTCAACACTCACCCAACGTGGAGACAGACATAGAGAGACGCTGTACACACAATCACACTCCCCAAGCGTACTCTAAGAACCGGGTCTAGGTACCTTTGTCCCTGGAGGGGGAAACTGCACCCAGACCCAGGTGGTGTTACCCTTTTCCCTGCGGTGGGGAGAAGCAGACCGCCCCGACTCCGCAGCAGCAGGGAGGCCCCACACTCCAGACCCCATTCGGACGGCCAACTCCTCCTCCTGCCCCCCCCCCCCCCCCCGCTCCAGCAGGCTGCAGAGAACGGGGGTGTGTGAAGACTCCAAACCTCCCTCTGCTCGCTCATATGTAGTGTTGATGCATGTGTGTTCTAAGGTGCATTTAAAACCCAGGAGGGCATGGAGCTACCTGCCAGAGAGCAGCAGGTAAGCGCATAGCCCCTCCTGATAGCCCTCAGTGTCTACGTGTATTTAAAATTGAGAGGTGGGCAACGACGCCAGGGGTGAGGTGTACACCCTGATGGTCTTTTGGAGTCCGTGTAGCGTGCCCACCCCAAGATCCTATATGTATGTGTTATGAGAGTGTGAGTAATGTGAATGTCTAAGTTGTGAGATAAAATTGAGGCACAGGCAGCCAGAAGGGGACAGAGGGGGGGGTTGCCTCCTCTGCACCCTGGTGACACACCTTTACCCCAAGGCCCTGCATGTGTGGGTGATTGTGGTGGAGCGGGAAGAGGGAGGCAGCTGGAGATGGGGAGGGAAGGAAGGGAGGGGCAAGTGACCCCTCCCTGGGGCCAGCTCCCCCGCTGACCCCAGTAGGCACCCCCATACTCCGCAACCCGCCAGGGAAAGGGGGCCCAGGCCCATCCGGACCGGGGCCCAGAACAGCAGCGCCGCCCGGCCCCACAGAGCCCAGGACAGCCCACCTGACCCCACCACAGAGAAAACTGCACCCACCCCGTCATCCACTCATCTTCCAGACTACACAGGACAATAGACGCCCAGGCTGAGATCTTCCTCCACCTCTCCTGTATCTCCCCCTCCTGCAGAGTGAGTTCCTGAAGAGAGGAGAGCTCCTGCAAGGTGTAACAACCTCCCCCACCAGTTGAAGAGCCCCCCAGGTGGCTCGATGCACTGGCAGCACCCTGCGCCAGGGCCAGGTTACCGTACAGCTTACTGTAGCTTCCACATGTGTTTACTTTTCATGTTTTGGAGAGGTAAAGCATGAAATGGACATGGTGGACAGGCGTGTCAATTACATGCTTTGTCATGATATCTGGTTGCATATCAGCTCAAGTGTGTGAATGAAGTTGTTAATTAATCATAGTGCCCTTGAGTTAACTTACAACACAAAGACACCCCCACCCCCCACCAAAAACGCAGAAGTCTCCCAATCATCATGTCCACAGATGATCCTGTCACCTGAAAAAATTCAAAACAAAAGTGACGAAAAGGAAAGTTTAAGTTTTAATATGTGCATGGATCCAAACCGAAAACTGCACGTCATATGTTACAATGTGTGTCACAGTGCTTGACAGTGTTGTGTTTTTAGTCTTTTTTGGCTGTGGGTGGCTTTACTTTTTTTGGTATAAATGATAAATAGACAATGGCAAAGAAGCAAGAGTTGGTTGTACCTTTACATTTTTTTAACTGTAGAAAATATATTAGAAGAAAAAATATAAATCAGTTTTTGTCTCTATCCACTATTTTTTCCTCTCTTGGATTTCATCATCAACATCAGCAGTTTTTTTTTTTTTTTACTGTGTCTTTGCTCCTGTTTTCTTAATTAACCACTGCCATTTTCCTAATGTGCTAAGTCTAAATGTTGTTGTTGTGGCATTGTTGTTTTTCAGTGGCTGAAACCACTCAGAGGTACCGCAGAGAGAAAGCTCCCATCTAACAAAGTCTCCTGATAACTCATTTAATTACATTAAATATTCAGAACCTAACTAATTAATGCTTTTAGTAAATATTGACATGATTAATGAATCCCATGGGTATTGATTAGCAGTCTTCGTGGGGAGCAGATGATGTGCATCCCAGCAGAGACAAATTATGGGAAAGTTAACAAGAAGTCAAAGGCAAATCGAGAAAAGTTCACTTCAGTGTCCTTAATGGATCCCATGGGCGTTGATTTACTAGTGCGTCAAATCTGAGTGATCCAACTAGTTGACTACTACTGGGCCTTTTAAGTATGCTCAATAGAAAAAACTCATAAACAGTTACATTGAAATTTAAAATCATATAAAAACAAGAGGAAACCCTTATTCTCAGATTTATTTGACAGGTAAACTGCACAACTACTTATATCTCATATTAGATATATAAAAATAGCTCCATGCTGAAGTATATTAACATGTAACAGCTAACATCTGAGAAATTTGGTGCATATGTGTTGATTATTTGTTGAACAGTGCCAACCAAAAATGCTTCAATACACTCTAAAAAGTAACTCACCAGGCCTTTTACCTCCACTTGATTAAATCCATGGCTGCAACATAAAAATTCTAATTTATTGATTAAGATAGACCTTCTAAGTTGCAAACTTTCTTTTTTGGGGTTGTGTTGAATTAATAATGTTGGTAATTACATTAAATTCATTTTATATGTAATTTCAAATTAAATCCCAATGTTAGTGGGCTCAAAATAAAATTCAAGTTGTAATTACTTAAAGAAATTGAATAGATAACTTATTTTATTTCCACTGTAACTTCTGATTTCAAGTTCCCTCCCCTACCCACTTAACTAACCCGGGCAAATTCACATATGGTGCGTTGCATGGTGGACTTGCAAGCTTTTGTAACATTTCATTTACAATAACAGTTCTAACAAAGCAAAGCATTTGTGCTAGTCACTTGTACTGGATGATGTGATGCTCATACAGTTAAGGAAATATTTTGCACTACCACATGTAGCTAATGCTAGCCATTCTAAACTTTAGCACAGGAGAGGATAAGACTTATAAAGTTTCATTTGACAAAAGTCTTCAGCTAAAGAGTGCAACTGTGGCTAAAAAAAGCGTGGTTAAAGTTTTGCTACACAATGCAATCTCATTTTGATCATAGGCTGATTTTGTTTTTCTTTAAGCTGTGAATAGTTTTGTCAGAGGATGACCTAGACCTTTTCTTTAGAACAACATATACAGTATTATTCCAAATTACATTAATTTAATGTTTGAGTAATTTTATACTGTTGGGCAGTTTTACTCGACAGCACAGATGGTACATGAGGATGCCTCTGATCATTTGGTCTCTAATGCCATAGATAAGTGGGCTCAAACATCTGGGGGAAAGGATCATAGACACATAAATTATACTACAGATGCGTAAAAATGTTACTCTGTCAAGGACTTTTGAGATCTCTGTAACCAAAGGGTCATGAATAGTTGAGGACAGACTGAGGCCTAACTGTATCAGGTGCAGCAGCAGTGTGCTACGAACCTTACGGGCTGAAGCTTTATCTGTGGAGGCCGACCTGGCTGCTATCATAACACCAATATAGGAGCAAGTAACTGCAACTCCAGCAGATACAAAAATAACCCAAGTGTAAGCTTTGTCATAATGATCAGACATGGGGCCAAGCAACAAAGGAGCGTTAGAGCAAAAGTCTTTCATTTGGAGACTCTCTAAATCTTCAAATTGAAAATTTAACAGCAAAATCAGTCGAATAAAAACATTTAGTGAACTGACGGCCCAAACTATGATGATCGCTAGTGCTGTGTTCCTGATGGTGATGATGCTAGCATGCCTTAGAGAGTAGCACACAGCTACATATCTCTCCAGAGACATCACCACCAGTGTGAGAGGAGAGATCCCAGTTGTGAGATTGGCAAGCATGACAAGAAAGCCACAAACAGGATATGTCAGTCTGATTCTACAAGCAGCTAGTAAGTACAATAACTGACTCAGGACCATCTGTATGGTGTCTGCAAAAAGTAAATTATAAAGAAGAACATAACAGGCTGTCTCACGAAACACTGCTTTACTCCTCAAGATGTGTAGCATGGTCCCATTGATGAAGAGCAACACACAGCAAGATGTTGTAATTGGAGCAGAAAATAACAAGACTTCCAGTATCCCTCGGTACTGCAGTCCAACAGTGAAGTTAGTCTTAGATGGAGTGATGTAGGACATGTTAGACACACATTTACATGACTGTCCTAAAGATCTGACCAAGGATTTTATCTAGACATGTAGTCATTCTCAACTAAAAGTCAGTTAACACACAAAAAAGTTTTTTTGTTGCAGCTATAACCCAAAGAAACAATAAGTTTTAAGTTCACATTCCAAAGAGAAAAGTTCTGCTTTGTCAGTGGTTAGCAGGTAACAAGCAGTGCTTGGTTCCATCTGCTCAGGAGTCTTCTGCAGGATTCACCCATGTCCACATGCATTTTAAGAACTCAGTCCTCGCACACCATTCACATGACAGCATCACATGTAAGTGTAGTAAGCCAATTAGACGGCAGTGAGTAATGTAATCCTTTTTCCAAAACTGTGATCTATCCTTTTCTCAATAGATATGATGACATTAAAAAACCTCAATTACCACCAATGCCTGTTACAAAAGCTACTCTCTATAACCGATAAAATAAATAAAATGTTGGCTGTAGACACAATCTCATCAGTCTCGATCTTACAGTATAAGTTTCTGATACTTCACAGAGTTGAGATGGTGATTCAAATGATAGTTGAGAGTCCAGGGTTCCTAGCATTACTGCAAACTGGGAAGAACGTGAGTATACATGACATTACTATTAGATGTTTTTTTTTCTTTTATAAGTGTAGACATTCACTTTAAATTCAAAATAAATGCCATATGCAGTTTTATTTATTTATTGTGTGATTGCTATTTTGTTACATTTTATGGAATTTGTAGATTCATGCACAACAGCTGGAAGTTATAGTACAGTATTCACGGTGTTTCACTTGTTCCACATTGTATCATGTTACCACCTTATCCCAAAGAGGATTAAATTCATTTTTTTCCACCTCAAAATTCAATACACAATGCCCCATGAAAGCAAAGTAAAAAAATTGAAATGACCTATTTCTCAATTAAACAGGATACTGTTCATCAGCTTTGGGTCATTTTTAGGGCCTTGAAATACTCTAGGAACAACAAGTAGGCCTGCAGTGTGAGAGCGAAGTGCTCTAATAGGGTGATATGGTACTACAAGGTCATTAAGATAAGATGGGGCCTGATTATTTAAGACCTTGTATGTGAGGAGCAGGATTTTGAATTCTGGATTTAACAGGAAGCCAAAACAGGAGAAATCTGCTCTCTTTCTAGTCCCTGTCAGGACTCTTGCTGCAGCATTTTGGATTAACTGAAGGCTTTTCAGGGAGTTTTTAGGACTTCCTGATAATAATAATAATAATAATAATAATAATAATAATAATAATACATTTAGTGTCCTCATTTCCCCCTGACTTATGGGTTCTGTCACTAGTTAGCTGATGCTCTGTGCTGGCAGAAGGTGACACTAAACATGCTCTAAAACTTTAATATTAAATTCAGCTTCACAGACAGTGTTACACCTGAGACAGTTTGAATTGACCAGTTTATAATTCCTTACTTTAGTCCAAAATATAAACCTTTCAAGAATAAAGTAAGTTAAAAATGTAAAGGAGTAAGTAAAGTAAGTTAATAAGTTTTAAACTCTGGATGCCACATGTTCCAAAATCTGTTTTATGCAGTCCCAAAAGGTGGATTCTGTTGATCTGAATGTAGCGTTTACGTCGACATCAATGGAATCCACCTTTTCGGACTTGCTTACATGGACGATTGAGCATGGATCAAGATATTTTATGCAGTGTTGTTGTGTTGTTTGTTAGGTTACTGGTTCAGGTTTTATTCTAAAGGGTTATAAACACCAATATTAACAAAAGAAAAGAACAAGTAAGAGTTGTGAGTAAAACTTTGATTCCTACTAAACTTTCCAAATAATTATGTTGTTTTTTTTCTTTCTGTAAACTTTGTTTTGAGCTTGATGAAATACTCAGAGGTATAAAAGTCCCCTGATTAGTCATTTAAGCGCATTAATTATTTAATTGCTTTTTTAAGGTTGGCAGTAGAGCTGGGCGATATGAGATTTTTTCATATCACGATATGTTTTTTTCATTTCAGGCGATAACGATATATATCGCGATATAAGACAAATAACTATATTTGTAAGATTTAAATGTGCCGTTGCTCACAAGTAAAATGTGAAATAATCAGCAGCTTGTTTTGATTTAAATATTTATTTCCCATAATAAGTTCAACAGGGTAGATGTACTTAAGGAACATGAGACTTTTCCAGACAAATAAAGGCAAATATTGCAAACTACACAAAAGGCAGCCGCTAAAGCGTTTAAGTTTCAAAATAGAACAAACAAAACAGACTACTAAATTGTCAATTCCACTTAGAAATTATTAATTCTAAAAATAAATCTTAGTCAATTTTGTCTGTTCTTCTGTAAAACAAACTAACTTTTGT
The DNA here is from genome assembly GCF_051167445.1 of Perissodus microlepis. NCBI lineage: Eukaryota > Metazoa > Chordata > Actinopteri > Cichliformes > Cichlidae > Perissodus > Perissodus microlepis. The sequence continues at coordinate 32,779,206 of NC_140470.1, read as the reverse complement.
CAATATCAAATAAACTGAGAACTAAAAGGAAATTCTCAGTCTCTCCTTGTTGTATAGCTGAGCTTTTCAAACAGTTTTAACAGTTACTTTAGTCTGACAAAAGCCGAATAACGAATTAGCGCTTCCAGTCAGAGATTGAGCATGCACCGCTGTATTGTATTTCCAGGCTTGCTTTCGGCACATTTACAGTGCGCGCTACTCTGTTTGACTTGAAATAGCCGAAATACCTTCACGCTACGGAACTTCTATGGCTCTTCCGTTCGACAATCTCTCCGGCGTTGGAACCATCATCTGTTTTATCTCCGGTAACCTTCGGTCACGCTCTCGGTTGATTTTTCTCTAGTCGGCACACTCATTTCCTCCGTTACCCGGGCGGCACGGCGGCTGGCTGCTTCCCAAACAAATACACATGTGCGGCTTGGCACTTGTGCTGTACGTAACAAGTCACGTGACGTAACGCTGCAGCTGTGATTGGTTCGGCTCTGCACTACTTAATTTGGATTGGCTGTTCTCTTTTTTTTAAGAGGACAAGAGAGATGAGGCCTATCGCAATAGTTAAATTTTTCTATCGAGAAAAAGTTATTTCGCAATACGTATCGTTATCGTTCTATCGCCCAGCTCTAGTTGGCAGTAAATAATGGTGTAATAACGCCTCCTGTTGGCATCATTAAGCTTAATGAAGTGAGTGTTGTGTGTATCCCTGTAGGGACAAAGTGTAAGTTTAACAAGCACAAACAAGTACGAATGGAGAAAACTTTAGTCTTCACTGCTTTTCCTGAAGACTTTGCCTACATCTTAAACAGACATTATTAACACACACACACACACACATACATACATACATACATACACCCACACATATACATATATATATATATATATATATATATATATATATATATATATATATATACATATATATATTCCCCACTCGCCCTGCGGGCAGTCAATCCTTCAAGCTCGGGTCCTCTACCAGAGGCCTGGGAGCTTGAGGGTCCTGCGCAGTATCTTAGCTGTTCCCAGGACTGCGCTCTTCTGGACAGAGATCTCTGATGTTGTTCCCGGGATCTGCTGGAGCCACTCGCCTAGCTTGGGAGTCACCGCACCTAGTGCTCCAATTACCACTGGGACCACCGTCACCTTCACCCTCCACATCCTCTCGAGCTCTTCTCTGAGTCCTTGGTATTTCTCCAGCTTCTCGTGTTCCTTCTTCCTGATATTGCTGTCATTCGGAACCGCTACATCGATCACTACGGCCGTCTTCTTCTGTTTGTCTACCACCACTATGTCCGGTTGGTTAGCCACCACCATTTTGTCCGTCTGTATCTGGAAGTCCCACAGGATCTTAGCTCGGTCATTCTCCATCACCCTTGGGGGCGTCTCCCATTTTGACCCCGGGACTTCCAGGTTATACTCGGCACAGATGTTCCTGTATACTATGCCGGCCACTTGGTTATGGCGTTCCATGTATGCCTTGCCTGCTAGCATCTTACACCCTGCTGTTATGTGCTGGATTGTCTCTGGGGCATCTTTACACAGCCTGCACCTGGGGTCTTGCCTGGTGTGATAGACCCCAGCCTCTATGGATCTTGTACTCAGAGCTTGTTCCTGTGCTGCCATGATTAGTGCCTCTGTGCTGTCTTTCAGTCCAGCTTTGTCCAGCCACTGGTAGGATTTCTGGATATCAGCCACCTCCTCTATCTGCCGGTGGTACATACCGTGCAGGGGCCTGTCCTTCCATGATGGTTCCTCGTCTCCCTCCTCTTTCTTGGGTTTCTGCTGCCTGAGGTATTCACTGAGCACTCGGTCAGTTGGGGCCATCTTTGTGATGTATTCGTGGATGTTCCTTGTCTCATCCTGGACTGTGGTGTTGACACTCATCAGTCCCCGGCCCCCTTCCTTCCGCTTAGCGTACAGCCTCAGGGTGCTGGACTTGGGGTGCATGGTAAGGAGCTTTCTTGTCTTGATGTCAGTGGCTTCTATCTCCTCCTTTGGCCAGCCTATTACCCCAGCAGGGTACCTGATCACGGGCAGAGCGTAGGTGTTGATAGCCCGGATCTTGTTCTGACAGTTCAGCTGACTCCTCAGGACTTGCCTGACCCTCTGCAGGTACTTGGTGGTTGCAGCTTTCCTAGCGGCCTCTTCATGGTTCCCATTTGCCTGCGGGATCCCCAGGTACTTGTAACTGTCCTCTATGTCTGCAATGTTGCCTTCTGGTAGTTTGATCTCCTCTTTGTTACCATCCGACTACATTTCTCCAGCCCGAACGACATTCCGTCATTTCTGTATATCCTGGTGGTGTGGATCAGTGAATCGATGTCTCGTTCACTCTTGGCATACAGCTTGATGTCATCCATGTACAGGAGGTGGCTGACAACTGTTTTATTCTGTAGTTGGTATCCGTACCCAGTCTTGTCAATGATCTCACTGAGGGGGTTCAGGCCAATGCAGAACAGCAGTGGGGACAGAGCATCTCCTTGGTAGATCCCGCACTTGATGGTGACTTGTGCTATGGGCTTGAGGTTGGCCTCCAGTGTTGTCCGCCACATCCCCATTGAGTTCCTGATGAAGGCTCTCAGGGTCCTGTTGATCTTATATAGTTCTAGGCATTCCAGGATCCAGGTGTGGGGCATTGAGTCATAGGCCTTCTTGTAATCAATCCAGGCAGTGCACAGGTTGGTCAGTCTGGTCCTGCAGTCTTGGCTGACTGCTTGGTCTGCCAGTAGCTGGTGTTTTGCGCCTCTGGTATTCCTGCCCATCCCTTCCTGTGCGCCGCTCATGTATTGACCCATGTGCCTGTTCATCTTACCCGCTATGATGCCTGACAGGAGCTTCCATGTGGTGCTGAGACAGGTCATTGGTCGGTAGTTGGAGGGGACCGGTCCCTTCTGGGGGTCCTTGAGGATCAGGACTGTCCGGCCTTCGGTTAGCCATTCTGGGTGTCTCTCGTCAACTAGCAGCTGGTTCATTATGTATATATATATATGTATATGTATATATATATATATACACTCATACACACACACACACAAGTATATGTATATATATATACATATATGTGTGTGTGTGTGTATGATGGTGACTTGTGCCTTGTGCTATTAACGTATATATATATATATATATATATATATATATATATATATATATATATATACATATACGTGTGTGTGTGTGTGTGTGTGTATGAGTGTATATATATATATATATATATATATATATATATATGTATATACGTTAATAAGTTAGCCCCCTAGCTTAATTGATTCTGACGATTAAGGACCCTGGAATGTACTTGAAAAGATTTTTGCTCCCTACCAATTTTGCTTAAAACATATTGTCTCTCCCTGCTGGTAATGCAACTTGTGACACGGCGGACTGCCAGTATCCCCAATATCTGGCTCTCAGCTTTCAGTCTTCAATGGCAACTTATTATTAAAAAGCTTTATTTGAAAGCACTTCTTAAAGTTTCAAAGTGCTTCACACAAATGTATATTTAAAATCCAAGGAACAGTTAAAAACTTTTAAACAGGAACAAAGAGAAACAAGACAAGACTCCCTCTTCTCTGCAAGATGCTGCCATTGGTAAAAATGAAGAGATTTAAAACGTCATGTATTGTATATTTAGTGTTTTCATGTTGTTTTTCCTTTTTTGTATATTGTTTTCTTTACTTTCCACCTTTGTGGTCTTGCTACCTAATTTAAGCAACTGCACAATTACAATAAAAAAAGTTCTAAGTTGTAAAAAACAAAGACAATAGCAAAGTTTTGGTCCCAGTGTCCAGACTGTTCCACAACTTAGGATGGAAAAAAGCTGCTGAGCTTCATTGTTAGCTAAGATATTACCAAGCTTCTACCCACAGGTTGTCAAACATGCCCTACCTCCACCCTGATTGAATGTTAACTGTACTGTTAACATTCATGGAAACTTGCACTGTACTTACTTATAAACATTTTTTTATTACACTATCTATCTATCTATCTATTAGGAATCTAGTGAAGCCCCATTCATGGAGCTCAGTGACCAGTGCTTAATGGACAATGGAGCAAGGGTATTTAATGCTTCATTATAAGCCAGATTAGTCTTTAATAGGACTTTAAAATCAACATGAAATTGAAGAGACAAACACTGTAGTACTGAAGTATTATGTTCATTTTTCTTGATGTCCCTTAAAATCAGGTAAGGACATTCTTAATTGTCAGAAGCCTTTTAAGAGCGCTCTGAACAAAGAACATGGCAAGGCAGGCAAAAATAATATGATGTATGACTTTCTGTAAATTCTGTAGCAGACAAGAATGATTACGTGAGCATCACTGCCAACAGTCACTACATGGTTACTGTCATACTGCTTAGTTTTTTTGCTCAATGATGGTGCCACCACAGCCACATTGCACTGAAGGAGGATTTCTCTAACCCAGATCTTAAACTATTGTGGTGGATGCATTTTAGAAAACAATTACTTTGGCTAGAGCGTCACATATGAGTCTTATGGTATCATAGTCATAATGTGCATTCATATTAATTTTAGGCACTTTAACTGCTGTGTCGCTTGAACTTGTGCAGTATTTAACTTTAAGGTGTTTTATAGAAAACTACACTATACATTACTTAATAATAAAATATACTGTAAGTATCCAAGCTTTTCATTTTTTTGCAAACTGTATTATAAATTAAGATCTTTAACATTTATTTATTTACTTCAAATTATTTATTATTGTTAACAAGTTCAGATCTTTAAGATGTAGGCAAAGTCTTCAGGAAAAGCAGTGAAGACTAAAGTTTTCTCCATTCGTACTTGTTTGTGCTTGTTAAACTTACACTTTGTCCCTACAGGGATACACACAACACTCACTTCATTAAGCTTAATGATGCCAACAGGAGGCGTTATTACACCATTATTTACTGCCAACTAGAGCTGGGCGATAGAACGATAACGATACGTATTGCGAAATAACTTTTTTTCGATAGAAAAATTTAACTATTGCGATAGGCCTCATCTCTCTTGTCCTCTTAAAAAAAAGAAAAAGAACAGCCAATCCAAATTAAGTAGTGCAGAGCCGAACCAAACACAGCTGCAGCGTCACGTCACGTGACTTGTTACGTACAGCACAAGTGCCAAACCGCACATATGTATTTGTTTGGGAAGCAGCCAGCCGCCGTGCCGCCCGGGTAACGGAGGAAATGAGTGTGCCGACTAGAGAAAAATCAACCGAGAGCGTGACCGAAGGTTACTGGAGATAAAACAGATGATGGTTCCAACGCCGGAGAGATTGTCGAACGGAAGAGCCATAGAAGTTTCGTAGCGTGAAGGTATTTCGGCTATTTCAAGTCAAACAGAGTAGCGCGCACTGTAAATGTGCCGAAAGCAAGCCTGGAAATACAATACAGCGGTGCATGCTCAATCTCTGACTGGAAGCGCTAATTCGTCATTCGGCTTTTGTCAGACTAAAGTAACTGTTAAAACTGTTTGAAAAGCTCAGCTATACAACAAGGAGAGATTGAGAATTTCCTTTTAGTTCTCAGTTTATTTGATATTGACAAAAGTTAGTTTGTTTTACAGAAGAACAGACAAAATTGACTAAGATTTATTTTTAGAATAAATCATTTCTAAGTGGAATTGACAATTTAGTAGTCTGTTTTGTTTGTTCTATTTTGAAACTTAAACGCTTTAGCGGCTGCCTTTTGTGTAGTTTGCAATATTTGCCTTTATTTATCTGAAAAAGTCTCATGTTCCTTAAGTACATCTACCCTGTTGAACTTATTATGGGAAATAAATATTTAAATCAAAACAAGCTGCTGATTATTTCACATTTTACTTGTGAGCAACGGCACATTTAAGTCTTACAAATATAGTTATTTGTCTTATATCGTGATATATATCGTTATCGCCTGAAATGAAAAAAAACATATCGTGATATGAAAAAATCTCATATCGCCCAGCTCTACTGCCAACCTTAAAAAAGCAATTAAATAATTAATGTGCTTAAATGACTGATCAGGGGACTTTTATACCTCTGAGTATTTCATCAAGCTCAAAACAAAGTTTACAGAAGGAAAAAAACAACATAATTATTTGGAAAGTTTAGTAGGAATCAAAGTTTTACTCACAACTCTTACTCTCCATACTTGTTCCTTTCTTTTGTTAATATTGGTGTTTATAACCCTTTAGAATAAAACCTGAACCAGTAACCTAACAAACAACACAACAACACTGCATAAAATATCTTGATCCATGCTCAATCGTCCATGTAAGCAAGTCCGAAAAGGTGGATTCCATTGATGTCGACGTAAACGCTACATTCAGATCAACAGAATCCACCTTTTGGGACTGCATAAAACAGATTTTGGAACATGTGGCATCCAGAGTTTAAAACTTATTAACTTACTTTACTTACTCCTTTACATTTTTAACTTACTTTATTCTTGAAAGGTTTATATTTTGGACTAAAGTAAGGAATTATAAACTGGTCAATTCAAACTGTCTCAGGTGTAACACTGTCTGTGAAGCTGAATTTAATATTAAAGTTTTAGAGCATGTTTAGTGTCACCTTCTGCCAGCACAGAGCATCAGCTAACTAGTGACAGAACCCATAAGTCAGGGGGAAATGAGGACACTAAATGTATTATTATTATTATTATTATCAGGAAGTCCTAAAAACTCCCTGAAAAGCCTTCAGTTAATCCAAAATGCTGCAGCAAGAGTCCTGACAGGGACTAGAAAGAGAGCAGATTTCTCCTGTTTTGGCTTCCTGTTAAATCCAGAATTCAAAATCCTACTCCTCACATACAAGGTCTTAAATAATCAGGCCCCATCTTATCTTAATGACCTTGTAGTACCATATCACCCTATTAGAGCACTTCGCTCTCACACTGCAGGCCTACTTGTTGTTCCTAGAGTATTTCAAGGCCCTAAAAATGACCCAAAGCTGATGAACAGTATCCTGTTTAATTGAGAAATAGGTCATTTCAATTTTTTTACTTTGCTTTCATGGGGCATTGTGTATTGAATTTTGAGGTGGAAAAAAATGAATTTAATCCTCTTTGGGATAAGGTGGTAACATGATACAATGTGGAACAAGTGAAACACCGTGAATACTGTACTATAACTTCCAGCTGTTGTGCATGAATCTACAAATTACATAAAATGTAACAAAATAGCAATCACACAATAAATAAATAAAACTGCATATGGCATTTATTTTGAATTTAAAGTGAATGTCTACACTTATAAAAGAAAAAAAAACATCTAATAGTAATGTCATGTATACTCACGTTCTTCACAGTTTGCAGTAATGCTAGGAACCCTGGACTCTCAACTATCATTTGAATCACCATCTCAACTCTGTGAAGTATCAGAAGCTTATACTGTAAGATCGAGACTGATGAGATTGTGTCTACAGCCAACATTTTATTTATTTTATCGGTTATAGAGAGTAGCTTTTGTAACAGGCATTGGTGGTAATTGAGGTTTTTTAATGTCATCATATCTATTGAGAAAAGGATAGATCACAGTTTTGGAAAAAGGATTACATTACTCACTGCCGTCTAATTGGCTTACTACACTTACATGTGATGCTGTCATGTGAATGGTGTGCGAGGACTGAGTTCTTAAAATGCATGTGGACATGGGTGAATCCTGCAGAAGACTCCTGAGCAGATGGAACCAAGCACTGCTTGTTACCTGCTAACCACTGACAAAGCAGAACTTTTCTCTTTGGAATGTGAACTTAAAACTTATTGTTTCTTTGGGTTATAGCTGCAACAAAAAAACTTTTTTGTGTGTTAACTGACTTTTAGTTGAGAATGACTACATGTCTAGATAAAATCCTTGGTCAGATCTTTAGGACAGTCATGTAAATGTGTGTCTAACATGTCCTACATCACTCCATCTAAGACTAACTTCACTGTTGGACTGCAGTACCGAGGGATACTGGAAGTCTTGTTATCTTCTGCTCCAATCACAACATCTTGCTTTGTGTTGCTCTTCATCAATGGGACCATGCTACACATCTTGAGGAGTAAAGCAGTGTTTCGTGAGACAGCCTGTTATGTTCTTCTTTATAATTTACTTTTTGCAGACACCATACAGATGGTCCTCAGTCAGTTATTGTACTTACTATCTGCTTGTAGAATCAGACTGACATATCCTGTTTGTGGCTTTCTTGTCATGCTTGCCAATCTCACAACTGGGATCTCTCCTCTCACACTGGTGGTGATGTCTCTGGAGAGGTATGTAGCTGTGTGCTACCCTCTAAGGCATGCTAGCATCATCACCATCAGGAACACAGCACTAGCGATCATCATAGTTTGGGCCGTCAGTTCACTAAATGTTTTTATTCGACTGATTTTGCTGTTAAATTTTCAATTTGAAGATTTAGAGAGTCTCCAAATGAAAGACTTTTGCTCTAACGCTCCTTTGTTGCTTGGCCCCATGTCTGATCATTATGACAAAGCTTACACTTGGGTTATTTTTGTATCTGCTGGAGTTGCAGTTACTTGCTCCTATATTGGTGTTATGATAGCAGCCAGGTCGGCCTCCACAGATAAAGCTTCAGCCCGTAAGGTTCGTAGCACACTGCTGCTGCACCTGATACAGTTAGGCCTCAGTCTGTCCTCAACTATTCATGACCCTTTGGTTACAGAGATCTCAAAAGTCCTTGACAGAGTAACATTTTTACGCATCTGTAGTATAATTTATGTGTCTATGATCCTTTCCCCCAGATGTTTGAGCCCACTTATCTATGGCATTAGAGACCAAATGATCAGAGGCATCCTCATGTACCATCTGTGCTGTCGAGTAAAACTGCCCAACAGTATAAAATTACTCAAACATTAAATTAATGTAATTTGGAATAATACTGTATATGTTGTTCTAAAGAAAAGGTCTAGGTCATCCTCTGACAAAACTATTCACAGCTTAAAGAAAAACAAAATCAGCCTATGATCAAAATGAGATTGCATTGTGTAGCAAAACTTTAACCACGCTTTTCTTAGCCACAGTTGCACTCTTTAGCTGAAGACTTTTGTCAAATGAAACTTTATAAGTCTTATCCTCTCCTGTGCTAAAGTTTAGAATGGCTAGCATTAGCTACATGTGGTAGTGCAAAATATTTCCTTAACTGTATGAGCATCACATCATCCAGTACAAGTGACTAGCACAAATGCTTTGCTTTGTTAGAACTGTTATTGTAAATGAAATGTTACAAAAGCTTGCAAGTCCACCATGCAACGCACCATATGTGAATTTGCCCGGGTTAGTTAAGTGGGTAAGGGAGGGAACTTGAAATCAGAAGTTACAGTGGAAATAAAATAAGTTATCTATTCAATTTCTTTAAGTAATTACAACTTGAATTTTATTTTGAGCCCACTAACATTGGGATTTAATTTGAAATTACATATAAAATGAATTTAATGTAATTACCAACATTATTAATTCAACACAACCCCAAAAAAGAAAGTTTGCAACTTAGAAGGTCTATCTTAATCAATAAATTAGAATTTTTATGTTGCAGCCATGGATTTAATCAAGTGGAGGTAAAAGGCCTGGTGAGTTACTTTTTAGAGTGTATTGAAGCATTTTTGGTTGGCACTGTTCAACAAATAATCAACACATATGCACCAAATTTCTCAGATGTTAGCTGTTACATGTTAATATACTTCAGCATGGAGCTATTTTTATATATCTAATATGAGATATAAGTAGTTGTGCAGTTTACCTGTCAAATCTGAGAATAAGGGTTTTCCTCTTGTTTTTATACGATTTTAAATTTCAATGTAACTGTTTATGAGTTTTTTCTATTGAGCATACTTAAAAGGCCCAGTAGTAGTCAACTAGTTGGATCACTCAGATTTGACGCACTAGTAAATCAACGCCCATGGGATCCATTAAGGACACTGAAGTGAACTTTTCTCGATTTGCCTTTGACTTCTTGTTAACTTTCCCATAATTTGTCTCTGCTGGGATGCACATCATCTGCTCCCCACGAAGACTGCTAATCAATACCCATGGGATTCATTAATCATGTCAATATTTACTAAAAGCATTAATTAGTTAGGTTCTGAATATTTAATGTAATTAAATGAGTTATCAGGAGACTTTGTTAGATGGGAGCTTTCTCTCTGCGGTACCTCTGAGTGGTTTCAGCCACTGAAAAACAACAATGCCACAACAACAACATTTAGACTTAGCACATTAGGAAAATGGCAGTGGTTAATTAAGAAAACAGGAGCAAAGACACAGTAAAAAAAAAAAAAACTGCTGATGTTGATGATGGAATCCAAGAGAGGAAAAAATAGTGGATAGAGACAAAAACTGATTTATATTTTTTCTTCTAATATATTTTCTACAGTTAAAAAAATGTAAAGGTACAACCAACTCTTGCTTCTTTGCCATTGTCTATTTATCATTTATACCAAAAAAAGTAAAGCCACCCACAGCCAAAAAAGACCAAAAACACAACACTGTCAAGCACTGTGACACACATTGTAACATATGACGTGCAGTTTTCGGTTTGGATCCATGCACATATTAAAACTTAAACTTTCCTTTTCGTCACTTTTGTTTTGAATTTTTTCAGGTGACAGGATCATCTGTGGACATGATGATTGGGAGACTTCTGCGTTTTTGGTGGGGGGTGGGGGTGTCTTTGTGTTGTAAGTTAACTCAAGGGCACTATGATTAATTAACAACTTCATTCACACACTTGAGCTGATATGCAACCAGATATCATGACAAAGCATGTAATTGACACGCCTGTCCACCATGTCCATTTCATGCTTTACCTCTCCAAAACATGAAAAGTAAACACATGTGGAAGCTACAGTAAGCTGTACGGTAACCTGGCCCTGGCGCAGGGTGCTGCCAGTGCATCGAGCCACCTGGGGGGCTCTTCAACTGGTGGGGGAGGTTGTTACACCTTGCAGGAACTCACTCTGCAGGAGGGGGAGATACAGGAGAGGTGGAGGAAGATCTCAGCCTGGGCGTCTATTGTCTTGTGTAGTCTGGAAGATGAGTGGATGACGGGGTGGGTGCAGTTTTCTCTGTGGTGGGGTCAGGTGGGCTGTCCTGGGCTCTGTGGGGCCGGGCGGCGCTGCTGTTCTGGGCCCCGGTCCGGATGGGCCTGGGCCCCCTTTCCCTGGCGGGTTGCGGAGTATGGGGGTGCCTACTGGGGTCAGCGGGGGAGCTTGCCCCAGGGAGGGGTCACTTGCCCCTCCCTTCCTTCCCTCCCCATCTCCAGCTGCCTCCCTCTTCCCGCTCCACCACAATCACCCACACATGCAGGGCCTTGGGGTAAAGGTGTGTCACCAGGGTGCAGAGGAGGCAACCCCCCCCCCCCCCCCCCCCCCCCCCCTCTGTCCCCTTCTGGCTGCCTGTGCCTCAATTTTATCTCACAACTTAGACATTCACATTACTCACACTCTCATAACACATACATATAGGATCTTGGGGTGGGCACGCTACACGGACTCCAAAAGACCATCAGGGTGTACACCTCACCCCTGGCGTCGTTGCCCACCTCTCAATTTTAAATACACGTAGACACTGAGGGCTATCAGGAGGAGCTATGTGCTTACCTGCTGCTCTCTGGCAGGTAGCTCCATGCCCTCCTGGGTTTTAAATGCACCTTAGAACACACATGCATCAACACTACATATGAGCGAGCGGAGGGAGGTTTGGAGTCTTCACACCCCCCCCGTTCTCTGCAGCCTGCTGGAGCGGGGGACCAGGAGGAGGGGTTGGCCGTCTGACTGGGGTCTGGAGTGTAGGGCCTCCCTGCTGCTGCGGAGTCGGGGCGGTCTGCTTCTCCCCACTGCAGGGAAAAAGGGTAACACTACCTGGGTCTGGGTGCAGTTTCCCCCTCCAGGGGCAAGGGTACCTAGACCCGGTTCTTAGAGTACGCTTGGGGAGTGTGATTGTGTGTACAGTGTCTCTCTATGTCTGTCTCCACATTGGGTGAGTGTTGAGTAATTGCATATGAGAGCATGAGGGTGGGAATGGATGTTTGTATCTGTGTGTGCCTGTATGTCTGTGTCTATATGTCAGGTTGGGTATCAGACGCCACCTCTCTGGGGACATCTCAGGCCCTCCAAGGTATGGAGGCCTATCTCCCCCCACCACTTCCCCTGCCGGTGGCAGACGCCCTCAGACATCGGTGCGTTGGTGGTTCTTTGTGTCTGGATGGGCGTCCAGGTACACACCAGCTCACTCCTTGGTGGCTGCTTATCGGGGCCTGGAGCCTGGGGCTCGCTCGGGCCACTTCGGGGTGGGGTGCCCGCGGCCTCTCGGCCTGGGGCTCGGTCACTCTGGCGCAGCTGGCTGCCGGCGGAGCTCACGGGCACGTCACTGCAACCCCCCCTGGCTTCTGCTCCGCGGCTGACCCCTCATCTGGGACTCTCCTCAGCTCTTTCTGGGATAGTGGTGCAGCTGCCCCTCTGTTGGTCTTCCTTGGTCTCTTGTGTTCTGAGGGCCTCTGGATGTCTGGAGTCTTGATCTCCTCCATACCTGCTTCATGCCCTGGAGGACGGGGCTGTGGCCCCCCCCACACCCTCTAGCAGATCATTACATGAAGGAACCTTTTAAAAACAAGCGCGTCCATGCTCACAGGTGTACACATGGGTGCTCACACACACAAACTACACCCTTATTGGCTCCTACCTCAAAGCACACTGTGCGCTGTCGATCTTACGTGCTGCACAATAATGTTTAATATTTAGTATTTACTGTGATATTCCCATATATCATCGTGATGTTGTTTATTGTATTGCTCTCGTTTTCTTCTGCTTGTTTTCTTTTTTCTTTCTCAACAGGTGATCCAGGTGATTGATATATGTATTTTTTTTGTCTGCTTATTTAGTTGGTTTTTGTTTTTTTGCCCTTTATCCCCGTCCCTCTTCTCCTCTGTTTTTTCCCCCTCTTCCTTTCTCCCTTTTCTTTTCCTCATTCAAGTCTGTCCAGTCAAGTCTGGCAAGTGAAAATAAAAAAATAAAATAAAATAAACAATAAAAGGTGAATCAAATAGACCATTACGGCAAGGCTGGGATGGTCAATTTGGTAAAGTAAATCCGTTGGGCATCTTTCCTCGCCTTTAGACAATAATTCTGATGGCAAAAGAACGAAACGGGACAGGCATAAAAAAAAAAAAAAATACAGTAAGCTGCAATACCAACAGAGGGAGATACAAATTTTCAAGCCAACATGGAAATAATCACAGGAAAGTGTTTAAACAGACATTATTAAAGAATTAAAGAAGGGACTGCTCTCACAGCTAGAGATTGATGAGGTACAACATAAATGCTACAACAAGGAGGAGTCAGGACGCCAGGTCAGGGGGGAGATATCATCACCCCCACCCGAGATTGGGTACCAAGCCCCAAGTGCAATAGGAGAAGGATCGTTGAGTGCGAGAGGAACTGACCTGAAAAAAGGATCATGGTCAAGCTTGAAACCTGGATCCCCCGTAGCCGGTTACCAAGATTACGTGAAGTACCCTCAGAAGGTCTGCTAGATGATGTTAGCAGACCTAGATGATGAATGCAGCACTACGGACAATACCTACAACCACGATTACCGACACTAACAAGCTGATCTACAATATGGCAGCAGTGATCAGTGAGATGCTTCGCTACAAGTTGAACAGCCACAAGGGGCAGTACCCTCCATGGAGAAGGAGGCTAGAGGGCAAGATCAAAGTAGCACGGAGGGAGGTTAGCCAACTAACGGAGTTGCAGAAAGGTGCGACAAAGAAGGTGCCTAAGAAATACAGCAAGCTGTCCATACCTGAGGCCTTGGAAACTGCCAAGCAAAGACTCACAGCCTTGGCCAGCCGCTTGAGGAGGTACACCAGAGAGATAGAAGGCAGGAGAATAAACCAGCTGTTCTCCACAGAACCAGCAAAGGTGTACTCTCAGTGGCAAGGGAACAATAATAAGAGAACAGCACCACCAAGGCTGGAGACGGAGCAATACTGGAAGAGCATATGGGAAAAGGACGCAACCATTAACGGCAATGCTCAGTGGCTAGTGGATCTGAGGGCAGACCATAGCGACCTCCCTGAACAGGGTCCAGTAACCATCACAGTGGCAGATATCCAAGAAAGGGTCTCCAGTATGAAGAGTTGGACAGCACCAGTGCCCGACATGGTTCACGCCTACTGGCTAAAGAAGCTGACTGCACTCCACGAGCGTCTGGCAGCACAAATGAACCAGCTGCTAGTTAACGAGGGACACCCGGAATGGCTAACCGAAGGTCGGACAGTCCTGATCCCCAAGGACCCCAAGAAGGGACCGGTCCCTTCTTGGGGTCAGTACTACATGGAAGCTCCTGTCAGGCATCATGTTGGCTAAGATGAACAGGCACATGGGTCAATACATGAGCGGGACACAGAAAGGAATTGGCAAGAATACCAGAGGCGCAAAACACCAGCTACTGGTAGACAGAACAGTCAGCTGAGACTGCAAGACCAGACTGACCAACCTATGCACTGCCTGGATTGATTACAAGAAGGCCTATGACTCAATGCCCCACAGCTGGATACTGGAATGCCTAGAATTGTACAAGATCAACAGGACCCTGAGAGCCTTCATCAGGAACTCAATGGGGATGTGGCGTACAACACTAGAGGCCAACTCCAAGCCCATAGCACAAGTCACCATCAAGTGCGGGATCTACCAAGGAGATGCTCTGTCCCCACTGCTGTTCTGCATAGGCCTGAACCCCCTCAGTGAGATCATTGACAAGACTGGCTATGGATACCGACTACGGAACGGAGCAGTTGTCAGCCACCTCCTGTACATGGATGACATCAAGCTGTATGCCAAGAGTGAACGAGACATCGATTCACTGATCCACACCACCAGGATATACAGCAATGACACTGGAATGTCGTTCGGACTGGAGAAGTGTAGTCGGATGGTAACAAAGAGAGGGACGGTAGTCAGAACTGAGGGGATCAAACTACCAGAAGGCAACATTGCAGACATAGAGGACAGTTACAAGTACCTGGGGATCCCGCAGGCAAATGGGAACCATGAAGAGGCCGCTAGAAAAGCTGCAACCACCAAGTACCTGCAGAGGGTCAGGCAAGTCCTGAGGAGTCAGCTGAACGCCCTGCCCGTGATCAGGTACCCTGCTGGGGTAATAGGCTGGCTAAAGGAGGAGATAGAAGCCACTGACATCAAGACAAGAAAGCTCCTTACCATGCATGGAGGGTTTCACCCCTAGTCCAGCACCCTGAGGCTGTACGCTAAGCGGAAGGAAGGGGGCCGGGGACTGGTGAGTGTCAGCACCACAGTCCAGGATGAGACAACGAACATCCAAGAATACATTGGGAAGGGTGAAGGTAACGGTGGTCCCCGTGGTAATCGGAGCACTAGGTGCGGTGACCCGAAGCTAGGCGAGTGGCTCCAGCAGATCCCGGGAACAACAGCGGAGAGCTCTGTCCAGAAGAGCACAGTCCTGGGAACAGCTAAGATACTGCGCAGGACCCTCAAGCTTCCAGGCCTCTGGTAGAGGACCCGAGCTTGAAGGATAAACCGCCCGCAGGGGCATGCTGGGTGTTTTATATATATATATATATATATATATATATATATATATATATATATATATATATATATATAGGCCTTCTTGTAATCAATCCAGGCAGTGCACAGGTTGGTCAGTCTGGTCCTGCAGTCTCGGCTGACTGATTGGTCTGCCAGTAGCTGGTGTTTTGTGTCTTTGCAATTCTTGCCCATCCCTTTCTGTGCGCCACTCATGTATTGACCCATGTGCCTGTTCATCTTTGCTGCTATGATGCATGTCAGGTGCTTCCATGTGGTGCTGAGACAGGTCATTTGTTGGTAGTTGGAGGGGACTGGTCCCTTCTGGGGGTCCTTGAGGATCAGGACTTTCTGGCCTTCGGTTAGCCATTCCGGGTGTCTCCCGTCAACTAGCAGCTGGTTCATTATGTGTATATATATATATATATATATATATATATATATATATATATGTATATGTATATATATGTATATATATATATATATATACTCATATACACACACACACACACACACACACACATATATATATGTATATACACATATATACATATATATATATATATATACTAGGGGTGCAACAATACTCGTATCGATATTGAACCGTTCGATACGGTTCGGTACGCATCTCACCCCAACCGGTCACAGCAGATGGCCGCCCCTCCCTGAGCCTGGTTCTGCCGGAGGTTTCTTCCTGTTAAAAGGGAGTTTTTCCTTCCCACTGTCGCCAAAGTGCTTGCCTATAGGGGGTCATATGATTGTTGGGTTTTTCTCTGTATCTATGAAGCGCCTTGAGGTGACTTTTGTTATGATTTGGCGCTGTATAAATAAAATTGAATTGAATTGAATTGAAATATGTATCGAAAAATACAAAATTTTTAATTTATTTTATCAACTTTCCTTCTGACGATGCTGTCTGTGTTGAGCGCTCAGTGGATCTGCGCTCAACAGTGCAGCCTAGGCGGAGTAGTCGAACGCAGAGTCACTGAACGCAGGGCAAGCTAGCGAGACAGAAGTTAAGCTCTCCTTGCAACATGGCAAATTGAACCTCCCCCACCCTCATTCAGATCTGACGTTTGGAACTATTTTGGTTTTCATGTGACGTATGACCCTGAAGGTAAGCGCGTCATGGACTAAAGTAAAACAGTATGTTGGATGTGCCACGCAATGCTCAATTACATGGGTGGGAACTAGTGCATTAGCGCAGTTAGCTCGCTAACGTGTTGACGCCGTCCAGCCCCACGCACGGGGCGATCCGCGGTAGCTTGTTAACAGAGATTTGCCGTGTTGTGGCGTTAACATCATTTCAACGAGATTAACGCTGACAGCACTAGTGGGAACACAACGAATATGACTGCACATTTACGCCGACATCATCCTAGTGCAAAGACAAGTGGAAGCAGACAAAAACAACAAGCACGCATGCTACAAACTTTACCCGAGTCATTTAGACAGCCGTTAGCACAGGATTCTCCTTATGGGGACCTGATATGTTTAATGTGCTGCTGAGAATATAGCCCAGAAGAAGCGTATAGTATATCTTTTATTTTGGAAAGAGCCATTTCTCTGTAATACACTCTCTTTTCCAAAGATGAGTGATTTCTCGATCAGATAGATTTATTTTTTTATTACTTTGTTGTTTCAGCAGCATTAAATTTAAAAACTGTACTTTTGAGTTAAAATATATATTTATAATTTTAATAAATGACAAATTAAAAAGGCAAGAACATTTTTTTTTTGTATCGAAAAAATATCGAACCGTGACACCAAAGTATCGAACCGAACCGAACCGTGAATTTTGTGTATCGTTGCACCCCTAATATATACATATACGTGTGTGTGTGTGTGTGTGTGTGTTAGCCCCCTAGCTTAATTGATTCTGACGATTAAGGACCCTGGAATGTACTTGAAAAGATTTTTGCTCCCTACCAATTTTGCTTAAAACATATTGTCTGTCCCTGCTGGTAATGCAACTTGTGACACGGCGGACTGCCAGTATCCCCAATATCTGGCTCTCAGCTTTCAGTCTTCAATGGCAACTTATTATTAAAAAGCTTTATTTGAAAGCACTTCTTAAAGTTTCAAAGTGCTTCACACAAATGTATATTTAAAATCCAAGGAACAGTTAAAAACTTTTAAACAGGAACAAAGAGAAATTAGACAAGACTCCCTCTTCTCTGCAAGATGCTGCCATTGGTAAAAATGAAGAGATTTAAAACGTCATGTATTGTATATTTAGTGTTTTCATGTTGCACTTGCACTGTACTTATTTATAAACATTTTTTATTACATTATCGATCTATCTATCTATCTATCTATTAGGAATCTAGTGAAGCCCCATTCATGGAGCTCAGTGACCAGTGCTTAATGGACAATGGAGCAAGGGTATTTAATGCTTCATTATAAGCCAGATTAGTCTTTAATAGGACTTTAAAATCAACATGAAATTGAAGAGACAAACACTGTAGTACTGAAGTATTATGTTCATTTTTCTTGATGTCCCTTAAAATCAGGTAAGGACATTCTTAATTGTCAGAAGCCTTTTAAGAGCGCTCTGAACAAAGAACATGGCAAGGCAGGCAAAAATAATATGATGTATGACTTTCTGTAAATTCTGTAGCAGACAAGAATGATTACGTGAGCATCACTGCCGACAGTCACTACATGGTTACTGTCATACTGCTTAGTTTTTTTGCTCAATGATGGTGCCACCACAGCCACATTGCACTGAAGGAGGATTTCTCTAACCCAGATCTTAAACTATTGTGGTGGATGCATTTTAGAAAACAATTACTTTGGCTAGAGCGTCACATATGAGTCTTATGGTATCATAGTCATAATGTGCATTCATATTAATTTTAGGCACTTTAACTGCTGTGTCGCTTGAACTTGTGCAGTATTTAACTTTAAGGTGTTTTATAGAAAACTACACTATACATTACTTAATAATAAAATATACTGTAAGTATCCAAGCTTTTCATTTTTTTGCAAACTGTATTATAAATTAAGATCTTTAACATTTATTTATTTACTTCAAATTATTTATTATTGTTAACAAGTTCAGATCTTTAAGATGTAGGCAAAGTCTTCAGGAAAAGCAGTGAAGACTAAAGTTTTCTCCATTCGTACTTGTTTGTGCTTGTTAAACTTACACTTTGTCCCTACAGGGATACACACAACACTCACTTCATTAAGCTTAATGATGCCAACAGGAGGCGTTATTACACCATTATTTACTGCCAACCTTAAAAAAGCAATTAAATAATTAATGTGCTTAAATGACTAATCAGGGGACTTTTATACCTCTGAGTATTTCATCAAGCTCAAAACAAAGTTTACAGAAGGAAAAAAACAACATAATTATTTGGAAAGTTTAGTAGGAATCAAAGTTTTACTCACAACTCTTACTCTCCATACTTGTTCCTTTCTTTTGTTAATATTAGTGTTCATAACCCTTTAGAATAAAACCTGAACCAGTAACCTAACAAACAACACAACAACACTGCATAAAATATCTTGATCCATGCTCAATCGTCCATGTAAGCAAGTCCGAAAAGGTGGATTCCATTGATGTCGACGTAAACGCTACATTCAGATCAACAGAATCCACCTTTTGGGACTGCATAAAACAGATTTTGGAACATGTGGCATCCAGAGTTTAAAACTTATTAACTTACTTTACTTACTCCTTTACATTTTTAACTTACTTTATTCTTGAAAGGTTTATATTTTGGACTAAAGTAAGGAATTATAAATTGGTCAATTCAAACTGTCTCAGGTGTAACACCAAAACCAAACAAAAAACAAGCTCCAGTGATCCAAAAGAATTGTCCAAAACACAACACACACTGGAGTCCCTGAACAGGGTCCCAAAACATAGTTCAGGAGGCCGGCCCGGAGGCTGACAACTCAGGAGCCTAGAACAGTTCATCTCCGGGGGCCGACCATGTGGAAGGCAGTGGCGGCGACGGGAAAACAGTTCAGGCGGCCGACCGTGCGGACAGCAACGGCGACGACGGGGAAACAGTTCAGGCGGCCGACCGTGCGGACAGCAACGGCGGCGACGGGGAAACAGTTCAGGCGGCTGACCGTGCGGACAGCAACGGCGGCGGCGACACAAGTCCGGAGGCCGGCCGCGCGGAAGGCAGCGGTGGCGTTTGGGAGGTCGTCCATAATGACGATGACGCCCAACAAGCGGCCTGGCAGATGACCGCCGATGTCGAGGCGGCAGTTTGGGACCCAAAGGCTGCGTGGCCCCCGCAGCACCAGGCGAGGCTGAAGCAGAAGACACGGAGGCTGCAGCAGGCGAGGATGAAGCCGAAGCTGCAGCAGGCGAGGATGAAGCTGCTGCTGCTGCCGGCGGCGAGGATGAAGCTGCTGCTGCTGCCGGCGGCGAGGATGAAGCTGCAGCTGGTGGCTGGACGGGCTCCTCGGGCCCTCCAGCTGACGAGGCAGGAAGCTGGCTAGGTTCCCCTGACCCTCCAGCTGACGAGTCTTGGGGCCGGACGGGCTCCTCGGGCCCTCCAGCTGACGAAGCAGGAAGCTGGACGGGCTCCTCGGGCCCTCCAGCTGGCGAGGCAGGAAGCTGGACGGGCTCCTCGGGCCCTCCAGCTGGCGAAGCAGGAGGCTGAACGGGCCCCTCGGACCCTCCAGCGGAGACAGGAAAGTGCTGGCCGGGCTCGCCAGAACCCCCAGCGGAAATAGTCACTGAACCAGGGGGCACAGGGGCCCCTGGCACACGCAGGGCTGAACCAGTAGGCGCACGGGCCTCTGGCAGGAACGGATCAGAACCAGCAGGCGCACGGGCCTCTGGCAGGAACGGATCAGAACCAGCAGGCGCACGGGCCTCTGGCAGGAACGGATCAGAACCAGCAGGCGCACGGGCCTCTGGCAGGAACGGATCAGAACCAGCAGGCGCACGGGCCTCTGGCAGGAACGGATCAGAACCAGCAGGCGCACGGGCCTCTGGCAAACACAAAGCAGACTGCAGCTGCACAGAGCATTGACTCAGCTCAGGCAGCGACAGCCGGGTGCGGTCCTCAGCTGGCTTCTTAACCTCCAGGGGTCCAGAGTCAGCTGGGGACTGAAACCCAGCCTCTGGGGAGGCCCTGGAGTGCGTCACAGTCTCTGAACTGGCCAGCTTTTGAGGACTGATTACAATATTGTGCGGTTTGTCTCTCTGCTTAGAATGGACAGATGAAAAATAGTTCTTTTCGGGTTGGACTGACTTAACTTGTTGTACAGGAGGAGTTGGTGAAGATAATGGCTGAATAGGCGGCTGAGCTGATAATAAGGCTGATGAGTCTTCTACCAACTGAGCTATTGACTGGGCTATGGATTGTAACATAGTGTCCAATAAGTCTGACTGTGACTGTAACTGGGCTATGGGTTGTGAGGCTGAATGTGATGGAGGTGACGACTGAGCGGCTAACTGAGCTAGAGGCTGCTGGGCAGCTAACTGAGCTACCGGCTGGGCAGCTGACTCAAAAAACACAGCCCCGGTATAAACAGTCACACGGTCTGGCGAAACAGAAAAAGTGTCTTTTCCACTCACCACAGCCGGCGTCTCAGAAGTCTCGGGACCCGGCTGTGGTGATGGGCGTCGGCGGCGTGAACATCGCTTCCTTCTCGGGGATAGCTCCGACCGGCCGGGTAATTCCACCTCTGGCGGGCCGGGCCGCAGATTGCCCGGCGGGCAGCGCAAAACATTCACCACCGGGCTGGGTCGGGAAGCGGTAGCGGCTGGAGGGTGAAGGTGCAGTTCATTCAGAATGAAGTCCTGTGCGAGCGAGGGAAGAGAGTCCAGTAGCCAGGGGTGAGCAGAAATTAGCTGCTGTAGCCTGGCTTCTACAGCGCGGTGAAATTCCTCTCCCTCACGTTCAAGCCACAGGTTAACCAACCTCGAAACAGAGTCGATTACTTCCTCCCGAAACTCCTGGGAAGGTGCGGATGCTGCTGGGTCCATGTTTGGTCGGCTCGTACTGTCACGGCTGGCGGGTTGAGCCGTGTGGTGTGGAGGAAAAGGAGGACCCAAAATGCGGCAGTGACTGATGTTTCGAGTGATGTTTATTTACAAGGTGGCAGTGGCAGAAACAGGCAACGAAGCGTGAGTAATTACAAACGGAAACCTAAACTGGGAGAAACTAAAGAGCAAACCTGAAATCTTAACGAAACGGGGAGCAGAGCAGAGAGATGCAGACTAAGGAACAGGAACACCATAGAACGCAGACGAGCCGACTAAATATACACACACAAGGTAATCGGTTAATCACACACAGGAGGGAAGAACAGCTGAACCCAATACACATGAGGACCGGAGGAGACAAGCTGAACACAATGACAACAGACACAGACCTTCAGAACAAAACAGGAAATCTAGAACCCGAACCGGACACAAGGGGGGAGGACACAGAATAACTAGAACAGAGGGACATAATCATAAAAAAAAAAAAAACGCTGGGCCAACGACCCAGCACCATGACAATATCACCCTATTAGAGCACTTCGCTCTCACACTGCAGGCCTACTTGTTGTTCCTAGAGTATTTCAAGGCCCTAAAAATGACCCAAAGCTGATGAACAGTATCCTGTTTAATTGAGAAATAGGTCATTTCAAGTTTTTTACTTTGCTTTCATGGGGCATTGTGTATTGAATTTTGAGGTGGAAAAAAATGAATTTAATCCTCTTTGGGATAAGGTGGTAACATGATACAATGTGGAACAAGTGAAACACCGTGAATACTGTACTATAACTTCCAGCTGTTGTGCATGAATATACAAATTCCATAAAATGTAACAAAATAGCAATCACACAATAAATAAATAAAACTGCATATGGCATTTATTTTGAATTTAAAGTGAATGTCTACACTTATAAAAGAAAAAAAAACATCTAATAGTAATGTCATGTATACTCACGTTCTTCACAGTTTGCAGTAATGCTAGGAACCCTGGACTCTCAACTATCATTTGAATCACCATCTCAACTCTGTGAAGTATCAGAAGCTTATACTGTAAGATCGAGACTGATGAGATTGTGTCTACAGCCAACATTTTATTTATTTTATCGGTTATAGAGAGTAGCTTTTGTAACAGGCATTGGTGGTAATTGAGGTTTTTTAATGTCATCATATCTATTGAGAAAAGGATAGATCACAGTTTTGGAAAAAGGATTACATTACTCACTGCCGTCTAATTGGCTTACTACACTTACATGTGATGCTGTCATGTGAATGGTGTGCGAGGACTGAGTTCTTAAAATGCATGTGGACGTGGGTGAATCCTGCAGAAGACTCCTGAGCAGATGGAACCAAGCACTGCTTGTTACCTGCTAACCACTGACAAAGCAGAACTTTTCTCTTTGGAATGTGAACTTAAAACTTATTGTTTCTTTGGGTTATAGCTGCAACAAAAAAACTTTTTTGTGTGTTAACTGACTTTTAGTTGAGAATGACTACATGTCTAGATAAAATCCTTGGTCAGATCTTTAGGACAGTCATGTAAATGTGTGTCTAACATGTCCTACATCACTCCATCTAAGACTAACTTCACTGTTGGACTGCAGTACCGAGGGATACTGGAAGTCTTGTTATTTACTGCTCCAATTACAACATCTTGCTGTGTGTTGCTCTTCATCAATGGGACCATGCTACACATCTTGAGGAGTAAAGCAGTGTTTCGTGAGACAGCCTGTTATGTTCTTCTTTATAATTTACTTTTTGCAGACACCATACAGATGGTCCTCAGTCAGTTATTGTACTTACTAGCTGCTTGTAGAATCAGACTGACATATCCTGTTTGTGGCTTTCTTGTCATGCTTGCCAATCTCACAACTGGGATCTCTCCTCTCACACTGGTGGTGATGTCTCTGGAGAGATATGTAGCTGTGTGCTACCCTCTAAGGCATGCTAGCATCATCACCATCAGGAACACAGCACTAGCGATCATCATAGTTTGGGCCGTCAGTTCACTAAATATTTTTATTCGACTGATTTTGCTGTTAAATTTTCAATTTGAAGATTTAGAGAGTCTCCAAATGAAAGACTTTTGCTCTAACGCTCCTTTGTTGCTTGGCCCCATGTCTGATCATTATGACAAAGCTTACACTTGGGTTATTTTTGTATCTGCTGGTGTTGCAGTTACTTGCTCCTATACTGGTGTTATGATAGCAGCCAGGTCGGCCTCCACAGATAAAGCTTCAGCCCGTAAGGTTCGTAGCACACTGCTGCTGCACCTGATACAGTTAGGCCTCAGTCTGTCCTCAACTATTCATGACCCTTTGGTTACAGAGATCTCAAAAGTCCTTGACAGAGTAACATTTTTACGCATCTACAGTATAATTTATGTGTCTATGATCCTTTCCCCCAGATGTTTGAGCCCACTTATCTATGGCATTAGAGACCAAATGATCAGAGGCATCCTCATGTACCATCTGTGCTGTCGAGTAAAACTGCCCAACAGTATAAAATTACTCAAACATTAAATTAATGTAATTTGGAATAATACTGTATATGTTGTTCTAAAGAAAAGCAGACTCTAGTTTATAAACAAAGCTAATGTTGTAGACAACCAAGCTGACATCATATTTCTGCTTTATACTATACTGTAAGTCTTTTCTTATTATTGCATAATAGTAATACAAGCAAGGCAATGAAGCTGCTTTCTAAATTATGTCTGTTGTGTACATTCTGGATAACTAATATACAGTGGCTTGCAAAAGTATTCGGCCCCCTTGAACTTTCCCACATTTTGTCACATTACAGCCACAAACATGAATCAGTTTTATTGGAATTCCAGTTGAAAGACCAACACAAAGTGGTGCACACGTGAGAAGTGGAACCAAAATCATACATGATTCCATACATGATTTTTTTTTACAAATAAATAACTGCAAAGTGGGGTGTGCGTAATTATTCAGCCCCCTGAGTCAATACTTTGTAGAACCACCTTTTGCTGCAGTTCCAGCTGCCAGTCTTTTAGGGTCTGTCTCTACCAGCTTTGCACATCTACAGACTGAAATCTTTGCCCATTCTTCTTTGAAACAGCTCCAGCTCAGTCAGATTAGATGGACAGCGTTTGTGAACAGCAGTTTTCAGATCTTGCCACAGATTCTGGATTGGATTTAGATCTGGACTTTGACTGGGCCATTCTAACACATAGATATGTTTGGTTTTAAACCATCCCATTGTTGCCCTGGCTTTATGTTTAGGGTCGTTGTCTTGCTGGAAGCTGAACCTCCGCCCCAGTCTCAAGTCTTTTGCAGACTCCAAGAGGTTTTCTTCCAAGACTGTCCTGTATTTGGCTCCATCCATCGTCCCATCAACTCTGACCAGCTTCCCTGTCCCTGCTGAAGAGAAGCCCCCCCAGAGCATGATGCTGCCACCACCATATCTGACAGTGGGGATGGTGTGTTCAGAGTGAGGTGCAGTGTTAGTTTTTCCGCCACACATAGCGTTTTGCATTTTGGCCAAAAAGTTCCATTTTGGTCTCATCTGACCAGAGCAGCTTCTTCCACATGTTTGCTGTGTCCCCACATGGCTTGTGGCAAACTGCAAACAGGACTTCTTATGGTTTTCTGTTAACAATAGCTTTCTTCTTGCCACTCTTCCATAAAGGCCAACTTTGTGCAGTGCACCACTAATAGTTGTCCTATGGACAGATTCCCCCACCTGAGCTGTAGATCTCTGCAGCTCGTCCAGAGTCACCATGGGCCTCTTGACCGCATTTCTGATCAGCGCTCTCCTTGTTCGGCCTGTGAGTTTAGGTGGACGGCCTTGTCTTGGTAGGTTTACAGTTGTGCCATGAGCGCAAAATGGCGCCATCTGTAAGCCCTGACTTTCTACAACTAAAAATGCAGAAAGAAGCTGTTCACTGTTCTCTGTAGCTGTCAGTTTCCTTGACTACTCTTGATGACAAAAAATGTAACAATGATGATGTAACAAAAAATTAGAAGACAGGTATACAACAAAAATCACATGTCTAGTACAGCAAAATGTAAAGAGGATGTCCCAAAATGGCCTGTCATCCAATATCTCAAGATTTAGCCCAGTTGATGTTAACCAGCAAGTAATCATATCCAGAGTGGTGTGTGTCTCACCCAAACCACAAGGCAGCAAAGATATTCAACAACCTGAAAAGACACCACAAACTGCAGTATAATGAATTCATTTAGACTCTTTTTCTCCGGTTGGTCTTTCTGAAATAACTTCAGTAATTCCACAGGGTTCTGTGCTAGAACCAACTCTGTTTACATTATACATGTCTCCCGGCAGAAGATGGAGCCAGTGTACGTGGCTTGCCGTCCTCGGCTGTATCTGTTTTGCTGCTTTTTACCCCCTCTACGCTCTTTTATGGACCTTGGCATTGTATTTTTTTATCCTTTCAGTTGTATGCTCATCTAATGGCTGTGCACTGATTACATACGACAGGCAAACACTTTTAAATCTAAGACTCTCCCATTCCTCTCGGGCTGATCCTTGATGGAACCTGGGCGACGCCACCCCGCCCCGACTAGACCCACCGACTGGCTTCTTCCACCTACCTATTCCCAATCTACACATAAACGCTACAGGAAACGCGGTAGGAGTGTCTGTCGCGTTCGCCTCAGGGTCTACTTTAAAGCCAGAGCACAGGCTACCCACATGCCAGCCTGGACATTTTATCTTTTTTTCCTCCTTCCCAGGAGCGCTCTGATGCTAAGTTGCTCACCCACCGTTGGATCTGCTCGGCTGACCACGCAGTCTACACTGCCCTTCCTGTGGCATGTTTTCCTTCTTGGATTTGGATAACATCGCTCCGATGCGGCGTTTGCCGATGCAACTTAAGTGTCCTACGACGCACCACCCGTCGCGATTTAGCCCCTAGGATACGGATGGCATTGCTTAATGTCAGGTCGCTGGTCAATAAGACTTTTCTCTTAAATGACTTCCTCTCCACTAATGGGATTGATGCTTTATTCCTGACTGAAACCTGGATTCGTCCTGGTGAGTTCATCCCTTTTACCGAACTTCTCCCATCAGACTGTGTCGCTTTTAGCTCACCAAGGCTTACTGGTAGGGGTGACGGCGTAGCTTCAGTTTTTAAAAATTCATATGCAGTTTGGCAGCTACCCTCACCTACCTACTCTAGTTTTGAAGTCCAGTTATTGGAGATGACTGCATCCACGACCACACTCTGCGTGGTGGTTTACCGGCCGCCTAAATATAGCAAATGTTTTACCACGGACTTTGCTGATCTCCTAGGCTCCGTTCTTTTTAAGTATGGTTGTGTTCTCATTGTCGGTGATTTTAACATACACACTTGCTATAAGGATGACCCATTTGCTAAAGACTTCCTTGCTTTAACTGACTCTTTTAACCTGGCTCAGTAGGTTAATGACCCACCCCATGTTAAAGGACATACTTTGGACTTGGTTTTCTCATATGGTCTGGACATTTGTATCAAGGATATAAGTGCTGCTGGGATCTCGGATCATTTCCCAGTTATTTTTGATACTTAGCGCTTAGCCTCTTATGTCCTTGTCTAGTCTCGTGTTTTTTGTGTTGCTTTTCCCTGGAACACTCTCTCACAGTCTGTTTTTCTCTCTCCTTCTCTTTATTCACAAACAAGTGATGTATTCTCTCCACCTGTATAAGCGACACACACAGCGTACATCCCTATTTATACACACACATCTATGGGCGCACTAAGGTTTGTTACATGGAATGTAAATGGAGCTGGCTCCAGAGAAAAGAGGTTAAAAATATTTAACCATCTCAAAAAACTACAGGCAGATGTTGTCCTTTTACAAGAGACCCACAGACCTCTTAGAGGTTCGAATGAACTTAAAACACCTGAGTTTCCTAATGTGTTCTCAGCTTGTTATAATTCTAGACAAAGGGGAGTAGCAATTTTAATACATAAAAATATTAATTTCACAATACTCGATACAGTTATAGATCCAGAGCGCAGATTCTTAATCATTAAACTATCTATACGTGATAAAAAGCTATGTATTGTAAGTGTATATGGTCCAAATGTTGATGATCCCTCATTCTTTCACGGTTTTTTCAGTGCACTCTCTGAACACTTAGATGGCACACTTGTTCTTGGAGGCGACCTCAGCCTTGGACTAAATGAAGAAATGGATAGGCTCAACACAGCAGGAACTCAGCATAATTGGCAGTCCACAAATATAATCAAACAGTATATGAGCGACTTTGGTCTTGGCGATGCATGGCGCTCCCTTCACCCCACCAGTAAGGAAAATACTTTTTTCTCACATGTCCATCACTCCTACTCTCGTCTGGATTATTTTTTGGTCAGCAGCTCACTGCTGAGCGACATTACAGACACTGAGATTCACCCTATAGCTGTCAGCGATCATGCTCCTGTATCTTTAACACTAATGCACAAGAATAATACTACGCCAAGTAAAAACTGGAGATTTAATACATCACTGCTTAAAGATGAAGACTTTATTAAATATTTTAAAAAAGAGTGGACTTCATATTTAGACTATAATGA
Source organism: Perissodus microlepis (assembly GCF_051167445.1). NCBI lineage: Eukaryota > Metazoa > Chordata > Actinopteri > Cichliformes > Cichlidae > Perissodus > Perissodus microlepis. The sequence goes on along the minus strand of NC_140470.1, from coordinate 32,751,165 downwards.
CACTCCCGGAACATCAGCTTCTGTTCTATGGGAAGCAGGGAAAGCTGTGATGAGAGGTAAAATAATTTCTTTCTCATCACATAAAATGAAAGAAAGAAACAAAAATATTCAGGAATTAGAAAAAACCATCAAATCCCTAGAAGAAGCCTACGCGTCCCACCAAGATCAGGAAACATTGAACAAAATACGCAAAGCAAAACTAGAATTAAATGAGATAATTGTTAAAAAAAAATAAAAATTCTCAGTACAAAGACTACGCTTACAAAATTATGAACATGGTAATAAATCCGGTCAATTTCTAGCAAACCAGCTAAAAATAAATCAAGAAAAAACAACTATAGGTGCTGTTCAAGATTCATCTGGGAACACAATATATGAACCGAAAAAAATGAACAACATTTTCAGGGATTTCTATAAACCGTTGTATTCACCACAAATAAACCACATCAGTGTTAAATATGACTGCCTCCACTTAATCTTCCTAAACAATTTGGCCTCCCAAAAACAATACACAGCAAACTCAGAACATCAAATCACCACAAACAACCAAACTTATCAGCAATTAACTCCAAAATTTTAGGAACTGGGGTTTTAAACAGTGGTAGTCAGGTAATTCAGAACCACCCTAACCAAAATTTAAAGCCGTATGCATTATTACCTTACACTACATGTGAGAAGAAGGATTACATCAGCGCTTAATGAGCTGGTAAATTTGCTGACGTGTTGCATCTTGTGAAGAGGCTTCAAGGACAAACATTATAAATTGTAAGTGAATTCAAGAAAACACTGCAGAACAGCTCTGCCCACATCACAACAAATACTAACAATAGGATGCTAACACTCTGCACAGATTTACTGTACTTGCATTCTGCAGTCATTTTCTCTTACATTGGTGTGATTGTAGCAGCCAGGTCAGCCTCCACAGACAAAGCCTTAGCCTTTAAAGCTCGTAACACACTGCTCTTGAATCTGATGCAGCTGTTCCTCAGCCTCTCCTCAACTATTTACTACCCATTACTCGTGCCTCTTTTAATGATTGTTACAAGGATAGTACTTGTGTACTGTACTTGCATTTTGTTTTGTGTTTCTTGTAAATATTGGGCATTATACTTTTGTATTTCAGTGATTTTAACAGCTTAATATTTCAGCAATATTTCTCTTCAATGACAAGCACATCACAGACTCTCACTAACATCACAGTCCAGTCTCCAGGGTTAGCAGAACGAGTCATGATTTCTACTCTAACTACACTTCCAACCTGTGTGTTTCTCTTTATCAATGGCATCATGTTGTTCACTCTGAGGAGTAAACCTGTGTTTCGTGAGACCTGCCGTTATATTCTTCTGTATAACCTCCTTTTTGCGGACACTGTGCAGCTGGCACAGAGTCAGATTCATTTTCTTCTTGCAGTTCTTAGAATAACAGTGTCATATCCTGTATGTGCGTTTCTTGTGGGCTTCACTCATCTCACATCTGTGATATCTCCTCTCACGCTGGTTGTGATGCCTCTTGAGAGATATGTTGCTGTGTGCTACCCACTGAGACATGCAACCATCATCACCATCAGAAACACAGGGGCAGCTATCACTGTGATTTGGGCCATCAGTTTTTTAAACATTATTATTCGCACTCTATTGTTTTTATCACTATTTGAAGAGCTGGGTGATTTAGAGGTGAAAGGTTTTTGTGGTGACATAGCTATTCTGCTCGGGACAAAGTCTGATCATTTTGACAAAGCTTTCACTTGTATTGTGGTTGTGGCTGCTGGTGTGGCAGTCATTTTCTCTTACATTGGTGTGATTGTAGCAGCCAGGTCAGCCTCCACAGACAAAGCCTTGGCCTTTAAAGCTCGTAACACACTGCTCTTGAATCTGATGCAGCTGTTCCTCAGCCTCTCCTCAACTATTTACAACCCATTACTCGTGCCTCTTTTAATGATTGTTACAAGGATAGTACTTGTTCGCATTCAAAATGCTTTTTATCTGTTTTTCATTATCTTACCCAGGTGTCTGACTTCTCTCATTTATGGACTAAGAGATCAGACTATCAGACCTGTCCTCATATATCATCTATGCTGTCGATTGAAATGCCCAGTGGTAGAAGACAAGGGATGACATGTTTAGTTTGGATGGAGGCCTTTGTTGGTCTGCATATTTGAGTCTCGTGATTTAAAGCAACATTTTTCATTTTTCATTCAAACAACAAATGAACGATAGGTATTATTGTTCAACGAAGCATAGATAGCTGTAGCCATTTTTTACCACATTTTCCAAGTCTGCTTGAGGCTCTTACCTAATCAGAATCAGAATCAGAATACTTTATTGATTCCTAGGGGAAATTATTTATCGTTACAGTGCTCCATTATAAACAAACAGTAAAAAGACAGTAAAAAAAGAAAGACAATACACAACTAAGAATAGCACCATATATACATGCATATATATCCATAAAGTCACTTATTAATAAATGGTTGAAAAGGGAAGAACATGTCCAAAAAGGGTGTAGCTATTGCAGTATACAGTGTGTTAAGTGGATGCGCTGCACAGGCAGGAAAGATTTCCTGTGTCGTTCAGTGGTGCTTTTCGGTAACCTCAGTCTCTCACTGAACGAGCTCCTGTGACTGACCAGCATGTCATGGAGTGGGTGGGAGGTGTTATCCAACATTGTCTTTATCTTGGACAGCATCCGCCTCTCCGACACCACCTTGAGGGAGTCCAGCTCCATCCCCACAACATTACTGGCCTTACGGATCAGTTTATCGAGTCTGTTGGCATCTGCGACCCTCAGCCTGCTCCCCCAGCATGCAACAGCATAGAGGATCGCACTGGCCACAACAGACTCATAGAAAATCCTGAGCATTTTCTAGCAGATGTTGAAGGACCTCAGTCGCCTCAAAAAATAGAGACGACTCTGGCCCTTCCTGTAAAGTGCTGTGGTGTTTTTAGCCCAGTCCAGTTTATTGTCAATGTGTACTCCAAGGTATTTATAGTCCTCCACAATGTCAACACTGACCCCCTGGATTGAAACAGGGGTCAAGTGTTTCCTGGTCTTCCTGAAGTCCACGATCAGTTCCTTGGTCTTTGCCACGTTGAGCTGCAGATGATTCTGCTCACACCACGTGACAAAGGAGTCGACCACAGCCCGGTACTCTGTCTCATCATCCCTGCTGAAGCATCCAACCACCAGTCATCAGGAAACTTCTGAAGATGGAGGTCTCTGTGCGGTGGCTGAAGTCTGTGGTGTAGAGGGTGAAGAGGAAGGGGGAGAGGACGGTCCCCTGTGGTGCTGAGTACCTTCTCAGACACACACTGTGGGAGACGTACATATTGTGGTCTTCCTGTCAGGTAATCAACAATCCAGGACACCAGAGAAGCATCCACCTGCATCTCTGTTAACTTATCACCCAGGAGGGTCGGCCTGATGGTGTTGAAAGCACTGGAAAAGTCAACAAACATGACCCTCACAGTGCTCGCCGGCTGGTCCAGATGGGTGTAGACACGATTGAGCAGGTAGATGATGGCGTCCTCTGTTCCGAGACGAGGCTGGTAAGCGAATTGAAGGGGATCCAGATGTGGTCTGACAATGGGTCGCAGCTGGTCCACGATGAGCCTTTCCAGGGTCTTCATGATGTGGGACGTCAGTGCCACGGGCCTGTAATCCTGGGGGCCACTGGGGCGTGGCGTCTTTGGTACAGGGACGAGGGACGATGCATGATGTCTTCCACAGCACTGTGACCCTCTGCAGACTGTTGATATTGATGTTGATATTTTTGTACTCCACTTCCTGTCTCCAGTCAAATATTTTGTATAAATTCTATTTGTTTATGCCACTGTGGGAGCCAGTTTTGAGACAATTTTACACGAGGTTCACTAAGATACTCATCATAAATACAACCTTAATGATTACATGTAAAATATTCAGGCTGCTTATTGTCATCGTTATGATTAAAACTTTGTTTTTGGGGGCATTTTCCACTCTCCTGTTGTTTTTTCAAGTTGATGTCTATTTGTTATACCAGAAAGATTTCTCGGTGGGTGTTCTACTTGCAGATAACCTGGGCAAACGGTGAAGCTCCGTTGTTTGAAATTTCCCACACAGCAGTTTTATGTGAGAGATGTATTGTTGTATTATTAATGAATAATGAATTATTAATCTGTTGTCTTGTTGTTATGCACCTTTTACTGTTACTTGCTGCTGATTGCTATTACGACAGGTTGTTCTTGATTTGTAATAATGTCTATAATAGTTTTCACACTATATCAATTTTCAAAACACAGAGTGACAAATTGCTTTCAATAAAAACACACACTTAAAAAGTATATATTTACCAGATATAAAAACTGATAGTCAAAAGTACAGTCTTTTGGGTTTTTTCCTAATGACATGCTGACATACTGTCACAGTGGCCACGGGCCGATAGCTAGATCGGACTCGATTGCAGATAACCACAACAGAGACGGCTCAACGTTTTGCAGTGTTTATTATTTAGTCAACAAGTGAATATGTGGCAGGGTGTCGCTAATGATGTAACCGTGTGACAGTGGGGGTGAACGGGGGTCTAGCAGGTTGCGACGGGAACGGAGCGGTTGCGTTGGTGACCGGCGTGAACCTCGCTTTGAGGGAGAGGCAGCGATAGTCCAGGGGAGTAGTGGAGAGGCTGGCAGACCTGAGTTCCGCTGTGTCCAAGGTGGTGAGTGAGGCTGGAGGGCAGGCAGGTGAGGGTCCTTGTATTTTTCCTGAATATGAAGATGATCCACGGAGAGCTGAGGTTGAGAGTGATCGCAAAGAAGGTCCAGGGAATCTGAAGCGCATGAAACCAAAGTTAACAAGGAAAAAGTGGCAAGCGCGTAAAAAGCCGTAGAGTCAATACCAACGTGAGGTCGTTGACGAACTGGCGGTGAAGGAGAGTCTGAGGGGGCCTTAAATCCTCAACCTGATTGCCCTGAATCAGTCTCAGGTGTGCAGGACTGCAGCAGGGATGATGGCTCCGCCCAGGGGTGGAGACCAAGGAACTCAGGTGCCTGATGGAATTTTCCAGTCGAGTCTCCAGATCCTGACACATACATGCAATAGTTGTTAACTATGGTCAAAAAAATATTTGCGCAGTATTTGAAAATGACATGAAAATTGATTTTCTGTAGTTGATTTAAACAAAACCACATATCTGATGAGATTAGTGTGGCTGTTCTAAATTTTAGGCCCTGCAAATGTTGGGTGTGGAGAGGCAAAAAAATGTAGATTTTTAGCTGCAATGGATACTGCCACATTTGGTGGAGTGGTGATGATTTGATTCTTGTTTTGCAGCCACAGGAAATTGGCAACTTCCAGGTATTGAGTTAACCACAAGTTTCTCAGTATACTAAAGTGGAAATGTAAAATACGCAGTCATCTGTCTGCCTGCAGAAGCTTAGCCTGTATTGGGGCACGTAGCAGAACAATGATCCCAAGCAAGCAGCAAATATCCAACAGAATGTATGAAAAAGAAAAGATTCAAAAAGTTGCTATGACCCATCCAAGCTCTAGACCTCAACCTGACTTAATTGAGATGGTATGTGTAGCTGAAAGCCACAAACCTCAATGAAGTGAAGCAATGCTGTAAAGACCATCAGGCCAAGACATTATGCGAGATGCTTTAAACAAGTTATTGAATTTATTTGTTTTCCTCTCTAAATTCAATTTCTGATCATGAAAACATTTTAATACTTTCTCACGATACTTAAATGGAACTATGATTTAAATAACTTGAATTCTAACACAGTGTAAGTCAAATAAGTACAGTACTGTTCTGAAAATACCCATGGCTGTGCTTCTAGCTGGTTCACTAGGCCACACTTGGTCAGACGGCTTAATCAAAGTAGCATCAGCACACTGTTCCTGAATAAGCTCTTGCTGAGAAACTGAAAGATCTTAAGAACATTTAAATCAAATTCCGACACTCTTCGGTTCTGTTTTAAACGGTGAATCTACACTGTTCATAGCCATAGCCCTTGTTAGTGCACAAGCTATATAGACAGTACAGTAAAAACCATTCTCCACTTAACATTAACCTTTGCAGGCTCAGATGAGGAAGCCAGAACAAAATCTTCAGCAGTAATTCTGTCTTCCAGTTGTTCCCAAACCTCCCTTTATCAGCCAAGGAATATTCATCTGCCAATTTAAGACTTCAGTATTAGTTATTAATTAGGGCAAAAATACACCCAGTGCTCTCCATTCTCCATAATGTAGGGTCTAAACTGAAAACCTTCAATGGCAGGTGTAAGAGAAACCCAGAGAAGGACTTTAATTTGTCGCTTCTAAGCGTTAAGGGAATTTAAAAAATTATGTCACCAACCTTAATTACCATAAATGGATGGTTATCAAATGCACATATATAAAATATTAAGACATTATATATAAAATTAATTTGTAGCATTTTACTGTAGAGGTATATTTCTCCAAACTGATCCAGTCTGTTTTTGTTTTTAATGTCTCACCTGTTTCTCCTTCTTTCCATATTGTCACGGTTCTGGGTCAGTTTGACCCAGTATTTTGAGTTGTTATGTTTTGGTGTGTTTTTGCATTTTGGACTCTTTTCTTCTTATGATGATGATGATGATGAATCTATGTTTCAGTTATTCTTGGTTAGGGATTAGTTTGTAGGTTTTGTGTTCTCATGTTTATTGCAGGGTTAGTTCAGTGTCTAGTCTGTCTCAGTGTCGAGTCTGCGTCTTTGTGCAGTGTTTTCTTGTTTCCTGTTTTATTGTGAAGGTCTGCGTCTCATGTGAGTGTGTTCAGTTTACCTCCCTTGTCTCATCTCGTTAATTACTCCCAGCTGTGTCCACCACCTGTGTGTAATCTCCCTGTGTTTCTGTGTGTATTTAAGTCGCGTCTTCTGTCATTGTAGTTGCTGGTCCGTCTGTGTGTCCACCATGTCTCACTCGTGTGTTTTCCCTGCTGTCCGTCGTCATTCTCCGCTGCTCATCCTCCTTCATGTTCATGTCCTGGTTTGTGTTCACTAGTTTAGTTGTTCTCAGTTTAGATAGCCTTCTGTTCCTTTTGCCGTTTGCCCATTTTTATTTTGTGTTTAATAAACCACCTTCACACCTTTACAAGTGCCTGCATTTGGATCCTCCTTTATTACTTCCACGCGGCTCATCTCACTCGCCGTGACACGTATCTTTCACTGTTCATCACACCCTCCCTATCACTACTAAAGATCAGATAGAACTCATGAATGAAATGTTACTTTGAGTACTGGTCAGCTAACGAAAAAAGGAATTGCCTCTGCCAGTGACCTCGAACCTCTTTTTCAAGGTTCTGGGTCTGTCTGAGAGATTTCGCGTTGTTTCTTTTGGGGAAAAGCTCCTCATTTTGTAGTGTTTATACAAAGTATTTATATAAAGGTTTCAGTTATTGTGCAAATGTACTGTTTATAAGATCAGGGAAATGTGCAGTCAGTTGAGACTTAAGATGTCCCTTGGAGGAGTGATGAAATGTTTCTCCCACTGAAAACGTCCAGATGAACAGGATCAACTTTTTGGGATAAAAAACCCAACATTTTACAATGAAGAAACATCTGGCAGAGTCAGGCTCACAACTACTATTCAGTTCAGTTTAGTTTTATTTATATAGTACCAAATCACAACGCCAGTTGCCTCAAAGCGCTACTATCAAATCCATAATTAAATAATGTTTTTCTTAAAAGGAGGCTGTCGTGGTCCTGGGTGTTACCCAGCGTTTTGTGTTTAAATTCTATTTCCTAATTATTGGTTACTCTTGGTTTTGTTCTCTTGACGTTATTTACTTTTTTGGTCTCTATTTTAGGTCACTGTCTTCTCTGTGTTTCATGTGTTATGTTCTTTTAGTCTATCTCTCAGAGTCCTGCTCTTGGGTCCACCTTTCCAGCCTGCCTACCACACAGCCTATCATGACAGAACAACACGACCACTACATGGACCCAGTGTTGCCAACTTAGCGACTTTGTCGCTATATTTAGCGAGTTTTCAGACCCCTTAGCGACTTTTTTTCTAAAAAGCGACTAGCGACAAATCTGGCGACTTTTTCTGGTGTTATTGGAGACTTATTTATGACGACTTTTTGACGTGAAAGGGCGTGTTGCTCTTACTCTCAACAAGCAGCGGTGCTGCCGTGGGCACCTCACCCGTGCTAAAGCGCTCACGGGCGGAGGATAGTCCTCCCCCAGCTGCAGGAGACGTTCACACCTATGCGTCCAAACTGCAAATGAATCGCGCATGAGCGAAGCCGCTGCTCCCGCACTGACTGTAACGCAGTCAGTTCTTCTTTTACTGTTATGCTGTTTTGTGGATCACAAGGTTTAAAACTACTTATAAACACACACACACACACACACACACACACACACACACACACACACAAAGTAACTCCACCAGAGCGCCAATTTTGGGTCACTTTTGCCGGTCGAAGCCCGGATAAAGGAGCAGGGTTGAAATTGTGACATTAAAAAACAATAATTGCTAAAATAAATTTAATTTGTAGTTCTAAATAAATTCTAAATGCATTTAGGACGTTTTTTGCTCACTTTATGTCTCTTCCACGATGTTAGGTCTCTCTCCAACAGCGTAGGTTACAATTACATTAGCATGACCAATTATGCAAATTAGGTGATGACGTCATTTAGCAACTTCTAGCGACTTTTAGGACAGCCAATAGCGATTTTCCTTACTGAGGAGTTGGCAACACTGCATGGACCCAGCGGGCTTATCCTGGGAGCACGACATCCTCCAGCACCTCCATTCCCTCATCTGGGAGGAAACGTCGTCCACACTGCCGTCATTCCATCCCACAGCCGGATTCCGGGGCGTCAAAGCAGCCGGCTGTGGTGAGCAAAACTGACTTTTCCTGTTGTTTCAGACTTTGGGACTGTTTACTCTGGGACTGTGTTTTTGTGGCAGAGAATGACAACAACCATGGTTTTTCTACCTCACCTGTTCAGTCTGATCTAGAAAAGACTGTTTTCACTGAGATCATCCAGCTGGTTAAGCCTTGTTCTGAAGTTTCAGGAGAATGTGAATCTACACATTGTGTCATTCACAGAGAAATGATGGCTAGTCGAAAGCTGCCACCAGAACTTAACAGCGTATTGAATGATGTAGTTGGAGTTATTAACCACATCAAAGCACACGCCCTCAACTCACGCCTGTTTGAGCAACTTTGTGAGGAGAGGAATGCAGAGCACAGCCGCCTTCTCTTGCACACAGAAATAAGGTGGTTATCCTGAGGGCGATCACTGGCCAGAGTTTTTGAATTACGAGAGCCGCTGCAGAGATTTTTCTCAGAAAAGAAGTCACCGCTGGCAGCACATTTCGGTGACAAGGAGTGGGTCGCAAAACTCGCTTACTTATGCAACATATTCAGCCTACCAAATGAACTCAATCTGTCCCTTCAGGGGAAAATGACAACTGTTTTCAAGTTGGCAGATAAAATAGCTGCATTTAAAGCCAAACTGGACTTGTGGAGACGACGCGTAAACAGAGGCATATTTGACATGTTTCAAACATTGGCTGGATTTTTGGAAGAGACTCAGCCTGAGCAATCATTTTCCCAGCTAGTGCACGATCACCTGTCTTTGCTTTTAAAAGAGTTCGAGCGCTACTTCCCAATCACAAAAGACCCACAAACTGACAAGGAATGGATCCGCGACCCATTTGTCAATAAACCGGGTGAATCACGCTTGTGTTTGTAAGAAGAAGATCAGCTGTTGGAAATCACAAATGACGGCGGCCTTACAAGTATGTTCGAGACATCAACTTTGCCGGTATTCTGGATAAAAGTCATGGCAGGATACCCCGAGATTGCCACAACAACAGCGACGAAAACAAAATTGAGGAGCAGACTTAACATAAGCAACACACTTCGGGTGTCATTGTCCCCCATTATGCCCAGGTGGGACCGTCTCGTTGCAGAAAAACACGCACAGGGCTCTCACTGATTGAGCGTTATGGTGAGTTATATATTTTCTTGTACTTTTATATTTGTTTTGTAGTTGTGTCTTATTTTGAAAGAAATATTTATGGGTTACCATAGTGACCAAAGAGCATTAAGGGGGAGAGAGGAGGATGTTACTCTCAATGTTGTTGGCGCATTTTAGGAGGACGCTGTTAATAAAATTACACGATTACACAGTGAATTCGCGTGTAATATTATATTTACAAAATACCACAGTTGTCGTCTTCGTTGTATCATTTTATTTTGTTGCATTTATCCGCAACACCTGCCGGTCCGTGGAAATATAGTCTGATATTAAACCAGTCCATGGCGCAAAAAAGGTTGGGGACCGCTGAGGTAGGCGCTGTTAAGTACAAGTTTTAGTTGATATTGTTGTATAAAAAAATGATGAAGAATGATGTCATCTCTCAGTTACCATAAGGAGAAAAATAAATAAATAATACTGCCACTATATGATCACAGGTTTGGTTTCAGCTAGAACTTTTAAAGAAAGACTTTGTCGATGTTGTGTTGGAGAAATGTATATTAGTCTTTTGTTAAGTGTTATGTTTGAAAAAAAAGGAAAATACTCCCAAGCTGGTGAACTGAATGTTGCAGTTGCTTTTTACACTGTTGATGACGACTGTGTGCTGTTTTCTTTGTACCAGTTGCCAGAATAAAGAGGGAGCCCAGAGTAAGGGCAAGTCCAGCGTCGCAGTGCTGGGGGCGATCGTGGCTCAAGAGTTGGGCGTTCGTCTTGTAATCGGAAGGTTGCCGGTTCGAGCCCCGGCTTGGACAGTCTCAGTCGTTGTGTCCTTGGGCAAGACACTTCACCCGTTGCCTACTGGTGGTGGTCAGAGGGCCCGGTGGCGCCAGTGTCCGGCAGCCTCGCCTCTGTCAGTGCGCCCCAGGGCAGCTGTGGCTACAATGTAGCTGCCATCACCAGTGTGTGAATGTGTGTGTGAATGGGTGGTTGTGTAAAGCGCTTTGGGGTCTTTAGGGACGAGTAAAGCGCTATACAAATACAGACCATTTACCAAATACAGGCAGTGCTGTCCTTTCTTCATGGGCATATCACACGACATGCACCATAGACTCACAGAACAGCAACAGCTACACTCAGCAGGGACTGAGCGTCGCCCCCGCTACCTTCTAGACGGCCGGCCTCCGGACCTGTTTTGTCGCCACCGCTGCCTTCCCCGCGGTCAGCCTCTGGATCTGTCATTGGCCACCTGAACGGCTCGGACTTCTGTGTTGTTGGCCCCAGGGTCACTCTCCTGAACTGTGTCAGTGGACTCTGTTCTGGTTATGCCCATTCCCTGATTAGGTCTCTGTGTATTTAAACCCTGTGTTTGCCTTTGCCCTCTGTCACGTCGTCAATGTTTCCTACCCTCTGTAAGCTGTGTGATTGTCTCATACTCCAGTTTAGTTTCTCTGTTCAGAGTTTTGTTTTTGTGAGTTTGTTTATGAGGAGTTTTTTTCCCATGAATAAAGCTGTGTTTTGAGTTTAAACTCCCGGTTTTGAGTCCTGCTCTTGGGTCCACCTTTCCTCCCTGCATACCACACAGCCTATGATGACAGAGACATTTTCTCTGATCTGCAAATCAGTGCATTCTGTATTTATTTGCTTAATATTGTGTAGTGATTTTACTTAGTTTCCCAAAATTTTAGGAACTGGGGTTTTAAACAGTGGTAGTCAGGTAATTCAGAACCACCCTAACCAAAATTTAAAGCCGTATGCATTATTACCTTACACTACATGTGAGAAGAAGGATTACATCAGCGCTTAATGAGCTGGTAAATTTGCTGACGTGTTGCATCTTGTGAAGAGGCTTCAAGGACAAACATTATAAATTGTAAGTGAATTCAAGAAAACACTGCAGAACAGCTCTGCCCACATCACAACAAATACTAACAATAGGATGCTAACACTCTGCACAGATTTACTGTACTTGCATTCTGCAGTCATTTTCTCTTACATTGGTGTGATTGTAGCAGCCAGGTCAGCCTCCACAGACAAAGCCTTGGCCTTTAAAGCTCGTAACACACTGCTCTTGAATCTGATGCAGCTGTTCCTCAGCCTCTCCTCAACTATTTACTACCCATTACTCGTGCCTCTTTTAATGATTGTCACAAGGATAGTACTTGTTCGCATTCAAAATGCTTTTTATCTGTTTTTCATTATCTTACCCAGGTGTCTGACTTCTCTCATTTATGGACTAAGAGATCAGACTATCAGACCTGTCCTCATATATCATCTATGCTGTCGATTGAAATGCCCAGTGGTAGAAGACAAGGGGTGACATGTTTAGTTTGGATGGAGGCCTTTGTTGGTCTGCATATTTGAGTCTCGTGATTTAAAGCAACATCTTTCAATTAAAACAAACAAACAAATGAACGATAGGTATTATTGTTCAAGAAGCATAGATAGCTATAGCCATTTCTTTTCTTTTTTTTTTACCACATTTTCCAAGTCTGCTTGAGGGGCTTAAAAACTGTCCTGATTCGTGATTGAGGTGAGAGACAAACGACCTCTGGTCCAAGTGCGTCAAAACAATGATTTTATTAAACACATGTGTGGGAAGATACACAGCTCGATATTTTCACCCCAGATCTCCCGTCAAAACATACTTTCAGCATGGTTTTATTATGTCAGGGTTAACGCCCCTTCTCGCGTTAGACAAAACATCACATGTATAGGTTATAATTAACGACAGTTCAACAAGTTTCCATGTTTAACAGCATTTTTCCCTATATGGTTGTCTGGCTCCTCCAGATGCTTCCTGTAGACCCCGGATCACTAGTTACCAAGCAGAGACAAAGCTAGATGTCTTTCACCTTTACCCTAGAAATTATACTTCATGTCTATGTGTATGTAAGCGTGTTAGGCCTTCATTCACAGCATTCAAGTCATTTCATCAATATATCAGTTCAGACATAACGCTGAACGACGCTTTTAACCTTCATTAGACTGTATGCTTAACTCTATCATGAGCACAAATGCAATGTGTGTAATAACATGATTAAACCTGTATGTTTAATTAATTGAATAAATGTTTAATCAAATGCCACTGCTCAAAGCTTAATAAAAAGAAGAAAAGAATCAACATGATATAAAATGATATGATCCCCATATTTCCCTCTCTTTGGCCTTTGAAAAAGGCCAACAGCCTTCCTATTGTCTCACTCCTCAGTCCAGTCAGCCACCACCACCAACAGCATCATAGACCCCGGACCATTCGGCCCCGAATCCATAGCCCTCTCTATCAGTCTCTCCAGCACTCGTCTGGCACAAGGAATGAGACAACAACCTGTAACCAATATTCCTATGAAAGTAACAAGAGAAAACATGGCAGACATAAACACACCCTTCTATTGCCCAAACACAGATGTCACCCAGTTCTCCAGCGCATTATTGACTCCCGAATGTTCATGCATAGTTTTGGACAAAGTTTTCAGACCCTCCAGAGCCCTGGTTACAGAGACATCTGGAGCGGTGTTGTTGGGAATGAAAGTGACGGACAAGGTAAGCGACTCATGTTGTAACTGACGTCAGACGCCGGAGATTTTGGCGGAAAATTAAAGCGAATGGTAGTTTAGAATTTAACAAAGTTTCTTTAAGCTTCAGTATTACCAAATATACTAATCAATTGTCTTATAACTAACAACATCTGTCCTATCATCTCTAACACCCTGGAGGACAACGGGGAGAGTTTAGACGCTCTCCAAGATTACATCGACCGCTGTTTCCAAGATTTAGTCAGGAAGAAGGCCCAGAGTGCATCTTCCCCGGCCAAAATTGAGACACCGTCATCGAAGAGATGTCGCCCGGCAGACTCCCCCGGCACAACATCGCCTGCCGGCAAAGACGTTGCAGACATCCTGGAGTCAATCGACAAGCGATTGTCCAGTTTCAATGCGAGGCTGTCCCTGGTGGAGATTTTACACTGGGAATTTAAATCTCTGTGAGAATCCCTGGAGTTCAGCCGGCAGCAGGTGGAAACGCTTGCCGCTGAAAATGCCACGCTACGGGAGTCGGTCAAATCTCTCACCGACGCACGATCTGATATCGTCGTGTTGGAGTTGTTCCCAGGTCAACATAGTAAATGTTGTTCCAGGATCAACATTGCAAGTGACCAATCAGAATGTTGTGATGTCATACTTTTGCGACTTCGGGAAAAACCGCCTGTCTTCATGCTCCACCACACCCACCCACACATGCAGGGCTTTGGGATGCAGATGTGTCACCAATAGGGGTGGGTTTTGATTATCGATTTATTGATTGAAATCGATTCTAGCTTGGATAATGTGATATCGATTCATTAAAATCCTGAATCGATTTTTAAATATAGATTTATTTTCCCCGAAATGCCAGAATCTCAGGTTAAACTTCACAAAATCTCGACCAGTGTTGGTCAAGTTACTTGAAAAAAGTAATCAGTAACTAATTACTGATTACTTCCCCAAAAAAGTAATCCCGTTACTTTACTGATTACTTATTTTCAAAAGTAATTAAGTACTTAGTTACTTAGTTACTTTTAAAAACACGATTTACAACCTGAATAGGTGATAAAGTGATAGATCTTTCAGCCCAATTCTACTTTTTCTGCATAATCCATCATAAAAAATGTAATCAAATGGAAAAGTCTCTTTTTTTTTTTAATTGTTTTATCAGTTTTAATCTTTTAACTTTATGCATCAAGCAAAAATTTAATTATATGCAACATTCTCTGACTTGAAGAAATTAGTTTAACATTTAAACCTATTTTCTGCACATTCCAGCACATAAAATAAAATATTTTTTTTGTGTTTACACTCAGTCTTTCAAATAGATGCAAGTAAAACACAGCAGAAAATAAATAAAATCAAAGACTAGCGGTCCTGTTGCTCTATTTTCACCTGTAAAGCAGGAGTGGGGTAGGCGGAGGTTTACCCTGGTGCAGGTGAGCCGCAGCGGTCAGTGGAAGGATACGGCAGTTTCTCTGTGAGTTTCCCATTACGTGGTAGCGCACTCGGTGCTTGTTTAGGGTTTTTTTTCGCTGTAAAAAGAAGTTTTCTTCCCACGCACAACGGACGTTAATGTTTTTGTCACTTTTTATGGAATCAAACTTAAAGTAAGGTCAGTACTTCCACGCTTTAAACGCTGCACGCTCATACTCTCTCCCGCACTCGATATATGATCCATTGTTGATCTGCACACAGCTGTTGTCACTAACGTCGCACTCGCTTACGTCACTGTCATGAGACATTCTCGCAAAAAAAATCACGGTTTTAGTAACGCAGTAACACAGCGTTCCTACGTGAAAGTAACGGTAATCTAATTACCGTTTTTGCAATAGTAATCCCTTACTTTACTCGTTAATCAGATTACAGTACTGCCCATTACGTTACTGCCCATCTCTGGGGGCGTCGGGGCTGAAAGCAGACAGCTCACTGATTTTTATGCGTCGGTGGGCCCACTCTTTGTGGTTACATCTTTTTTGAGCTAGATTCTGAAGCTGCAGGTTTTATCTCTCTTCTAACAATATTGACTGAACCAGCAACTAAAGAAGATCCCAACTACGTTTCACATTTTGCTTCACAAGAACATCGTCACGAATTCCCTCTGACTTTTGCTGTTTTGCTTCATCCACGATAAAGTCACACTTCATGCAGAGCTCGCCGTCTCTCTCTCTCAGGAACAGTTTCCCATCCAAAAATCTCCTTTTTCTGCATTATTCGTGCTGATTACCCACCCGTCTATTGTTGTTTACAGTGCTGCCAGCCTGGGTTTTTTGTTTGTTTGTTTGTTTGTTTGCAAAACTCTTAGCTGTGTCTCTAATAAAACCTCTGTAACTTTGTGCTACTTCACTTCAGCAGCATCAGCTCATGTTCATATGTTGATGAATGGTTTTCTTTCGTTTTTGATCTACTGCACAATATTTTTAAGGTTATCTGCTATAAAAACCCAGCCCAGGAAAATCTCCTTCATATTTTTCTGTGTTTTATCCTCAGTTACTTTGACACAAAGGTATCTGCTGTGATGCTTATACCTCTGATAAAGTCTCGCAAGTGTCAGCTTTCTTTTCTAGAGATATAAAATATGGAAATGTACTGATAAGTGATCAGAATTATAATATTTCTGATTGTCTGAGGCAAAATTTCCCTGATTCAAATCGAATTGAATCGAATCGAATTGATTCAGGACCTTGTGAATCGTAATCGAATTGATTCTAGAAATCAGTGACGGCACCCAGCCCTAGTCACCAGGATGCAGGGGAAGCATCCCCCCCCTGTCCCCTTCTGGCCACCTGTGCCTCAATTTTATTCCACAACTTAGACATCCACATTACTCACACTCTCATAACACATACACATAGGGCCTTGGGGGTGGGCACACTATACGGCGTCCAGAGGACGGTCTATGTATTCAACCTCACCTCTGGCACAGGTGCCCACCTCTCAATTTTAAATGCATGTAGACATTGAAGGTTCTCAGGAGGGGCCGTGCTGACACCTGCTGCTCTATGACAGGAATCACCATGACCTCCCGTGTTTTAAATACACTTTAGAACAGCATACAGCAACACTATATGTAAGCCGTCCAAGGGAGGTATGAGGTCTTCACACACCCCCGTTCTCTGTTAGTCATCGGGACGGAGGGGCTGGTAGAAGGATTTGGCCGTCTGGTTAGGGTTGCCATGGCCAGACAGCCAAACACAAGGAAATAGAGTCAGGTGCAGACACCACTCAGAGATGCAGGGACTGTGAGCAAAGTAAAGTTCATTACGGAACTCTAGAGGAAACACTAAATGTACAAGGATGCAAAAACACGTCAGAAACATCCACTGTGAACTAAGAGCGAGCGACTTAGGTGGCGAAAGATTCTAAACTAGAAGTTCTTAAATAAGACGCAGGAGATGAGATTACAGCTACCATGCTGACAGCGCAACTTAACTTTTCCTATTAAAAACCACTATGAGCGAGCATTTAGCCACAATACTAAGGGAACTACACTTCTTCTTTGAAGGCACTATGAACAAAAATACACTGTGTTCCAATGGACACACATTCAAACGCTTCGAAGACATGAAAGAGACTTTAGACTCTAACAGGCTCAACAACACGAACTGAAAACGAGGCACTGGTTAATCGGTTAAATGGGTGGTGAGGTCCAAGAGGGAGTCTTGGAGCTGTCGTAGACCAAAGAGGGGAACCCGACACCAGATAACATCCGGAGCAGCAACCGTGAAATGAAGCCAGAGAGGAATTATGTGGCAAAAACACTGTAATGAGGGAGACAGATGTGAGGAGGTGTTCCAGCCGTTACAACAGTGTGTAAATGGTGAAATGTAACCGGTCTTATTTTTTTGCTGGAGGCGTGGAGGGGGGTAAGTGATCCGAATATGAAAACAGGAGAGTCCAGAGAATAACTCCGTGAATATCTGAGGCTGGGCAAGGGGGCAGGTAGGTAAAGAGGTGCGGAGGATCTGCGAGCTGATCAGCGGATTAACGGGCAAGTGTCGCAGTGGGGAGCAGCGATATCCAGTGGATTACTGTGAGGACAGAAAATAACGTTAGCACGAGAATATCTATGACTATGTTTCTTCATTGATTATAGAAGCCTTCACCAACGTGAGTTAGCAGACGTCCTGGCGATGAGTTCTTGAGAACGCTGATCATAAAAAGCCTGCAGCCTAATTACTCTCAGGCGTAATGATGACAAGGAAATAGGGCCGCCCCCTGAGGTGGAATCACCAGGACGCAGAAAAGTTTGAGCACTCACCCGGACCATGACAAAGGTCTGGGATGCGGGGCCTCCCTGCTACTGTGGAGCCGGGGACGGTCTGCTTGTCTCCACCCCAGGGAAAAGGGTAACATCTCCTGGGTCTAGGTGCAGTTTCCCTCTCTGGGGGCAAGGCTACCTGGCCCTGGGGTATAGGGTATGTTTGGGGAGAGTGGTTGTGTGTACAGTGCCCATTTGTGTCTGTCTGCGCTTTGGGTGAGTGCTGAGTATTTGTATATGTGTGCATGAGGGTGGGACACATTTGTGTCTGTTTGTTCCTGTACGTCTGTGTCTATATGTTAGGTTGGGTCTTAGACTCTACACTTCTGGGAACACCTCAGAAGATCCTCCAAGATATCTCTGCTTTCCACACTCCCTGCCGGGGGCTGATGCCCTCAGATGTCGGTACGTTGGTGGTTCTTGGTGTCCTGGACTTGGCGCTCAGGTGTGTACCAACTTACACCTGGTGGCTGCTTGGCGGGGCCTGGCACCCGTGGCTCGGTTGGGCCCCTTCCAGGGGGTGGGGGGGCCTGGGGCTCGGTCCACTCTGGCGCATCCAAAGTATTCAGAATATGTTACTCTCATTGAGTAGGAATATGTTACAAAATACATTTTGGAGCATGTATTCTGTTATCTGTAGTAGAAGAGGTAAAAGTAACCTTCCCAACAATGCTGGTTTGTGAACAAGGGTGTTCACAGACACAAACTACTTTCTTGGCTGCTACCTCAAAGTACACTGTGCACTGTCGGTCTTGCGTGATGCACCATAACATTCAATAATTAGTATTTACTGTAATTTACACTTAGCTAGATTATTGTAATGGTGTTGTGTTTATTATGTTGATCTCTTTTTTGCTTGTTTTCTCTTTTGTTCTTTTTTCTTTTCTCATCAAGTGATCCGGTTAATTTTTTTTGATGTGCACTTTCTCACTGTCCCTCTTCCCCTCTGTTTTTCTTTCCCTCCCTCTCTTACTTTCTTTCTCCCTTTCCTATCCCCAGTCATATCTGTCCAATCTGTACGAACTGAAAATAAAATAAACAAATAATAATAACAAAGTTCAATCAAATGGACCAAGGCCGTGATGATCCACTTGCCAAAGTAAATCTGTTGGGCATCTTCCTTGACCTTCAGGCAGAAATTCTGATGGCTAAAGAACCAAACGGGATGGGCAAAAACAAAGAAGAATGTTTACATTGCTCATTAGTGATCATTGTCATGTGACACTGCAACTGAGAGTCACGTGACACTGTAAGGTTGCGAGGACAGAACTAATAAATTGTATGTAATGTCAGACCAACTCTGTAGAAGAGCTCTGCCAACAATGGGCAAACACAGATCCTGACCTGTTGACTGCCGGTAGAAGGAACAGTAAAATCTTCTTGTGGGACTGGGATTTTTATCAACCACCAGGCTTCTGTGAGATATTTTAATGTTTTTTTCTCCTTTATGAATACTGCAATTATTGGGATTCTGTGCTACATTGACTTCAACAGATTTATGTTTTACATGTCATAAATTTTCTGCAATGTCAAATGTATCTCAGTCTTACACTAACATGTCTATTGAAGTGCAGTATCAGGACCTACTGAGGGTAATTATTGTTTCCACTCTGTCAACAGTTCCATCTTTTATTTTTCTCTTCCTTAATGGGACCATGTTGTTCACACTGAGGAGTAAGCCGGTGTTTCGTGACACTCCCCGTTACATTCTTCTGTATAACCTCCTTTTTGCAGACACTGTGCAGCTGGCACAGAGTCAGGTTCTTTTCCTGTTCTCTATTTTTAGAGTAAAATTGCCATATCCTGTATGTGTATGTCTCAGCTTGTTGGCCAATCTCACCACTGGGATCTCCCCTCTCAACCTTTTGGTGATGCCTCTGGAGAGATATGTAGCTGTGTGCTACCCACTGAGGTATCCTACCATCATCACCATCAGAAACACAGGGGCTGTTATCATTGTGATTTGGATTATCAGTTCACTAAATAATCTCACTCGACTCATCTTTTTTTTCCCATTTGAAGTGTTGAAAAACCTGCAGATGAAAGACAGTTGTTCTAAAATAGCTCTATTACTCGGGACAAGGTCTGATCAATATGATACCACTTTCACATGTTTAGTGTTTGTATCAGCTGGTGTGGCAGTCATTTTTTCTTATATCGGTGTGATATTAGCTGCCAGGTTGGCCTCTGCAAACAAAGCTTTAGCACGTAAAGCTCGAAACACTCTCCTGCTGAATATGATGCAGCTGTGCCTGAGTCTCTCCTCTACTATTAATAACCCTTTGCTCGCAGCCCTTTCAAGAACTGTAACAATGACAATATTTTCATGGGTTCAGAATGTATTTTATTTGTGCTTTATTATCTTACCCAGATGCCTGAGTTCTCTAGTCTATGGGCTAAGAGATCAGACCATCAGACCTGTCCTCATGTACCACCTATGCTGTCATCAGAAACGAAGTCAGTAACTTGCAATATTTCACCTGGAATCTGAAATGGTTGAATAAAAGTAAGCCTCAGATTATCTGCTGGGTTTCTGCAAGATGTGTACCTCTCATATTAAACTGATCCAGACTGTAGTACACTGTTAATTATTTTCAAATATAAAATTTCAGCTTTTCGCCAAACTCTTTCTTGTTCTTGATCCTGCTGCTGATCGGAAAATTAAAGTCATTGCCGAAGTAAACTGTCACATACCTTGACTTTGACTCAGAACAATGACTAACCTTTTTTTTTTTCAGAATTAGTGTTTCCATCATACCACCGGGCCTAATATAGACATTTGCTATATATAGACAGTTTTCACCTCCATAACACCATCATGCTTAACAAGCATGATTTAAACACTTGCCATTTTCATGAGGGACATCATCAGGTGTCACTCTGGTCATGTGTTGTGTCACTCTTTTCAACCCACGCAGAGCGATACTGAGGCTACAAATATATCTACACTCCCCACTCCCAGTTCAACAGTCACTTATATTTTTCCACTCAGCTAATCATTCCCCTTGGCCAACCCGTACTCCAGAGATGGACATTCTGCCTAATCACATTTTCATATATAAAGCTGGAGGAGAAATCCTAGAACCATTAGAAACCAATTTGAATTTGTGTGTACACCTTCAAATTCAAGATATGAATCATATCTATATTTTATCATCTGAGAAGAAATCTCCTTCATCAAAGAAGTGAAAACACAAGGAAGAGAGGGTGCATGACTGGCACCTGGATAAAATCTCATCCTATACTGCCCTACCTCAACCCTGATCTTCTGAAGTCATCGCATGACAAGGTTGAATTCAGAGGTCAAATCCAAGCTAACATTGTGCCAGCTAATGTTATGCACCCCCAAAAAATTAATTTAAAAAAATCACACTTTCCCTCTGCAAACAGATGGATTACGTTCTCACATCGAATGGGAGTCCATTCACCAAGTGTCCAAATCCAACAATGTTAAAGCCACTACAAATGCTAGCTAAGTCCTGCAAAAACAGGAGCATGTGTGACCATGTCTGAAGCGATGTTGGTGCTGTTCCTTCTTTTGTCTTTTGTGGTGAAGAGAGAGCTGTGCATGAAAGCGAAGCAGTCAATTTAGTCATTGATGTGCCTACCCTCGCCTATGGTCACAAGCTCTGGGTAGTGGCAGAAAGAAGGAGATCACATCGACAAAGAGCAGGAACATGTTTTCTCCAAATGGCAGCTGGGCTGTCTCCTAGAGATAGGTGAGAAGTTACAGAGGAGCACAGAGAAGAGCTACTACTTCTCCCAAATACATTTGTTGTCATTTACATTCTTTTAAATCATAATCACAACACAAACTACCCAAATGATCCCGATCAAAAGTTTACATACCCTGGTGATTGGCCCTGATAACTTGGGCACAACTTCACACAAAAGGGTTAGAAAGGCTATTAAAGGTAACCATCTTAACCTGTGATCTGTTTGCTTGTAAATAGTGAGTGTGTATAAAAAGTGACTTTCTGGACTCTGGACCCCTGATAGACCCTTGCATTTTCATCCAGTCTTTCACTGATAGTTTTGGGGTTCTAAGTCATGCGAAAAGCAAAAGATTTGTCAAAGGGTCTGCAGGAAAAGGTAGTTGAACTCTATAAAACAGGAAAGGTATAAGAGAAAATAGCAAAGGAATTGAGAAGGCCAATCAGCAGTGTTCAAACTCTGATTAAGAAGTGGAAAATTAGGGGTTCTGTTGAAACCAAACCATGGTTAGGTAGACCAACTAAAATTTCAGCCACAGAAAAATTGTTCAGGATGCAAGTAAACACCCACAAATAACTATAGGTGAAATACAGGACTCTCTGAAAAATAAAAAAAAAAGTGGTGTGGCTGTTTTTAGGTGCACAATAAGGAGGCACTTGAAGAAGGATGGGCTGCATGGTCAAGTTGCCAGAAAAAAGTCATAACTATGCAAATGCCACAAAGTATCCCATTTACAATATGCCAAATAGCATAGTCTGTGTTTTCATTAAAATAAGAATTCATGTCAGTGTGTGGCACTAAGGCCTCAGGTGTGCGTAGGTACCTGTTAACTATGTTGCAAAGTATATTAGTATATTAATTACTTTCTATAACGGAGTTCTTTAGAAATGTAATTCATTACTTCATTCACTAAGAACAACAGAAGACCAAACTAGTGGGTAACAGTGAAAGAGAAATTAACATCACTCATTAGTGATCATCATGTGACAAGGTTGCAAACACCGAGCTAATAAATTGCTTTTGAGTTCAGTCAAACTCTGCTAACCAGCGCTGCCCAATATTAAACCCGGTTCTTTTATCCCCATGATAGAACAGAGAGAACCCGACCCAGGAGTGGTCACAACATTTATAATTCTTTATTCAATCATCTTCCGGAAGAGAGAGAGCCCTGCACAGCCCAAAGCCAGTTCCAGAATCTCTAACATTAGAAGCTAAAAATGTGTCTCATATAGGTGTTATTTTGGTACTTGGCACGTCACACACAGTTTTGATACAAACAACTCCTTTTACTCCGTTCCTCTTTTCTTTGTGTCTTACTTCCTGTGCAGCTTGCAATAACTTCCCATTTCTGAGGTCTGTTGCCAGGGCAACCCGTCACCCTTCGTCTGAACTTAGTTTCACTCAATGTCTGCACCTCATATTCTCTGCAAAACATGCAGTTTCCTGTCAGCCTGCGACCTAGTTTTACACTCAAGTCTGGGCCTCTCATAAAACAATCTAATCAGCAAATAAGCATTAAGAATATATATATTTATTTCTTAACAGTTTCCCCTTTTTAACTAATTCTATTAGTTAACCTAACTAACTGACTCCCTCAATAACTACTGTTAACTAAAAACAGATATACTCAGCTTTTCTGGTAAAAGGTCCTACATTACTTTTGTCACTCTTTGGAAACAGCCTCTATAAAGTTAACCTGTTTCCTCTTCAAAAATTTACTCCCGTTCTTTTAATCTCCTAAACAACACATTTTCTGGAGCTGTGGTTCTCTGTGCTCTGTGCTTCTTTTTCGGGTTCCCCTTTCTCTGGTTGGTTCCGTTCTGTCTGGGGCTTCCTGGATTCTCGCCAACCCCTGTGGTCGCTGTGGTCCTGAAATCTCCTGTAAAAAAATAAACAAAACACCTTTCCCTGCTACGCCTCCATAACCTATTATGTTCATCAATTGTTCTCTGAAGTCTTCAAACTTGGTTCAACCTATCATGTTCGGGACTCTCTAATCAAAAGGATTAGCCTAATTATGTGTATAAATTGGAGTTAATTGAAAAAGGATCCATTATTTTTTTGCCTCATTTATTTTATTTACTTATCTTTTCTCCTTGTTACTATGTGGAGTGGTATATTCTGATTGTAAATTTGTTGTTTGGTTTGAGTTAGGACCGGAGATAAATGTTAATGTTAGTTTGTTCCCTGACTTTTGGTGCCCACTTGCAATATAAGTTGGATTGTAGATAGGGGGCGGGGTTTAATAAGAATATTTTCTTCTTCCTGCTCCTTTTCACACATGGTTGCTTTACTGATAGAAAGTGTGGTTGGTTTGTCTGAAAGAACTAACTGTGGAAACTGTTGTACCAAGCGTGAAATAAATAAATAAATGAAATGAAATGAAATAAGCGTGTTGGCATTTATCCATCGGCACTGAAGGTCCTCCCTACAATATATCAGTTCAGTCAGTCACGCTGAACGACGTTTTTGACCTTCACTTGACCGAGTGACAACTCCTATGAGCACAATTGCAATGTGTGTATAAAAAAATCATTTATACATATATAATCTTCAATGTTATTCGTTTGGGTAAGCGACACTTTTGACACCCTTTTAAGAAGCTCTCTTCTTCTCTTATCTGATCATGAACATCCTGTACAAAAAACTGTTTCTCTGCAAGTGCAAAGTTTCCAAGCAAACTGTGTCTTAACTTCCTGTTATCTTTCTCTGCAAGCATTTTTTACATTGACCTTTTACTACACTCTGTCACCTTTCACAATAGATCATCTCTTCATGTAAGAAACTCATTATAACCACTTCTTCTATTCAAAGAGAAAACAAACATTTTCAATCAATTAAGTTTAAGCATAAAAGCAATTACTTATGAGTAAGTTTTATCATAGCTAAATTATCAAACACCCAGAAAGTCATAAAATGATCCTAAAGCCCCTTATTTCAAATTAAACCCAAAATCCCCCCTTCTTGACACATCCTATGTGTCAAGTAAGCTAAAGACCAGCTCCTAAAACTGAAAATACTTCACCACCTCTTATAAAATTAAAAGAAAAAGGTTAGTCATATTATTTCTCTAAAACCCTCAGCAATCATCCTCTCAGGTACATCCTCCGGACCTCCAAACCTGTGTTCAGGAATAAAATCAGTTTAATCCTCATGTTAAATCTTTTAAAGTCCTGGCTCCACTCAGAGCTGCCTAGAAACAACACCTGTGTGTTAACATTAACTTAATTTTTAAAACTCAACTTTCCCACTTATAATGCAAACTGTGTTATAACAAAACTTAAGACAGAACAGTTATCAGTCATGTTCTTCATACACGATTTCCACATTTTGATTTCATTTTGCTCCTCTTAATGTAACGGTACATTTTCATTTTACTTTATCAGATTTACCCAAAATATATATATATGCCAGTACCAGCTCTTTTAATAATTTACTGCTTTAAAGGGAAAAACCTTGGTCACTTGGACAAGTGTTTGTTATTTTATAACTGCATTTTATATGAAAAGTCTAGCAATCCCCTATGTGACTCATAAATATGACTTTGGTTGTAGTTTTTTTTCTCTATAAAATTTAATTTACTTCTACAGTGGCCTGCTTTTGTTAATAGTAACATGAATAACGTCCAGCATTTTCTCCCCTTTAGCATTTGGCATTTTCCCCACTATATAATTTACTACCATAATCTAAATCCAGTCAATAAAACAAAATTTTCTTAAATCAAACATCAGCGACCCACAAAAATCTCTGCAGCTCCAAACTTATGTAAACCTCCAGTCTCCTTCTCTCCCTTACGTGGTTAATTGTTTGTCAACCTTCATTCATCCTGACCTTGGTCCAGTCATTGTCTCAGTGTCAAGTCAGTCAAACCTTTAGTCCACGTCGTCAGTCCATCGCAGTTCAGTCACACTCATTCACTCATTCACACAAAAGAAAAACAATTGTTTATCATTTTTGGTCTGGATTGACACGCTGCAATCCTTTTAGACAGGAACTCCGAGGTTCCCACAGATGGCTTCTCCTCAGCCCATTGTAATCTGGAAAAGCTCACCTTATATTTGCTCTCCCAAAATTTTTTACAGCGCTGTTAATTCAATCTTGCAGGCCTGCTTAGAATAAAAATGAGAAAAAGAGAGCTGATTAGTAGCTCATCAAAGCACAAAACAAAATCACCTGACAGGATTTATCTTAAGTGCACTGTTACAATTTTAAAGGGCCCAATTATAAACATGTCCATGATTAATAAAACTCCCTCTATTAAAATATGAAAACAACCCAAACCTAACTGACAGAATCAACCCATCACTAAACAACAACCCCAAAGATCTTAATCACAGAAAAGTTTTGCTTATTAATCTATCGATATGTTGTGGGGATTAGAACATCAGGGCCACAAAGGTTTTGCCCTCCTCTTGGTTTAATTAATACTTACATAGTCTGAAATCAGACTTAAAATCACTCCCTCTGTTCATTTTCCCCACATTATATTTCAGTGGCCTCAGGTTCTTCAGCGTCCTGACAATCTGAGGTCACCTGACATAATTTCACCTGCTAAATACACAGGAAATCTTGTTAAAAGCCACAGTTTGCACGCTATTGATATTCTCATTAAGCCCTTTCTAAAGACGTTATAACAATGTGACATCACTAAATTATAAATTTCTTGTCCAAATCTGCACTTCTGGAGAGACCTGACCACTTTATTTAATTATCCTGTATTTTACCAAACCATTCTTCTCACACAGACACAGACTCTCTTTCAGTGCAAGCTTCACTCAGATGGTCAGACAGGAAACTCAAGTTCATTTTTCTTCTTTTCCTGTCGCCACTCATTCAACTAATTTGCATACTGAGTCATATCTCAAGAAGTTGCCTTGACAAGAGAAATACATATTTAAAACACTACCACATGATTAAATTCTTTTTATTTTAAAAATAATAAAAAGAATCAAAAAATAATTTCACATGTAACAATTTGTGTGTGTGTTTTCTATTCATTCATGTACTTGTTAGTTTATTTCTTTTTTTATCTTTTTTTTTTTTTTACCTTTCTGTTGTCATGTTCTGGACATTTCTAAACCTCCATGAGTTCAGTCTCAATTTTCAATCCAATTTTCCCACATTCACTATCTTACCCCAGATTCACCTTCCAATCATCCTCGTCCCTGTCCTCAATCAGCTGTGTGGCCTCGCAGATCAACACAGGCCCAAATCAGCTGTTTCTTCTCTCCATTGCTTCTCTCTTGATCTTTTCAGTCTTTCCTTTGAGGTTCACTCCCAGCATGGCAAATCTGAAACTCAGTGTCCAGTGCTGTCCAGTGCTTTCACACAGTCATCCCACTGTTCAACTTCCCAGCCTGTAAATCAGAGTGCATGTTCCATCAAGTGTTTTCTGACATGCTGCTGCTGGACTCTTCAGTGTTATAGTTCAGTTGCACTGTCCTTCTGCCTGCTGTTAATTCTTCAAGTCCACGATGTTCTGTCTGTCTTCTGTCTTCATCAGGAGATTGACTGTCCTTTAAGCTTCTTCTCAGGATGAGGACAGAATGAGAGGTGAAGCTGTCACATTTTAAGCCAAAGCCTGTTTTCATCCCAATTCTGTTAATCTATCATTTTGCCGCTGTACTCATGTTTTTAGGTTGACAAGAGTCCACCTGTATTGACACACTAAAACATTTAATTAATATCATTTTCATTACTATTTCTTAATACATTCAACTCTCTAATTATGCGAAATGGCGGCCTCGTTTCTGTCAGTCTGTCCCAGGGCAGCTGTGGTTACAACTGTAGCTGCCTCCACCAGTGTGTGAATGCGAGAGTGAATGAATAGTGGAATTGAACAGTGCTTTGAGGGTCTCGAAAAGTGCTATATAAATGCAATCCATTTTTATTATTATAATACATCATAAACAATCAATTACAATCAACCAATCAATCTGCTGGTCCCTCTCTAGTTTCAGTTTCAGTTTCAATTTTATTTCTATAGCACATTTAAAAGACCCAGGTACATCAACGTGCTTCACAGACGAGCCGCATTTGCGGGGTTACAGCAGTAGAGGAGCAGGAAAATGCAGTTATCAGCTAAGGAAATACAGTTATCAGATGGTGACGTGGCAACAAGCATGAACTGGGGAAAAGTTAAAAACTAAGTTGTTTGGAAGGCAAGCTTAAACAGGTGGGTTTTTAAACATGATTTAAAAGATTGGATGGATTCCGATGCACGGACATCAATCGGCAAGCTGTTCCAGAGTTTTGGTGCGGCAAAAGCACGATCCCCCCTACTCTTCCGTCGAGACATTGGTTGCATTAAGAGCCCCTGGTTAGAGGATCTGAGAGCTCTCGTGGGGATGTATAGGTCAAAGAGGTCGATTAAGTAGCTGGGTGCCAGGTTATTTAAAATTTTAAAAGGGTATAAAAGGATTTTAAAAACGATACGATATTTGACGGGGAGCCAGTGAAGGTTGGCGAGGGTGGGTGTGATATGGTCATGTCTTCTGGTACCGCTTAAAAGGCGTGCTGCGGCATTCTGGACTAGTGGCAGGCGTTGGATGAGGGAAATTGGAGGCCTAAATAAAGAGAGTTTAAGTAACTCGGGGTCTTGTTCACGAGTGACAGGAGAAGGGAGCGGGAGATTGACAGACGGATTGGTGCAGCGGCCGCAGCAATGTGGACGCTGTACCGGTCCGTTGTGGTGAAAAGAGAGCTGAGTGTGAAAGCGATCTACATCCCTACCCTCACCTATGGTCACGAGCTGTGGGTAGTGACCGAAAGAACGAGATCGCGGATACAAGCGTCGGAAATGGGCTTCCTCCGAAGGGTGGCTGGCCTCTGCCTTAGAGATAGGGTGAGAAGTTCGGCCATCCGGGAGGGGCTCAGAGTAGAGCCGCTGCTCCTCCACATCCAAAGGAGCCAGTTGAGGTTGTTCGGGCATCTGACAAGGATGCCTCCTGGGCGCCTCCTGGGTGAGGTTTTCTGGGCATGTCCCACCGGGAGGAGGCCTCAAGGCAGACCCAGGACACGCTGGATAGATTATATCTCTCGGCTGGCCTGGGAACGCCTTGGAGGAGGTGGCTGGGGAGAGGGAGGTCTGGGCTTCTCTGCTTGGTCGGCTTCCCCTCGTGACCCGCCCGCAGATAAGCGGAAGAAAATGGATGGATGGATGGATGGATGGAGGTGCGGCAAAAGCAAAAGCACGATCCCCTCTAGTCTTCCATCGGGACATCGGTTGCACTAAGAGCCTCTGATTAGAGGATCTAAGTGCTCTCTTGTGGATGTATAGGTCAAGGAGGTTGATTAAGTAGCTGGGTGCCAAGTTATTTAAAATTTTAAAATAACTTTAAAATTTAAAAGTGTAATATGATCATGTCTTCTGGTGCCGCTTAAAAGACATGCTGTGGCATTTTGGACAAGTTGCAGGCGTTGGATGTAGGAAAGTTGAAGGCCTAGATAAAGAGAATTGCAATAGTCCAATTTCGAAGTAATAAGAGCATGAATGAGCTTTTCTAGGTCTTTATGTTGTATATAGGGTTTGCCTTGGAAATTTGGCGTAGTTGGTAGAAGCTGGTTTTCACCACTGCAGACACTTGC
This sequence comes from Perissodus microlepis, assembly GCF_051167445.1. NCBI lineage: Eukaryota > Metazoa > Chordata > Actinopteri > Cichliformes > Cichlidae > Perissodus > Perissodus microlepis. The sequence continues at coordinate 32,722,154 of NC_140470.1, read as the reverse complement.
TTGTCTAATTTGAGGGAACTATCCAGCACTACTCCAAGGTTTCTAACAGTAAAGGAAAGATGACTGGTATAGGATCCCAGGATATCCGATAGCTGTTCCACGGGGATGTGACTGTCAAAAATGCTAATTTCTGTTTTGTTTTCATTAAGGGTGAGAGAGTTGTGCAGTAGCAAGTCTTTAACATCACGCAGGCAGTTTAGCAAAAGCAATAGAGGGGACTGGAGATCCAAATTCAGGGGGAAATAGATTTGGATATCATCTGCATAGCAATGGAAGGCAATATTATGTTTCCATGAAAATTTATCCAACAGCGAGGGAGGATAAGACACAACAACATTGTCATCGCCTATGTAGCCGGTGTATCAGAAAAACTCAGGAGAGTTTTCTCCAAGCATGACATCCCGGTGCATTTCAGACCCAGCAACACGCTCAGACACAAACTGGTTCACCCGAAAGACAAAACGCCAAAACACAGACTTAACAATGTGGTGTTTGCTGTACAGTGCAGCGAGGAATGCCCAGACCTCTACATCGGAGAGACCAAACAGCCACTTCACAAGCGCATGGCACAACACAGAAGAGCCACCTCCACAGGACAAGACTCAGCAGTCCATCTGCATCTAAAGGTCAAAGGTCACTCTTTTGAGGATGCCAATGTTCACATTTTGGACAGAGAGGACAGATGGTTTGAAAGAGGAGTGAAAGAAGCATCTATGTCCACTGTGAGCGACCATCTTTGAACAGAGGCGGGGTTTACGACACCAACTCTCTGCCATCTATAATCCAGCTTTGAGATCCTCCCCAGACGCCTTAACGCCCACTCACATCCTGGGCCATCTGACCTCAGGAATTCGCATGATAAGGTGGGGCCAGGTTTCACAATGAGCTCACCTGAAACCCTGGCTGATTGGGACCCACACCCGCTTTCACACCTCGGCTCATGTGATTAGAGGATCATCAGGGGGTCCTTTGTCCCTCTTTGGGGGGAAACTCCCACTGAGTTTAAATCTCGGACTCTCCACCAGTGAACTGAAGAAGCTTCTTGGATGAGAGGTGAAACGTCTTCAAGCAACTTAAAGAAGTCCAGACGCTTTTCTTTCCAAGCTCCTTTGACTTTAAACAATATGGAATCAACTTAACAGGCTATTAATGTATTACTCCTATACTATAATGTTCAAGTTATCATGTCCCTGGGGCGAGGAGGGGGGTTGTAAGTAAACTGGAAAAAATAATGCAGACATGTGATAGTCACATGAAAAGGTGTGACTACAGAGCGTATATACACAATGTGTGGGTAAGAAAATCTTGCTGTCCAGTGCCGTTTAGCTGAAAGCAGCCACAGCCCTCTAACCTATTAATTTCCTGCAGAAGGAGGATGACCTGAAAAGAGCTTTGTGGATCTTTCTGTTTTAAATGTTGGAATACTTTTTTGTGTTTTATTTCCACTGAAGATGTTAAAAACTGAATTTCTTTATTGAAATGTTACTTGCCAATCTGTCTCTGACCAATGTCACTGCTAACCAGCAGTATCAAGGCGTTTTGGAAAGAGTTTTATTTTCCACTCTGACTACACTGCCATGTTGTTTATTTCTCTGCATTAATGGAATCATGCTTTTTACTTTAAGGAGTAAAGCTTTGTTCTGTGAGACGTCGCGATACATTCTCCTGTATAACCTTCTGTTTGCAGACACAGTACAGATGGCACTGAGTCAGTTATTGTATATTATTGCTGCTTGTAGGATAACACTAACATATCCTGTATGTGGTTTTCTCACCATGCTTGCCAATCTTACAACTGTGGTCTCTCCTGTCACGCTGGTGGTGATGTCTCTGGAGAGATATGTCGCTGTGTGCTACCCACTGAGGCATGCTAGCATCATCACTATCACCAACACAGGTGTGGCCATCATTGTGATCTGGGCCATCGGTTCACTAAATATATTGACTCGAGTTCTTCTGCTGTTAGAGTTTCCTTTTGAAGCCCTTGATAGTCTGCAGATGAAGGACTTTTGCTCTGAAATAGCAATGTCTGGTGGGTCTATGTCTGATGATTACGACAAAGCCTTCACATGTGTTCTGTTTATTTCAGCAAGTGTGGCAATCACATGCTCTTATATTGGTGTTATAGTAGCAGCCAGGTCGGCCTCCACAGATAAAGCTTCAGCCCGTAAGGCTTGTAACACACTGCTGCTACATCTGGTGCAGCTGGGTCTCAGTCTTTCTTCAACCATTTGTAACCCACTACTCACAGCACTTGCAAGAGTTTTAACAAGGATAGTGTTTGTGCGCATCCAGAATGTTTTTTATGTTTGTATTTTCCTTTTCCCCAGATGTCTGAGTTCACTGATTTATGGTATCAGAGATCAAAGCATCAGACCTGTGCTCATATATTATCTTTGCTGTCGACTGAAATACTCAGTCATACAGCCAAGACTGAAGGCTGTGATCGAAGTAGAGTGTTAGTCAGAGTATACACCACGCTTACAAGCATACAAACCTCAAAGTACCGTACTGCAATTTAGGATAACTCCTTCTGTTACTGACTTGACTTTTGAATTTTTATTGAAAACCATACAGTTGTCAAATGACACAAGTGAGGAATTATTTGCTGCTGTTTACTAAAGGAACATAATTCTTTATAATTCTCTCAAATTATTACATGCTTTGGTAAAACAGGAAAGAGCGTCACATTTGTTTAACCCCGTAATCTGTGCACAGCCACGCTATCTCAAGCACTGCTCAGGCAAAGAAATTGCAGCAATTTTTAATTAGATGTAATTGGCCTACATTTGTCCTACTTCTAAACCTGCAGTTTAGCCTTGGAATTACTGTAGGTGTCCTAGAGGGTTTTCTTTCAGTTCCAAGTTGTGCAAATAAATTCAGCACTTTGGAAAACTAAAGGTGCTTTGTGTTGGTAAAGTTGTTCTCTGCTATCAGTCTTGAATAATTTGGTGAATTTTCAATCAACAAAAAGTCTTAAATAGTTTGATCACAGACTTTCTGTATATTGTATGGTATTCACCCCATTACATAAATCGCCTTGAGGTGACTTTTGTGACTTTGTGATATATATATAGCTGTACTTTGCTTATTTACAGCTGCCAAAATGGCATAGATTATACCGTCAACATGTGAGCATACCTTAAATAACCCAGCCTTACAGGTCTGCAGTTGAAAGCTTTTATTCAGGCAGCAGTGTGAGGTGAAGGATTCTCTGCAAGATACATGTAGATGTCACCAAACAGGGGCTGTGGGACAGTTGCTGGGGGAGAATATGGATCACGAGTCCCCAAAATGTGTAGCTTCTCCTTGTATCGTAGCTTTTTTTCCATGAACAGATGATCTGAGTGGTCTTGATTCGGGACAGGTGAGATTTTTATTCTACTGGACAGTTCATGTGTGAGTCAGTCATGTGACTGAAAACTATGGATTCAAAATTGAAAAACAAAACAAAAACAAAAAAACAATGAGAGAAAGGTTGCTGCCATTGGATGAGGTGGGAAATTAAGTTATAATGTGCTAACTTTGCAGGGCTTAACATATGTTCACATTAAATAATGATGCTTTGTCAATGCATGAGATGACTGTTGCTGTGGTTTGGTGCTATATAAAAAAACTTAATTACATTTACAACATTACAATAATGTTACCTATTAGATTTCAATAATGTATCCACCATCTGAGTTACAGCACAGTCCTTTTCTAAAGTTTTCTACAGTCTCCATATCTTCTCTCTCTGCTTATATAAGCTTATATTATGAAATATGTGATGAATAGGACAGAAAATAGAAATTATGATACTCATTACATGAGTTTAAGTAGTTTAAACCCGCTTCTGACTTCCCTCACTGCTTACTGTAAAATCCAACCAAATGTAACCAGCTTTTCCTAGTAAAAGGTCCTGGAATAGTCTTATTGTAAATCTTTGGAAACAGTCTCGACGGAGTTAAGCAGTTTCCTCTTTAAACAGCACTCCTGTTTTTTTCAGCACACCACTAAATCCCCAGGTTGCTATTTCTATACCCCGTACCTGTCAGTTCTCTTAATTGTCGCTCTGTCCCCCTTTAATGGCTAGACCATATCAGGCATGACCACTGGGTTCGGGCAATTGACATAACATAAAAATCCTACAGACTATTACTAAAGCTAATTCTCCCATTACTTTTCATTACTTTTGTGCTCACACTAGAACCTCTGTCTAACGAGCTTTTGACCTTCTTTACAATTTAAACAACTAATCTTCTGGGACGGGTGATTCTCTGGGATCTATGCTACTTTTAGATCACTGTGTCCCCCTTTGTTAGCCAGATCCGTTCGGTCTGGTGCTTCCTGGATTCTCGCCAACCCCTTCGTGCTTTTGCTGTGGTTCTGGAATCTGCTCCTTCTGTAAAGGACAGAAAAGGCAAACACCTCTCTGCGAAGCCTCAATAAGCTAATTTATTCATCCATTGTTCTTTTAGCTATTCAAAGTTGGCTCAGAATATCATGTTCGGGACTCTCTGATCTACAGGATTAGTCTAATTATTCTCTATGTGTGTAAGCGTGTTTGCATTTACCGCTCTGCACTCTAAGTCCTTCATTATTGTCATGTGTGTATGAAAATAATTATAACCGCTTATTTTAGTAAAAGAAATCAAAAAGAAATCAAACATTTTCAATCTTAACATCTTCCCTTCTTTCACAAAAGCATATGTTTCATTCAGCTTGCTGTCCCACAGTTTCCCCTTCAGTGTGGTACTCAGCTTCTCATGAACACATGCATTTTATCTTCTAAACGGGATTCAGTTTATTTTAATCATTTAAGCTTAAACATGAAAATAGTTTTATCATACCTAAATTATCAAACACACAAAAGGTCATACATGGAACCCATTGTTTCAAATTAAACCTAAAATTCCCCATTTTGACACATTTTCATGTGTCAAACAGAAGGAAAAGGCTTCACCACATCTACGAAATTAAAAGAAAAAGGTTCGTCATATCATTTCTCGGAAAACCTCAGAAATTCTCCTCTAGAGTAAATATGCTCCGGGCCTGCAAAGCTATGTTAAGAAATGAAGTCAGTTTAATTATCATGTTAAATCTCTTCAACTCCTCGAGCTTTCTTCCACACCGCCCATGCCTGAATACAAAACCTGTTGATTAATATGAACTTCACATTTGCAACCCCTTTTTTCTTTTTCTTTTGTTTTTCCACTTTAGCATTTCCCAACAATGACCCAATCACAGCCAGTCTTTGTCTCAGTATCCAGTCAGTCAAGACTTTAGTCCACATCGTCAGTCCAGTCACACACACTCATTCACCTGCATTCAAACTAGATATTGCTGATAGTGGAGTCCGGTGCGCAAGCTATTCCAGCCTCCATCACCAGCAAGATCACGTCATCATTTTTAAAAGGAAAAACAATTCTTTATGATTTTGGACTGGATTGACTCGCTGCAATCCTTTTAGACAGGGACTCACACTCTGATCAGGTCCCCCATAGGCAGCCTTCTCCTGAGCCCATCGTAATCTGGAAAAGCTCACCTTATATTTGCTCTCACAAAAATGTTTTACAGCGCTGTTTACTCAATCTTGCAGGCCTGCTTAGAACAAAAATGAGAAAAAGAGAGCTGATTATTAAATCGTCAAAACATAAAACATCATCACCATAAGGGTGACACCTGACAGGTTTTCTCTAAGTGCACTGTTACAAAAATATTGGGCCCAGTTCTGGACATGTCCATGTATAGAAAAACTCTCTCTGTTAAAATAAGAAGACAACCCAAACCTAACTGGCAGAATCAACCTATCACTGAAACAAAAACCCCTAAATCTGCCAGATTAATCACAGAAAAGTTTTGGTTCCTAGTATAACAATATGTTATTGGGATTAGAACTTCGGGTGCCGTGAAAGATGCTACTCCTGGCTTACAGTTTTTCTCCATTGGTTTGGCTCATTTCTTGAAACAGAAATTACATTCTCAAAACTCTACGATCATTTGGCAAAACACTCTGCAAAAGCTCATCTCTCTTCCAAAACTGTCCACTCAGGCTTCAGTCTAAATCCCTTTCTCATTTAAACAGTCAGTGCCCCCAAAATGCATCGTCCCTTTGGCATTGTGTGAGTACTGCCATACAAAATGTTTAGATGTTGTGTCACTATGGCAGAGGACCAACAATATACAACAGAAAAGAGTAGCCTCCGAGGTTTGACGCCACAGATTGCACTCACACTACCAAGGAAATGATAACCATTTTTTATTCACACGCAAAGAAAGTTTCATACATATGTAAAAAGAAAATGTACATTACAGTAGTAAATTGTATGAACACAAAATCAAAAAACAAGGACTTATTCAGTGGTCGCTGTACTCATTCTCCCGCTCTTGTCCACTGTCTTCACCCTCCTGATTATTTACACGCTGTTGTCCGTCTGGCCACAGATTCTCGTCCACATCACAGCGGATACTTTCTCTTGCGATGCAACGAGGGAAGAAATGGCGTGCATGCCGCAACCATCCCCTGCATTGATCTCCTGTAATGTCGTCACACGCTGCGTCCATAGCATGGAGCAGGGACGGCTGATCCTGAGCATGAGGCTCATACACTCTCCACCTCCAAGCAGAGGAAAACTCCTCTATCGGATTGAGGAAAGGAGAGTAAGGTGGTAGGAACCCCATGACCATCCTTGGATGCGTTGCAAACCAGCCCCTAATGAGTGGGCTATGGTGGAAATTGACATTGTCCCACACAACTACATAAATGGGTAGGTGAGGCCCTATGAGACCTCTCTCATTTTCAGGGATAAAACTGGTATAAAGGCGATCCAAGAAGATGAGGAGCTTGTGTGTGTTGTATGGGCCAAGACTGGGGATGTGAGTGGCCACACCATTCTCAGAAATGGCAGCACACATAGTTATATTGCCCCCTCGCTGACCTGGGACATCCACTGTGGCCCGGTGGCCAATAATATTACGGGCGTGATTACGGATGCCGTGCAGGTGCGTCCGCCCTCCCTGCACGGCACCGCAGACCACGCCCCACCACGCACCCCCATCGCCCAATTGAGGCCGGGGAGTCATCCGGCCGAACCTACTCCCCACCCCACCGGTTGCCAACCTGGGAACAGAGCAAAGTCCCTTGCGCCTCAAATGGCGGCGAGGCTGGTCCGGGGGTCGGCCACGCCTCCAGCAGCAGCGGCGAAACTGGTCCGGAGGCCGGCTACCTGGCAAGCCGGCATGACCCCGCCGGCCCGGTAGTGAGCCCCTCCCCTCGGGCATCTGACGCTCCGGGGCAGCTCGATCCTCGACCTCGGGCCCAGGTCGAGCAGGCTCCCTTGGCACGGGGACCGCCGTCTCCCCTCCCGGTTTCTCCACCTCTAACGGCTGGAGCGGCTCCTCCACCGCTGGCGGGAGCCTGCTCCAGCAGCCCTCGCGCAGACCCTCACGCGCCTCGTCCGCCGCCTCCGGTTGGAGCGGCTCCTCCACCGCTCCCGGCAGGAGCAGCCCTTCATCAGGCTGTTCCCCCTCCTCCGGCAGGCGCAGATCCCCGCGAGCCTCGTCCGCCACGTCCGGCTGCTGAGGTGCCTCATGCGGCTCCTCCACCGCTTCACTGTCCTCGGGACACACCTGTAGGGGTGGCACCCACCCTCTGGGCCAGCTCCTCCCTTCCCTGGCTCCGATAAGGTCCCGCCGTGCCGCCTCCTGGGTTTCGGCACCAATGTGGTGAGAATAAGGCACGGCGGGTCCACGGAGTATCATTTAGAGCCACCTTTATCCACATCTCACCACAACACAACCCACGCACACCTGAGTCCCCGTGTTTTAACCCAGCGGGCGTGATTACGGATGCCATGCAGGTGCGTCCGCCCTCCCTGCACGGCACCGCAGACCACGCCCCACCACAGTTATGATGACGGAATATGTTTTGAAGGTCATGCTAGGCGGTTGCTATGGTGGTTGCTGTGGACTTGGGTGGACCGCGTCCGATTCCTGTTATTAGCTGTCCGCCGTAGGAAGGCTGCGTTCCATTTACAAGCAGTGACAGTCTGCCGCAACTCGAACTCAAACCCCGCTTTGTTCTTTAATTATAGGCCTTTTATAGCCGTTCATGACACGCACACACACACATAAAGCACTTTGCCTCACCATGAGAATGCAAGTTTACCTAACCTAACCTTAAAGTATCTGATATAGGATAGAAAAATGAAGCAACCAGAGATTTAATGATGAAGACTCTGGGTTCTGTAGTTCACGTTTTACAGTCCTGAATGACTCTTTGCATATGATTTATTGAAGAGGAGTTTAGAATGCACTTTACATTTAGACTGTTGCTGTTTCATTTTTTACATTGTTGCCGTGTTATGTCATGAATAAGGTTCACCTGCTGGGGGTTTGATGGATCAGCTGCACAATACAGTCAAAGACAGACTTCATTCATCATATGCAAGAATCCTTGTTGGATTTTTGTTTTCACTCGTGTTTTTGAACCAAATATTGAAAACAATTCTGACAGACTGGATACCTGGCCAGGTGTACATTACCTTGTACTCAAGCATCCCAGGACAGAGCCCTGCCCCACCATGAGCCTGGGTGGATACGTGGTTATAATATAAAAGGACCGATACTGAATATGTCTGAAACCCTAACCCTAGCTCAACAGACCACAATGCCCTGGACTGTCAGTATCATTACATGCTGTGAACATAAGTAGCTTGGATCACAGTTTGTTGTAAAAGAGAAGGAATATTGGAAAGAAAGATCAACATTGTGATATTATTTCTTCCAAACTGACCAGAAACATGCTTGTCAGACTCTCACAGCAAAGGATCAGACTCACTGTGCATGACGGCTCGGGCCAATGATGTCTGTTAGATTGTCAGTTGTTTAGTGCTTCTGTACAGTTAGAGTCACGTCTCCATGTCAGAATAATTAATATGCGGAAAACACTAAAAGTTGGTTGTCTTCCAATATTCTAACATAATTAGAAAAATTAGACTTTGTAAGTACATATTGTTACAGTCCTAATGCCAGCAGGATTCTTCATAACGCCTGCTTTGAAATACTGAACTTTAAAATTTACCTGATGAAAGATAATTCACAGTGGCACTCTGTCAGGATCCTTCTGACTGTAAGATCACTGTATTAATCTGAATCCTTCTGCAATGTGCTGTGAATGAATGCTGATGCAACTCACTGTGGGAAAGCTGTTAATAAAATGAATCTGTGACACATGCAACCAGAGATGGGCAGTAGCGCTACTGTAATCCGATTACTTTTTTCAAGTAATGAGTAAAGTAAGGGATTACTATTGCAAAAACGGTAATTAGATTACCGTTACTTTCCCGTAGGAACGCTGCGTTACTGCGTTACTAAAACCGTGAGTTTTTTGCGAGAGTGTCTCATGACAGTGACGTAAGCAAGTGCGAAGTTTGTGACAACAGCTGTGTGCAGATCAACAATGGATCATATATCGAGTGCAGGAGAGAGTATGAGCGTGCAGCGTTTAAAGCGTGGAAGTACTGACCTTACTTTGAGTTTGATTCCATAAAAAGTGACAAAAACATTAGTGTCCGTTGTGCGTGGGAAGAAAACTTCTTTTTACAGCGAAAAAAACCCCTAAACTTCCAAACAAGCACCGAGTAGCTACGACGTGATGGGAAACTCAGAGAAACTCGCGGATTCTTCCACTGACCGCTGCGGCTCACCTGCACCAGGGTAAACCTCCGCCTGCCCCACTCCTGCTTTACAGGTGAAAATAGAGCAACAGGACCGCTAGTCTTTGATTTTATTTATTTTCTGCTGTGTTTTACTTGCATCTATTTGAAAGACTGAGTGTAAACACAAAAAAAAAATTATTTTATGTGCAGAAAATAGGTTTAAATGTTAAACTAATTTCTTCCAGTCAGAGAATGGTGCATATAATTAAATTTTTGCTTGATGCATAAAGTTAAAAGATTAAAACTAATAAAACAAGTTTTAAAAAGAGACTTTTCCATTTGATTACATTTATTTGATGGATTATGTAGAAAAAGTAGAATTGGGCTGAAAGATCTATCACTTTATCACCTATTCAGGTTGTAAATCGTGTTTTTAAAAAGTAACTAAGTAACTAAGTAATTAATTACTTTTGAAAATAAGTAATCAGTAAAGTAACGGGATTACTTTTTTGGGGAAGTAATCAGCAATTAGTTACTGATTACTTTTTTCAAGTAACTTGACCAACACTGCATGCAACACATTCACAGAGGAAGAGGACACAAAGGGAGGACACGCAGAGGCTGTGTTAAAGTCAGGAATCCAAATCTTTCGTCAAAAACAGGCGGCGGTTACAAACAGGAAGACAAGCAGTCCATCAAACAGTCTACAGGGTCAAACATACAGAGAATTCAAACAGCAGTAAAAAATAACTGGACACTGAAAAACTTAAAGCAATGTGTGACGCAATAAAAGGAAGCAGGAAGTAACCAGGCCGTTAGAAACGGATGGCATGTGTTTAGAGTTACTGGAGTTGGGTAACTCTACTTACCAAAAGCAGAAGCACACAGATGAAGGATCAGATGCTGAATGTTGCAGGAACATGCTCATGTGTGGTGGTCATTCAGTGCTGCAGGTTAGACAGTCCAAGACTGATATGCTGCCCATCTGAGAGTTTGAAAACACACATGCAAAGATTTATTTTGTGTTACAGTCAAAGTTGGATGTTCATTTTTGTCCTTTAAAAATGTTTGTGTATTTGAAAGCACTAACATTTAAGGATGACTCTGATTGTCTCCTTTAAAGGGGAGACAAGTGTATCCACTGATCCACGTCACTTTACCTGGATGATGACTCCTCTCCCCCTCACTCAGAAACACTCCTAATATAACCAAGCAAATAAATAATATTGAAGATTTACTTACATCATTACAAAAACAGCAAAAACATCTCCCTTTGATTCCATTTCTCCATCAGGCAACAAATATCCCAGTAAACCACAGTAAAATGTAAAGCACATGTTTTCTCTGCTTTGTCTAACCTCTGCAGAGCCTCTGTCAAGAAAAACATCTGTAAGCATAAAACAAATATACATTCATAACACGTCACTGGACAAACCTCGGTCAGTTGATTTCCTCTGTGCAGTGCAGACGAGCATCAGTCAGCGAGTCACGGTGGTGAGATGGACTGGTGTCCTTTGTGACTCTGCTGGTTCTTCTGAGGAAACGCCACCGTCTCTCCACACCGTCACCATCTGTGAGCACAAACTGCTGCTCTGCTCTGCCAGCATGTAGGAAATCACATATCACACACACAAGGGTGAAGAAACATCAACTTTGGATACTTTAGATCTAAACAGATCAAAGCAGCTCTTAGTTTCAACAATCAGTGAGCAGACAGACAAAGATACCAAACTGATTCTGTATGAATACAATCTGGTATTTTCAATACAGGTGACACATTAATTTATTAAAACTAATACAGATATGTGTATATATATTTTTTTGATGAATTAGTTTGCTAAATTATAAGAATATATTTTTATTTTTTTTTCATTTAACAATTGCAACTGACAGAAATTAAATATTGAACAAAAATATATTGTCACATTCTGAGCATGCTCAGCATGCTGACAGACTTGAAGTTGCTACAGATTTTAAGAAGTGATAATTTTATTTTTCATCCGTTTAATCAAACATTTGCTGCCTCAGCTGTCTCAGTCCTATAGCGTTCTGCAACTACAACTAACCTGAGGCTTGGATTTGGCTGCAGGTGCCCCTGTACATCCTTCTCAGCAGCACACATGTGGGTACCATTTAATCACACTTCTTCCTGAGCTTTGCTTCATCACAAGACCAAAGGTGGCATCCCGTGTCACAGTCTTATCATCATCCAGAAGAAACATTTGAAGAAACATCATGGAGAAGAAACATTTACGCGCCTCCTGGTTTTGTTTTCTGATCCTGCAAAAAGACTGAGGACAACAAAGCCCAGAGAACACGAGATACACAACATCCAACATTCAGACTCAATGAAGAGCACCAGGTTGGTTCAGTTATAGTAGATATAAGCATACTTCACATTACTGGGTATGAATAATAATGAGGAGGCAAACTTTGAAATGCAGAGCATGATGTCCCATCATCAGACTGTAAACAAACATCCACCAGGCTTCTTTGTTGCCAAAATTGATGATTCTCCCATCAGGGACCAGTAGAGCGTATTAACCTGTGGTATAAGCAGCAGTCACTGAAATATTACTGTTTCAGATAAGAAATCTAGCACATAAAAGCCAGGGTGGGAGGGATCGCTGCAAACTGACTTACCTCTGCAAGTGTGAAGCTCAACAAAAATCTGACTCTCCAGTCACAGACAAACAAAAACCTCCAGCTGGGAGATAGAAAACGCTGTCTGGGTCCTGCTGGATGAACAGCTTCCTTAAATGTACGCAGTTCAGATCTGATTTAATGTAATTTCCTTCACACAGCACATTCGTCCAGGCTGACAGGTAAACATAGAATTAATCTCAGGTAACATGACTCATAGCAGAGATTCAGTAAGAAAGATTGCAGGCTCTAATATTATTACCACACAATCCAAGGACACAGCAACAGCTCAGATTTGTAGAACTATTTAAACAAATGTCTTCTGAATATTCAATTCAGGTTCACAGTGGGAGGGTGGGAGGTGTCGTGGAATTTTTTAAATAAAGTCTGCAACACAGAAAGAGCTGTGATCAAGCTATTTATTACTGCGCCAACACACATCAAACAGTTCAGTCATGTCAGCGCTGCCACAGAAGTTGTGCTCCTACTCCTTTATGTCTCGCTATGAAACCTAACGGATCAATGGTTAAGCTGTTTTGTGCCCTTGGCCTTATCAGCACCTGTAAAGGGAGTTGTTTTCTCAAACTGCTGACGCTGAAGTAAGTTCATCTAGTTTTAGAAACTTTCACTGAACAGTAACAGTGTCACAACTAAGCATATGCATAAGCACTTAAATACTTTAAATGAGAATAACAGAAAATTTCTATTACAGGAGCTAGAGCCTGTCCCAGTAGTCATAGGTAGAGCACACCTGGACAGGTCACCAGTCTGTCAGAGGACTAACACAGAGACAGACATCAGAGTAACAAATCTATTTAAAATTAATGTAAGTTTGCTGCAGCTGTATGTATGAACATGTGTTTCTGTGCTCACAGTCCACCTCTCAGGAACCTGCAGTTCATTTTTAGTCTACTTTAAACAGACCTCACAAAAGGCTGATGTGGCTGGATCAGTAGTCTGATTTAAGTACGATAGCTTTGGCCAGGGATTAATCTGGTGCATCGCTTCACTGCAGTCTTACGTATTTTCCCCACACCTGAATAAAAAATACTGATATGTACAAATAACAGCTTCAGCTGATGCAGCCTGACTCAATCCTAGATGTTCAGCACACAGAGACACAGAGGTGCCGTTTAAAGTTTAGTGTTAACATGAGTCACTGATCATTTGCAGTATTACAGCTGGGGTGGCTGTAGCTCAGGTGGCAGAGCAGGTCAGCCACTAATCAGAAGGTCGGTGGTTCGATCCCAGGCTGCCTCCTGGCTGCATGCCAAATATCCTTGGGCAAGATACTAACCCCATGTTTGCCTACTGGTGGTGGTCAGAGGGCCCGGTGGCGCCTGTGTCCGGCAGCCTCGCCTCTGTCAGTGCGCCCCAGGGCAGCTGTGGCTACAATGTAGCTTGCTATCGCCAATGTGTGTGTGAATGGGTGAATGACTGAATGTAGTGTAAAGTGCTTTGGGGTCCTATGGACTAGAAAAGCGCTATACAAATGCAGGCCATATTACAGAGTCTGGCAGTCTTTGCATGATGTCCACGTCACTGTAAGTTTCTAGCTGACTCTCAGGTGTGCCAGCAGGAAAGAGTAATAATAACCTGCATCCTGAGGTTTGTCATGCAGGATTAAAGGAGCCAGGCTTTGTTCACACAGCTAGGATTGTATTTTACACTGACCCTGGGTCAGTATAAGTATCATACAGTTTAAACGAAGCACTGAAACTTGCACATATTTATTACAGATGCACTGAAGCTAATCGAGATATTTGCTGTCAGTCTGTGGCTGCGATTAAACACTTTACTGGAAACTTTATTAACCAGTAACTTCATCAGTCATGACAGAAGCTAATATTTCTGTGCTAACATCGTTTAAACAGTAACAGCTTTCCTCCAATATAGATAGATAAGTATTTATTGTCATTGTCAGAGAACAATGAAATTGCGTTTGGAGCTTCCGTACAACCCATAAGCTAACGTTTGGTGGTCATTCAGCTAACGTTTACACCGTAACTTTAAGCTAGCACCATAAAGACGGTAAAACACGTAATAATATCTACAAATGCATCTTAAAGCTGTTATATTAGCACTCTGTGTATTACTAACATAACCACATTAACATTACTGACACTCGCTGACTTTTAATAGTCATTCTATAAATGCTGTCCGTTTAAATGGTCTTACCTGTACACACTGCTGTATCCACCGGATTCCAGCCAGAGTGGATTCTGGAGTCTTCCCACGCTCCTGTTAGTGATCCTCCATCTGGATGGATGAGAACAACCTTCTGAACAATCTAGCAGGAGATGGCCCATATCTATGGGACTGATTTGTGCTAATAACGCCCATTGTATGGACTGATAACAGCCGAAGCGGGTGAATAAAGTCACCCAGTCGCTAGCTGTGCCATTACCCAGCATACATCACTCCCTCCATAAATGCAATAAACGATACAAAAGTAACAGCCTATAATTAATTTCTCTGCTGTTTCTCGGGTAGTTGTTTAATTATATAATTTATTGTTTCTGTATACGTCACTACAATGTGATTTTGGAAATATATAAATATACGGACAACAGGCTCTTCCGCGGCAATCTCTCGTCCTCAATAAGCAACGTTTAAGGAGCTCTATAGTATTCAATGAGAGGACCCTGCACGTCAATTGTCGACGCGAGGGGGGGACCCTGCGCGTCGATAAGTGAAGCAGAGGGAGCCTGACCATGCCTCACACGTTTGACGAGTTGGGAGCGAGAACGTGTTGGTGTGGCACTGAGGGGCCCTGTTCACATGTGGAGAGACTGTGTGAACCAATCAGTCAGTGTGATAAATTAGATTACATCATCTGTTACTGGCCTGCTAACCATGCTGACAAATAACTGTGTCACATGAGCTCTGTGTTGTAAAGGAAATGATATATGACATTCAAATGCAGGCAAACCTGGCAGACCAGCCCTCCATAGGACCAAGCACAGACTAAAGCCTGATAATTACCTGCACAGGTAAACAACTGGAGTTTTAAACCAGAATTTATAATAATAGAAACTTATTGCATTCTTCTTGTCTAATGATATCAATGTTTCTTCTGATATGTCTGATATATCTCAGACCAACATCTCTGTTGGACTGCATGACCTCGAAAGAGGTTTGCTCTCCTCCCTGACTACATTACCATGCTGTGTTTTCTTCTGCATTAATGTGATCACGTTATTCACCTTGAGGAGTAAATCAGTGTTTCGTGAAACCTGCCGTTACATTCTCCTGTACAACCTCATTCTTGCAGACACTCTACAGATGGCAGTGAGCCAGATACTATACATGATGTCTTTTTGTAGAATAACGTTACCTTATCCTGTCTGTGGTATTCTTGTCATGTTTGCTAATCTCACCAATGAAATCTCTCCTCTCACTCTGGTGCTGATGTCTCTGGAGCGATATGTAGCTGTGTGTTACCCACTCAGGCACGCTACTATCATCACCATCAGAAACACAGAGGTGGCCATTATTATGATTTGGATCTTTTGTTCACTGAATATTCTCATTCGAGTTCTGCTGCTGTTAGAATTTCCATTTGAAGAGCTGCAGAGTCTGCAGTTGAAAAGATATGTTTGTAACACATTTCTCATGTTTCTCACACCTGTATCTCATGAGTATGACAAAGCTTACACGTGCTTTCTGTTTGTGTCAGCTTTTGTTGGAGTCACTTGCTCTTATATAGGTGTTATGTTGGCAGCTAGATCGGCCTCCACAGACAAAGCTTCAGCCCGGAAGGCTCGTAACACCCTGCTGCTACATCTGGTGCAGCTCGGCTTCAGCCTCTCTTCAACTGTGAACAATGCATTACTTTTACTCACCTCAAAAACTGTTTCAAATAGAGTGTCTGTGCTCATACAGAATGCTCTTTATGTCCTTCTTTTTATTCTCCCCAGATGTCTGAGTGCACTTATTTATGGTCTCAGAGACCAGACCATCAGACCCATCCTTGTTTCTAACCTATGTTGTCAACTGAAACATTTAGCTGCCACAGCGGAGGCTAAGATTTACCCTTATAGTACATTTGGAAAGAAGCAATGAATGTTTCTGTACGCTCATTAAACTCTGTCACACTGTCTACTAAGTGACTATCCTAAATTAACTAGAAGCTTCTCCTCCTGTTTTTTTCCTTTTAAGAATAACATGTTGTTTTTTACAGTAGTTTTTTAGAATCCAGCGATACAAGCCTGTCCTTGTTATAATTTTAATAATCCTCCATTAGTTGCAGTCAGAATGGATGGATGGTGATCTATCTATTTTTTTCCACTTATCCAGCTCAGGGTTGAGGGGCCTGTAACCTTTCCCAGCTTTGGTGGGATATGAGGCAGAGTACACCCTCAACAGATCACCAGTCTATCGCAGGACTAACAGAAACCTAATATGTCTTTGGACTGTGGGAAGTGGGATTCAAACCGGGATCTTCTTGCTCTGAGGAAGCAGTGCTAACCCTGTCAGTCACAATAATTTGAAAAGTAAATGTTAACGTTTCTTTGGTCTCTGTGAACTTAATACAAAAATGTGTGGTGTAACAGTGAATTTCACATACAAGCGTACGGTGCAAACACCATTTGAAATTAGGAGTCAACCTCTTAACCCTTTCCTCTTGCTGGATTTCTTCAGTATTTGGCTTCAGTTTTCAAGGACAGTACATTCACTGAGGAGGCTGTTTGGTTACAGTGAAGGCAGGATTTGTTTTGCTTTATTTCTGTTTAATCAAATTTAATTTTTAGAACAAGTCTGTGTAAGTGTGACATCGTGGTTTCATGGCTGTTACTAGCTCTCTATTTACAGTTCTGCAGCTCTTACTGATTAAATATGTTGCTATCAAACAATATTCTGAGGCTCACAACTGTAATAACACAACACAGCTACAGTATAAAAGATATTATAATGGATTGCATTTATATAGCGCTTTTCAAGGCACCCAAAGCGCTTTACAATGCCACTATTCATTCACACACTGGTGGAGGATACGGTTGTAGCCACAGCTGCCCTGGGGACTGACAGAAGCGAGGCTGCCATATCGCGCCATCGGCCCCTCTGGCCAACACCAGTAGGCGGCAGGTGAAGTGTCTTGCCCAAGGACACAACGACCAGGACAGAGAGCCCGGGGATCGAACCGGCGACCTTCCGGTTACAGATGCGCTTCCCAACCCCCTGAGCCACGGTCGTCCCATATAGTACATGATTTAAAAAAAAACTATCAAAGTAAAGTAAAAATACTAGTCTCCATCCATTAATCTTCTTCTGCATATCCTGTAAAACTCAGAAACAGTCTTATCTGTTATCATCTATCGTCCACCTGGGCCTCACACAGAGTTTTTATCTGATTTAGTGCTCAGCTCAGATAAAATAATTATTGGGGGTGATTTTACCATCCATGTAAATGCTAAAAATGACAGCCTCAACACTGCTTTAGACTCAATTGGCGTCTCTCTGCATGTAAAAGAACCCACCCACCACACTAATCACACTCTGGAATTTGTTTTAACATATGGGATAGAAACTGCCACGGTTAGCAAGTTGGCAGAACGTGTGGACAGGATAGAGACGTGAAACATAAAAACCTGAAATGGGGAACAGGAAGAACCAGGGCTTAAATACACAAGTAGGAAAATGAAAGGATGGGGAACAGGTGAGAACACAGCTGGGACATATCGGACATAACAAGACACAGGGGAAGCAAAACTCAATACATGGACACAGTAAGCAAGCAAGCAATTTATTTATATAGCACTTTCAGAACAACCCCAGCTGAACACAAAGTGCTGTACACTTGACATACCAGAAATGATACATTGAACAAGTTAAAATAATAATAATAATAATAATATAAAATAAAATAAAATAAAGAAAAAAACTTTTTTTTAAAAAAGATGACAGGACATAGACTGCCAAAGCCTATCCATGCATCTATCCATCTTCTTCCGCTTATCTGGGGCCGGGTCGCGGGAGCAGCAGCCCAAGCAGAGAAGCCCAGACCTCCCTCTCCCCAGCCACTACCTTGAGCTTATCCAGGGAAACACCAAGGCTTTCCCAGGCCAGCCGAGAGATATAATCTCTCCAGCGTGTCCTGGTGTGTCCCGGCGGGAAATGCCCGAACCACCTCAACTGGCTCCTTTGGATGTGGAGGAGCAGCAGCTCTACTCGGAGCCCCTCCTGGATGGCCAAACTTCTCACCCTATCTCTAAGGGAGAGGCCAGCCACCCTACGAAGGAAGCCCATTTCCACTGCCTGTATCCGCAATCTTGTTCTTTCGGTCACTACCCACAGCTCGTGACCATAGGTGAGGGTAGGGACGTACATCGACCGGTAAATTGAGAGCTTCAGAATCCAGAATAAAAACCTAGAACCCAGGAACAATAAATATAATAAAACAGAAAACCATAATTCGAAGAATAAAACTTTAACCAAAAACACAAAACAATGAATCACCGACCCAGGACCGTGACAGCCCTCAAGCCCTCTCTTGTCTGTGTAAGTCTGGCTGAAGCTGGCTGTGTGGCAGTGAGGAGGACCCAGGTGCCGACATGAAAGCAGAAGGAACTGCGTTAAAACAAAAAAGCGAGCCATTTATTAGGCTGAAAAAACATGAATACAAAAACAAAGCAAGGCGAACAGGGCGAGAGCTAAAACTGAAACTTAAAGTTTCAGTTTTAGTACTGAACAGTCATTTTAAGATTAGCTAAATTAATTAACAATTAGCTGATGTTGTTCATGAGACTAAAATCATCTCACTTCGGTAATGTAAATATAATATGGCCACTATTAAAGTTATTATTATATTAATCATTATTAGTTATTACAGCAGTGAACTCGAACTCTGTGTCAAATACTGAGCTTCAGTAAAGATTCACGTTGCAGTGATTTATATTTCCTATTGTGGCAGACCACCAAGTGGCTCCACTCACACCCGAGTTTAAGGGAAGTGTTGGGGTGGCTGGAATCGCTGCACGGTGGCACCGCAGCACCGCGGAAAAGGGCTTTGTTTTTATCACCAGCATTTTGTCTGCCGCCTTGCAGTTTCAAGACCCAGGGAAACGGGCCCACCAGCGCGCTGTAGCAGCCGCGACTGCTGACAACAAGGAAACGCTGCTTTCCATGGAGGACTCGCGCTCGGGGAGGCGTTTCCTGGTGGACTCCGGCTCACAGAAGAGCCTTCTTCCCCCAGCTGGCTCGGACAGGCTAGCTGAGGGCTGTGGGCCCCTGTTAACTGCGGCTAATGGCTCCCCCATCAAAACCTTTGGTGAAAGGTTGGTTACTGTTTGCCTTTATGACCGTGACTTTATGACCGTGACTTTCAGTGGAACTTTGTAGTTGCTGCTAGCTCCGTGCCTATAACAGGCGCTGATTTTCTTTGTGCTCACGGACTGCTGGTTGATGTTGCTAACAGGCGTTTAATTGACGGTGTGTCATTTTCTTCATTACCCTGTTTGACTCGGGGTGCTCAGCCCGTGGTGCATGCTAACTCAGTAGCTTCGGGTAACTCTTTTCAGTGTTTGCTTTCTGAGTTTCCCTCACTCACTGTCCCCACTTTCTCAAGCACTGTGACGAAGCACGGGGTGGAGCATTACATAACTACAGTAGGGCCCCCGGTGTTCGCGTGTGCGCCGCCTCGACCCTGCCAGACTGGCTGTCGCTCGGGAGGAGTTTGCCACCATGGAGCGCCTGGGCATCGTGCAGCGTTCGAATAGTGCCTGGGCTTCCCCATTACACACGGTGCCCAAATCTGACGGTCGGTGGCGACCTTGTGGGGATTTCCGACGTCTCAATAATGTCACAGAGAACGATCGTTATCCCATTCCCCACATCCAAGATTTTTCCGCCCATCTTGCAGGGACCTCGGTTTTTTTGAAGATTGATTTGGTACGGGGCTATCACCAGGTTACCGTGCGCGCTGAGGATGTCCCCAAAATCGCCGTCGTTAGACCTTTCGGCCTTTTTGAGTTTCTGCACATGCCTTTCGACCTGAATCTCGGGTGTCTGGCAACCGCTCACCTTTTTCAGTCGTACACTACGAGACAGTGAGCGCAATTACAGCGTTTTTGACAGGGAGCTACTAGCTCTCCACCTGGCAACCCATCTTTTTTTTTCTCAAGGTTCGTCACTTTACCGCGTACGTGGACCACAAACCCTTGACGTTTGCAATGTCCAAAGTTTACCATGGACATTCAGTACGTGGCTGGTAATTCCAATCATGTGGCTGACTGTTCGTCCCGTGCGCTGGTTTCTCCCGTGTTTGTCGGCATAGACTGCTCCGCCATTCGGCTGCCCCGCTTCAGCCATCTGCCATTTTTTTTCGGAAAAATTATCCACACCCACCGCCGTGTTATGAATTCAGGGATAGGTCGGGCAACGCAGGATACACCCGACCCATCCTTAAAATTAAAGGAAATGAAGGGTGGTTTTGTTGCCAGCATTCGGAGCAGCCTTCGAATTGGGACAGCCTTCATCGCGTCGCTGTGACGTAATTGGCCTTCAAATGCGGCCTTGAAGGCTGCAGACCCTGAATTGGGATACAGCTTTTCTTCTCTGTCTTCCTTTTCATCCTTGCCTCTATGTTTGTATGTTTCCTGTTCTACTTTGAAAGTCTGTGTCCTATATCAGTGTATTCTGCTTTGCTTCCTTTGTCTTGTTATGTCAGATTAGCCACAGCTGTGTCTCCCCAGCTGTTTCCACTTCACTCATTACCCTTCTGTGTGTTTAGTCTTGTTTCAACTGTGCAGGTTATGCTCATGCTCAGATTATTTCACAGGCACGTTTTTGTACTTTCCTGTTCAGTTTCATGTTATTGTCTCTTGTCCTCATTTTTACAGTTAGTTTTAATTTTTCCAGTTTAGGTTTCAGTTTAGTTCCATCTTTGTTTTGTCTCGCTTGATTTTGCTATTTTTTTTTCATCAGCCTAAATAAATGTCTCGCTTTTTGCTATACTTAATTTCCTCTCCTCCATATCTGCTTTTGGGTCCACTTCACAAGCACACTGGCCACTCAGCTGTGACACAACCTGACAAAGACTGAATGAAAGCACACAGGCAAGTATACACAGGAGGTGATCAGGGGAAGTGGAAACACATGGGAAAACAGCTGAGTGGAATGAAGACAATGACGCCACAGGAAGTAAAACAAAACACATTGAACGTTGAAACTCCCGACTCTTCAAAATAAAACAGGGAACATTGAGAGACATGACATGACAACACAAGCTTGACAATATGGAACACACAGACATAAAACACATAACAGACTGGGGTGACCCGGAACACCAGAAGAGACACATGAAAACAGATAAAGGAGATGACTGGGGCGATCGTGGCTCAAGAGTTGGCAGTTCGTCTTGTAATCAGAAGGTTGCCAGTTCGAGCCCCGGCTCCAACAGTCTCGGTCATTGTGTCCCTGGGCAAGGCACTTGTCAGAGGGCCTGGTGGCGCCAGTGTCCGGCAGCCTCGCCTCTGTCAGTGCGCCCCAGGGCAGCTGTGGCTACAATGTAGCTGCCATCACCAGTGTGTGAATGTGTGTGTGAAGCACTTTGGGGTCCTTAGGGACTAAGCAAAGCGCTATAAAAATACAGGCCATTTACCATTTTACCATGACTGAAAGTAAAACACTGACGACAAGACAGAGTACATAGAGGACAAGAAAAGACTTAAAAATCAAGAGTTATAGAACAAACAAAAACTAGAATGAAACTCAACTAAATCCTAACTAATAACAGCAACAGAAGAACTTACAATATTTCCAATAAAAATTAAAAAAACAAAAAAATAAATTAAAAACACTGAATAAAATAAATAAAATAAAGCGCCAAATCACAACAAAAGTTGCCTCAAGGTGCTTTATATTGCAAGTTAGACCCTACAACAATAGATACAGAGAAAAACCCAACAATCATATGACCCCTTATGAGCAGCACTTTGGCGACAGTGGGAAGGAAAAACCCCCTTTTAACAGGAAGAAACCTCCGGCAGAACAAGGCTCAGGGAGGGGCGGGGCCATCTGCTGTGATTGGTTGGGGTGAGAGAAGGAAGACAGGATAAAGACATGCTGTGGAAGAGAGACAGAGATTAATAACAAGTACGATTCAGTGCAGAGAGGTCTGTTAACACATAGTGAGTGAAGAAGAAACACCCAGTGCATCATGGGAATTCCCCAGCAGCTACACCTATTGCAGCATAACTAAGGGAGGATTCAGGGTCACCTGGTCCAGCCCTAACTATATGCTTTATCAAAAAGGAAAGTTTTAAGCCTAATCTTGAAAGTAGAGATAGTGTCTGTCTCCTGAATCCAAACTGGAAGCTGGTTCCACAGAAGAGGGGCCTGAAAACTGAAGGCTCTGCCTCCCATTCTACTTTTAAATACTCTAGGAACAACAAGTAGGCCTGCAGAGCGAGAGCGAAGTGCTCTAATAGGGTGATATGGTACTACAAGGTCATTAAGATAAGATGGAGCCTAAGGGTACCTCTTTCGCCATCTTACAATGCTGTGATTGCAGCTATTCCCCAACCCTCTGTGAATGGTACTCATGGCCACTGATCAGTGGTTGTTGATCAATAGGCACAAGAGTTTGCATATTAATGATCAAGGATCTGACCTCCCAGCCCATTGTTCCTTCAGTGGTGCGAGTTTCAGTAATTATGTAAATGTACTGTTTATAAGACTGGGGAAACCTGCAGTCAGCTGAGACTGAAGAAGTCACCTGATGACTGACGAAAAGTTTCTCCCACTGAAAACAACCAGATGAACAGAATCAACTTTTGTGAATGAAGCTGATACTTTAGTTTACTACATACAAATACACATACATTAAAAAGTATAGTGAACATTTACCCAACATTTTGGGTCCTATGGGCCCATCAGTACAGGTGGGAATATAACAGGTGGTGCTATGTGAACTGGAAAATCAGCTCTGACCGCCACTCCTCTGATGGAGAGGAAGCTTGGGCAACACTTGGACTAGGGCATAATTAACTGGAATTTTAATTAAATTTATTTGAAAGAACAATTTAGTTATATTTACCAACAAATACTTAAAAGTATGTACACTAAAATAAGAGGGCAACATGTCAGGTTGTTATAGAAAACAAAGAAACAATGTAAGTAATTTTAACTACTATGCAATTTCATGATAAATTTGCAGAAAAATGAACAACATTTCACCATATTACATTGTAAATACAATTCGGGGTGCAGCATTCTAACGGGCCACAGCCTATGCAGTGTGTATCAGAATGTGCAGTACCGTTATTAAAGCCTCATCCCTTCAGTATCCCAGGTGTCTCTGCTAATTTCTGTCTGCCTCATGTTGGGATTTAACCCTTTAAAGCCGGTCAGAGCGGGCACGCTCCGTTTTGCGCAACTACTTTTAAATCCCGGTAGCTCTGCAACCACGTGAGCTAGCACAATAATTTTTTTTGCATATGAAACTGGAGGAGTTGTACTTACATCTTATGCCATCAGCTTGTCCTCGGTCACGGTTTCCTTCCACTTATAGCTTTGCAAAAACTGCATAAAAAGCGCTTGCAGCAACAAAAACATAATATTCCAGAAACACGCTTTGCCGATCCGATCAGCTGTTTGTAACACTTCCTACGTTGGAATAGACGTCAGCACGAACTATCGCATGTCCGCCATGTCCTGCCCGAAACCGGAAGTGACGTCATTTTCGCGGAAATGTAGTTTTTTACCATCAGGGCCTCATGAGCTTATACTGGTGTTTTTAAAAGTTATGTTTGACTTTATGACTTTCTGTGTCGTTTCTGGGATGCTTAGAACTAAAATTGCACTGCTGGAAATAGTTTATTTTGATGCATATGCTGCTTTTTTGCAAATTTGCAGTATAATATTTATTTTCGTTTTTCCTGCAGTATATAAAAATTGGTGTATTTCAAAAATAAAACTATGAAGACACTCAAAATAAATTTCCTGTGGTGGGAAACTATTTTGTGCAACTTTTTTGTATTTACAGTTTTGAGGGATGAACCTCTTAAATTTCTCTAACTAGAAATATATGTTAAAAAAACAAAAACGATTTTAAATTTTTTTGTAGTTTATTGCACTTTTTTGCAATTTATGTAATTACTATGCACTTAATGCAGACATATTATTAAAATTTAGGCTGTAATGGTTGTATTGATGTATATCAACTTGAAATGCTCCCAAAAATGGCTCCACAGCATGTAAAAATATAATACAAGCTCTGGCGGACTTGGTTCTATGGTAGGTCTTAAAGGGTTAAATATATAATCTGAATGCTTATTTGCTGATTAGATTGTTCTAGGAGAGGCCCAACTCTGAGTACAGTCTGTGCCAAAAAGTACTGACAGGAAACTGCATGCTTTTGCAGAGAAAATAGGACCTGCAGCCAGAAAGTGAAACTAGATGAAAGTGAAAGTGACCCGGATTCTTTTGCGGCTGAGGGGACTAATTCGGAGCTTAAGGTACGATCTGATATTAGACCAGTCTAAAAGATTTAAAGGTAAGCACAAGCCTGTTCAAAATTTGTGCATATTGGATGAATTCTAAATTATTTGTCCGCTGAGTTGATGATCGTGACCGTCAAATTGGCTCAGAAGTGGGGAAATTAAATTATAAAATCTGTTAAGTAGATTTCAGGTGACATGTCCATGATGATTTTTGGTAATTTGGGATAAATAAAAGTAAAGTTTGGGGATATTTGACAAACTTTATTGTGATTAATCCTGGGGAGTATTTTAAGTTGATGTGATACGTGTTTAAGTTGATGTGTTGTGCTTGTTGAAGGTGACGTCAGCGAAGAAAAGAGATATTAGGTTAGGATATTTGGTTTAGGGATTTATCCCTGTATTGATCAGCGGAGTTAGACTCAGGCACCAGATAATTCAGCTGTGGAATCCCCACAGTGGTGCTTTTAGGGGTGCAAAATGTTCTGAGTGTTATGACTCCATCTTGCGGTGGACACGCTGCAATTTCCTGCGACGACGGGGTTAATTCGGGTGATGCCCGCGACAGATAGGGACAGTCGTTAATAATCAGTGGTGAAGCACCACTTTTCTTGCACCGTTTGAGTGAAGAGTTAGACTCGGGTGGTCCCGCTTGAACGTGATTGACAGGTAAACCTTACGTAAAGCTTCAGGCGCAGACAGGATTCGGAAGCGCCTAGGAGTGGGGTTTCCGGTCAATTCACAGGGACCACTTTTAAATTATTATAGGGCTTAGAAATTTGGCCGCTATCGGTGAGAGCGTTCCCGAAGCGGGTTGTTTGGTCAGCAAGGTTGGGCTTAGAGGCTTTTAAATTTGTCAAAATTGTGTAGGAAACCTCTGGTACCAGAGGAGGGGGACACAGGCGTTGGATGCCAGAAAACCCCCGTAAGGATCATGTTGTTTGTGTCTGTATGTACCCGGGTTGTCTGATTATTGTGTATTGCTGTAAGTGTAAAGTGTGGATTATAAAACTAGACGATGTTGTCCAGGGTGTGGTGTGTGTGTGTGTGAGACGATTATGTTTTAAGGAAGTTCAGGGAAGGGTGTAAAATGCTGATGAAAGTATTGTGTGAATGATGCTACAAAAACTGTGCTGAAAGATGGTGATCTGTGTAGAAGAAGAAAAAAGTGTTAATGGTTCTGAGGTCTGAGAGAGCTCTGCTAAGCACGCTGATGATTCTGACGTGAATGCTTGCAAGTGCAAAGACCTCAGTATATTTAACTGTGTGTGCGTGTACTGACAGCATTCTTTTTATATCAAGATTCAGCAGAGTTACAGAGGGTTTATAGACTGTAAACACAAAATAAGAGTTCGATTAGGCTGTAGAAACAGATGAAAACATGTGTGTGTGTGTGTGTGTGTGTGTGTGTGTGTGTGTGTGTGTGTGTGTGTGTGTGTGTGTGTGTGTGTGTGTGTGTGTGTCTGGCAGGAAGTGAAGCAGGAAACTGTGAGCTTGTGACGTCCCAACATGAAAACAGAGGAATTAGAGACTGAATGTATTAAGACACAGCAATGAAAATGATATTAATTAAGTGTTTTAGTGTGTCGATACAGGTGGACTCTTGTCAACCTGAAAACATGAGTGCAGCGGCAAAATGATAGATTAACAGAATTGGGATGAAAACAGGCTTTGGCTTAAAATGTGACAGCTTCACCTCTCATTGTCTCCTCATCCTGAGAAGAAGCTTAAAGGACAGTTAAACTCCTGATGAAGACAGAAGACAGACAGAACATCGTGGACTTGAAGAATTAACAGCAGGCAAAAGTCAGTGCAACTGACCTATAACACTGAAGGGTCAAGCAGCAGCATGTAAGGAACCATGTGATGGAACATGCACTCTGATTTACAGGCTGGTAAGAACAGTGGGATAACTGTGTGGAAGCACTGGACAGCACTGGACACTGAGTTTCATATTTGCCATGCTGGGAGTGAACCTCAAAGGAAAGACTGAAAAGATCAAGAGAGAAGCAATGGAGAGAAGAAACAGCTGATTCGGGCCTGTGTTGTGTGGAGGTCTTTTATTGCTGCCATATAATCTGCATCATTATAACTGCATTAATAACATTCTTTACAGCATTATTCCATTTAATAATATTTCTCACAGTATTGATATTGCATTAAAGTTGCTTATTGAGGCTGTTTAGTTAAGGATCCTTCCATTATGTTAACTTTTATTACAGGTACAGCCAGAAGTATTTCATACACATTGCATATTTGTGCTTATTTTGAGTTGATGTTCGGTCCATTAAGGGTCTTAAGCTTCACTGGCGTGACTGTCCAGGTGATACATGCTGAGGGAAACTAGAACATAGAAGGATAACTGCAATGCATGCTTACAACACATAATCTAGGAATGTGTCAGGCCTGAGGCCTTAACTCATTTGGTGTCTCACTATATTTTACTCTACTTGGCGACAGATGACCAGAGTCAATAATTAGCCCCAGAGACCCTGAGGGCTTGAAGTTTATTACCTTGTATGGAAGGTGTTATAGAAAAGAGAAGTTCTATGTCTGTTTATAGCCATTAAAGATGTACAAGATGTACCATTAACTGTGACTAATGTCTGGAACCTATTTTAATTTGTAATTGACGCCATGGGGGGGCGTGTACCCCACTGCTTTATAAGTGTCCACAACATGTATTTTGGTCAGAAGACATAGGCTGATGTTTTCTCCTGGCTGTTAATAAACTCATCGTTTGATTGCACTTTTCTGGGGCCTCCGTGGTTTGTCTCACTGCTCTACATTGATCGATTTCGCAACAGTTGATCTGCGAGGCCCCACAGGAGACTGTGAGAACAGTGAGAGGTGAACGTGATATAGTGAATGCATGTGGGAAAATTGGATTGAAGGCTGAATTCATGAAGGTTTAGAAATGTTCACCACTTCACAACAATGAGGTTAAAAATAAGGTAAAGATAAGGATTAAAAGAAAAAGAGATAAAGAGAGAAATTAACTAACAATTAGATTAATGAGTAGAAAACACACATATACAAATGGTTACATGTGAAATTATTTTTGGGGAGAAGCAGAAGTGAGACAGTTTGAATCCACAGCTCAGTGCAAAGAGGCAGAGTTAAACCTGATTATAAAATACATATGCAATGAAGAAGCAGCTTACACTCCATTAACATGACCACATAACATGAACACGAATGCTTACATTAATCCAGGTGAATACATGAAATAAATTGGTATTTCTGGCCGGAGAGAGAGAAGCGGGTCGTTTAAGCACTGATGATAATAATGAAAATGTCTCAGTTTTGTTATTTTCATCATTTGGATGACCTAGTTTATCGGATCCCGAGGTCTAAAGAACCCAAGGTCTAAAGTGAAAGTTGTCCACCATGACGACCTAGAGCATTATCGCTGCCGTGAGCCCCTGGACAATACCTGGGTCCTGGATCAAGCTCATCATTGGTCACCTACGGAGGCCCCACCACCAACTTTAGAGGATCACCCAGCAGACCGTGATCTGGGTCTGCACAGTCTGCTCTCCACTGCAGATGGCAACGGCCCCAGCTTCTCTCAGCCATCCATCTCAGTTGCAGCCGATCCCGCTCCGGTTGTGCTTGTCCCATTGTCCCCTTTCCATGTAGACCATGAGAATGGTGAGGGTGCGGTGGCTGAGCCAGGCCTTCTGGGCCAGCAGTTTCAACGACCAACTTGTCGGCGCAGAGCACCAGACCGGTATGGTGTGTGGGTCACTCAGCTCGATTTATCTACTATGGACAATTCCAAGTAGGACTGAAGATTCAGTTCGAGTTTTAAATCATTTCATTCTCCTACAGTCTTAGCTACAACGGTTTAAGAGGGCTGTATCTTTTTTTAATTGTTTGAGTGTTGATATAAGAAAAAAAAAGTAACTGAAAAACCTAAGGGGCTATCTACACGCACTTGTCCATTTGTATTTGTTCCTTCCTAGATGGTAGGATAAGTTAGTTATTCCCGGTCACCATGTAATAGTTACAATTGTGTAATTTCTTTCCTACTTTACGGCACTTGAAGTGCTTTATTTTGTACATGTATGTACACCGTAGTTGAGCTAATGTTTTCTTTGTCACTGAGGTGCACTAGTTAAAACTATGCCCACCTTATATGCAGTAATGGCTAACACATTTATCTCCCCTTGCGTTTCCCGACCACGGTCACGGGACCAACGGTGAGGAATGGTTAACAATGGGGTGGCTGTAGTTTAGGAGGTCGAGCAGGTCATTGGTGTTACGAGCCCTGTCTGCTCCAGTCTGCATGTCAGATATCCTTAAGCAAGATGCTAACGCCAAGTGTCTCTCTGATGCATCCATCAGAATGTGACTGTTAGATAGAAAGCATGGAAAAAGTGCTTGTATGAAGAATCAGTCCGTTTACCAAAGAGAAAGCCTTCTTCAGACAAAACCGGCTTCAGTTCATTGTTGGCTCTGGAGGTGTCACAGATTCATGCGCCGTCTCTGTGGAGCGGAGCACAACTGCTGCATGCAATCTGCTTAGCCACCAGCAGATGGCGCTACTTCTCCATCGATTCCTCAAACACAGACTTATCTTCTCTCATTGAGCAGGTTGTGCTGCTGATTTGTTTCCCGGGCTGCTTGAACCTCTGGTCACCTCGTCAGTGTCTCCCTAACAAAACAAGAATAAAACCAAAAACTAATCAAAAACCAAGATATCTGAAGCTCTGTGGTGAGAAAGCCTGTGTTTCAAGTTAGAGTTCCTTATGTGGTGTGCATCAGAGAAGAGGATGACCTAAAGACTGTGTCTAACACTCCTCTTAAGCATTTTTAGCACCTTGTTGGTGACACCTCTGCTCTGTTTCTGGCTTTTGTTAATAAAATCATCAGAAAGTTCCTGAACCACTCCATCTTTGTCCACCTCAGTCACATCCTGATTTCCCTCCAGATCCTCTCTGATCACGAGCAGCATGAGTACTCCAGCCTGCATTGGCTACAGCTGCACTCACTGCTAGTTTACCTCTGTTGTTCCAAAGCAGGGGGTCTCAAACAAAAATTAGCTGTGGGCTCTGCTGGCACTGTTATCTCATGTGAGGGCCACTTTAGTGTTCAAGCAGTAGGAAAAACAAACAAACAAGAAAACACCCACAAATATTTCAGAAAATGTAGTGTTTTTTATCAAATTTCAAATATTGTATAACATGAAAAAAGTTAAAATCTGAACTCAATTTTTTTTCCTCCGTCTTAACTGAAGCCTTTCATTGAACTACCAAATAAACACACGGGCCATCTCTGTCTGTCCACACACGTGGCAGCACTTCTGCTATGGGGATCAGACTCTGCTTTCAGACTGTGTAAGTATCAGGAGCAACGAGCGACCACGGCGTGGTGCCCTGGGAAAGCAGAGCAGCTCGGACTTCCTGCTGGGATCAGGAATTCACACCAAACTTCAGAGCTGCCTGGTTCTCAGATGATTCTGGATTTTTGAGAGTGTGGTGTTTGATTGTTATGATATCCATAAGCATTTATGGTCCAGCTTCTTAAATGCTTCTATTAAAATGTCCATCTCAGTCTAAGTCGACTGTATTAACTGACTCTGACGGAGCCTTTTCCTCTCTGACTGCAGCAGCTGTTACATCCTCCTCACACTGCTCTCACTGAGGTCTCTGGAGTGTGTTACTGAGGTGTGCCACCACCATCGGTATGGTTTGGTTCTGCAGATGAACAAATACGTCTGTTTCTCTCATACATCCTTACATTCGGTGTGTCTGCTGGTATTAGACAGGCCGGCCTCCACAGACACAGCTTTGGCCCTGAATCCTCGTAACACACTGCTGAGCTTCAGCCTTTCTTCAACTGTGAACCGTTTTTTACCTCAAAAACGGTTTCAAGCAGAGTGTCTGTGCTCGTGCAGAATGCTTCTACGTGTCTTATCGTTCTTTGCAGAGCTCTGAGCACCCTTATCTATGAGCTCAGAGACCAGAGCATCAGACTCATCCTGAAGGCTGAGTGAAGGCTGAGGTCTGCCCTCAGGACATCAGGCCGATAGATACTTCTTGTTGTTGCTGTTACTTTTAAGAACAGTGTGCCCAGCTGTAGTTTTTCATGTCCAAATCCACATACTGGTAGACAGTGCAGCTGTGTTTCTACTGTTTCCGTGTCCACCTGCAGTCAGCCTGGTTTAATATGAACTTCGCTGTAGATTTTATCGAGACATGCAAAATAAAAACAAATAATTTCAAAACATTTCTGCACTAAGATAAGATAAGATGACCTTTATTAGTCCCACAGGTGGGAAATTTGTTTTGTTACAGCAAAAGTGCAAAGTTATGTAGCAGAAATTAGAAAACACTGGAATGCAATAAAATAAAATAAAATACTATATACAATAGAATAAAATAGAATAGAATAGAATAATATATACAATAAAATAAAATAGAAATACAAATGCTATATACCACTGAGTAAGAAAATACAAAAGTACAACTTCGTCAGAAGAATTGCACATATAGCAGTCTTATTGCACGTGTGAGGGTTTGATCTGAAGAGACTATGTGACAAACAAACTGAGGACCTCATTGTGCAGCTGATTATATTTTTTTCTAAACACAGCATCTCTGTGGCTTTTAAACCCCAAAACACACTCTGCCAAAAATCGGTCCACCCCAAGGATCGGCTCCCCTGACACAAACAAATCATATTAATGATCAAGGAGCTGACCTCACTGCGCATTGTTCATTCAGTGGTGCTAGTTTCAGTCATTATGCAAATGTCTTGTTTATAAGGTTGGAAACCTGCAGTCAGCTGAGACTGTAGAAGTCACCTGATGATGAAACGTTTCTCCCACTGAAAACGTCTAGATCAGGGGTCCCCAATCCCAGTCCACGGGGCCGGTGTCCCCGCAGGTTTTAGATGTGTCCTTGATCCATCACAGCTGATTTAAAAGGATAAATTGCCTTCTCAACATGTCTTGAAGTTCTCCAGAGGCCTGGTAATGAACTAATCATGTGATTCAGGTGTGTTGACCCAGGGTGAGATCTAAAACCTGCAGGGACACCGGCCCTCGCGGACTGGGATTGGGGACCCCTGGTCTAGATGAACAGAATCAACCTTTTGGGCTGTCCACGTTTAATGGAGTGACAATAAAGAAAAGTATCTATTTCAAACTTTTTCCTGATGTCTCTCATCCCCAGAGACCGACGTTGTTCCTTTTCAGGTTTCTGCAGGAGGATATTCACTAAACCTGTTTTCAACTAAAAGCGATGCTGCTGTTAGTTTCAGAACCTCAGACTGATGGTGAGGGAAACAGACACCTCCAAAATAAATATAAAAAGTATATATAGCATTAAAATATCGTTGCTGTTCCTTTTTTCGTACATAAACAGGCTTCGCGTTACTGTCTGTTGCTTCACCGCCGACGGCTGCCTTCGAGGCCTCAGACACAAAAACAGAGTTATTTGTATTGATCTTCTTTAAGTGTATTGATCTTTAATCTTCTCAGCACAGCATGAAAGAGGTGGCAAAATGTTTTCTTGCACGTTTTCAGCCAATGCTGCACCACCGATTTATATGAATATCATTTTTAACGCGTTATCGGTGCGGAATTACTCCCATTGCGTCATTGCTGAGTTCGTGATCGGACAGACTTCCTGTGTATCGTTGAATAAATATAGACAGGTTGCGATTTCATGTTTTTTTTAAATACATATAGGTATAATACTATTTAATTATTTTCATGTGTACCAAACGGCGACGTTTGGATTTTGTTTTTAGGCGCTATTTGCAGCGTCGTCGTGACGTTTGACGTATGAAAGTGCGTGCTGACGCTGCGTGGGGCCGTTTTCCCTCCTCGTTGACAAAGCTGTGCGGTGGATGTTGAGCTAAAGCGCTTCCATCGCTGAACTTTCTGACTCTAGCTTGGTCAGTGTGGACGGAAGGCAAACAGAGAGGCGGGTGTCACATTGGTGTTAAAGGTCAGTGTCTTTTAAAACGTTTCTTTTGTCTGTCTTAGTTTTGTTTTGCTATCGTTCACTTAGCCGCAAAGCTAGCTAGCTGCTTAGCATTAGCTTGACGCAGGTAACTCGTAACAGCGATTAAACTGCGCGCATGTAAACATCCAGGACAACGGTGAGTTTGTAACGGGGTAATCTAAACCTTTACACCGTCCTCTTCATCGGGCGACGCGGCTGTTTGGTAGCTCGGTGTGTGTCGGCTAGATTCACGGAGCTAACTTGTTGTTAGCGGGAGCGGAAATAATGCTACATGACTTCACCTGCGGTTTGGAGCTGGTTTGGTCTGGCTCGGACTCGCCCGGTTAGGAGCCGGAATAGCACCTACTGTAAACCCGCCCAGTTTTTCCAACATTAACGTTTGTGTTTCGGATGTTTGTGACTAACCGGCGGATCAGCTCGGTTAGCCGCACGTGGAGGCGAATCGAGGTCGGCGAGAAATGACCGATAGCGTGATAATGTGCTCACAGAAGTCATTAAAACAAGGGTAAGAGTAAACGCGTGCAGTTTCCGTCAGCTGGGGTCATTTTGTACCCGTGAAGCATTTAAAGAATTCCACCTTAAATGCTTCCTGACTGTGGGTTCGTGGAGCGAGATGAAGATCAGAGGTTTGACTCATGGCTTCATGTGTCTGTTTCCATCCCTGACAAAGAGAATAAATGAAAAACATGATTTGAAACAAAACAACAAACCACAGCTGGAATCAACACCTGGCATTTCTTGTGTGTAAGAGGGTCATGTCACACACAGAACCTCATTACAGATGAACCACAGTAAAAACAAGGTGCGAATATTGAATGAGTAAAGGTATAAAAGCCTCACCGTCAGTGAATGTGTGATTTTCAGTGTCTCTGTAGGAGAAATGCTGTTGCATGTTCGAACATGTAGAAAGAGCCCAGAGTTAATTATCCAACACAAAGACTTGTTTTTCATCTAAAACGCATCAGAGCCGATGTGTCGTGTGTCAAATGTACTCAGAGGAGATCGAGAGCTCCAGAACACCTAACCTGCACAAAAGATGCTTTAGAACAGGAAGTGCAGTGATTTCTAATCAGGAGTGAGAGCAGTCGTTGTCCTCGTGTTCTTAAATATACACAAGAGGACTTCATCGTAACGCTGTAGTCACAGGCCTAAATCACAGGATTGTGAGTACTGTTGTAATTAAATTCCTTCCCACAAACACTTGCTGAAGGGCACTCCTGCACACAGAAGCAGCGTTTGTGCTGATGAGCAACGACAGGACAGAGCTGAACACCACCTGATGGTGTTCCTCCTTCCCTTATTTGTAATGAGACATAAAAGCTGTAGAGCTTTTGGTCCAAGCTTTGCAGCAGCTGAGTGTAAGTGTGTTCCTGTTGTAGAGAGTAACACTGCAAATGCTCAGTCCTGCTGTTCTTCTGCCTGTAACAGTTGCTGCATGTGCAGTTTAACAGCTGGATGGAGCTTCTGGTCTGAACCAGTGAGTGCAGTGTCACGGTTGGACACGCTCCTCTGTCGTCACGTCTGGGTTAAAAACAGAGCTCGGCTCCTCCCACCATCCAAAGACGTGACACTATGAGTCATGCTCATTGGCTCTTCTAAAGTCCTCTGTGGATGTGAGGCTGAAGCCAAAGTTCTGTTTGTAAATGTGGTTCCTCAGAGCAGAAGCTGATAGAAAAATGAGAGCTGATGTCTGTCAAACATTTAATTTGAGTGACGTCAGAGAAGTTTTCCTCCTGCTGTTCAGAAGGTTTTTACTCAGCTCGAACACTAAAGTGTCTTTAAGGCATGATCTACGGTCAGTGTGTTACTGCAGCAGTAAACCACACCCCTAAACAGACATACAAGCTAAACCTGAAAGATCCAGTGTGGGTTTAAGTGAAGCTGTTGCTCTCCATCAGACACCATCCACAAACACGGCAGCAGAAAACAGAAGCTGCACATCTGCTGCTGCCTCGATCGGTTCGTCGGTGGGACTGAAGATAAACGTTTGTGATCTAAACTGTACGGTGGTGTTTGTGTCCACAGAGACTTATGCTGTCCTGCTAGCAGGGCAAGATGTTCAACAAATCATTTGGGACTCCCTTCGGTGGCGGGGCGGGAGGATTTGGCACCTCGTCCACCTTCGGTCAGCAAAGTAAGTGAATTTCTTTTTGTACAGGAGCGTGAGCTCGATACCTCGGGTGAGTCAGAAATGCCAAATATCCAAACTAATGTGGAAGAAATGATGAGAGCAGCACATCATTAGGATTTTCACACACACACACACACACACACACACACACACACACACAGAGTTTTATTACGCTTCAGTTTGAATTCCTGAAGCGTAATAGAGATTCAAATTTACAAAAACAAAAGTGAAACGTCAGGAGACAGTCGATGTTTTCACTATTAGCAGACTGATCATTGCAACGCAAGGGCCCGCGATAACGCAGAGACTAAATATCTCGCAGATAGAAAAACGTAGTTCCCTCTGATAGAGGTGGACATGAATCATCGTGTCTTCATCTGGTCTCTTTTCTCCAGACACGGGCTTTGGGACGACGGGAGGCTTCGGCACGTCTGCGTTCGGGGCGACGACAAACACTGGAGGACTGTTTGGATCCACGCAGAATAAACCAGGTTTGTGTTTCATTCAGCAAAAATGTTTGTGGTGCTTCAAAACTTCTCCCTCACACACACACACAGGTTCATAAGGCACCGAGTGTTGTGTAGTGTGTTTCAGTGTGCATAGATGAGATTTTCCAACAATCTTAAACCGCATCTGAACGCAGCTCGGCGCTGTCTCCGATGAATTCACGTGGATTTTCAGTTTTGCTTTGTTGATGTGTGATGGGCTGCAGGACTGCAGAGAAACTGTCGGTTCAAAGCTTCCTTTCTGCTCGGCCTGTTCTGTACAAATCCAGTAAAATGATCCTTCAGAGGCGGCTTAGTCGTGAGGGGCGTGTCTAAAGAAGGAAAACTCGTAAGTGCTGACCTATCCGTGTTGCTCCTTCAGGTGGGCTCTTTGGGTCCAGCACGTTCAGCCAGCCGGCAACTTCCTCCACCAGCACCGGCTTCGGTTTCGGCGCAGCGAGCGGCACCTCCACCAGCCTGTTTGGCAACACTGGCACAGGCACCACCGGCGGACTCTTCTCCCAGCAGAACAATGCTTTCGGCGCCAAGCAAGCCACCTCGTTTGGAAGTGAGAACCCTCCAAACCCTCACTCTCGTTTTTATTAAAAACGATAAATCCCCGCAGCGACAACGAGAGAATCAGAAACCTTAAAGAACAAAAAGCATGTTTACAGTTTTATGTAAATATGAGAAAAATGACGTTGTTGTGTTTGAAGCAGCTGCTCCGACTCTCCTTCTGTTCGGCCTGTAATGACGTGAACTGTGTCTCTTCAGGCTTCGGGACGAGCACCAGCAGCAGCGGCGGCCTCTTCGGCTCCACCAACACCACCTCCAACCCGTTCGGCGGGGCTACGTCCCTGTTTGGAGGTTCGGGGTTCTCCGCCACTCAGCAGCCGGGAACGACCGTGAAGTTCAACGTGAGCGACTATTCTTCCCTTTAATCGTCTTTCTGCTCCTCATTCTCAGACACTAAAACGTCTCACTGTTTTTATGCTCTGTGTTAAATTTGTTTTCCCTCCTTCAGCCTCCGACAGGAAGTGACACAATGGTGAAGGCGGGCGTGACAACGAGCATCAATACGAAGCACCAGTGCATCACCGCCATGAAGGAGTACGAGAACAAGTCTCTGGAGGTCCGTTTTCACTCAGCTGGCCGCGGCTCTTAAACGCAGCCACTAAAAACTCCGTTTTGTTGTTTGACGATGTTGTTTCTTCCTCTCCCTGCAGGAGTTGAGGCTGGAGGACTACCAGGCGGGCAGGAAAGGCCCAACCAACCCGATGGCACCGGGAACCGGCAGTCTTTTCGGCCAGGCCACGGCCACGTCCAGCGCCACCACCGGCCTCTTCGGATCCTCGGCTCCCAACACCAGCTTCTCCTTCGGCCAGAACAAGAGCACCTTCGGAGGGCGTAAGCAGCTGTGACGTAGAGCCCACAAATAATAAGTGTCGATGAGAGCAAGTGAAGTGACGTGCGTGTCTCTGTCTGTTCAGCAACTACCGGCAGTTTTGGCGCGACCACAGGCGGCCTGTTCAGTCAGCAGACCCAGCAGCAGGCCGGCAGCCTCTTCAAGCCCTTTGGTGCGACCACCACCGCCCAGAGCACCGGCTTCTCCTTTGGAAACACCAACACGATAGGACAGGCCAACACCAGCAGCATGGTGAGATTAGCTCCGCTTCACTGTTTGTGACACATCAGGTTGAGTTTGATTGTAAAGCCTTGTTTGCAGGTGGAAACCTGAGCAGACTCGGCTTCACTTTGATTCAGTTTAGCACAGTTTAGTTTTCGTTTAGCAGCCGAAGCACACGCTGTCGTCCAGTGATGGGAATAACGGCGTTACAAGTAATGGCGTTACTTTTTTCAGTAACAAGTAATCTAACTAATTACTATTTCTATCGTTACAACGGCGTTACAGTTACTAACAAGAAAATGCAGCGCGGTCGCGTTACTGTTTTTCAACAAACAGACGGTTGAAGCTGTGTTCAGCTGGTTCAGCAGCTTATATCAGCTGCAGGGAAGTAGCTGTAAGTAGTCTGGGCGCTACAGCTTTAAGCAGCTGCGCGCTCCTGCGGACAGCGATCACGTTCTGCCCGACGATCACTTTTTGGCACAACACCTGGAGCTCAGGGGGCAAAACAATCACATGCTGTTTGACTGAGGAAGAATAAAGTAGTCGTGGTAAGCCAATCACATGACCACTTCAAGATGACAAAGCAACAAGGTGACACATACCAGTTTATAAACTGTGTTGATCGGCCACGTCAAACCAGAGTCATGATAAACGCGTTTTTCCTCAATAGTTTCGTCACGTTTCTCTAAGGACAGCGCACCATGTCGACCAATCAAAAAATGATATGGCAACATGACATTTTGTGTGGCATCTTGTTGAATGCAGAACAGCTGATTGTTCTGTAAATAGTTTGAAATGGTTTAAAAAAAAAAAAAAAAAAAAGGGTCAAAGGTAAATGGCTGCAAATAACTTCGTTTGCAAAACGTGTGGATATGATTTTAAAACGGATAATTTATATTTGCATTTAAAGTTATGAAATATGATTCAATAAACTTGTTTGTGGTTGTTACAGTAGAAAAAATATAACCTCTTCTACTTGGATTTTATGTTCTTTGTCTGATTTTAGATCAATTGTGTTAGTACAGTTTGTCAAAATGCAAACATGACTGTAAATTCAGACACGTGAGGTTGTGCTGAAAAGGATGAGACCGAACAAGACAAATAAATAGTTTTTAAAGGTGAAATGTGGAGGAAACATGAAAACTAGTCAAAAATGGCCGATTATACCCTGGACCCCAGAGGGTAAAACAAGTAACGCAATAGTTACTTTACAACTCATTAATTACTTTTAGAATCTTGTAACTCAGTTACTTTTTTGAAGAAGTAACTAGTAGCTATAATTAATTACTTTTTCAAAGTAACTTGTCCAACACTGCTGTCGTCTCAGTTTGACTTTCAGCTGCCTCTGCGTTGGGGTGCGGTGCAGCATGTTTTCTCTTGACTCTGAAGCTGTTTGAAGTCACAGTGAGGTTGTTTGGATGTTTCTTCAGGGTTTGTTTGGGAACACGGCAGCGTCTCAGTCGGGCGGCTTGTTCGGCTCAGCTCAGACCAGCACCGCCACTGGTTTCGGGACAGCCACGGGCCTGTTCGGCCAAACCAACACTGGATTTGGGAATGTCGGCACTCAGGTTGGGATCAGAGCAGACCCATTATTGTCCAGTTGTGAATTATTTGTGTGTGTGTGTGTGTGTGTGTGTGTGTGTGTGCCCCCGGCGTGCAGCAGCTCCTCCCCTCATCAGATGTTTCCTCATCAAACTCTTGTTTGTGATGGCAAACAACTCTGTGTCAATACAGTTTGAATGAAGTGAAGCACAGACAGTCTGATTTCAGTCTGAAGGACACGGCGCTTCGTTCGTGTCCTGCCTGTGTGCGGTTTTAAGATTGTGTGCTCTGCTGTTTGTGAGGACAGTTTGATATAAAGAAGCAATGACTTATTCTTTATTCTATAAAAGCGGGGAAAGAGATGGATGATCAAATGCAGCAGGACGTGTGCTGCAGAGTTTCAACCACATTTACAACTAAAGATAGAAGCTCAATAACATAGATTTTAATGTCTTTACTGGTAGAAGTTAGCAAGTCTTTTAAAAACCAACACGTTTAAGCATCATCCGTGAGCAGAGCTGCTGTTACTGGTGTGGATTAACAATCTGAACTCCTTTGACGTGTTAACGGTAAAATAAATCAGCGATTATGGTGTTTCATAGTGAAGTGACAGGAGGACAAAACTGTAAAAAAATAACTTCTCATTTACTGATCTGTTTAAAGCTGGGTTGCAGCTCAGTGTGAGAGTCTTACCCTGCACCCTTGCTGTTAGCTTCCTCCACGCTGTTAGCGCCAAACATCCCAAACCACGAGGTTAAAGCAGAGTTAACGGGTGCGCCTGTTTTCAGGAGGATGCCTTTAATGACTCGAGAACAAATATTCCAGAGCACGCGGGGAAGCTCGTGTATTTCCAGGCAGATGCTTTGAGCTGTGTGTCACTGTTACGCGTCTTCTTCTCTGAGCACTCGGAGCTCTTTTGTAGTCCTGAGGCTGAGTTTAAGTTTGAGTGATAAGTTTTAGGTCCTTTACGTATCCTGTGACTTTGGCTTCTGCAGCAGAGTTTATTCGGTAACAAGACGGCCGGGTTCGGCACCACCACCACCAGTGCCCCGTCCTTCGGCACCACCACCGGCCTTTTTGGGAACAAGCCCACCCTCACACTGGGAACCGGAACCAACACCTCCACCTTCGGTAAGTCAGCTGAAAATATGTAACGA
The DNA here is from genome assembly GCF_051167445.1 of Perissodus microlepis. Taxonomy (NCBI): domain Eukaryota; kingdom Metazoa; phylum Chordata; class Actinopteri; order Cichliformes; family Cichlidae; genus Perissodus; species Perissodus microlepis. Next base: position 32,682,509 of record NC_140470.1, on the reverse strand, counting down.
TGTCAAAGTTTCCGCGCCTCCGGCTCTTCAGCTCGTCCTGTTTGATTGTCTGGCTGCAGGTTTCGGTGCAAACCCTGCTGGAGGAGGACTGTTTGGGAACAAGTCCACCACTGGAGCGCTGGGGACCGGACTGGGAACCAGCTTCGGTACAGGTAACAGACCCAGCAACAGTGCCTAGTAACCGCCTCCTTGCTTTAACTAGGACACTCACCTCTGCTCAGTCAGCCAGAAAAAAACTAAACAGTCAGTTTGTCCACATCTGTGTGTCCAGCAGTCGGCCCCGGGCAGACACTGTTTGGCAACACCCAGAACAAACTGGGCACCGCGCTGGGAACGATGGGAACGTTCGGAACAACTGGATTCAACAGTGGAACGAGCACCCTGGGATTCGGAGCGACGCAGCCCGTCGGTGAGCGGCCACATGTTTTAGAGATGAGGACAGATTGATGCTGTTAAAACGTCATCATTTAGTTCGTTCATGTTTCTTTTATGCTGCTGGTGAAGAAGTGACTCAAACTGACCTCCGGCTGCTGTTTCACGTCCCCACTGGCACACGTGGAGCGTTAACATCTTCTCATTTCCAGCCCTCACAGATCCCAATGCAGCGGCTGCCCAGCAGGCCATGCTCCAGCAGCAGCTCAGCGTGCTGGCGTACTCACCATACGGAGACTCGCCGCTATTCAGAAACCCGCTCTCAGACCCCAAGAAGAAGGAGGAGGTAAGGGTGACGTAGCCGATGAGCTCCAGCTGCTCATATATGAAGTTATTTTTAAATTCTATCGAGATCCAAAGATGAGGGTTTGCTTTCAGTTTTAACTTCACTGCAAAGAAGCCGTCAAACTCGAGCTTCTGCCCCGCATTAGGCTACGTCCACGCTAACCCAGACAAATTTGAATTAAAGAATTTGAAGACAAGCTCTCTGGAGCACGTACACACTGATATTAATCTTTAACAGGGCTGTCAAAACTGAGAGCAAACAAAACAACTGCGGTGTGATGCCCTCCGCTGTCTTAGTTTGTCACATGACTGCATCATATGACTAAAATGTGTCATTATTTTCGAGATGGCTCCGGGCTTGCTGTCCACACTGCAATGCAAAAACAGCGTTTTCAAATGTATTCGCTTTGGAGAGCATCTTCGAAACGCCTCAGTGTGGACGGGAGGCAAAAACGCAGAGAAAAAGATGTATTTTCAAACAAAAACATATTAGTGGGAGAAGGGCTGCCACGATTACGTCGACTATCAAAATCTTTGACGACTGATTTAATAGTCGACGCGTCGTTTGAAGCTTTGTAAGATCACAAAAGACGCAGGAATAAGTCGTAGGATTTAAGAGTGTAATAACGGACGGAAACAGAAGATGGCAGCACAGGCTTTTCCCCGCAGCACGCCGTGTAATAAATACTCACAAAGAAAACAGCGGCCGTTACAACTGATGTCTAAAACTGTATAGTTTCATGCATCGGTTAAAACACTCGACTCCAGCTACACGACGCGCAGCTGGAAACACTTCACGCAAGTCGAGCTGCCCGAGATTCACAGAACGTACAGAAAATGTTACATTTTTGTGATTTATATCGTTATCGGACGATCTTATATCGGGAGATGAGACTTTGGTCATATCGCACAGCCGTAGTTGATGCCTGTTTTAATTAACGCTTCCTGTCTATTAGTGCCTCCCGTCTGTCTGTGCTTAAAATGACTTGTGTTGTTTCTCTGTATTACTGTGAAGCACTTTGGTGAGCCTTCAGGTTTTTACGTGTGCTATATAATTAAAACTGTATTGTATTGTATACCATATTTTTCGCACTATAAGGTAGGGCTGTGCGATATGACCAAAATCTCATATCCCGATATGAGACATCTATCGTCCGATAACGATATAAAAAAACACCCCTAGTTTCTTTTGCTGCCGTCACGGCGGTTTCACTTCCTCGCTGTTGGTACCTCGTCTAAACAAACCATTGGGAGGCTCCGCCCCTCACCGGTGACGGGAACGTAGAATTTATTACATAAAGTAATACAAAGCTGTGAGGTAAATTGTAATCTGCATCTCTTCTTTGTTCTGACAGCGCCTGAAACCGACCAATCCGACGGCTCAGAAGGCTCTGACCACGCCCACTCACTACAAGCTGACTCCGCGTCCTGCGACCAGGGTGCGGCCCAAAGCGCTGACGTCTTCCGGAGCCTCCAAGTCGCAGCTTTTTGACGGCCTGGATGACGACGAGCCGTCGCTCACCAACGGAGCCTTCGTGCCGAGGTGCACCTCCGCTCGCCACGCAGCGGCAAAGTTAAATATGACCGTGCGCATGCCGACGGGTAACGCTGTCCGTTTCCTCCACAGGAAGAGCATCAAGAAGCTCGTGCTGAAGAACCTGAACAACAGTCAGTACAGCAGTCCTCTGAACAAGGAGAGCGACGACCTTGCCTCGCCGTCAGAGTACCCACAGAACGGACACAGGTCTCGCCACGTTCCTATTGGCTGTCACGTCTCTGAGAGTCAAAAGTGTAACATGACCGTAGAAACTGCAGCGCTGATTCAGGCGTGAGCCGCTTTGACGTTTCCTTTCTCTCTCCTCCCCTCGCCATGTTCTCGTATTTGCAGCCACGTGGAGGAGGAAGAGGAGCAGCTGAGGAGGGTGGCGGGCCCCGGCAGGCGGGCCGACGACGACCCGGAGGTCACCCAGTTCTACGTCAACCCCATCGCCAAGCCAATCCCACAGGGCCGCGCCCACGCCAGCCTGCAGGACACCATCGGCGACCTGAACATGCACAAAGGCTCGAGGAACGGCCTCGAGGTCAGAACCAGAACAAACATCACCGCCTCCCCAAGCGTGTCGTCGCTAGCAGAGAACGGCCGCCACAATAACGTAGTTACGATATCGGACGATGAACTAGCAGCTGCGAGATTTAACCACGAACACGAAACTAACCGCCGATTTAAGTTGAGCTGCAGAATCAGCGGCACAAATAAATCAGTGTTCGAGTCCCGAACGTCAGCTGTACAAATTAGAAACATTAATCCCGTTTTCCGGCTCCTCGTTTCCTTCACTGCTTCTGAACTTTTACATTTTCCTGCCACCTAGTGGCCCGAGGCGGCACAGCACGCTAGAATCACGGCTAATTCTGAGTTCCTAGTTCAGTGTTGCTTTTTGTTTTTTCAGCTGAGCAACGATGACGTGTCTGCGTCCTTCGGCGAGGAGTCTCTGCAGGAGGAGCGAGAGGAGGAGCAGCAGCTGTCCCAGCAGTCTCCGCACCCCGCAGGTAACTGAGCGTGCTCGCTGATTTCAGCTTCCGTCCGGATTTCCTTCGCTGGACGGTGAAAGACGCACGTTTGCTTTCCTGTTTTCAGGCATCGTTCTGAATCGTGTGGGCTATTACACCATCCCCTCCATGGACGAGCTCGCCGACATGGTGGACGAAAACGGGGAGTGCATCGTGGAGAACTTCACCATCGGCAGGAAAGGTACCGCCTGCACACGTGTGATGTCATACTTCAGTCGTACGCTAACAGGTTTGAGCTGAAGTCGGCTCTGATTGGACAGCTGTCTCACCGCTCTTCACCGATCTGCTTTTTCAGGTTACGGCTCCATCTTCTTCCCCGGCGAGGTGAACGTGTCGGGACTGAACCTCGACGAAATCGTCCACTTCAGACGCAAAGAGGTCATCGTGTACCCGGACGACAAGAGCAAGCCGCCGGAGGGGGAGGGGCTTAACAGGTGAGCGACAGGAGATGGCGGGAAACCTTACAAACCAAAACGAACGTCTCAAAGGAAAAAAGATTTCAGTTTAAAAACAAGCTAACTTACAGGATTCGTTCACCTCTCATTTTTCTAAAACTAAGGACGGCGCTCGCTGCTGGCCAGCGAGAAGAAAAATCCACCCCTTCCCTATTGGTGGAAAAATTTAGCATATCGACCAATCATAAAATGATATGGCAACATGTGACATCTGGTTGTTTAGGAAGAGGAGGAAGTTTAGGGGAGAGTGAGTTTTGAGATGTTGTTCAGCGTGTGAATGTGTAGTTAGTGTTTTGTTGTGTACTTGTTGTTTTGACGTGCACAACAAAGCAGTTGGCAGCACTGCACACGGAGGCGACTGCTGAATGTCACCGTTCTGCCAAAAAGCCACCAAAGGCAGGTTATGATGTAAACAGTGCCTGCAGGTGGGAAACAGGAAGTGATGTGCTCTTCTGTCCTGTGACGAACGCTTTTATGGAGTGGCACAAATCACGTGTGTGGCAGAACACGTGATTGTTCTATAAATGGGTTGAAATGGTTAAAAAAACACTTAAACTGCGGTTTTAGATAAATGGATTCATGTAACTTGTTTGCAAAACGTTTGCGTCAGTTTTTAAAATTTCTGTTTGCATTTTAAGTCGAAACCATGAAAATGGTTTGTTAAACTTGTTGTTGTTGTTGTTGTTGTTGTTAGAGTAAATATTACTTTTTCCTACTTGGATTTTGTTTTTGTCTGATTTTAGATCAGTTGTGTTAATGTTAAAATGAAAGATGATACCAAAGGAAGCGAACAGTTTTTAGAAGTAAAATCAAAAGTAGTCAAAAACGTGTGATTATACCCTCGACCCCAGAGGGTTAATCAACCTGTGGCGTTCTGCCTCCGCTTCCTGTCCTGATGTGGATCTGTGTTTTCGCAGGCGAGCGGAGGTGACTCTGGACGGCGTTTGGCCGAACGACAAGACGGCCTGCACCCAGATCAGGAGCCCCGAGCGTCTGAGCGACATGAACTACGAGGGCCGGCTGGAGAAGGCGTCGCGCAAGCAGGGAGCTCGCTTCCTGGAGTACCGACCTGAGACCGGGTCCTGGGTGTTCGAGGTCAGTTTATCAGATTAAAGCACGCTCGCTGCCCGCTGCTGTGGAGTGACACCTGTTGATCTGATGAACATCAACACCGTCCTCGTTTACGTTCGTTGATGTTTGAATGTTTGCAGCGGGTTCAGATCCACAACACTTAGATAAAAATGATGGAGTCACTTCTGTTTGTGTGGTTCTCAGGTGTATCTGACTCCTCCCCCTCTTTATTCCTCAGGTGGCGCACTTCTCCAAGTACGGCCTGCAGGACTCGGACGAAGACGAGGACGTCCCGCCGAAAGCCGAAGCCAAGAAGCTGAAGACGCTGACGACTCTCCCTCCCTCCCGGCTGCAGCAGCAACAGCTTCCCCCCTCTCAGCAGCAGGTGGCGCCACAGGCTCAGGTAGAGCAGCCCGCGCCCTCCCACACTCACCCTCCTCCTCCTCACTGATGCCACTGATTAAAGGAGCGTTTCACCCAATGGTGTGCTTGCAGGTCGATTTTAACCTTTCAGTTTTCTGTTTGTTTGTTTTTTAAGTTTGAAGCTTTTTGATTTTGATCATTTTCACTCGGAGCAGCTGTGCAGCGTCAGCGCTCTGCCTGATGTGGAACCAGTTCCACCAGTGGCTCTATAAAGTCACCACTGATTCGTGGATGCAGATTCCACATGACCCTGATCTCGCATATTAATCATTTGGGAAATGTTGGACAAAGGCAGAACTGGCTCCACGGCGCCGCCGGCGAGCGTGTGACGTTTTCCGTTTTAAATTCTTTTACTGTCAGACGTCGGTGATTTATGAGTGAAGGAGTTGTGTGACATAAAGGTCAAAGGTCAGGAACAGAGCGCTCAATAAGGAGCCGACTTTGAGCTGCTGTAATGAAGTCTGAGAATAACGAGACGCATCCAGGAGTTTTACAGGATTAACGAAGGGACTTTAGAAACATTCAGCGTTAACGATGACAGAGGAGCGAAAAACGTCGAGACAGAATCCAAAATATTTATATTCAAAGCAAAAAACTTTTTACCAATAAACTATGGGAAACAAGAACAGACACATCTCTACAAACGGCGTTCTTCATGTTCAGCGAGCGCTGCGATAGTCCGAGAGGTTTCCAGAACTAAAGATCGCAGGCGCTTGATTCTCCGAGAGTCAGAAACAGACGACAGGCTTATCACCTGTGAGAGGGTCGCGAGGTGAAAGGTCGGGTCAGGTTTACAACCAGAAGCCGTGAAGTAGAAGAAAAAAAGGGTCGTTTCAGGGTCAGAGTTCTTTGGAGGATTTAAAATTGTCAGTTTTCTTTGTGGCAGCGCCCGGCGGTCGAATCGCCTCTCACTCATCTACGCAGACTTTCTGCTGTTTTGTGTGTTTGTGATGTTTAGACACTGACAGACTTTTTGATCTTTGTAAACAAACTCAGTTTATATTATGAGGGAGATTTTTATAGAAACCTGATTTAATTTGTGACACAATGTAACATTTTCTCGTTGAAATGAATGAAAACAAATAAAGTTTGAAGACATTTGAACTTTGGTCTGTAAACTTTGTGTGAAGATGGTCGTTACTTCAGAGAGAAGCTCAGCTCTGATTGGCTGATAAAGAGGAGAACCCGCCTGTTTTATTCCCACCTGTTTGTCGATGAGTGCTCGGTTTTATTTTTACTGAACGTCTGAGGTTGGAACACGACCGAAAACGGAACAAGAAGAGACGTTCAAACGTTTTGTCCAGGATCCGACATGAAGGTGTGTTAAAGTAACAAAACCACACATAGAGGCGGGGCCATCAGGTGGCACGATCTCTGAACTCCGCCCACATCGTCTATGAAGAGCACACTCTGTAAACTCTGAATATGAAAACTCTGAGAAACAGCAAAATCACTGCCATGTCTGTTTGCCTTCAGTCCATCGCCATCATGGAGCTCCAGGGCGGCGCCATCGAGCTCGACAGCGACATGGCTGACATCACCCAGAGCTTCCCGACAGAGAGCATGCTGGGAGGAGAGGAAGACGGCGACCTGCTGGCGGGGGAGACGGACACGACGATCTCCAAGCTCGGCGGTCTGGCCTCCTCAGAGCTCGACGGCGTATCTGCATCCGGCCACATAGCCTCTACACTGGGGATCAACCCACACACGCTCCAGGTACAGCTATGAGCTCCGCCCACAGGAAGTGCATCACAGGGCCTGTTGGGGTTTTTTTTTAAAGACCAAATGGTGAATAATGCATTATAACATTATCATACATAATGTTATATGAATGCAATCCATGAATGTGTGACTGGTAGGAAATGGTTTTAGGGTCACGCGGCGATCCGCTCTGACCTTCTTTAGCAAACATGTTTAAACATGTTTCAGAGGCGTGTGAGGATACATCAGGGGGTTACCGAGGCAACCAGAGCCTGTTTACTTCACTCTGCAGTTTGTCTGTTCAGTAAAATTGTCTCGTCTTCAGATCATGAAGGCGTCTCTGTTTGCTGAGGACGACGATGACACCGACATGCTCCACGATCACGCGGCGATGAAGGTTTCCACGGATGTCTCGTCTCCTCGCCTCGTCCTGCCGGCCGCTCAGGGCCGACCCTCTGGTATGAAACGCCCGCTCGCTCCCTCACACGATGTTTCTCATCAGTCTGTTAACAGTTTGAGGCTTCAGTAAAAATGGCGGTGACGTAATCAAACTTCTGTCTCTCTGCAGTCGGCGGTCTCCTTCAGGCTCGATTCACCTCGGGCCTCTCTCAGCTGTCAGACTCTCCCCGCCCTCTCCTTCCTCCATCACGGCCGTCTCCAGCCAGCGTTGAAGCCCCCCGCTCTCTGCAGTGGGCGGGGCCTGGCCCGTCCCCCTTCATGCTGCCCTCCCGGACTCCGGAGCCTTCATTTAGGACGGTTGGCGTTCGGCGGCTCGGCGGCCCCGTCCCCCTCAAAGAGTCGATCACTCACGGGAAGGTTGGTGCTCAGGAGGTCGGCGTTTCCTCTGAAAACACCTCGAGTGCTCAAAGTGACGGTCACGTGTCACTGAGTCCTGTTAACACTTAGAAATCCAGTTTAGAGGTCAGAGGTCAGAGTCTGTAAAGCATCATTTGCCCAGTCTTCATGTGAACGGCAGGTTCTCCGAGAGGAGACAAGTTCTCCCCCTAAGCTCAAAGTCGGGCCGCTGTTTTTCAGGGAGGTTTACTCATGGACACCGGGCTGTTCGCCGTGCGCTCCTTCCGGGTCGGGTGGGGTCCCGGCTGGACGCTCGCACACTGCGGCAGCCGGCTGAGCTCGCCAACGTCCAAGCAGTTCGAGCACCAAGAACTGACGGCAAAGACTGACTTCAGCTTCCTGCCGAAACCTGCCAGGAGCAAACCGTAAGAGCCACGAACACGCCGCACCAACACATCAGCCAGGCTGCGTCTATAGTTACCATGACAACATGGCTCCATCATGTAATGATGTAATGTGCCGTTGATCTTAAATGGTTTTACTTCCACGGCGCGCCCTCCTCCTCGCCGGCGAGGAGGAGGGCGCGCCCTCCACAGATCAGCTCCATTAAACTGCTTGATTTGGTTCTGCAGACTCACAGAAAGCCCCTACAAGGTAGTGGTGGAGCAGGTGGTGGGTCTGGAGCCTCCCAGAGAGAAAACCATTGAAGAAGAGGAAGACGAAGAGAGCCAGGCGGTGCTGCAGCGCCCCCTGGAGATCTGCCTGAAGCACAGCATCGTGGAGGTCCCCGACAGCGCCGCTTGCCCTGCGGTGCGACCACAGCCCGGCGTGGCGGCGCTGCACGAGTATGCCGAGTGGATCGCCGAGCTGAAAGACAGACGAGGCGACACTGAGCGTAAGTGATGACATCACAGCTGAAAGACGACGCGTTGGTGTTGACGCCGGTTTAAACGCTCTCTCTGCTGCAGCGCTGCTGGGGTACTGGGCCGAGGTCTGGACTCTGTGTGAGGCGCTGTGGGGCCGGCTGGGCCCCTCGGATCAGGAGGCCGAGGTGCTCAGCGAGTACGAGCAGCAGCTGGAGAGGAGGCGGAGCTTCTCGGCCTGGCTGTCCCGCGGTGCCTCCCACAGGGTGGAGGAGGAGGTGGCTTTGGCCGGGAAAGGTCGCCATGTCGACGCAGTTTTCAGCTACCTGACGGGAAACCGCATCAGCGAGGCGTGCCGACTCGCCCAGAAGGAAGGTGAGGTTCACTCGCTCAAACAGGAAGTAGCAGCGATGAGTCATGGATGTGGCGCTCAGACACGGCGACACGTTTTCCAGTCTGTAATTAAACCTCCGACTGAACTGTTTGTCCGTCCAGGAGACCACCGTCTGTCCCTGCTGCTGTCTCAGGCCGTGGGCTCGCAGTACTGCAGGGACCTTCTCGCCCTTCAGCTCGCCGATTGGCACCGCATGCAGACCGACTGCTACCTGCCCGAGGAGCGACTCCGCATCTTCGCTCTGCTCGCCGGGAAACCGGTATGACACCATGACCAGAGTCTATAAAGCTAATGTCACACATGCATTATCTTCTTCTGTGGTGTTAGAGGTCGTCAGCTAACGACCTGAATTGGTGCCACCTTCTGCTGGTTTTGGCGCATCACATCCTACCAGGAAAGAATCAGAACAGCGTGTAAAACGAGAAATATTTTCACGAGCTTCTCTTGTGGTTGTTGTTCAGTGACTTCAGATGTTCCAGAGTCGTTGCATCCATGTTAATACTGCTTATAAATTATAAAGCAGTGTCTGACGTCAGGGTGAAATCAGGGCTCCTGCCTGCAGAGATCTGCACAACCTCCACTCAGTCTTCAGCTGTGGTTGGATGCTGACGGTGTTCTGTGCAGGTGTGGCAGTCCACCGACTCTTTGGTGAACGTGTGCGCCGAGCTGGACTGGAAGCGCTGCGTGGCCGTCCACCTCTGGTTCATGCTGCCCCCGACTGCCTCTGTGGCCGACGCCCTCGCCAGATACGAAGCCGCCTTTCAGGTGAGCCGCCGCTGATTTTCTCTTGACTTCATTTCTGACTGTCGAGCGTTCAGGTTACATTTACACTCTTAAAGCTTCATTTCAGTGTGTTCGGCAGAGGGCGGCGTGTGACGGGTGTAGCTAGTGACCTGCTTGTGTTCGTGCTGATCGGTGATCGTTGTTTCTGTCCTGCAGGGCTTGTGTGAGGCGGGGAAGTACGCCTGTGCACCCCTGCCTCCATACCTGGAGGCGGAGCAGCCAGATCTGGAGGAGGCGTCCAAACGGCCGCTGTACGACCTCTGCTTCCACCTGCTCAAACTCTACAGCGACAGGTAACCAGGCTTCAGCCGCTCGTTGGGTAAAACGTGCAGAGCGCTACTTTAACGCGTCTCCTGTCGCCCTGCAGACACTACGGCCTGCAGCAGCTGCTGGAGCCTCTCGCCGTCACCTGGGAGCGCCTGGACTACCGCCTGAGCTGGCACCTGTGGGGCGTCCTGCAGGCGCTGCACTACACCCACCTGAGCTCCCCACGGCAGGGCCTCCTCCACGCCAGCTACGCCGCGCAGCTGGAGAGCGCCGGCCTGTGGCACATGGCCGTCTTCATCCTGCTGCACATCCCCGAGCACACGTACGTTCACCGCGCCGCCAGCACGGCGTTTCTTCAGCAGCTTGGCTCTGAGCCAAAGAGCTCAGGTTGTTTTACGACTCGGATCTTTGAATCGTCCGAGTCTCATGGTAACAGCTGACGGCTCTCAGCTGTGGGCGTGTTGGCTCGGTGATCTTCAGTAACAGTCGAGCTGAACATGATCGTTGCACTCCGGCCCACTTTGTTCTGAAGACCGTCCTCACTTTAGATCTCAGCTCGTTATTTCCTGTCTGATCTTCTTCTCTGCGTCTTCAGTCAGAGGGAGCGAGCTGTGAGGGAGATGCTGGCGCTGCACTGCCCCCTGCAGGAGACGGAGGACTCGGTCCGCAGGGAGCGCTTCCTGACCGAGCAGCTGCTGATCCCGGAGCAGTGGATCCACGAGGCCAAGGCCACCCGAGCCCACCGCGACGGCGACAGACACCAGCAGGCCCTGCACCTGTACCGAGCCCGATACTGGAACCAGTGCCACCGCCTGCTGATCCAGCACCTGGCCTCAGGTAGACCCGCCTGTTTGCACACGCGGTCTGAACCACGTCCTGCAGAAGAGTCAAGAACTTCAGGCTCCTCTGATCTGAATGATTAGCATCATTACATCATTACATTCACCTAATGTATATATTATATAAATAATGGTCTTCCTCTATCCCCCCTTTTTTATTTTTTATTTTTGCACAAGTCGAGGAGCGTGTCAGGTTACATTGCACTGTGTGTTACACTTGTGTAACTATGCATGTGACGAATAAAGAACCTTGAACATGGTTACATCAGAGAGAATTAAAGTTGGTTAAAAAACACGATGAGCCAACAAGTGCTGAGGCGCTCGAGTCCACACGTCACGCTATGTTTCATGTGTGAGATCAGTTTGTTGAATCTCGCTCTCCCCCCCCCCCCCCTCAGACTGCATCATCAACGATAACCACGACTACCTCCTGGAGTTCCTGGAGGGTCTGGCGCTCCCCGAGCACTGCGCCACCATCCAGGACTGGGACACAGCAGGGGGGGTTTACCTCGACTACATCAGAGTCATAAAGACTCTGCAGGACATCCAGCAGGTACCAAACACCTCTGAGTGTTTCTGATTCTCAGCTCGATGAGGGCGACTGTTCTTTGAAAGTAAAAGTACTTCATTATATACTTATTGCAGTATAAGCAGCAAACTTACTGTAAGTATAAAAGGAGTGATGCAGTGATTATAATTCTAAAGTCGTAGAAACACGTTTTCAGCTCAGGTTTTTCTTTTCCTCACATCTCTGGCGTCTGCGGCGTTCACACGAGGCGGTGACGATGTGATCGCAGCTCGAGCTCATTTCTGGTCGTCTGCATTAGAGTGATGAACACGAGCAGCATCGACTAACTGCTTCACGCAGCACGCCGTGGTTTCATCCAACAGTGTTTGGAGAATCTGGAGTAAATCTGAAAGCAGGGCTGTAAAATGCTGTGAATGTTGTAAAATGCTGTAAAGTCTTCACGTGTTTGAGTAACTGTTTTGTCCTCACGCCGAGTTTGATCTCGTGTTTCCGTCCTCGCTGTCAGATGGAAAACGCCGGCTACGAGCTGGAGCGTCTCTACACCGATGTGACGTCTCTCTGCAGCAGGATCGAGCTCCTGCCCTGCCGCACCGCTAAAGACCGCCTCGCCCAATCAGGTAAGAGAACAACTGCATCTTTGTCCTGATTGGCTGATGTCAGACGGAGGGGAGGAGTGTGTGACTGAAACTGTCCAGGCTCGCAGTAGCTGACACACGCACACCTCTCTAACAGAAACGAGCAGTTTAAAGTCTGAATAGCTTCCGCAGCTACATCAGGTGATCTAACAAAGCCCCGCCCCCTGGTCCCCTCCCTTTCTGCAGAAATGGCGAAGCGCGTGGCGAACATCCTGCGTGCGGTGCTGAGCCTGCAGCAGGGCGATACGGCCGACTCCCTCAGCATCCCGCTCGCCCAGCTGGCGCCGCACATCAGCCGCCTGCCGATGCCCGAGGACTACACGCTGGAGGAGCTGCGAGGCCTCACGCAGTCGTACCTGCGACAGCTCATCGTCAGCCAATGAGAGCGCAGAGCGGGACGAGAAGCTTCGGCTGCTCAAACGTCTCGAAACTGACACCATAAAAGATGAGGCGAGCAGTGTGTGACCTTTAACCCCACGTCTGTCAGTCTTTTAGCTTGTGCTCAGATTTAAAACCAAACAGGAAGTGACACGAGATTTGCAGTGACATCAGGGAAGCAGTCAGAGAAAAAAGGTTCAAATACTTCCTGAGTGATCATCAGAATTTATTCTTCCTCACTTTATTTTCAATAAAATAAAACGACCTCGAGCTCAAACGTGATGAAGGGCTGCTGCAGGTTTGACCCCCACCAGAGTCCGCCCCACCGCTGACGTTCCTCTGCAGGAGCCTCGGGCTGAGGCTGGGGATGGTTTTTCCCATCAAACCACCTTCAGTTTAATCGTTCAGGGTATTTGTTCTTTTCCATTCTTTCATTAGCTTCTCCTGAAACATCAGGATCATTTGATCAGACGCAAACCTGCTGACTTAAAGCAGACGAGTAAATATTAATAAACAGGAAACTGGGGGAAGAAACGCGAGCAGTTCAGAGTAAACGAAGCCAGAAACGCTGCCCGCTGACAGCAGTCTCCTCCTCTTTGTGTTAAACTCCACGTGACCCCAACTCGTTTGACCTCTGACCTTCAGAGAGCGGGTCGATGTGGTGTTTCCCCCTCGGTGGGTTTAGAAGCGGCTGTCTGTGTGTGATCACAGAGCAGGCGGCGGTGGATGTGTAAAACGTTGACGCTCTATTTTTGTAGGTGTGTTTCTGTGTGGATGTAACTCAGATCGTTAGCGTCGCAGCTTTAAAGTAAAGAGTTTGCTCCCAAAGCGAGCCGCCGGCCCGAGGTTTCACTGTAATTATATAAATATTGTATATTTTTGGAAATCAAACGGGAACATCAGGTTGTTTTTATCCCTCGATTATTATCAGATTGGATGCAAAGTCTTTGGAAGTGAAACTCTCTGCTTACTCATTTATTTTTCTGTTGTAGATGAACGCCAGCGATGTTTTTGGGTTTTTGTTTTTCAAAGTGAAATCGGTTGGACTGTTTGAAACTGTCGTTCACTCAGCGATGCTGCAGTGTGCGTGTGTGTGTCTGTCTGCTTGTTTTCCTCATGTTTGATATTTTTAATAAAGTCAAGTAGAAATAAACAGGTTGTTTCACATTATTGTTTTTTTGAGCTCGTGATCAACTAAAGGTAGCTGTGAATAAACGTCGTAACAAACCTAGCTTAAAAAAAACAAACCCCAGCAGACACACGGGGTCATGAGTGAAGCTGCTTCACCTGCACAGGTCAGAAACAGAACGACATTAAAGCCACATCAGAACCAGAGTTGTGGGTTTAATGCCTGTCAGAGCTCCAACGTGACCTCGCTGAGAATATTAAGCCTGTTCGTCCCCGTCGCGAGTGTCCCGTCACACTGACGTCCTCCGTGGAACCTGAACTCACCACAGAGCTCGTTCTTTATTGGTCCCTGTGAGGAGCACGGTTTCTGTCCTGAGCTTGCGTGTGGTTGGTCAGGTGATGGCGCCTCTGAAGAATGACCCCACAAACCAACCTTCAGATTAAACCTTGACCAGAAAAACTGAGCTTTATTGTTTCAGACAAGAAAAATGTACAAACGAGTTGACATGACTTTGAGGCTGGAAGCAGCTGCTACCTTTGAACTTCCAGCAGCTGGAGTTACCCCTGGAGCTGGATCGCTTATTCTTTTTGGGCTTCGATTGTCCACCAAGTGCAGCCTGAACAAACCACCATCACAAAGTTAAAAGATGAGCTGGCAGATCAGATATTTCAGTTGTCAGATATTTCAACCAGAACAGCGTTTGAGAGGAAAGCCAAGCGGGCACTCTGGTTTATCTTTTGAGACAGTTGTTGCCTTTTATTGGATCTGATGGCAGAGAGCCGACGGCAAAGGGCCGCAGGTTTGAATCCAACCCGGACAGCTGCATTCACCTTCTGTGGTAAACGGTGATCTGCTCACACCATGAGCTAACCTGGGACTCAGACCAGTTTGTTTTTAATATTAAAGCATAAACTTATTCCTGCAGCCCCGCCAAAATAAAATCATGATCCTGTAATGAGCCAGAATTTAAAAAAAAAAAAGGCCCTCAGAGGATATAAGATTGGAAATATTTTGGTTGACGAGGATGGCTCTAAAACTGACCTCTTTAAGGTTTAAATATGAGAGAAAACCAGCACAAACACTAAAACACCAGATCATGTGCAGGGAAGGAAAACGGGCAGTAAAAAGAAAAATAATAAATGGTTGCCGTGACGTCACCCTGCCAGTGCTGGGTATACAGTCTGGTCCAAAAATATTTAACTTTTTTTTCTCGTTTTGGTTCTGTACATCGCCACAGTGAAGTTTAAATGAAACGACTCCAAGCCGTTGAAGTGCAGACTTTCAGCTTTGATTTTTCTTCTTTTTTTTAAAAACACAATCCCTTAATTTCAGGGGTGCAAAAGTAATCGACAAATAAGTAAAAATAAAATGTTCATTTCTAAAACTTGGTGGAAAACCCTTTGTTGGCGATGACAGCCTGAAGTCTTGAACTCTTCTTCATATGCTGGGCTTCCTCCTTTGCTCTGCCAGGGCGTTTCTGCAGCAGCTCTCAGCTGCTGTTTGTTTGGTGGCCTCTGTCTGAAGTTTAGTCTTCAACAAGTGAAGACTAAACTTGGGTTAAGATCAGTGAGTGACTGGGCCATCGAGAATATTCCACTGCTTTGCTTTAACAGATGTGTCTGTCTGGATGAATGTGATTTGACTCTTACCTTGTCAGGCTGGAAGCTTTTCCACTGAACTTTAAAAGAAGAAACTCTGTTACTTTTGTTTTGAGGTAAAACTTTCAAAGGGCAAATGAGTTTCTGCTGTTTAACCCTTTGACTGCCTCACCAAGAAAAATACAATGAAAAAATTATTTGTTCATATTTTCTATTCCTTTAGGTCAATAATGATCACAATCAAAAAAAAATTTATACACACCTTATAGTTTTTTAAATATTACCCTCTACCAAACGGTTGAGATGTCTCTCTATGGTACAACTACATAAAGTTCTACAGACATAACTAGTAGAAAAAAGTAAAGGTTATACTCATTTTGCAAAACAATAACTACCCAATTTTGTGTTTGACCCACTTTATTGTGGTAGTAAAACATCAAACATTGTTGGATTCCATTTCAACAGTGGGCGTTATAATAACAAACCACAAAATGTATAAAACACAAAAATATTGTAAATTTGATCAAAAACTTGATCTGCAATTACTGAAAATTCATAAACATACAAATTCACTTTTGACCTGTTGTTAACATAAACTTTTCACTGTAGTGTTGGAACAGCACTAACATTTTTTATTTTATTTTCCAGAAAATTCTGGTGGTATATTATATACCATTGCCATTTTGCACTGAAAATTTTGAGAACACACTGAAACAGTTCTGGCTCTTTTCTTTTGCCGTTCATGCAACTTCACCAATACCCCTTGATGATTAGATCTTCTGGTGGTACACTGCAAAGCATTCCTGACTGGCATTCAAGCACAAGAAAACATTGCATTTTTGGCATTTCCATCTTGAGACGCCCTTTGGACACTAATTGCATCGGCCTCGCTTGTCACAGTGAAGTGGCCAATGCCCAAAGCGGTCATATCGCACATCTGGCTGTGGTTGTGAGGGTCTTGGGGTGTATCGTTTCTTTGGTGGTGGTGGAGAGCTGGATGATGGTCGGCCAACTTTGGATGCTGGCTTGTTGACTTGTTTCAAGCTATGCGCAACTGCCAGGTGGAATCTTTTGAGTGTGATTGGTTTCTGGTTTAGTTGTCCACATTCCCTCTTGTAGACCAGCCAGGAATTTGCAATGGACAGATCAAGCATGTAACCAAAGAGTGGCAGGTACCATCTTGTAGACTTGGCTGGGGTCTTGTACAGGTGTACCAGCATGTCAGAGAGATCTATCCCTCCCATATGCTCATTGTATGCAGGGATGAGTGATGGGCATGGGATTTGAATTTCTTCAATGTCCTCATGCTTCCAGATTCTTCTTGTGTCTTTTTTTGGGACTAAAGAGGAAGATGGGTCTAATGTATCCTCTGCTTCATCCAAGGGAACTGTTTTTAGGATAGGTTTCCCTTTTTTGCTCATTTTACGCGAAAGTTTATTAGATCTACTTGTTGAAGGAGCATTTTTATCACTATCATCTGCAAATTTGGGTTGAAAATCTGGATCCTCTATTGGGTCATCATCACTCAGTCCTGAGAATTTTCAGGTACAAGGGCCAGGTAGGTGCGTTGTCTTGCTCCATAAAAGGATTTGTAATCCATCTAATAAACATTAAAAAAAATAAAATTGTAGAAATATAGTTGGTTTGATTTCCATGTGTCATTTAAAACTGTACTTTAAAAAATAATCACAGAAAGTGAGTAAATCTTTAAACATTAGAACATTTTGTAACATACAGTATTTGTCATGGAAAAATTTAAACATGTCATATTTACATGTATAGATCATTAAATTATTTATATTCAATAGTAAATAGTCAATTTCATATGTTAAAACAACAGTTCTAAACATTAGCTAAGTTTTGCTACTCTTACCATCAATTGACAAATCAACCGTTTGGTTGAGCATGTTTTTAAAAAAATATTATGGATTTATTACAGCTATTTTCTGGTATCAAATGACATAATCATGTTCAGTAAAGACTCTGACATGTTTATACTGCAGAAAAATGTACTTACCTTTAAAATTTTTAGCCAAAACAGTCCATGTGTCCAGAGTGATTTTTTGCTTTCTGATTTCCTGGTTGGAGGGTGGCAGATGAGGCCTGCCATATCCTGACACAGTGCCATCTAGTGTTTTTTTTTTTTTTTTAGGATAACATAACTCAACCAAGTGGTAGAGATGGCTCAATAAGGCTGAGTTAAGCTAAGTACTCCAGTTCATTATATATAGTCTCTCAAAATATGCTAAACCAAATGGTTGAGCAGGCAGTCCCCAAGAGGCGAGCCTGGGGAGGAGTTCACTGGCCACGGCCCAGAGCTCATGACGGGAGGTAATGGTAGAATTCTTATCTCATGAAAGCTCCAACGCACATTGAAAGTGTCTAAAACCACAGCGGACCCACTGTGACCCCTTTAGGTGTTTTTACGTACCGACTTCAGGCTCCGTCGGCTGATTTTGAATCACCTTCACCATGTTTCCTCTTCTTCCCTGAAAATTACATTTTTAAAAAGTTGAACAGAGATTTTAAAGGTTGAATATGTCAATAGATGGTTTTCAATTAATAATAATTCGACACTTAGGCTACGTTCACACTGCAGGCGAAAGCGCATCAAATCCGATTTTTTTTTTGACCCTGTGCGACCATCTATCCGATCATGGTGTGACAGTGTGAACGGCACAAATCCGATATTTTCAAATCCGATCTGGGTCAGTTTCGTATGTGGTGCTGAATCCGATACATATCCGATGTTTCAGAAAGCGACTGCTGTTTGATGGTCACGTCGCATTAAATCCGTCTTTTACGTCACTGACACAAGACAGACGCCAATTATCAGCGCCGGAGAAGACATCGCGAACGCTTCCTGACCATCCAGCGTAGATGTCAGTGAAACTGTTGAGAAGACAACGTGAACATTTTATTTGTACTGTATAATCTGCAGATTCTGACAGAAATCTGCAACTATCCTTTGAAGCACCGCTCCTCTAAAACAGCAATAAGGATCATTATTAGGTTATTTACATTATTATGTAAATAACAAAATAACTTAAAGCAAAAATTGGGAAACGTGAAGTCCGAAGTCTTTATATTAAGGCCATCAATATAAAGACTTTACGTTGAAACCAAGCACACCATTGTTTTTCTTGTGACATTACCAATAAGTTTGATGTGTCACATGGCCCTCTTCCTATTGAAAAAACAAAAGTTGATGGCCGACTTCTAAATGGCCACCATGGTCACCGCCCATCTTGAGGAGTTTGCCCCCTCACATATACTAATGTGCCACAAACAGGACTTTAATATCACCAACCATTCCCATGTTATTACGCTGTATCCATATAAATGGCCCACCCTGTAGGTTGAATATTTCTTTGACGGCTTCACTCTCCTCTAGTTTTGCTCCTTTACTGTTTGTCCCAGTTTACGTTATAACTGCATGTTTGTATTTTGAATATTGTCTTTTTTAGTGTTCACTTCCTGACTAATCTCAAAACAACTAAAGGAGGAAGCTTAACACACAGCAAGACTGAGATAAAGGACGGTAATGATATTTCATGGTGGAAAAGCCACGGTGGGCCGGCACCATGAGGAGACTCCATGGAGGGAAAGAGTCACACAACAGAGCTGAGCCCACTGCCTCTGAGCCCCACGAGTGCTCACCCTGCTTTCTGTCTGCACGAGGATCTGTGTCACTTTACTGCTGATTGTTGCTTTTCCTGTGACAGGAAACCAGACACAGGAGGATTTTGTAAACAGATTTACAGAACAAACAGTTAAATCAGAGCCTTTTTTATTCCAACATAAACATTCCATCATCATCGACATCAGAGCCGTTAGTTATGATTAATTATGAGAATCTACTGCATTACAGCACTGACAACATGAATATAAACGTACAGTTCTTACACACAGGAAAAAAGATGACAAGAAAAATCAAGAATAACCAGTTAGGAAAGAAGAAAGAAACAGCACACATTCCATGATTCGGAATATAAAACTGATTCAAGAGAGATTTACATTTTTTATTGAAACTCAAAATCTACTCAAATTTTTCAAATGTCACGAATCCAGTTCAGACTCTCTGCAGCTGCAGCCTGAACAGTGGAACTCGTCTTTACTTCTCCTTAGCTTGTTCAATCTTCATGATCTTGTTTCCCTTTATTTCTACATCTGCTGAGAACGGCATTTTCTCCAGCAGTCTGTCCTCAAAGTCGCCCTCCAGTCTGACACCAAACGCTTTTGCCAGCAGGGATGAAGTCACCACAAAGGACTGCACCTCTCCGCTGCAGATCTGTGCATCCACCTCTGTTTCAGTCTTCTTGGCGTCTTTGATCCCAATGATCTCGATTGTGACGTTCTCGACTGTGGCACTTTGAACCTGCAAAACACCAGATTGACCGTAGTGATCAGGACATGTTGAACAAATAAAACTGAAGAACTTTTTATTTAAAAAAGTGAGCAATGATGATTTCATAGTGAGTCTCATCCTGCAGAAGAACTCCAAATCCACCATCTTGTCCTGCAGCAGACAGTCCTGGTTCTGCTCAGGTAACAGCACATGAACATGTTCTGGAGTCACCCTCCAGCTCACAGAGCAGAGCAAAGACTGATGTCACCAGCTGGAGTCCAAGATGGTGGAGATGAGTCTGTCGGACCACAGGGAGACCCTCACAGTGAACCACCTGGTGGGGACACTTAGAACAGGTACGGCTGGATTAACTAGAGAGCAGAGACTCAACAACAGTGAGGAAATGTTCCAGTAGGAGGTCAAAGCTGACAGTCTCTGCTTTGAATCAGTACCAAATATTAAACACATTTCAAACTGAAGCCAGCATCAGAAATTACCTTAAAAATTCTGGTGAAATCTGTTGAGTTCAGCGATACTGAATCATTGTAGTGACTCGTCTTTACATTGACCACCCTGACAGAGTCTCCAGGTGATTTTCCTCTGAGCTGTTTGATGTCTTCGCCCCACAAAGTGATCCAGATGGAGCCTGTGCCGTCTTCAAGTTGGAACTCTCGCTTGTCTTTCTTTCTCCGTTTGTTCCTCAGTTTGACGGTTTCAACGGAGCCGATCTGAACAAACCAACAACACAACATGACAACAACTCGGAGACCAACAACTCTCCTGTGCATGTTTATTTCTGCTGTGAAGTTTGGAATCACAAATTCAGCCTCAAGCTGCTGTTAGAGGAACTTTAGCTGTTGCCACTGTGATGGCTTCATTGCTCGGCGCCAGAGTTTGACTCATGTAATAACAAGAAGAACCTCCATCTAGGACTGGGCGATATATCGAGTTTTTAAAAAATATCGATATATTTTTCTATGAGATATAAGATGTGACAATATCGTTTATATTGATATAGTCTATGTTACATTATAAAAGAGGATTTTAAACTCCAGGCTGTCGGTCACACAGTAGAAGTTGGGAACAGAGCAGCTGTGAAATCTGTCTTTGTTATCATGCTCAGCGTCTGTTAGTTTACATTTTGACTGCACAGTTGTGAGCTTTTTGTTATGCACAAAAACAACATTGTTTTATTTATGGAGCATTATTATTTAATAAATGCTCATAATTTATTTTTGAGTAATTTTTTTCATGTACATCTGCGCTGTATGTTAATAAAAGTGCCTGTGTGAGATCTGGGACACAGTGTGACTAAACTCTCTTTTTATTCTTACTTTATGGCTTAAAAAAAAAAAGAAAAAAGATCGAGATATATATCGTATATCGCCATCCAGCTAATAAATATCGAGATATGAATTTTGGGTCATATCACCCAGTCCTACCTCCATCCATTTCACTCAAAGACAATTAAAGGTTAGTTTAAAGGTTGATGTCATCAGAGTTTCACAGCCTTCAGCAGGACACTAAGCTAAACATGACGAGCGCCCTC
Organism: Perissodus microlepis; assembly: GCF_051167445.1. Lineage (NCBI taxonomy): Eukaryota > Metazoa > Chordata > Actinopteri > Cichliformes > Cichlidae > Perissodus > Perissodus microlepis. The sequence continues at coordinate 32,661,467 of NC_140470.1, read as the reverse complement.
ACAGCTTCACTGCAGCATATTCAGGTCACACTTACCTCTCTTACTTTTCCTTCAACACTCACTGATGTCTTCTCCGCTGATCCGATGGCCTGTCCGATGGAGCAAACTGGAGTCTGGGAATAAACGAGCATCTGAGCTTCCATCTCCAGGTTCTCAGGAACATCAATAGCTGCTGTCTTTGATATGACGCTCTTTTTGGTCACTTTCATGACATTTTCGTCCATGAGGACCTCTCTGAACAGGTAGCAGCTCTTCTCCTGGAAACGCTGATAGCGCTCTCTTCCATACACCATCACTTTAATGCTGCCTGTTTCATCAGCCACTCCCAGGTAAAAGAAAAACTTCTTCTCCCTTTTTTTGGTTTCATATGTACGCAGACCAGATTTCGCCAGAACTTTGCCAGCTATGACTTTGTTTCCAAGGTCACCGCTGATCTTTACATCATGGATGGATTTCCTCTGGAGGCAGATGGAGAGTCAGCTCACAGACAAACTTACATCACAAAACAAGTCAGATGCTGTGATCATCCAATGAAAACTCAAAAATTCACTCACCCATGAAGGGATTTTTATCTCCTGAAAAGAAACAGTTAAATAGTAAGTCACTCATAGACTGAATATTGTAAATGTTCAAGAAACTGTTTTCAGAAATGTGCAAACAGTTATGTGGGAATCAAATCCCTACCAGCCCACAGAGCTGATCTCTTTGGTGTAATTACTTCTATCATACAGAAAGCATAAATGTCCACAAGTTAATAAAATTATGTAAAACTTGGTGTAATGTGACATGCAGTATTACATTAACTTTGAAAAAATCACAGCTTCTACCTTGTCAGGCTGAGGGCTCTTCAGTCCATCTGTAAAAGAAAGTAAAATGACAAAAGCACAAAGGTAAAGTGTAAAATGCATCCAGGACAGAAACAGCTGCGTGATGCTGCTAACCACGGTGGCCCTGAGAGGCCAAACGGACTGCAACTTCAGAAAACACTTGCAAAAAGAAAAATGCTGCAAAAAGAAAAATACTTGCAAAAAGAAAAACGCTGCAAAAGCACACACAACACAACGGAAATGTTTCTGGGGAGACAATAACCGGACGGACCAGTTGCACGAACCAAAACATGCGAACAAGTGCACTGGGACTGGGAGACACTTCAAAGAAGCGGAGCGGCCAAAGAGTAAACTTTCAAAAGTAAGTTCTGAATATTATATCACTTATTTATGTGCAAATGTTTAATAATGAGGAACATTAAAACATTACTGTTGGCCACATGTCGGCAAAGTTATTTGCCATTAGCGATGTTTGTACGTTCAGCATTAATTTGGTTTTAAAGCCTTTAAAATATAATAATACAATAGTCGACCTTAATCTTACAGAGAATCTGATGATTTTATGGATAATTAAAGTCAGTCATATATCCACAAACACAACAAGCTGAAAGTCAGTGATGCTGCTCGGTTTGCAGTCCTGAATATCACGGCACAAGCAGGATTCACTGCACTGTTAATGTTAGCTATGTTATATTGCTGCCTCTGCTCGGTGGTGTCGAGCCAAATGGACTTTAACGTGTGTTTGAACGAGCTGACGGTTCACTCGTTAAGCTGAAAGAAAGATGCTTTAATCACAGCAGTCACACATGTGTCCACTGGACCATCTGGAACTCTTCTTGTTCAGCACTCGTAATAACACAAACACTAAATCCTGCTTCTCTGCTGCTGTTGTGTAGCAGTGTGTACACCTGAGACTGTCACCTGTCTGTCTGTCCTGCACTCTCTCTCTCTGTTTCTTTCTCTCTGATTGTGGAATAAAAGTATGAACATGTGTTTATAAGTTACACTTGTGTTTGAATCCTGCAGCTTCTCACACATTTGATTTCCATGTGTGACGACTGCAAGTTTCCAGAGTGAGGACAGACTGAGGGACCCACTGCTGCACATCATCTGTGAGGCTTTGCAGCCCTGATGATCCACCAGGACAAACTCAGCAGTGTGTGAGGAAGAGGAGGAGGAAGAGCCAGCAGCAGCTGACAGATGGAGAGAATAGACAGACTGTTCCCTGTTTGTGAAGGACTGCTAGGAAAGTTTAACATAACTGTCTGTCCTGAATCAGTCTTATTAGGTAATGTTCAAATAATTTGACCATCCCAGTGTTTTCAGTGTGGGAGAAAGTACTCAGGGCCTTCAAGTTACACACTATGAAAGGCAGCAACAAGTTTAATGTTCAGAAACCTAAAGTCTGTATCAGCAGCAGAATGGAGCTAAAATAAATGTTTGTTTCAGTTCTATGAAGCTTTGAGTATTTTGGATCAGTAGCTGCTGTGTTTGTTGCATCATATTGCTGTAATTGTTTATATGCTTTATATATTCTGAGCTAAGTTGATCTATAGTGTTACATCATATTCTATAAGGATGTTATGTGTTTGTTTACTTTCTGCCCAGTTTGACCCATTTAGCAGAAGTCAGCCTGTTTAAGGCTCTGATATCTATTCTGTATGACTTAAAGCAGTTATGACATGGTCTGATTTTCTCCCCCAATAAAGGAATATTCAATATATCAGCCTACTCTTCATTCTATCAGACACAGTTATCACAGCTCGTACATTTTATTTTTAAACATATATGTAAGCATTGAACCAAATTTAGTAATGCCAACATACTGGAGGAACAATATTTGTCTCTTATATATGATACATCTATATACACTGTCAAAGATACTTGAGTGTCTTTGAGTGAAGATTTAAGGTGATAAGACATACAAATAGCTGCAACTTGAATCTGTACTGAAGCTCAGTATTTGACACAGAGTTCATGTTCACTGCTGTAATAGCTAATAATGATTAATATAATATTGGCCATATTATATTTACATTACCAAAGTGAGATGACTTTAGTCTCATGAACAACATCAGCTAATTGTTATTTACTAGCTAATCTTAAAATGACTGTTCAGTACAGAAATGAAGCCCAACAATCATGTTTTACAGTCCTGTGGTCTCAGCCTCAGATACTTATCAAATCACACAAAGCTCATGTAGAAACAAATGAACAAAAGATTTTCTCCTTCATTTCTGTCAAACAAAGCTGTATGAAACGTTTCCAGCTGTTAGTATCATGGTTGCTAGGCAACCTGGGCAGCGCGACGGAGGCTAGACCGTCCCATCTCACAAGCCTACAAGCCTCGCACTTCCGGCCTTAGCGGTCTTTGAGTACGCGGCCCTTGAGGACCGTTGAGGCTGCGTACTTTAAGGCTGCAGACCCTGAATTGATAAACAGTCCCTGAATTGGGGTACAGCCATACATAGGCTGTATCCCAATTCAGGGTCTGCAGCCTTAAAGTACGCAGCCTCAACGGTCCTCAAGGGCCGCGTACTCAAAGACCGCTAAGGCTGTAAGATTAAGGTCGACTATCTAACGGCGTATAAAGTAAAGGCTTTAAAACCAAGTAAATGCTGAAAGTACAAACATCACTAATGTCACATAACTTTGCCGGCATGTGGCCAACAGTAATGTTTTAATGTTCCTCATTATTAAACATTTGCACATAAATAAGTGACATAATATTCAGTACTTACTTTTGAAAGTTTACTCTTTGGCCGCTCCGCTTCTTTGAAGTGTCTCCCAGTCCCAGTGCACTTGTTAGCATGTTTTGGTTCGTGCAACTGGTCCGTCCGGTTATTGTCTCCCCAGAAACATTTCCGTTGTCTTTTTTCCTATTTCCGTTGTGTTGTGTGTGCTTTTGCAGCGTTTTTCTTCTTGCAGCGTTTTTGTTTTTGCAGCATTTTTCTTTTTGCAAGTGTTTTCTGAAGTTGCAGTCCGTTTGGCCTCTCAGGGCCACCGTAGCTAACAGAACTTCAGCTCTTTACAAGCACAGACAGCATGCTAATGCTAAGCTAGTCAAACACCCAGAGTCACGTCAAAGGTGAGCGTATGCAGACGCCAGTCCAGCAGCCAGAGCCGAACTTTAACAGGTAACAAACAGTCAGGCTGCAGCCTGTTTGTACCGGTTCCTGTACCAGTAAAAGTAGAATGGGAGGCAGAGCCTTCAGTTTTCAGGCCCCTCTTCTGTGGAACCAGCTTCAGTTTGGATTCAGGAGACAGACACTATCTGTAGGAGCCATATGTGAGTTTCTTCTGTTTTGGGTTAAGGGGGTTGGTTGAGAATACACACACTGTGTTGGTGCACGGTTGTGGGCGTGAATCATTTGTGTGTATTAAGCAATAAAGGTGTTGCATTCACCTGTTCACCTCACCTGCTGTTTAATGAGTGAAACGGTGGGCTGAGCATGGGGTGAAACTTTCTGTTGACCGCAGCTTGATGCGCAGTTTGATATCGCAATTTGTGGGAATTTTGTATTGCATGTACTGATTTGTGGTTTGGACAGCGTAATGGTTAAAGAAATGGAACAAACAGCTCAGAAGTGCATTTTATGTTTATTGGTGTGCGTCTTTAGTATCCCCATATTCATCCTGCTGTGGCTGCAATAGCCTCTCTACTTTCAAGATTAGGCTTCAAACTTTCCTTTTTGCTAAAGCATATAGTTAGGGCTGGACCAGGTGACCCTGAATCCTCCCTTAGTTATGCTGCAATAGACGTAGGCTGCCGGGGATTCCCATGATGCACTGAGTTTCTCCTTCACTCATTATGTGTTAATAGACCTCTTAGCCAGGAGTTTTTCCTTCCCACTATTGCCAACCACTTGCTCATAGAGTTTCATGTAATTGTTGGGGTTTTCTCTGTATTATTGTAGGGCCTTTACACTACAATATAAAGTGCTTTGATACAACTCATTGTGATTTGGTGCTGTATAAATAAACTGAATTGAAATGGATCTAAAAAATTGATACTGAGCATTTTAAACAAATTACATCACTGTCTGTTGGATAGTTAGCTCTTGAGATGGAAAGCAGCACTAAAATCCAGCAGCACTGTTTCCTCCAGCACTTACCAGTTTCAGCCTCTCGCTCTTCATCTGAACTTGAATCATTCACAATGTTGTTCTTCTTAAAGCCTGAACACACACAGCTCAACGTCAGACTTACATCAAATAAAATATTTATTCTCATGATTGTGACCACAGCTCAGTAGCTCTGCCACAGTTTCAGGGTGTGTTTGCCTACCAGCTTCAGGCGTTTTCTCTGCTGACTCTGATTCAGTTTCACTGTGTTTCCTCTTGTTTCCTGAAACAGAAATGAATCCAACTTGTGAGAGCATGTGTGTGTCAGGTTTTCACTGAAGAGTCAGTCAACATAAAGTCTGTTTCTTTCATACCTACACCGAGCAAACGTAAAAACACTAGCAGTGATTACTGTTCACATGTAACTCTGCATCTGCAGCAGCTTTATAAATAATACACAATTTAAGCACTTTGGTAAGAATATCTTACCAAAGAAAGTCATAATCTGCCTTCAGCAACTACAAGGAGAGAGGTTACACCCCGTATATATGGACTTCCAAAGATCCACAAAGAAGGGGTCCCACTCAGACCCACTGTTAACAGTATAAACTCAGTCACCTACAAAATTTCCCAGCACCTTATCATCACTTTACTTCCATTTGTGAGGAACACATCCCATCACGTCAAAACCTCCAATGATTTCACCAACAAGATCCACAAACTTGCACTGGACTCAGATGAAACCACCGTGTCCTCTGATGTGGTCTCTTCACGACTACAACAAAACAGCTCCTTAGAAAACAGAATCAGTTTCAGCCCCGATCAGATTTCATGGTAACGTTCACACTCTGATAGGCACCTTCACTCACAGCCTTTTTCCACTAGTACCTACTTGGCTTGGCTCAGCACGCTAAGTTTTCCATTTTGCAGGTTATGGTACCAGGTACCTTTTTAGTACCGACTCCGCTGCGGTTTCTAAACAATCCAAGGCCATCTGGAAAATGTGATGTAAACAGACTGCAAGCCACTGATTGGCTGGTCTGGTTGATGAGTCATTTGAAAATCAAAACTGTCATTTTTGAAAGCCAGCAACAAGGAAAACTGCTGCACAGGAACAACACTGTGGTCCCAGAGTCTGAGTGAGAGTGACATGACTCCAGCAGATCCCGGGAACAACATCGGAGAGCTCTGTCCAGAAAAGCGCAGTCCAAGGAACAGCTAAGATACTGCAGGACCCTCAAGCTCCCAGGCCTCTGGTAGAGGACCCGAGCTTGAAGGATAGACCGCCCGCAGGGGCGAGAGGGAATTTTTTTATACATACATATAAATATTTTTTAAAAAAATTCTGCTTTCGCCACTGTGCGGTTTGGGATGAAAGCAACGCAACCTACAAGTGCCACACATTTATGAACTTCTGTAACAGATATGGGAGAAGATTTGATTTCTATTGTAGAAAGAAGCCATGGCTGTGTTCAGCTGTTATATCTGCCAAAGGCGGCTACTCTGATGAGTCAGAAGTTTAGAATAGATTTTATTCTATGAATTGATTCCACGATTTCTTTTTTTTTTTTGTCCCGTTTGGATCTTTAGCCGTCAGAATTGTTGTCTTAAGGCCAAGAAAGATACCAAGCGGATTTATTTTACCAAGTGGATCATCATGGCCTTGCCATATTGGTCCATTTGATTGACCTTTATTATAATTATGTATTTATTTTATTTTCGGTTGCTACAAACGGGACAGACGTGACTGGGGGATAGGACAGGGAGAAAGAATGAAAGAAAGAGAGGGAGAGAAAGAAAACCAAAGGGGAGAAGAGACGGTGAGAAGGGGGGGAAGAAAAAAGAAAAACAAAACACCTGGATCACCTGTATGGAGAAAAAAAAAACAGAAGAGAAAGCAAACAAAAAAAAAGCAACATAATAAAAACAGCACCATCACAATAAACTAGCTAACAGTAGATAACAGTAGATACTAAATATTAAACGATATTGTGCAGCACGCAAGATAGACAGCGCACAATGTGCTTTGAGGCAGCAGCCAAGAAAGGTGTAGTCCGCGTCTGTGAACAGCTGTGTGCACACCTGTGTGGATCAGCATGCTTGTATTCCAAAGGTTTCTCCATGTAACGATCCACGATTTCTTTTTAACTCCAATTGCTTTTTGTACTATGCTTTACTACTTTTGACCAGAATAACACAAAAAACTTCCACAAATGCTCGATCCACTTCTGCTAATTTGGAATTTGTTCAATTGCTGCTTTACAATGAATAGTTTGGTAGGACAAAGTAATAAAGACAATTATAATAAAACGTTAGATTCAAATTTGAATATATTTAAACATGATTTATTCTATTACACATGAGATGCTTTGGAAAACCTGTAGACACCTGACCAAAAAAATAATAATAATATCAATGAGTGAACTCACCTTTTTTCCCCTCGTTTTCTTTGTTCTTCAGTTTTTCAACAAAGGGGCGCAGCTGGCCCTGGACTGCTTCATCCTTCCTTGGTATCCAGAGCATTGCTTTATCGATTTTCTGGATAGACGTTTCCACTCCGTAGCACTCGATGATTGTCTGAGGAATGGTTTCTCTGCATTTGGTAGTCTTCTTCTGTTTGGGGATATCCAGACATCCCAGCATCTTTTTGAGCTGTGACTTATCCAAATCCTCAATGATGAAGGTCAGTGCTTTTTTCCACTCTGACTCTGAAATTGATGACATCTGAGGCACAGAGAAAATAATAAGCAAAACATACTAATACTGTTGTATGTAGCATATTAAAGCCTCTAAAACCTTGTAAAAACATGTAGACTAGCACAGAGCCTTTGTAGTCTATATTTTGGATGCTTCTTATTTCACTCTGTGTAGTGTGGATACATGTTGTATGTATATATCATGTGTACTATTAGGGGTGGGGGAAAAAAATCGATACTGTGTAGTATCGTGATATTTTGTTTGCTAATAATGTATCGATACAGGGACAGCAGAAATCGATATTTTGTTACAAAAAAAGTTTTTGTGGACTGGAACATGCTCTGACTTCAGAGCATGTTGATCAGCTCCTTTTTCTGAGCAAGAATCCTGACATTCCTTCACTGTCCAAATGTGTTTAACTTTTTTTATGGCAGCAATAAACATGACAGTTTACTTATTTTAATTTAAGTTTAAAACTTTTTTATTTAATGTAAAATTGTATTTTGTTTTAATTTACTTTCAAATTCTTCAGTTGCTGAATGGGCTGCATAGTTTTCATAAATTGCATAGTTCAGAATAGCTATAATTGGACTAGACTATAATACACACCGTTCAGTTTGTCAACAATAAAACTGACTGAAATGAGAGAAAGACGGAGTGTGAGACTTTGATATTAGATAAAATAAATATTGATAAAGTTTACCTTTATGTACAGAATCTGAATATCGCAAAATATTTTAAAAAATTGCAATAATATCGTATCGTGCGTTAAGTATTGTGATAATATCGTATCGTGGGATGTATGGTGATTCCCACCTCTATGTACTATGGTGCCTCAAAAACTCTGGGGGAAAAAAAAAAAAAGCATGATGAAGTTGATGTCAAACAGACAATGAATCTGCCGTTTCTGCTGGTCAAGCACCGCTGGATTTTGTAACAAGTTTAGGAACAATGCTACAAATTAAAATAAATTTGTCATCAACTTGGAAATTTTCTAATTTGAATCTGGTGAGTTACACAAAGTGGAAGAGATGAAAATGATTTCAAGATACGCTATCCCTACTCAAAGTAATCTAGATTCCTGAACTGAACTTGAACAACTGCAACTTAATCTACACGAACATTTTAAAAAGAAAACTAAAGATGCTTTCACAAGCTCATTTAAATCGATCAGCAGCATTAACTACTCAAGTAAAGTTAATTTATTTGGCTTCGTGCTGCGCACTGCCAACATTTTTAAACTCAGGCTATGTCCACAATAATAAGTTTTCTTTAGAAAACGCATCTTTTCTCTCCGTTTTGGCCTCCCGTCCACACTGAGACGGCGTTTTGAAAACGCTCTCAAAAACGCATACATTTGAAAACTGTGCTTTTGCGTTGCAGTGTGGACAGCGAAACCGGAGACTTTGTGAAAACGATGACACATTTTAGTCATGTGACCAATTAAACTAAGATAGCGGAGGACATTATACAGCAGTTCTTTTGTTTGACAGCCCTGTTAAAGATGAATATCAGTCTGTACGTGCTCCAGAAAGCTTTTCTTCAAATTCTTTAACTCTCACTCGCTTTTGCAACTTTGTACTTTTGTACAAGCGCTACATACGCTTCATCATATGTCCTCGTCTTAGCCTTCGGGAGACTTTCGTTTCATTATCTGCGTATCTCTCCGCCTTTTCATCACTATTAAATATTTTTCTTGAGGGTTTGTTTACTGCACTTCAGATCTCCTGCTCTGTCTGTGTGCATGCCCGGTGCAAAAAAAACCCAAACCCTGCCACCTACTGTAGTCTATGTGCAATTACACTTTATTCTAGAACAGGAAAAAAAAAAGCCTGTTCCCAGGGGTCACACTATTTGAGAAGGACTGACTTAAACTGATAGTTTTAGTTCTGGTGTCCTTGTTTTCCTCTCAGTTATCGATTCTGTCACTATTTAGCTAACATAAAGTAATCTATTATTCTAAGTCTGCCACTCTAAAATCTTGCACTGCTCAGGATGTAGTGCTGCTCACTCCTGCCACTTTAAGATATAGTTATTTATACATGTGTGTATTTATATAGATATACTCTGTTAATTACGGTGCTATACTGCTGAGTAACTTGTCTCCTGCTCATCAAACACGTTATTGCAATGTTGACCGTGTGCTAACTTGCATATGACAAATAAACCAAAGGAAACTAAAACTAAGTCTGTTAGCAACAACCAGCCGACCCGATGACGTCACGCTTCGCTGGCCGAAGATTCACTGAACATGTTTTAAACACTTTAACCACGTAAAAAACCCTCACTGCTGCTTTCATACTGCCCGGTTTTAGAGAAGTGGAAACCGCTTCAGTTTCTATCGCAGATCAAATGAAGTAAGTTTTGTTGAACATGTTTTCTCTGTGTTCCAGTAACAGCATTAACACACGCACACACTCGATGCTTTTAGTAAACTCAGCTGCACACATAAAACGTGTTCGCCTACAGAGTCTACACGGAAAGCATGCCGTCCGTCAGAGTCCGTGAAAACGGACACGGACACTCCGACCTGCTCCCGACCACGCGACGTGTTCAGGGTAACACGGTGATTTAGCGGGTAAAAAGCAACGACTGTAGAAAAAAAGACTTTCGCGAAACCGAGCACTAACATAGCGTCGTCTCGTTCATTCTCCAGCAGTAAAACAATCATAAAGTAGTGAAAGAATGCTCACCTTTCTTTGTTTTCGTCCTCAGCCTGTTTCCTGTTGCTGTCGCTACTTCCCGGTCTCCGTACATTTGAGTTTGGCGGTATTTTCGCACCGGGGCGGAGTCAACGTCCGCGTGCCTGCCTTTTTTTAAAAACTTAGTAATAATAATAATTGTAGTATTATTACCAGAGCTCTGCTTAGATTATTCAGTGTAGAAATACACCCAAAGTAAAGCAGCTGCCTTTCTATTACATGTTTATATGGACAGTGTGGATACTGCAGTTCTCCACAGCCCGAACTCACCGTCTAACTTCTCTAATACTGGAAACTAGCTGTTATAAAACTCCAGCATTCACTTTTGTAAAAGATGAAATTCAATTTTGGACTTTGGAATATTGATGACTCACATTCAGGTTTTATTAAAAAAAAAACATGCACATAAAAAAAACCCTCACAAGGCTCGTTTTGGTTTACCCTGACGTTTTTGAAGAACAGACTTATTTTAGTTTCAGATGTTTACAGAGTAACAGTAGATATATTATAGCACAACTTTATATTCCACACTCACTAACCCAGGTTTAATATTTGTAGAGGAATTCATTGATGACATCCTTTTTCCCCATATCGGTTTTTAGTTGTGCACAATTTCGTTTCAACACACTGGACAGGTGACACCATTTTATTTTTAAAGGAAAGCTTAAATTCCTATAGCTATTAACACTAAGGTATCTTCTAAAACATCAAGTCTCCATCTTAGCATCAAAAAATGTGAACTAATGGCAACTAAAGATTGTTCTGAAGCAAATTCTGAAAATACTCCAGTAAAAAATATATAATTTAAACTAAAGATCAACACAGAAGAGGTTTCTTAAAAATTTTACTGTCATAATTAAAACCAAACCAAACAAAACGAACCCCATTTAAATCCATGAGGAACATTTTTCCATAGTAACTGAAATGAAGACGACTCCCTGTAGTTTTCCACTCACACACTTTATTGCAAACGATGTTCCAGCAAACACAGACCCACATCAGAGACACAGCACCGCCTCATGTCCTCCGATCTGTTCGAGCAGAGGACGCCGAGCGACGCCTTCATCTTTGTTCTTGTGACACAATAAAACCGCCTCAGCTGATGGTGAAGGCGTCCTCGGGGCTCCGCCCCCCCAGTTTCCTTGTTAATGTGATTAATGTGGCGAGCAGACGTGAGTGTTTCACACTTTTGGTCACTTTCATGTCCAACAGAAAGGAATGAAACAACAATTCACCCAACAACAGAACAACAACAACAACAACAACAACAAACACGTAAATACAAAATAAATAATCCAGGTGATACCTGACCCCGCCCCCTTTTTAATCTTAGCCAATCAGATTTTCCAAAGTTGAAACATAAATAAACTTTATGGACAGGAACCAGGTGCTCGAGGTCAAAGGTCAGGCCATCGCCGCAGGTCTTTATGTCACCATGTACTCCTGCCGCTTGTTGAGTCGGACCTGGCAGAGCGAGATGGCGCCCACCAGCACGTAGACGGCAGCGGCGATGAAGCAGTTGATGCCAACCTGGTTGTAGAGACTGTAGATGTTCTGAGGGGGACTTTTACTGCGGGGAAAAAAAGGAGGAGAAGAAGAGTTTATCTGCTGTTTGTCATCGGTCAGACTGACCCTGCTTCCTCTGATTTGCCGTCGCATCTATGACGCGTCGCAGCGTCTCAAGCTCGGGTCGAACCGACCGAGCAGCTTTTAACCCCCAACTCACTCGTTATGGATGTCATCCTCGGTGAACGGGACGTCTTCGATCAGCACGGCTGACTTGGCGCTGAAGAAGATTCCCAACATCGCCTGCAAGAGAGCAAGACACGGGGTCAACATGAGGCTCGGGGACCCGTCAGGGCCACAGCTACAAATCGAACCTCGTCACTGAGTTTAAATGTTTTCTGTTCACTGCTTCAACCGAGGATTTATTCTGATAAGAAAAGCAGGAAGTGATCTGCTAAATATTTTAACTGACAGACCTGAGACCTCAGAACCTTTAAACAGGGTTTGTACAGGTGCTTGAAATCCTTGTAAATGCTTGAATTTTAATATTGTCTTTTCAAGGTTTGAAAGGTGCTTGAATTTCAGATGTGGTGCTTAAAAATGCTTGAAAGTGTAACTGTAGTTATTTGTGGTGAATGAAATATCTGATCGAATAGTTTTCTTATCAGACAGAGAAATAAAATGAGTCGCAAAATGTGTTGATGCATTCTCAATCATCCAGGAAAGTTATAAACATTACTCTTATAAACAGTACATTTGCATGATGACTGAAACCAGCCCACTGAAGGAACAATGGGCTGGGAGGATATCCACTTACGAGGACATTATACTGCTACTGTTTTATCAAAATTTAAAACGAATATCCTCATATGTGGCTCTCATTTTTCTTAGAAACAAAATTCAGGTAAAAAAAATAAACAAATCTCGTGATTCTTTGTTTTTACATTCATCAGGTCCCAATCAGCCCAAATTTCAAAGAGAAATTAAAAAGCCATGCCATGGAAGAGTTCGGGTCTTAGGAGGTCAAGGAGGGTGAAACCAGCAGAACTACATTCAGATCGGCCTACGTGGGCTCCGTCTATGTACCCGAGAAGTACTGGAATTCAGTGATTAGCCAGTCAGCGTTGAAATGCGTTGAGTTTTACCAACTTCGAATAAAATTAGCAGCAAGAAATTGCTCATAATAACATTATATTTAATCCAAATACAGAGTCCCGACACTGGTAGTTCCTTAGCCTTCCAGGAAATAGTCGGTCCCTTCGTGATCTTACCAGCATGATGACGCCCCAGATGCTGATCACGATCCCGCACGCGGCCATCTTCGGCCCGCAGAACAGCAGCGACGGCATGTCCGCGTCCCTTTGATCGATCAAAAGATTATTATTATTACTATTATTATACTCTAAACTGAAAGAGGACCCATCGAAGAACGAAGCCTCTTGGTCAGCTGATCCTCACCGCTCGGCTTTATTCGGCGAATGTCGGTACTGTTCGTAAGCCGCAGGCCAGCGACCAATGAAATATCCTGTGCCCATACACTCCGCCTTTTCCTGTCAAATTGGCCAATGGCGTTTAAGTTGCAAAGTCGCGCATCATTCTCTGTTTCCCGTTTGTCTTTGTTGTGATATTTATAATTTTTCTTTCTGAATATGTAATTCATAAATGACCAAATTAAACCGCAACTTCTCATTGGACGCGAGTCCCGCACAGCATCGCGAGTTTAGGATCTTAAATCTTGGGAATTCCGCTAACGGAAGTCAGCTAGCTAAGCTCATAGGAGCTAATTGTAGCTAACAGCTAGCTACCGTTTGTTTCAAAATAATATTTTTTTTCACCTGAGGCTCAGAAATGACGTCAGCCTCTGCTAAGGTAAGCTTTCACCTGCTTATGTTTTTTTTTTCTTTTACGTAAGTGCAAAAATTGAGCTTAAAAGCCAACTTGTAGAGAACCGGTCATGTAGCTGCACACATAACTCAATTTAATTCAATTGCTGCATCATGAAGAAGAGCGTCATGAAATATACTTTAAAATCTTTTCTCCCCTAAATTTATAAAAAGTAGAGGCAAATTCAGCACATACTGAACACCCAGAGCTTTTTTTATTTTTGCGCAGAAATCCAGTGCGGTACTATCTCCTCACCATGACAGCAAGATGTGTTAAAAGTGACGCTGTGTTGTTCTTATCAGAGACAAATGATGAACCAGAAACAGCATTCAGATGCAGCAACACATCGCACTGACTGTACTGCAGAGAAAGTCCTGATAAATCAGCTCACTGTTTCAGCTCAGAGTAAATCTGCTTTGTGCTTCACTTTTTCCTCAGATTCTTTAGAAATGCAGTGAATGAGTGTATATGCATGTGGTGCACACCTGATCCAGGTTGTGATAGGTCTCCATGTTTACAGTGAGGGAAACACAGCTGGTGGTGTAGCACCTGAGTGTGCAGTTAAAGGTGGTGTGCAGCGTAGATCATGTCTACGGTCACTGTTTAAATCGGAGCATTGATGGCTGTGTTTCCTGCAGGTGGGCGAGATCTTCTCAGCAGCTGGCGCTGCTTTCACCAAGCTGGGAGAGCTGACCATGCAGCTCCACCCAGTGTCCGACTCCAGCCCTGCAGGGTGAGACAGACACACACACACAGAGGAAGTGGCTGCATTACTGACACAGTGTCAGTTGGTTGTGACCAAACACTATAGCTAACTTTAAACTATAAACTGAATGTGAGCCTCACACACATGCAGGGGGGATAAAACAGCTGGAAACGAGCAGCGTGGTTTCACGTGTTTGGACGTGAGCGGTTTGTCGACATGTTTGAGTTTTTCTGTGAACTGATGCCGTGTTTGTGTCCTCAGGGCCAAGTGGACGGAGACAGAGATCGAGATGCTGCGATTGGCTGTGCGTCGGTTTGGAGACGACCTCAACAACATCAGCACGGTGATCAAAGAGCGCACAGTGTGAGTGTTAAAGGAGCAGTTTGCCTTTTATTAATGAAGACGTTTAGTTTTAGAATCGTTCAACAAAAACAGGAAACGAGAATCAGACGAGGTCGCCGGAGGAAACGTGACAACACGAAGGGAATCAAAAGTAAAGGAGGGCTCCGCTAACGCATGGAGGTCACCTCATGTTTGCTGTTTGTGTTAAATGGACGGAGGACATGAATGTAGGAAACACGAGTGAGACTCTTTGGTGTCGGGTTGTTGTTGTAGGACTGCAGACACAAAACTCATAGACATGCCAATAAATGCTCACGTGACACATTTAAAGGCTTCACTGTTGAATATTTTATGTTAAAAAATTTCAAGCATTTCCTTTAAGGATGTAAAAAGCAGAATGAACTTTGATTGGCTGACGGCCGCTCCTCTTCCTCTGCAGAGCTCAGATAAAGAGCACGGTGAAGAGGAAGCTGTATGAGGACAGCCGGGTGCCCATTTCCTCAGAGTCTCCCAAGAAGAGCGTCAAGAAAACTCCAGTCGCCATGACACCCACCCCGGCGCCCGCCGCGTCCGCCATCATCTCCGTGCCGACCTCGCAAGTCGTGGCTTCCACTGGAATGCAGAGCAGCCCCTCCCTGGCCCCGCCCATCAAGAAGCAAAAGACAGCAGGTGAGATCTGCTGCGTTTTTCTTTGATCTGTGTGATGTCACAGAGAGGGGACGATGATGGTTAGAAAGAGGGGGAGGAGCTAAAGCAGCTGGTTTTAGACAGGTTGAGCTGAGGTCCAGGAGGAGATAAAGAACTGTGCACCTCTGGACTTCCTGCCACTGTGTGCTGACCTTTAACCCCCCGAGGCCTCAGACGCGTCCTCATTAGCTCCGAGGTTCTCTCTGTTAATCCGAGCTGTCCTTCTGCCTGCAGACGTGACGCTCAGCGCTCTGAACGACTCGGACGTCAACAGTGACCTGGTGGACATCGAAGGCCTCGGAGACGGCTCGTCCAATAAGAAGCTGAACTTTGATCAAGGTCAGTGTGGCGCGGGTGTGAAGGCGTGGAGCTCCTGCAGACTCACTTCAGTTTGTCCATAAACTCCTCTTCTCTCCTCAGAGAGCCTCAACCTGGACTCCAGCCTCATCATGAACTCCAGTGACCTCCCCCTCCTGTCCCGCTGACCTCTGACCTCTCCAGAGCCGCCTCACTTTCTCACTTTGTTTTATTTTATTTTATTTTTTTTCCCGATGAAGCTCGAGTCAGACTTTTCTTCTGTTGTAGTGACGCAGATATTTTTTTTATTTTCAGTCAGTTTTAGTTTCAGGTCAGTTTGTGAGCGTCGTTATCGTGAAGACAACGTTTGCCTGCAGATACTCATGTGCAGATTCACCTCTGACCTCTGAGCCTCCAAATTTGACCCCACCCCTGACTTTGACCTGCACCGCCCACCTGAATCTGCAGGACGTGGTGCCAGCGGCCAACCTCCACCTTCAGAGTAAACATGATTTGATGGTAGGAGGTTCAGCGCTCTCCTGGATGTGTGAACGCCACTACACAGTGCGTGGCCCCTCCCACACCAGCATTATGAGCGCTTGCCAGCATCATCACTACGATAACAAGCCGACCAAAAAGGCGGTCGTGATTTTTCATGATTGGCTCATTTCAGTGTGAAGCACTGGGAGGGTCGACTCTGACCCCCCCACAAAGGCGACCACCGCTCTGAAGCTTCGGTTTGAGCTGGCGTCCTGCTGAGCTCTGCTCATCGTGCTGACATCATCGCTCGTTTACAACTTCCTGTTCAGAGGAGAGCGGCTGTCAGCTGGCTTTTTGATGAGGTGGTGTGGGTGGAAATTGAAGGCTCAGAGGGGCTTGAAATGACTCGGCACATGGGGTCAGGTGACAGGAAGTCTCCTTCAGTCGCCTTAGGGTAGTGGATGGCAACCACGACGGTATCCGCAGCGAGCTTTGTGACCTCATCGCTGAGGGTCTGATGTAAAAGCAGTTTGAATTATGTTGAATAAACTTGACTCACAACTGTTTGACGTGTTTTTCTTACTTTGCTTTGGGGCAAACTTTGGAAAACAGACACAAATCTGAGGATACGAGTTTGTTTCTTAACCTGATGAGGACGGTTTGGGACAGGCTGAAGTTTAAACGTTTATAACTTGATTTTCAGACGCCTGATATTTACTAAAGTGTGTCTAAACTGGAAGAAATCAAAGCTGATAAAATTAGTAAATCTGTTTTTAAAGCTTTATTTTGTGCGCCGCTCGAGCAGAGCAGAGGTTCTCTGAGCGATCGTCCCTCTGTGACGCTGCCACGTTGACACCAGAGTCTCGTAACAATGACGAGAACAAACTCGCCGATGTGAAGGTACAGACGTTCTTTTATTGGTATTTTTCATATACAATATAATATTTATATATATTTATAGTGTGTACATGAACAGTTTCCACTAAAAAGTCGTTCTTTTTCTCGTACAGCCGTGAGAACGTCTCGAGGGAATGAACACTTGAATATAGACTTTAATGTTTCAGTTGCATAAAAATACATCGTCTCATCCACGTAGACAAGTCCAAGTATTTACACGTGAACGTGTGACTGATGTGCTTTTAGTTCCCTTTGTCCTCAACAATAAAACTCTTAGCAGCCCTTTTGTTAAAGTCGTATCTCACTCTGGTCCTTCGCCGACTTTCATAATTTCAGAAAAATAAAAACAGGCTTTTATCTTCATTAAAAAGTTAAATATTTAATGTTGCTGATGAGCGTGTGAGTAAAAACAATGAAACCAGCTGAAGGTCGCTCTCGGCTCATGATGTTCATGGAGGCGGAGCCTGTTTACTGAAACACAGGTATCAGCCAGCTGTTACCATGTGACTGACAGGGAAGTCTTGGTCACATGATCACAGGCGACGCCTCTGCAGTCTGAAAACCCAGTAGGTAAGGCGTAGTTTGTTTGGGCCCTGAAGGTGGCGCTGTGGTGTCAGGCTGAGCCAAAACATTATTTCCCACACAGGATGTTGTTTGTTGGAACTCAGAGGACTCCATCCACTGATGGAGACTCGGACTCAGGTCCAGTCCTGAGCGAACTGGACCTGAGCTGCTGTCAAACTGAAACTCTACAGTGTGATGGAGGCGGGGGAACTACGGGGCCCCCCCAGGGTCATTTCTGACGTTTGACTCTCGGCGCTCTGCCAGAGTGAAATACTCCTTTAATACTGAAAAACTTTCAGCAAATACCTCTCTGAGAACAGCGCTCACATCCTCGCCTCTGCATCAAAATGTGTCTGTGTCGGGATGTAACGGATAACAGCTTCATGTCCAACGCGAAAACCTCCAATCACACTGGACACGTGCATCACATATAAAAATAAAAACATGATATTGGACTTCAGACACCTGCAGGACGAGAGTCTCGACAATGAAACACCAAAGACGTTTAAACCCGAGTCCGTCACATTTCTGTCCCGCTACATAACACCTCCTCTCTCCAGAGCTACCGACAGCATGGGATGGCGCTTGTGCAAAGTTTATCTCACACACACACACACACACACACACACACACACACACACACACACACACAGGAAGTTGTCTTAAAGCTACGGTCTGTCTGTACAGCGACTAGAATTTGGCAGCGTGTCGTGACCTCCGAGGAAAGTCTGTCCTGCTTCAGACGCTTCAAACTGGAAACGAGTCCTGATTCAGACAAACTGCATGAAAAACGCAGCAGAAGAATCATTAAATGTCTGATTTACATCTTTTTTGACACGTTTTGCTTTTTTAAAAATTTAAATAATAGTTGATTTTTTCCTTTTAGACCAGGGGTGGGCAATTCCAGGCCCCGAGGGCCGGTGTCCTGCAGGTTTTAGATCTCACCTCGGGTCAACACACCTGAATCACATGATTAGTTCGTTACCAGGCCTCTGGAGAACTGCAGGAGCTAATTTAGCCATTTAAATCAGCTGTGCTGCTTCAAGGACACATCTAAAACCTGCAGGGACAGGGGCCCTCGAGGCCTGGAGTTGCCCACCCCTGTTTTAGACATTTTAGCAGGTGAAGACTTTGGTGTGGGCCTGCTCACGAACCCCGAGCCGCCATGTGAGAGCGCGTTCGTCTGGAACAGGACAGACTCAGAGTCGTGACAATAAAGCAAGAACAGAAAAAGCAGCAGAACTGGACAGCATCCTTCCACGAGGTTATGTCATCAGTCTCTGAATGAAAGGACGATAAAATGGTCAAACTGTGCAAAGTGGTGACGGCAAAATATAATCTGCCTCTAAAAAAAACTACAAAGCTTTTGTGTCTGCGTCGCCGATGGCGACCAATGCTCAGCGGGTCTTTCTCTTTAACTGGGAATAAAGACACTTCATCAAAGAGCTTATAGAGACTATTTACAAACATGTCTCACTGAAGCCTCAGGCCTGACCTTTGACCCGACCGCCGCTCCTCCCAAATGAAGACATGTTCAGGCACGATGAGTGATCGTAGGAAACTGTACAACACTGTGCAAACGCTGGAAGCAGAACTGCAGCTCGTCCACATAAAGCACCGCCTCCGACCTCTGACCCCTGACCTCAGATTTGTGCTCACATCATCACAGGATCATTATATCCAGACCGGTGAACTGGTGCTTCCAGCAGGAATATTCTTACAGCACAAACCTGCTCACTGACATGCGGCGTGAACTTTGAACCTTATGGAGCCTCGACAGGTCCTTCAGCACGGCGAGCCTTCAGCAGCAAATACAACTGTTTACACTGCAGGCCGGCGTTACGACTGCTGCACCACGAGGATAATACTTCATGGTAACACCACACGGCACATACATCCAAAACCACATCAAGTGAACTGATGTTTGAACTGTTTGCTTTGGTGTCAGTGAGCTTTCTCCATAAAATAATCCTTTCATGTAACTAAATGCTGCTAACACTGAAGAACTGACCGGCCCCTCTCTTTATGGGGGCCTGTACCTGCACAGTCTAGCTTCCCCCGTCAAACGGCCTCAGGAAGCACTCGACACTCTAAACTCTCTGTAGGTCAGGTGTGGCTGATAAATCAGAGCAGACTCAAGCAAAATAACTTTAGTGGGTTGAACGAGTTCAATCATAAATGTAACTCAGAGGAGGAAGAGCACGGCTTCTTTCTGCAGGTTCAATATGTACAATCGAACCCTGCAGGCCGAAGGAAGGTCAGCGCACACCAGCTGCTCAAAGTATTCACATATAGATACACTATTAACAACAAACCACCTCTTTACTCTTACTGGAGACCGGCTTAAAAAACGGCCTCGTGTCCGGTGACGAAACCTCCAACTGAGATCTGACAAAACCAGAAGGATCCAGTCTCATCCGTAACTGGAAGTTTTCATTAAAACACAAAAAGTCTTCGAAGGCTGAAGTTTTGTTCAGAGGCAGAGCTTCAGCCCACCTTCATGTGGTGTTGGATTGGGAATGATCCGTGATTCGATGAAGGGCTGTGAGTCCAGATGATCATGAACACTCATGAATTCCTCTTGTCTAAATAAACCTCATCATTTCTATGTCTTCCTTACAGAAAGATTTCTGAGATTTTACAAAAGCAACTTCAGGAAACAAAAGTTCTGCTGAAGTTTCCAAGTTTGATTCCGATCGATTGAAGAGGAATTCAAATGTTCCTGAAGTGCCTCCGAAGACCGTCCGGACAGCGGTCTGCGTTTAAGTCCTGAATACAACTCAGGACCTCACTTGATCTCAATAATAAACTACAGAGAAACAGGAACTTGAACATGAACAGCATCAGCTGATTGGTCCGTTTGGACAGGAGCCTCCAGGTTTCACCCTTCCACGAGCCGAGATCCGTCTTCAACGCGTCTGTAAAGAAAGGAAGCCAAAGAATGGGACATCCTCTGGCTTTTCCTCTTTCTTCTTCAGTCCTAATTTCTGCTCCATGTTCACGTGAGGATTACCCACAAACCCCTTCACTCCAAGCTGCGCTTGTTCAGCCCGATTACACAACCAGCGTGTCTTCAGTCCTACAAAGTTTCCCGAGTTTACTTCATGATGTCACGATGACACTGATGTCGAGTCCTGATGGCAGTGGTTGTGGCCTGGATATGGGGTGGAGCCACAAAGTGACATGATTGTGGAGATGAATCTTCAATCAGCCAATGGGGACAGCTGGAAATCTACAGAGGCGGGGCTTACAGGGACACTGGTGGATGACTGGAACAGATCTACGATGTGATGAAGGTTGAAGTTCCTCCAGCTGCTGACGGGCGGTCTGTGCCCAGTGTGACGGGTCCGGACTGGAGGTGAGCTGGTCTTTAGTGTCCAGGGTGCTGGTGGGAGGTGAAGGGAGTGAAGGAGGGTGGGGGCGAGAGAGACAGGGGGTGGGACTGAGGAATGGACCCTCCCACAGGAGGAGAGTCTGCCGCTGACTGTGAGACGCTGAGAAGAGAGGAGGAAGATCAGTTTTCACGTTTTAGGTTTTGAACACAATGCATCTCTCAGGTGATCCTCACCTAACTGTGTAGCTGCTGTGGTGGGTGGGGTCTGTCACCCCAGCAACAAAGAGCTTCTTTGGGGGTCCATCTGACTCCACCCCCCCTGAGGGATGAGTTTTCACAGATTTACACACTTTTGTTTCAAGACTGCAGAATAAGAATGATCAACAGTAAAATGTTGGTTACCTTTCCTCTTCAGCGGAGTCAACGCCGGCCACCTCACCGTGGTGCTGACCGCAGGTCTGCGGGGCAATCGACACATTCGTCAGCACAGTGGCGCAATGAATACACAATAAATCAGGCTTAGGCGTTAGACAAACCTGAACCTCCTGGTAGGACTCGGGGACGAGTTGGGCGTGACGCCGCTGTCGTGTGACGGAAACCACTGAAGAAGAAAAAGCTCCAGTTTAAATGAACTTCGTTCACTGTTTGATCTGGTTTAGTTTCAGGGCTCCAAGTCAGGAGATTCAAACTAAATTCAAAACTAAAGCTCTTTCTTATTGGTCTAAAAACTACAATACCCATGAGGCTCAGCAGGTTAGAAAAGAATAAAGCATCCTGACAGGAAGTGCGGCTGTAAACCATCAAAATAAGAGTGAGGCAGCATGAAAGCTGATGTGGCGAAGCTCACCACTGATGTGTGGTTGTGCCACTGGCTGACTGGAGGAACTGGGACCAGACTGGAAGGACTGGAAGAGAGACAGAGGGTTACCGACTGCTTGTTTAAACCTCAAAGATAGAAGGAGAGTTTCTGGATTACCCGAGTCTCTGCAGAGTCCCTCTGAGCGTCATCTCCGTGTTCTCCTCCTGAGGTGAAGCAAACACAGACACTGAAGCACTGCTCTTTGATTTAAAAATAGCTTAAACACGTTGTAGACGATGCTGAGCAAAAAGAGAAAGAAAGTGGCGTGCTGGCGGGAAGCAGAGCAGGAAGTCTGTCCTCACCTGCCTCTTGTGGTCGAGTCTGTATCCGGTCAGAGAGAAAGGAGACAGAGGGACGAGCTGAAAGAGGAAAAATGTGTAAAACAGGAGCTCAAAGAGGCTAAAACGGATAAAAAGTGGACTGAAAGATTTACGTGAAGCTGAAATGAAGAGAGCATCATTTAAAGGACAAGCTTCAGACTGTGCAGGTCAGAGGTCACGAGCTGTGAGTTTGTAAGCTGTGCTGCCATCTTTGTTTGAAGGCTGGAACTGTGCTTTTCCGTCAGGCTTTGAGTCGAGAGAGAAGGCTCAGAAACTGTCATTTGATTTGATTCTATCTATTTGTAATCGATTGTCTAACCCTTTTTATTCTATGTTACATCCTGGTGTATTTCTGGCCCTGCTGTCTGAACTTAAGTTAAAAAGGTGCGACATGAATAAACGTTTTATTATTAGATCTGAAAACTGTCTCTAGATTTTTTCCAACTCTGAGTGATCTCCACAGTTTATCCTTTAACTTCAGAACAGATGCAGTTAAAGTGCTCATCACAGTTTAGTCTGACTTTTATCACTGTTTGTAGTCCTGCTGAGTCCTTCAAGGATCCAAGCAGGAAGTCCTGACTGGATATTTGCTGCTGATCTTTATGGTGAAGACAAAAGTACGAAAACAAAGTTACAGAGAAGCCGGAGGACAACGTGGTGTTTGGCCCAGCGTCTATGATGATCATCAGATTAGAGACTAGCATGTGCCTCTGCTCTGTGTTTCAACGGCAGATTAAAAGGTCAAATGTGGTGCTTAACTTACAATTTCTCCTCAGTACTTGAACATTTTGAGTTAAAAGTATGTTGAACAGTAAAACACGAGTGCAGTTGGCTCCTTGTTTCCTTCTGCAAGCGTACGAGCAGTCATAAACATCGGCATGAGGTGCAGGTAGGGGAGCTGTGATTGGTTAATGAGACCTTCCAGTTTCAGCCCTCGATAAAAACTTTAATATCCAGATCAGAGGGTTTTTCTCAAAGCTGGTGCAGCTGTCACATCTGGTTCCTGTGCAGCTCTCTGTCTCTTCTGGTTTCAGTTTCGGTCGACCTCTACAGCTCAAAGGAAACACCTGACGCTTCAGATCAGGTGTGTTTAAACACTGTGTTATCTCACTGCTTATGAACATTTTCCGGTAAATAAAGTTTTTGCAGCACTACTGACCTGCGAGGGACAGCTGGGGTTGATGGAGATGCTGCTGCGTCTGTACCGAGCCGAGGACACGGGACTGAAGACCGTCATCCCGTCACTGAGAGAGACCAATAACGTGATAAATAAGATAATCAATAACCTCTCGTGTAATTTTCACAGAGCCGAGGTTTGGATATTTAAATATATAAATAACTCTATTTATTGGCATCAGTATCTTAAACAATTATGAACAATTATGTTAAAATTTTATTCTCATATGTTCAGGGTTCAAACTGATTCTTGCTGCCCTCATGGTACATGTTATTTTTAAAATCTGTTTAATGATTTTCAAAGTACAAAAATCAAAAAGGATGCCAGGAGTGTTTTTTATTTTTATCCAAGTAGCCACAGAATTTTTTAATTTCTCATATTTACATTTTTTAGATTTGCAAATTATTTCATGTGTAAATAAACTGTAGTTTAAACTAATTATTATATAGACTATAGTGGCTGCTACTTTCAAGCTAAGACATTAGTAATCACAGCAGAAGATTACCAAACATAAAAACAGTAATAAGTTGGCCATGTTTACAATTTTTCTGTATATTTCTATTATTATCACGTAGAACTCTAAGTGAAAACAAGATAAGCACAAGTAAAATAAACATTTAATTTTATTACATCACACCTGGCATTAAGCCGAATAAAAGACCAGAACTGTTGTATTAAGATGACTTACTTTATCTATTAAAATGATACCTGCGAGCTTTCTGTGATCAATACATTAAAATTTAAGTTCTTTTGGACGGAGTTCAACGTGTGGTGTAGAACCACTAACCTGACACTCGTGATCATGGGGGCGCTGTTCGACCTGCGAAGTGCCCCGCCTCCTGCGCCTGCGCACTGGTCCACTTCCATCCGTTCCATACTTTGGTCCACAGGCCCGACTGCGCCGTCTGCCGGCCTTCAACCGCTTGACGGCGGCTACGGGCTCTACTCGAGCCCGGTGGAAGCCCGACCCGCAGGCCTCGCTAGCAGCAAGCCCAGAGCCGCCGAGTCAGCGGGCTGAACAGCGAAGCTCGCCTCTCTTTACCGCATCTCCTCACGAAAACCTTATTATCCGCGTGTGACTGCGGGCCACGGCGACATTTATGACCAACAGCTGGCTTCACTTGCTGCGCCGCTAACGTTATTTTTTTACGACTGCGTAAAACCGCGAAAAATACGCAGAAACAGCCGCGATGAAGTTCCCTAAATGTGCCCAGCAGAGCCTCCTCCTGGGCCCGGCTTTGTGGGGAAACTTTTAATCCGCACAGCTGATGCGACTTTTAGGATTAGCTGCGGAGCTAACAGCAAAAACCTCCAGAGATCAGAAAACCGCTAAGCACCCGCGCCACACTGTCCGAGGCGGGAAGGTCCGCCTGTCCCCGGGAAGAGGCGGTCACGCCGGCCCCGAACCCACCGAGCACTCCTGCGGAGGAGTCGCGAAAACTCCGAAAATTAACAGTTTGAAAGATTTTTACAACATAGTCCTTCAACCAAATACAGGCAGTTCGCCAACTGTGGAAACAGCGCCGCCGGCCGGCCACAGGGGGAACTGCAGCCCGCCATGCAAACACATAAAGAGTTCTGTCCCGTTTCTTCCTCCAAAACTCAAAGATTATCATGCATGACAAGCATTTCCACACTTTAACATAAGATCCACCGATATTTAATACACTAAAAAAATCTAAATGCCTTTAATTTAGTGAAGAATTTGTCATTTTCTTATTGTCCAATGGTTAATCCAGCTCACACCGATTTATCATTATTATCATTTTTAATTATTCTAATCTACAGAACAACGCGTGATATCATAGCATGTAGCTGTAGTTTATATCAGTGTTTGTCACACTGGGTGTTGAAATTGAAGTTGAGTTCTGTGTGAAATTATCTCTTAAAAGATTTATGACTGTAATGTTAACAGTGATGACTTTAAATCTTATAGTGGTAAAATGAAGCATTGGTATTGGTTTTGATCAGTGATTTAGTTTTTCTTTACTGTCTGGTTCTGATTTTAAAATAAAACAATTTTAAGATAACTCTTTATTGTCGTTTCAGTCATATTTAGTACAATAGTACAATGACATTGGAAAATTGTCCCACGCCAGAAATAAACACAACACAGTAAACTTTAAAGTGGATAAAAGTGCAAAAAAGTATGACATAATAAATTCTAGAATGGATGTTTGTTGCACATTATTGCCCCCCAAAAGTCCAGGGAGGCAGTCATGCCAGCTGTTAGCACTGATTAGGGCTATTGCTAGGGCTGGGTATCGATTTCTATAACTGATTCAATTCAGATTCAGTGAGAAATATTATAATTCTGGTCATTTATCAGTACAGTCTATATTTTTATATCCATGTATAAACACAAAGCTGGCACTTGTGAGACTTCGGAGGTGTGAGCATCACAGCAGATGTCTTTGTGTCAAAGTAACTGAGGATAAAACACAGAAAGATGAAAAACAGAAGAAAACCATGAATCAACATCTGAACATTACCTGATGCTGCTGAAGATGAAGCAGAGCAAAGTTACAGAGGTTTGATTAGAGACACAGCTAAGCAATCATTTGTAAAAGTTTATATTTCTTTGTTATTGAACAGCAGAAATGAGGCTTTTTTGTCAGTGGTCATTGAAAAAAACCCACATCTGAGAGCGCTGAACATAATGGTAGACTGGTGTGTAACAATCAAGCGAATACTGCAGAAAATAGAGGTTTTTGATGGTAACCTGGTCTCTGAGTACACTGAGACAGCTGCACAGGTCCTTCAGGATGTCCAATGATTGAGCCATGTTAATGACCCTCTGAAGTGCCTTTTTGTCTGCCGTGGTGCAGCCAGAGAACCACACTTTGAATGTGAAGCTAAAGTAAGCTAAGTTTATTTGCTTAATAAATTTAAAATTTTGTTTCTTAAAAAAAGTTAAAAATGAATTTAAAAAATGGTGTAACTGTTTAAACAAAGCACGTTTGTCTTTTTATTAATTATCATTAGTTCTGTTTTTCCTGAGTTTACTTTAACAGATGGATGGAAAAGAAATGAGGGACATTCATTTTATACCATTATCAGAATCAGAATCAGAATCAGAATCGTGTTTATTGGCCAAGTATATGTGCAGACACATACAAGGAATTTGGTTCCGGTAGATGGAGGCTCTCAAGCACAGCAATGTAAATCACACACAGACACACGTGTCTATATATACACATTACACATACATACACAACGCTGTGTAAACCAACTATAAATAACTAATCTAAACTTATATACATAAAATACAGAAATGAAATGAGGTGGAATGAATACTACAGAATGTACATAAGGTGCAGCTGCAGTCTGGCAGTGGGAGCAGTGTGACAGGTCAGCTGTTTAGAAGGGAGCTGGCGAGGGGAAAGAAACTGTTCCTGTGTCGGGTGGTCCTATATCTGTAATCTGGTCTTTAAACTTTCAGGAAACAGTCATACATCCAAGGTGGCGTCTTCAAACAGTTAAACTCAGTTTAAGTCATAAAAACTGAGTGTTTTGTATTTTATGTTTAAATGCTCATCAGCTCAGACAGGAAGTTCTCATGACTGAGCTCAGTAACACGGAGCGTCAGGACGGAGGTTCGATGGCAGGAATGTTGTGGTGTTTCCTCTGTTGTTGTGAATTCTTCATCTGCGCTGAGTCGTCATCTCCAAAATATGGTGAAACTGGACACCGGCAACCGTAACCCCTTCACTGCCGCTGTGCAGATGTTTCCCACGAGGAGAGAATCAGCTGGACCTGAACCTGGACCAGAGTCGAACCTGGACCAGAGTCCCACCTGGACCGAGTCCAACACAGACATGAAGTTATTAAAAGATTCCAATATTTTACTGAAAAAGCACCCAGAGTGCGTTTCAGCGAATCTCCGTTCAACTCTGATCCACATCCAGCAACAAAGATCATTTCAACATCCCAAACCTTCAGGTTCACATCGAGGCAACCACTGACACTATGGCAACATCCTCAGTTGGCCAACCTCTGCATGTAGCAACTTCTGCCCCAAAACCAAATATCTAAGCACAACATACACGACTACAGCAACACCTGTAACCAGCCTCAGCAACTACAGTGAGAATGCCTGCATATGCAACTAGACCAAATCACAGCAACCCCACCAACTAGTAAAATTTGCAACTAAGATGGCAAATATTCCAAAACTAAAAGCAACTAAAGCAAAACAAGCTTATGTAATTGGTGCAACTAAGTAGCCATAGTAACAGTAGCTGCAACCTTAACCACACAAGGCAACCACTGACACAACACTGTACATCCGCAATTAAACACAGCAACTTCTGCAGCCAAGCTAACCGCAGCAGCAACAAGATGGGGCAACTCCTGCAACTAAAGCAACCACCCCGCGCTCCTGACTGCACCTAACAGTCCACACTCGGGGCTCACGCACCCGCACACCGGAGTACTCCAAGTACCGTCCCGTTACCGTTAGCGCTCGTGCCGTCGGTCACTTTAACGATCAGACGAGAGGTTAAATCTGGGAGAGCGGAAGGGGAGGTGGAGGAGGTGCTCCTTCCTCAGACGGAGTTAAAATAGTTTCAGGAAACTTTGAGCTGCTTTACTCGAGGTTCCCGAAAAAACTGCGAAGCTTCGCGGGAGCGCACACGGAGCACCCGGGGGGCCGCAGACGGACGGCGACATGTCGGGGAGAACCGGAGCCGCCTGGATGTGACTGGTAGGTGGGGTGTCCCCGCTGCTCCTAAACAACATGCGGCCAGAGCAGCGCGACAGCAGCGGGACACTGCGGAGCCACAGCCGCCGGGAGGGCTCAGAGAGCAGCAGTCAGAACTCTGATCATTCACCTCTATCTGCAACCACATGGGCAGATCATTTACAACCAATAAATCTTCCGTAAACATATTTAAACGTTACCAGATTGTTGAAACTGTTCCTTAATTATTGATCTCTATTGATTTTATTTGGCATATGTGCAGCTTTACATGATTATTGCTGGGTTATTAATGATATTAATAACTTTAGCTCACACCACTGCTCAGCCCCAGCTCCAGATGTTTATCCTGGGTTTCTACAGTAGCTTAACACGAGTTAAAGTTCAAAATAAGCCCTCTTTATCTTAAACTGGACCTTCAGTTCATCATCTGCCTGAAACAAGCAGTTTCATAGAAACGTACAGAATAGCATTGATACTAATGCTGTATCGATAAATATCTTAACCTTTGTGTTTTGACTGTATATTGTATTAACAGCCTGTGAAACCTTTAAACAGCAGAAGCTGAGCCAAAGGGCTTCACTGACAGGACCATTCAAATTGCCGGTCTAAAAAATCCCAGTTTCAAACTACTACTACTTCAAACTACTACTTTTGTTGTGGAAAGTTAAATTCACTGTGATTTAGTGATCATTAAAATATGTCCAGAATTATCAAATAACTTATGACACACTGAGAGGTTGCCACATTATTAGTATTGGTATCGGCAATACTGGCCCAATATTTGCTTAATATCAAATAGATACAAAAATATGCACTGTGGCACAGCATTTTAGCCCCTCCCTCTTTAAACCACTTCCATATTATTGGCTGCCACTCATAAACAGAATGCAAATGGGTGGGGCTTTGCTGCCTGAGATAACCATATAAGGTATTTCTCTGTGTGACTTCTTACAGATCCAGGAGTAGAAAAAACTGCAACATGTTAATGAGTGTTGTGGATAAATCGTCTCAGACATTCTGTAGGTTTAAGTTTCCACCTTGGTCTTCAGAGTTTTTAAATGAAAACAAAGCTGTTTGTTGCTTTTTGTGTTTACACATGTTATTGTTTACTTTTTGTTGATCTTGCTTTGGTTCATTCAAGGAGGATGGAGGAAGAGAAAGAGACGTCTGAGGAGAAGGAGGAGGAAGAGGAGGGGGAGGAGAAGGAGCTTCATCAGGATCACCCCATGGAGGCATCCTCTCTGGATCAGGACCTTCCCATCATGCACTGGGAGGAACTGAGCCAGCGGATAGCTGAGCTGGAGAAACAGGAGCAGGAGCGGAGGGAAAGGTCAAAGGTCAGCTATAGATAATGTTCAGAGTTTGAGGCTCTGTTTCTCAGTCAGTGGGAAAGACTACATTTCCCATGATGCACTTCGCTGGACAAAGAAGGAAAAATCAAGCACCAAAACCTGCAGTTCATCTAATGTCCACTAGAGATTCCAGCAGTTAGTCAGTTCGAATTTTAAAGTAAAAACAAAAACAAGAAAAAACAAGGCGGTTTTTGGTGCGTCGCCTTCTTAGCGACCACCTAGCAACAGCCAGCAACCTTCAGCAGCCACTGGGCAACTGGTTGGGCAGCACACACAATCCGTAGCCAGTATCCAGCATGGTTTGCCCCCCCCCCTCTGCCTTGTTCCTGATAGTCTTTGCCGTTTCCCCTGTTTTTTAATTCGATCCTGAACAGGATGAGATCGTGTTTGTTGTGTCTGAAGAGCCGCTGCCGTAATCCACACCGAGCTAAAACAAGGAGGACGAGGTGGTTCAACGACCTGGTGTCACAGCTGCATGTTTATACGTTCTCTGGTGACACGACGATCACTCAAAACTTCCCAACATCAGTTTCCTGTTTGCTCTGGGCGACAGCCTCTCATCTGTGCTGCTTTTTGGGCTGATACTCATCACACTTTAGTTTTTACTACATTTCCTCTGATTGGTGAGAATCTGCTGCTGCTGGAGTACTTTTTTCTTTCACCCTTGCTTTGCTGCACAGAAAAATCTGAAACCAGTCTGAGTGGTTTGTTGTCAACATAAACTGTATATAAAAGATGGACGTGACCACTGTGGCGTCACTCATTTATTCCTAAGTTTTGAAAGTCCAATGTTAGTTCATGGTTGGTTTTTAAAGCCAGTAGGAACCATATTTGTAGTTTCATAACAATTTAACATTATTTCACATTTTCTCTGGTTTGTTGCAGCTTTTGCTAAATAAACAGCAAAAGTTGATGAGAATAAATAAATCAATAAAATTTAAGTCTGATAATCATTTAATTGGCAACTAAGACACAGCTGACAGACATCCCTGACAAAAGATTAAAGATGGTTTTAACAACCATCTCAACCTTTGTGCAATTAAAACCAACACCTGCAACTAAAAATAGTATCCAGCAGCTAACCACATCACTCACACAAACATGGCAGTAACACCTGCAACTAACAATATCAGTTACTATAACTCAGTCTCCTGCAACTATAGCAAGTATTATTGCTTGTGCAGCGAATCCAATCTAACACCTGCAACTACGCATGGCAATGTCTGCAACTAAAACCAGTCACAGCCACTAAAAAAACACCAACCAGTAAAACAAAAAAAAAACATCACTGCACTAAACCAACACCAGCAACTAGACAAGGCAACATCTGCTGCTGAAAATGGCTATTTGTGCAACTAGGAAAAACAAACAGCAGCAACTAGACAAGGCAACATCTGCTGCTGAAAATGGCTATTTGTGCAACTAGGAAAAACAAACAGCAGCAACTTTAAAAAAAAATACTGTAACCTTGCAATTAAACAATGCAGCCCTTCACAAAATACCTACAAATAACAACACCAGTTATTGTAAATAAACAGTATGCTGCAACTACAACAGCTCCATCTTAATATGGCAACATCTGCAATTGCAGCAGCAGCTTTAGCAACTTATGCAACTAAACTAACTCTGACTGAGCACGGTTAGTTGTACAATTTATCCAGCAAGACAACAACCAGACATGGAAATTTCCAAATATGGCAACCACTGACACTACAGCAACACCTGCAGTTAAACACAGCAACGTCTTCTAATAAACTAACCCCTGCAACCAGCAACACAAAATAGTCTCAGCTTCAGCAACTAAACCAACTGCTGCAACTAGAGCAACAGTGCTACACTAAGTTTTTGTGCAACTGAACCAACCAAACCAGTGCAAACCCAGCAATGCCTGCAACTAAATGTCAACTTCTGTAACTAAACCAAAATACTGAAACTAAGGCAACCAAACACAGCAACCAATAAGACTAAACCTTCCAGTCCAAGTCCTGGATGCACCTTTAGAGCATCTAGTGGTCATCGGGGGAACTGCAACTTTTGATGCTTCATTTTTCAGTCCTGGATGTTGATGGTTAGTCGTCAGGTGATCGGTGGAGAATTATCCTCAGGTAATGTTGTCTTCCTGCAGAGAGGGGCGGGGCTGAGGACGGAGGGAAATCCAGATGGTGTGTGGAGAAACGTCTGGGGGGAAGAGGAGGAGGAAGACTTCAGGAGGTGTCGAGTGGCAGTTGTTACGTCACGGTAATGAAGCGTCGTGGATAATCTCTGTTTTTTGTTGAGTTCGTGTTTGTTGGTTTGAATCTGTCAAAGTGTTGCCCAGTGAAGACGGTGACCTCGCAGGCCAGCTCGCTCCTACACCGGTGCTCCATCATGCAGGATGGAGGGAGCAACACTTGCTGGTTAGCGAGGTCCCACCGTGAAGCCTCCAGATGCATTTTCATCGTCTCTGCAAGAAATTAGCGATGTTTTTGTTTCCAGCATCAAATTGATGCATACAGTCGGATAATTCTTCCAAATTCTGATAATCTGATGACTCAGCAGAACGTTTTCAAATCACGGTAAATTCCAGCTAAAGCTACCGTCACAATCTGGTAACGCGTGGTGTTGCATAAATGATTGTGGTGAGGCAGATGCTGGCGTCAGCCCGTTGCAAGGATATGGTCTTCCTCACAACGAGGTGAGAAGTTAGTAGCTAGCTCGACTGTAATGGCTACGGGCTGTACTCACTCTGGGGGTCTCTCTTCCTACCACGATAGTAGAATGACACCCCCTAGTGGTGCTGTGCTGTAATAACAGTTGTTACAGACTGCAACATGTTGGCAGTCTGAAGTTATAAGTTCGGTCACCTGGCAACCACTGAGTTTCCGTAGTCACGGGGAGGTTGCCGTCCTGTTTTTATTCGAGCGTGGCCGTGCCGTTACCGTCTGTGGATTCGGCCATGAGTTGCAGCTAGCTGATGACCGTTTCTTCCCCTCTCATTTGTGAAGAAAATAAAGCATTTTATTTGTTTACAGATTTCACAACCACAGAAACCTGCAGCTGTGCTTCATCAACAACAGCGACAGTGAAGAGGAGGAGGAGGGGGCCAATAAAAAGGTGCTTCCTGCTCTGCTTGCTGCAGCGAGTTTCAGGACACAGATCAGGGAAGATTTTACTGCAAATGCAACAAAATGATTCAGAATCTAAGCTTCAGAAGTTTCATGTAGTGAAAGGAGAGTTTGTCTGTTCGTGAAACCTTCCAGTGTTGCTGTTTGTAATCACTGAACATTTTAAGCTTTTGGGATCTGTGAACCTCTAGCAGAGTGGCAGCAAAGCTGGGTGTGGACACAGCTTTTCTCAAAGGATATTTAGACACTGCTAAACATTTGAGAGCAGCAGCCGAGCCAGTGTTACTGCCAGAGATCTGCAGGAGAGTCCGGCCAGAGCAGGAGAACATCAGTTCATCGCCAGGCAACAATAAAAATAAAGAACAGCTCGATCACGCGGAAAAATGGGGTCGACCTTTAGAATTTTCAGAGTCCATTGTACAGAGAGATCAAATTTAAAAAAGTTCTCTGGGCTCCATGGGGGAATCCTTTCCTTTGTCTCTGAGTCATTATCAGGCACTAACTCGTGTTCTCACTCGTCACTGTCTGAACACACCGCTGCACAAGGAGTGTAACTCTAACTGTTATTAAAGCTACTTTTTGTGATTATCTGCTGCAGAACGTAACGGCAGCTGTCACCAGCAGGGGGCAGCGTTTCTCCAGCGAGTCTTGTTGCTGTTTTTCTGAACCCAGGCTCGCCTTTACCTCACCACTGCCTAATGCTCAGGTTAAAACACAGTCACAAACAGGTGCTATCCACAGTCTGACCTCTGACCTCTGACCCTGTCAGGTCACAAAGGGAACAGGGCACAATGGTTACCATGCCGCTGGGTTGAAACAGGAAGTGGCCACGGCTCTGAGGACGTTGAGAGACAAGTTGCTGGCCGAACAGAAGGAGGAGGTGAGTCCGAGCCCGAGCCCGACCAGCAGATCGATGACCTGAAGCTCATCTGTGTGTGTGTGTGTGTGTTTGCTGCAGCGGCTGGCTGGCAGCAGCTGCGTGGCCCAGCGGAAACATCTGGAGCGCTGGGAGCTGCAGGAACGCTCGCTGCAGCAGCTCGGCAGCTTGAGGGCGTCGCTGGAACGAGACGTTCACGGTACGCAGAGCTTTAACGGAAACACAACGGTGCTGCTCACAGCCTCACATCTGGGTTTCATTTAGAGTCGATCTTTATTTCACAACTTTGTCTCTGTTAGGTTTACGTCCAACGTCCAACAGATTTGTTCTTGAAAGTAAAGAAACAAATTTATATATTTGTGTTAATTATATATTTGTCAGTGCGCCCCAGGGTGGCTGTGGCTACAATGTAGCTGCCATTACCAGTGTGTGAATGTGTGGATGACTGAACGTGTGAAGCGCTTTGGGGTCCTTAGGGACTAGCAAAGCGCTATACAAATACAGGCCATTTACCATTTGCAGGAAAAGCCAGGCTGCTTTTCTAAGTAATGACATACCTCATTAGCCTCATAGTGAATCTTTTAGTCTGTCGGTGAAGACATTAAAACTTTGAATAGAAAAGATGTGAAGCTAATCGCAGCTGTCAGTAATCTTTCCACAGCCCTGAGACTTTACTTCCTGTAGAGCCGACTGAAGGCTGTTTTGTGCTGCAGTGAAGGAAACAGGTGCGTTTCATTTAAGACACAAGAAAAAAAATCAGAGCTGTGCTGTGAAAAATGGAGCGTTTGATCACAGTTGTCTGGTTTTAATAATCAGACCTGATTGATCTCTCAGCCTCACCTTGTTGTGGCCTCTATCTGACTCTACTGGGCTCAGAAATTTCTTCCACTTTGTTCTGGGGACAAACGCCTCGTGTTAGCCCTCACTCTGCTTTGCTTGTTTTCCAGCTCTGAGCTCCGAGCTGGTGGCCCACCTCCTGGTACGAGACCAGCTGAGGACGAAGCAGGACGCCATGCTGCTGGACGTCCAGGACCTGACCTAACGCCAGAACGGCACGGCGGACGCCTCGCGCAGTCTCTGCCCAGTGCTCCTTCTTTCAGCCTCTCTGGGACCAGGCTGACTGCTCGGGCGTGTCAGCCCCTCAGCTGTTTACTGCGTCAGCGACAACCTGCCGGTTCATCTAAACTGACCAATCAGCACCATCCAGAGAAACGACGATGACATGATCCTGGAGGACTCACGTCGGTATTCACAGAAAGGAATCATGTTCATAACAGAGCTCAGATGTTGGAGGATTTTTTTGGTGAAGTCAGATTCATTCATCAGGACGGCCAATCAGCTGCTGGCTTGTGACAGTTTAAAGCGTAAGTCTCGGTCGTTGTTCTGACTCCTGACAATCGGGCTTGTTATGTTTCTGTTGTTAGAGCAGCTCGTTCATCTCACAGCAGCTCCGTATGTGACGCCCCAAGTTCATCCTCAGCCTCAAACAATCCTTGGAGCTCATGTTCCTTTAAGGCCCGCCTCTCTATAAGCACACTCTCTTCTGATTGGTCATCTATTAAGTCCCTTGTACGGAAACCTCAGATAATCTTCTTCATGTTTTTCAGCAGGTGACATGTTCATGCAGCATTTTCTCAGCATGTTTCCAGGATCACTAAATCGTTCTGCTCCAAAACTGCATGACAGGGGTCTTCATCTGCACCACAGATTTACAGGCTCGGCCTCTGAAAATGAAACTGACATTTTGGGAAAGGTTAGTATATTTTGCTGTGACGTTTGGAGAAAGCTGGAGCTTTTCAGAACTTTTTTGATACCTGTGCTCCTCTAAATGCTCATTTTAAGCCACCGTGGTAGCAGCGTAGCTGTGTTATTATCCTCACTCTGTCCTACAAGAGGATTTTTGTGGAGACTTTATGTTCCTCAGAGGATCCATTGTCTTCGTCAAACAGCCTGTAACCGTGTTTTTGCCTTGAGACACAGGTCTTGAAGCTACAGGATGAAATTTGGGAGACATAATCATGGTCACCAGACCAAAAACAATGACTTTGATAAACCCACGAGTCAAACGTTTGTGGTGAGCGACCCCCTGGAAACCTGCGGTTGCTATCAGTACATGTATATTCCCACCAAGTGGTGATTGGTTGCTGGTTATCACTGGGTGAAAATGGGTTGCAAAGGGAGCGCTCCACCCAAAAACCTCCCTGTGATTGATTTGGTTGCCACGTTTGCGTTGAAGACAACAACATGTCTGCAAACATTCACACTGAGCCGAGTGGTCGGGAAAGGCAAACAGGAAACTCCTTCAAAGTAAAAGTTGTACCTTACTACTGAAAACAACACATTTCAAAAGGTGCAGCTTTTACTGTGGAGGTTTCAGGTTTGTGTTGCACTTTCCTGTTTGCTTTGCCACTCGGCTTGTTGGTCGAGTGTTTACAGGAAGAGAAGTCACATCACAGCTGGGAGCGACAGCCTGCCAAACCAACCACAAAGAGGCTTCCTCTGAGCTCATCTACCAACCTCCAGCAACCTCACAGTTGGTTAAAACACATTTTTCTGTAGCACCTGGTGGTTGGTAGGTGGTTGCCAACCGGTCTCTAGGCCTGTCCAACTTTGGACCTTAGACAACGAATGTTACTCAGTTAATTTAGAAGATGCATTTTGATAAAACGCTGTTACTTTACACCGTGCTGAAAGCTCAGTGACTCATCGGTTTAAACATCCTCATCGGAGTCAAATTGGTCAACTTTCTGACTCCTAACATTACATTCAGATTTGGGAGTTTGGTGATCAAATTTCATCTAAAAAAAATCCCATTTTCACATATTTTCTCCAGCGCTGTGTTCTCTGAGTTGCGGCGAGACTAATTAAACATAATCAACAAAAGGGATCTAACTTATCTTATTTAAGTTTTATTGTGTTACTTACTGAACTACTTTTACCTGTTACTATAAAAAGGGAACAGTACACAGATATAAGCATGTGGAGTTAAAGAGCTTAAATGATATCTTGATTATTGGACATTATACTTAGTTTTTGTTTTGTTTTTTAATTAAAGGGGAATTTCACCCAAACTTGATGTGTCATCATCACATTAAAGCAAAAAATAAATAACTGAAACAACTTCAGACTAACAAAGTTGCGTTTCTGTCACAGTGGTGAAATTCCTCTTTAACTGATGCTAAACTCTTCAGGTACCGTCTGTGATCACGCTATCGTTGTTTACTTTAAATGTAAGGGAAGAATCCACTGAATATAACCAACTATGTGCCATGATTGCTGCCTTACTTTCATTTTTCTTCTTAAAACTAAATGTTTTGCATCTCATCCATCATGTGCTTTAAATAACTCCCTGAATCTGTTTTCATGAGCACAGTAGTCATTTATACAGTAGTCGAGGATATTTAGCATTGTGCTCTCGTGCCTGTGATAAGAAGCTGAATGTCATTTACATTGAAAGCGATGTACTGTAAAGGGAAATGTGCTTTAAAGTATTTAAAGTCACACTGAAATGTGCTGTTTTGAGGTTGTGGAAGGTTATGACACTGATACAAGGCTGTTAATCATTTCACCGTGACTTTAAGAATATTTGGAGAAGTATTTTAAAATGTAAATAAAATTAACTACAAATATATTTGTATATGTAAACATTAATTCTGAAATATATTTTTAAAAGCAAAACTTAATGATGTCATATTACTGTGCTTTGGAATTGCTGTAGTTCTTCATATATGTGCATTTCTATGCAGATGATACCCAGGTTTATCTGCAAAGACACAAAATCACTTCTTTTGTTAATTTTAATGCCTTAGAGCAGGAGTGGGGACCTCCAGGCCTCGGGGGCCGGTGTCCTGCAGGTTTTAGATCTCACCCTGGCTCAACACACCTGAATCACATGATTAGTTCATTACCAGCCATTGAAATCGGCTGTGATGGATCAAGGACACATCTAAAACCTGAGGACCGGCCCTCGAGGCCTGGAGTTCCACCCCTGTTTTAGACACATAAACACCTGCAGGATAAATTAGGTGTTTTATCTTCAGGCTATTGTATGCAGCCCTAAACATCTTGGTTCTTGGTTCTTATCACTCCTATTATTCATAGAGTTTATAGTTAGGTTGGATCAGGTAATGTAAAAAAAATAATCAGAAAAATCATTTTTATGATTATTATTTTTGTTCTGGGATTCGCAGGTCATAATAGTCCTGGCTCCACTTCTTCCCAAAAAATGAATCAAAGACTTGGTGGTTATGGGAGCAGACAGCTTGTATTGTCAGATCCTGGATCAGTGCATCGGTTGTTTGATGTGGAGCTGCTGTTTTGTGCTCCAGCCCACACGTCTTCAGTCTGAGATGACTATATTAGAAGTATTTCCTTACTATGACATCACAGAGATCTGGGAGAAGAAAAAACTGAGATAAACTGTCATACACTGAGCTCAGTGTTAGAAACTTTGGCCGTGTTTAACAGGAGGAGGGGATGTGACAAGAATGAGGAGACCTCGGCTGTTTGAACACTGATCCCGCTGCCGTGTTTGATCACACTCAACACAGCTGATAGTGTTTGGTCTGCCGCTCAGCTCTCTGTTTATTTAGTAGTTACTGTATGAATCAGAGCTGATGGTGGTGATGATGGAGGGAAGAGAGCGGACGGGTTGGAGGAGGAGGGGCTGATCCATTCACTTTTCTCTCTAATTAAAGCCTCAGATAACTGGAGGCAGAGCGAGGAGCTGAAAGCTTCAGGATATCCTCCGGAGGAGAAGGTGAGTGATCCTATCTGCTTCCACACGAGAAGCTTTTTAAAGTCCACTCTGATCAAATTATTTTAATTCCTTTGAACGTGTAGACTCTGAGGATTTATGAACATAAACCTTTGACTTTCTGGCTGCTTGTAGAAGGCGAGGAGCTCATTAGTTGAAATGTGTGGCTGATTTTATCTCGGGTCGTGTGGAGGACAGTTCATCACAATTACAGGAGAGTTGGTGTCGAGCTAATTTGTATATCCAGCATCCAAATACTTCATTCAATCAGCAATAAAAAGTAAAGACATTAAAACATCCTAATAAATTCAACAAATATTGGGTGGCATCAACATTTAAACTTGAGACATTAAAATATTTTATGTCTACTCTGAATTATTCAAACCTCGGCTGCTCGTGTAAAATCATTGGCGTTGTGAGCACCTCCTCCTCCTCTTCGTCCTTGCCCGCTGCAGTCCCTGTATTGGGTTTCATTCCTGCAGTTGTGGCTGAATGAACGCTGATCAATTATTTAGAGAGAAGCTGAAGGTCAGGAGAGAAACCCAGAGAGACCCTTTGGGCCCGAAACAGAGACTTCTTAACCACAAGTCTACCAAAAAAAGCCGGAGGTGGAAGCTCAAAGGACGACAGGGATGAGGAGGAGGGTGGCTGAAGGTGGGAGCTCTGATCCACTGATGCTCGGAAGATGAAGTACTAGAAACAGAATCAATTTCAGGCCAGACTCGCTTCAAATCTTTCAAACGCACCCTTAAATTTCCGTGGACCAGGAATGTCTTCATGGAAATCAGGCACCAGCTGACCGCTGCTGTCAGCTTCTGTCAGTTAATACCATCACAGGTGAGTCCACAAATATACAGACTGGATTTAATCCTCCGTCCTCTGCTTGCCTCCAGATGAGATGGTGTGTTTGCTCACTTAGTAATGAATGATTGCTATAACTGATCATAATGAGAGTGATAAATTATAAAGACCCTTCATTCAATTATAATGACAGCAACTTACATTTCCTTCTTTTAATCATAAAGAAGGATGAAAAAACAATATAACCCCAATAAACGTTGTGTAAATAACAAACGAATGCAATGATTTGCAAAGCTGGTAAACCCATATTTTACTCACAACAGAACAAAGAAAACACATAAAAAGTTTATGAAAGATGTAATGGCAGCAACACATCTGTAAAAAGTTGGAACAGACTCATGTTTCCACTGTGCATCAGTCTGTAAACGTTTGAGAGCTAACAGCAGCTGCTGGACTCACAGAGGAACGCTGTCCTGTTCTGGTTTGATGGAGGTTTCTAGCTGCTCAGCAGTCCTGGCTGCATGCATAGATTGTGCATGCAGCATATGAATGCACAGACTAGTGTGTAATTGTGTATTCTGAAAAAGTAGCCAACATGGAGATTGCTGTTCTAGCCGTTCATGCTTTAAAATATGTGGCTAAACACTGGCTGCAAAGTTTATAGTTCATTATTACTTTTACTAATATGGCTAAAAGCAGCTAACAGAGAGTTACAGCAGATAACACAGACTAACTGCAGCTAACAGAGGCTAAAAGTAGTGAACAGCAAGCAACACCAGCAAAAAAAAAAATAGCACTAAAAGAGGCTAATAGAGGCTAAAAGCAGCTAACAAAGGTCAGTGGAATCTAACAGAGGCTAACAGCAGCGAACAAAGGTCAGTGGAATCTAACAGAGGCTAACAGCAGCTAACAAAGGTCAGTGGAATCTAACAGAGGCTAACAGCAGCGAACAAAGGTCAGTGGAATCTAACAGAGGCTAACAGCAGCGAACAAAGGTCAGTGGAATCTAACAGAGGCTAACAGCAGCGAACAAAGGTCAGTGGAATCTAACAGAGGCTAACAGCAGCTAACAAAGGTCAGTGGAATCTAACAGAGGCTAACAGCAGCTAACAGAGGCTAACAGCAGCTAACAAAGGTCAGTGGAATCTAACAGAGGCTAACAGCAGCTAACAAAGGTCAGTGGAATCTAACAGAGGCTAACAGCAGCTAACAAAGGTCAGTGGAATCTAACAAAGGCTAACAGCAGCTAACAAAGGTCAGTGGAATCTAACAGAGGCTAACAGCAGCTAACAAAGGTCAGTGGAATCTAACAGAGGCTAACAGCAGCTAACAGAGGCTAACAGCAGCACACTGATAAAAAAAAAAGTTAAGGATGTTCTCTACAATTCACCTCGGTATTATTGTCCTTGTACAGAAGTGAGCTTTACTGTCTTTACGGCTCTTATCAGGCTGCTTTCACAACTTTTACAGCCTCTTCCAGGGTAATTAGATGTGGCCATATACTGAGAGGTGAGGTAAACGGCAGACTGACAGCCCACACTTACTACAGACGAACAGCTGTTTGCCCTACTGTGGCCACCATAGCTAAGATTATGCCCTTGAGTTGCCCTTGCCCACAGAGATTCCGCATAAGTCGCATAAGTCATTACACAGAGTAGTACAAACATTAGATGGTTACCTAGGCAACCAGAGCATGTCCTATGAAATCCATAATTAAATGATGAGAGTAGAACTTCATGAAACAATAACTTCAAGGTAGCCCAGCCCAAAACTTGCCCTGGCTTCTGTGACTCTAATGGGACAATGGTAAAGATCTAAAGGTAACTGAGACCATAAATTCATCAGAGTGGTGTACAGTGGACTCATTTGCTTCTCCTTCTCCTTATAATTATGTCAGCTGGTGTAGCAAAATAAATATCAGATCAATACAGTAAAAATATTTGCATTATACACTCAGACTAATTTTTAAAAGCAGACTGATCACCAAAATCATTTATTTTCTGGGGATCATGAATGCTCTTGTAAATTTCATGATAACCCATCTGATAGGTCCTGTTTGGAATAAAGGACCAGATTTACTAAGTGAGGCAAAAATAGGAGCACTTGGTTTTACAGATGATTTACAAAAGTTGCTTTTTCTAAACACAGTTAAAGTTATTTTCAGCATGACATGCCCAGTCTGCCAAAACCTGCATGATTTGGTTTGTTAAAAGGAATCAGAAAAGTAAAGGTCACAGACGCTCTCATGTTGACCACAATAATGAAAATAAGGAGAAGCAGCAAAAAGAAAAACTTTCTGCACCTGAACTGGAGGTCCTAGTTGACCGAAACAACATGTTTAATGAAAATCTGAGCGTTCAGTCTGGCTGTCAGAGAGCTATTTGGGAATTCTTTTTTAGAAAGGGTGAATGCAGTGCAGCTCCACTGAAGAAGTTAAGAAAGGTGGAATGATTAAGGCGACTCACAAGACCAAAAACTGTGTACAACAAGGTGTCAGCAGAGGAGATGGTTGTAGGTCCTGTGGGTGAAGTACCAAAACAGTCAACAGTCATTGGTTCAGATCTGAACAGGTAACAGGAGTTACCTGTTACAGAGCTGGCAGCTGCAGTGTTGAGCTCGAAGAGTTTTCTTCTTCTTCGGCCATGTTCTCTCAATAATGCGCACACTTGGTTTGTTGCTTACTTTTCCCTTTTTCTTTATTGACAGCAACACCGGAGGGAAAAAACATACATTCATTTTTGCAGTTCGCGCTTCAAAACATACGGAACAGGAAGTGAAGTCACCTATAATCACCAAAATAAAATCATTTCCAAAATAAGATGACAATCAGAAAACGTCTTTTACAAAATAAGATAAATTAATATATTTACTTATGAGAACACAAATCTAACATGCAGCATCTGGTTTAGCAAAAATCGGTGGCTCAACAAGCCACACGTGAAATACTGTGGACTCACCTGAAGGCCAACCATCTCCGTACTTTCTATCCTGCAGGTTTTTAAAATGTTTGTTATTCTGGAAAATGAAGACTTTGTGAACAGACCCTGGATGCTTTGCTACAGTGTTGTAATAATGTACATAATGTTTATGTATTCAGAGACTATTTGCACATTAACTGAGTGTGTGTGCTTCTTATTACACAACCCACACTCAGTTTCACATGGGACAATTAAAAATACATGTGTTCTGTCAATTACTCCAAAGATGGGAATCCTGCTTAACCGGCTAAAGGGCGTGCCCGGAAAGACACATACTCTGAACTCTTCTCGTCAGTCACATCGAGACCAGGCCATATTTGGGACCAGGCAAGTGGAAACAAAGGCTGTCAAATTCCTGCCACAGTAGGTTGGAAAAAACTGATATCAAAAAGTGACGAGCTGGAAGAAGTTCTGTTGCTGGTGTTGTGTGACTCACTGAGAAAAGTGAGAATGGGATGGTTTACTTTTTTATCACATTGTTGTCTGGCTTTCCAATTAAATTGAATCCAACGGAGAAATGTCTCAGTCTTCTAACACGCAGTCTTTAATCTCTGCAATGCCTCCACACAGCAATAACTGCCATCACATCAAGCTTTTTTCCGGCGTTGAATATACCTGCAATAAAACAGGTGTTGCGAAAGTTAGTAAATCCAACTGTGTGCTTGATTGAAGTATTCTTCTCTCTATAGTTTTGATCTTGACAAAGGAACTCCCAGAAATCCATATCTAACAGAGTCAGTCCCACCTCTAACACATAATATTGTCAATCTCACCAAAACCAAGTTTGTGCTGGTGCAACACACTAAACGTCTTCATATGTTAGCTTGTAATCAAGTCACTTACTTCTATTTTGACCTCACACTTCTTCTTTTATAAGATTTATATTTGACCATTTTAAACAGTTAAAAATTCCGAAACACAAAAAACTTGACCCTAAGATGTGTACTGACACTCTGATCGCTGTTCAGAGGTTAAAGAACAATCTGCACGTGGAACCATTAATAGCTCAACTAATAAACATGGAATATACTCTAAAAATAACACCCTGTACTTCAGCTGTTTCCTCTCAGAGACTTTGTGTTTTTACACGTAACCACTATAATGTGCAGTATATAAATTCAAAGTAGAGCTCACAGCTAAGTTTCTACCCTACTGTATACTGACTTTAATCATAAATATACATGACTCAGCCATTTGAGCAGCTTTGCAAGGGGCGTCTTGACCCACACTTCTTCAGTTATTGTGACACGGGCTTTAAAAAACCTGACCCCAACATAGAACAGACCACCAGCCTGCTGTACGAATGGTCTGGAAAGTTTCATTAATGATTGAGGGGCTAATTGAGCGAAACAGAGTCTTCATCAGCATAACGTTGGTGGTACATTCTGAACAACCTTTCCCGAGAATAATGAGGCAATAAGGCTGTGTTTTCTTTGCTCTCTTTCCCTCTCTTGTCACAGAGACATGGATCACTCAACACTGAGCCGAGACCGAGGATGGATAGATGGCTAGATAGATAGCACCTGAAGAAGACTATAGTTAAGGACTAGAGTGGAAGGAGCTGAGATGATGCCAGACAAGCCTGAACTAATCCTCTTCTGCCACAAATAGCCTCAGCGGTTCATCATGGGGTTGAGTCAAACCTCAAGCATCACCCCAGACATCAGCTTGCTGGCGGCAGTTGTGGCGAGCAACCATCTCAACACGTCAGGCACCTCGCACACCTCGTCACTCCCTCTGCCTTCATGCAGTATCGATGAATCCTACAAATATGTCTTCCTACCCGTCTGCTACTCGCTGACCTTCCTTTTCAGCCTTACCCTCAACTCAGTGGTGCTCCTGCGCTCCTGCTGCCATCACGGACGTCGTTGGAACACTTCACTGATCTATATGGTGAACTTGGCCACCACTGACCTGATGTACGGCCTGTCTCTGCCCTTCCTGGTGGCAAGCTATGTGCTGAGGGACTGCTGGGTGTTTGGGGACTTCATGTGCCGCCTCGTACGCTTCCTGTTCTACTTCAATCTCTACTGCTCCATCTTCTTCCTTACCTGCATCTCTGTGCACAGGTAGGACAGCCTAGAAACAGTGCAGCAAAATGAAAATGTAAAAGTTTATCTTCCGCATAAATGTTGTCTAAACTTTAACCAAAATACCAGAAAATCTGCACAATAAATACAAATAAATGAAGGTTTTGTGAATATTTGGATTTAATGTAAGACTTTGTGAGTTTAATTTAAGTTTCCTGTCACGACCAACTCTCAGAGTTTACCAAGAATGGGTTGTGGCAGATTTTCAGTTGGTGCCATTAAAGCTCAAGTTAAAGTCGGCTTGATGGCATCTTGCTGCTTTTTGTTGTTTATCAAATTGTTTTGTAATCGTTGTTATTATGAGACTGGTTTAGTAACTCAAATATCCAGCTCCGCCCCCTTTGTTTCCAGCTCATAACCAGAAGCACACTTTCAGGAACATCACCGACACTACAAACAAATAATTACTGCTCATATTATTTCCTGGTAATGTTAATTTTTGATGGATTTCTCATCTTTGCTATTTGAACTTTGACTGGCTAACAGGAAATTAGCAAGCTATCAGATTCTTCTGATCTTTGAGCCCATCGGAAGTTGATCAGATGTTTGCAACAGGTGAGCTGATGGGTTTGA
Source organism: Perissodus microlepis (assembly GCF_051167445.1). Classification (NCBI taxonomy): domain Eukaryota; kingdom Metazoa; phylum Chordata; class Actinopteri; order Cichliformes; family Cichlidae; genus Perissodus; species Perissodus microlepis. Next base: position 32,616,891 of record NC_140470.1, on the reverse strand, counting down.
CCTCAAAGCTTGTGATCAAAATAAACTGCCGACCTAACCAAAAGCCATTCTGTTAAAGAGCCACATAATTGTTCAATAGGTTTGAATGGGTAAGCTTCAGCTGATAATTCGACCCCTGATAATCTGAACCTGACACCATTGTCATCAGTCAATACTAAATAAAGGCTAGTTCTCATTTGCTCCATTAGCTCACTACCTCTAAGGTAGGTATGGTTTATCTGTTAGTTTGTTAGCCGGATCACCTGATATGTTGTAGTCAGATTTGCATAAAAATACTATTTATGTGAAAGGTTGGCTTATATTTTAGTAATCAGGCGCTGAACTGAGATGAGAAGCTGTTTCCTTTCAGATCAACTCTTCTATGGATTTTTGACTTTCTGAGTTTTCTGTTACTTCTGTTTGACACATGGCTAAAAACTCTATAACAGTTTATATGAACCTCAGTGTAAATGCTGAATAAGCAGAGGTTAAACTGATGGACTGAACTGACCACTAGTCGTCTCTCCACAGGTATCTGGGGATCTGTCATCCAATGAGGACCATCACACTGGAAAGTAAGCGGGTGGTGAAGGGGATCTGCGCATTAGTTTGGGTGGTGGTCTTCATTCTCACCTGCCCCATCTTCAGGTTCGCCCAGACCGGATACGTTAGGCGCAGAGCTGGTGAGGCTGTTGAGCCTGGAGAAGGGAGCGATTATGGGAACAGAACTGGAGACCAGGTCGGCGAGGAGTACATAAACTGCTGGGATGATGCCATAGATAAGGAGTTTGCAGACTACGTCCCATATGGCATTGTTCTCCACCTTCTAGGTTTCTTTGTGCCCTTTGTCATCATTGCCTGGTGCTACTCCCATGTGGTCCGGACAATATTTCAGACCCTGCGCTCTCCTCCCAGTTCAATAGAGGGTGGCGAGGATGGACCAGTGGGTGACGGGTCTGTGGAAGGAGTTCGAGGGCGCGAGAGAACCTCCGTCTCTATTTCTGGCTCACAGTACTCACACTACATCCGCCGGCGGCGGAAATCCATTAAAACCATTGTCACTATCACACTGCTGTTTGCACTCTGCTTCCTACCCTTCCATGTGACTCGCACGCTCTTCCTGCTCCTGCGGCGGGGACAGCTTGGCGGCTGCAATGCCATGAAGACCGTCTCCATCTGCTACAAGGTCACCAGACCTTTGGCCTCCTGCAACGCATGGCTCAATGCTCTGCTCTACTTCCTCACGGGCGATAAAGGTGGCCCCAGCTGCTGGCCAGCCGAACGCACCATCCATCGAGACCGCCGGAACGGCTCCCTCTGGTGGCCGCTGAAGATCCTCAAAAGAGATGGAGTGGGAGAAGACGATCACGAGGTGGCCGAGAGGGTTGAAAGGGAGGTGCACATAGAGAACGAGTCCAAGTCCTCCAGAGTTATCTTCTAGGATGCCATAGATCCTCAGTGGGTTACAGGCCATGTGGGATTGCTGTTTTTGATTTGAGGATGTCTACAGACTCCTCAATGCACCACACATGGCTTTGGTAATTTCTTAAGAAGAAGCATTTCCAACTTGTTAAAGCATAGAACTTTTTAAAAAAACTGCAGCGATACCTGGCCAGACGTTGTTACCAGTCAGTCTGAATACTGGGATTGTTTGTAAAAATGAAAACAGAGTGACAAACTGAGGGAGGAGATGGTGTTTATTTCAAATATTCTGTAACTGAATTGTAAACAAAGCTGTCAAATTGTTAAGTCCCAACATTCTAACAGAAACTCTGATATATTTATTCTTAATTTAGTGATTTGAGCTCCTGAATTGTTGATTTCATGACCAGCAGCAAAGTGAGCTTGGTTCCTCCCCACTATTGCCAAGTGGTGCTTATATGGGATGATCTGATTGTTGAGGTCCTTTCTTTAAAATAGTAGGCTATTTACCTTAAGTGCATTAAGATGAGCTTTTCCATGTTGATTTGCCCGCTGATACTCTCAGTATGGATGATTCTGAAATGATTAGCTGCATTAATCTGTTTTTATTTATTGTATTTATTTCTTTAACTCGCAGGCAGCCGCTCTCGAGCCCTGTAGTGGCTTTCACAAAGCAGAAACATTTCACTTCACACAGGAGGGAGGGACAAGTTTTTGCTTTTAACGAATAAATCAAGAATTTCATCAATTCACAGCTGTATCGTCAAAGCTTGAAGGGAGGGCGGCTCGCGGCTCACGCCTTTCTCCTTCCGCCTTCCTTCGACAGTCCAAACACATGTATGTTCAGAATGCCTGGCTGTCTCATTGTGCTACACCTGTCCAGGTGCATGTCACCTTTGACAGCTGGGATAGGGTTGTGACCACAGCGGCGCTGCTTTGGATAAGTAGAAAAAAACAGATGGATGGGTTTGCAATGTTGAAAATACATATGAATCCTTTTTTATGTACTTCTTTATGAAATAAATGTCTTCTTCTATTCTTTCAAACTGCAGCAGAACGATCACAGCTGACAGAAAATGCTGTCTCTACCTTTACCTTCTGTGAAATGTTTTCATTGTTGTGCTTTGGGGAATCTGAACATTTGTAGAAGGAAATCTCTCAGAAAAAAGGCAGAGAAGAAAAATATTTCTACATGAATCCACTGAAGGCCAAATTTGATTAAAGCTGCATGTTAAATATCTGTGAAATATGTTGAATTTTAAACAATAAGCATACAGATCATAAGGACACGGGAGTCCTGACCAATCAGTAGAAACTGCTCTGTGTCCGTTTTAGTCAAACTGAAATACTTCCAGTTTAGAAACACACTGTTTTTAGCACTGACGAGTTATTAACATTTTAAAGTGACCATTATGATTTTATGCTGTGAGGACTTTTGTACCTGCTGACTGCAGCCGTGCCGGCCCGGCTGTTTGGATGGATCTCCTTCAGAGGCACGCGCTGCAGCTTCCTGTCATGTTGTTGTCCAGCCTGGGTCACTCTGTGATATCACACCTCATTTCTTTGATGTGTTTGTGGGACTTTGTCTGGATTAAAGTGGGTTGTTGAACTCAGCTCTCTGTGCGGCCTTGTTTGTGGTTAACGTGAGGATCGGTCTTGCTCAGAAATGTTTAATCAGCTTTTTCAGAGACAAATCAGCCGGGCTTCTGCTGACCATCATACAATAACTAATACTAAGCAGCATTCATGTCATCACTGTTATTTATTACACTCAGTTTTAGATTCTGGGTAAAACATCAGCTTTCATACAAAGTCCAGCTGAGGCTGACAGGATACTAAACTGGTGACTGAGTGGTGTCACTGCACAGGAACACGTCTCCAAAACATCTCAGACATAATCAAGCAATTATGTTTTCACTGTTAAACAAATGTTAACCTCAAACCATCATCAGAGAAACAAAGGTTAAATCAGAGTTCAGACAGCAGCAGACCCCAGGCAGCGGTTTCCCTCTCTGTGTTCATCTTTCACTCATGTTCCAAATGTGCTGCAAATACATCTTCACATCACCAAAATCAGAAGAAAGTGGAAAAAAACCTCACATCTGACGTTATTTTTTGTACACAGATTAAATAGCAACAGAAATCTTTGGCACAACTTCACCTACTTCTAAGGTGCATGCATGAGAAACTAACACCACACCACACAGGTGTCGAACTCCAGGCCTCGAGGGGCGGTGTCCTGCAGGTTTCAGATGTGTCCTTGATCCAACACAGCTGATTTAAATGGCTAAATTACCTCCTCAACATGTCTTTAAGTTCTCCAGAGGCCTGGGAGCCTGAGGGTCCTGCGCAGTACCTTAGCTGTTCCCAGGACTGCGCTCTTCTGGACAGAGATCTGTGACGTTGTTCCCGGGATCTGCTGGAGCCACTCTCCTAGCGCTCCAATTACCACGGGGACCCCCGTTCTCAAGATTCTTATGTTCCTTCTTCCTGATGTTGCTGTCATTCAGTTTCACTACATCGATCACTACGTCCGTCTTCTTCTGTTTGTCTACCACCACTCTGTCCGGTTGGTTAGCCACCACCATTTTGTCCGTCTGTATCTGGAAGTCCCACAGGATCTTAGCTCGGTCATTCTCCACCACCATAGGGGGCGTTTTCCATTTTGACCTCGGGACTTCCAGGTTATACTCGGCACAGATGTTCCTGTACACTACGCCGGCCACTTGGTTATGGCGTTCCATGTATGCCCTGCTGCTAGCATCTTGCTGTTATGTGCAGCCTGCAGCTGGGGTCTTGTCTGGTGTGGCAGACCCCAGCCTCCATGGACTTAGAGTTTGTTCCTATGCTGCCATGTTTAGTGTTTTCCAACACACAAACACACACACACACACACACACACACACGTGTGTGTATTTTTGACTAATACGGTGAGCCGTCTTTACCAGAAATGACATTTTATTGTCCAGGCTTTCTCAGAGCTAACAATTAGATTCTTTTTCCAACATATGCTGGCAGGACAAGCATTCCTGAGTTGCACTTAGGGCATATCTGTGTAGTGGAAATCTACTAGACAGAATTAATATTACACCAACTGCAGACAGTTATTCTGGAGACACACAAAACAGTCTGTGTGGACTCATTAAGTTTATTTACAGGAGCCGTGCTGTATAAACATGAGAGAAAGAAACCTTAAGATTAGAAAGGAAACAAAACTGCAACACGACTACGGCTTGTGTGGTGAGCTAACACAAAACAAACACGGATTTCACTCCCACCAAGATAAACTAGAGGTCAGGTTTTATACAGTGAACACTTTTATTACTTACTAAACTAAAAAAAACCAAACCAAACAAGTAAAATGACGAGATGGACGACAAATAGTGAGTTTTCCTCTAAAAACAAGAGCTGATGCAACATTAAGGTATTTTATTAGGGGGGTGGTGCCTCCACAACTTCTCTCACTACACCCAAGATCTTCAACAAAAATCAGAAAATTAAGGAACTCATTCAACTAAATTACCAAAGAAAAACTTAAAGCTTATCACAGAACAGAAACAGTGAAGATTATAAATGATCCTCTTATGGCCTCTGACAGCGGACTCATCTCTGTGATTGTCCAGGCCCCATCTTATCTTAATGACCTTGTAGTACCATATCACCCTATTAGAGCACTTCGCTCTCGCTCTGCAGGCCTACTTGTTGTTCCTAGAGTATTTAAAAGTAGAATGGGAGGCAGAGCCTTCAGTTTTCAGGCCCCTCTTCTGTGGAACCAGCTTCCAGTTTGGATTCAGGAGACAGAAACTATCTCTACTTTTAAGATTAGGCTTCAAACTTTCCTGTTTGCTAAAGCATATAGTTAGGGCTGGACCAGGTGACCCTGAATCCTCCCTTAGTGATGCTGCAATAGGCATAGACTGCTGGGGAATTCCCATGATGCATTGGGTGTTTCTTCTTCACTCACTATGTATTTATACACCTCTCTGCATTTAATAATTACTGCTTATTAATCTCTGACTCTCATCCACAGCGAGTCTTTGTCCTTGAAATAATGAACGTTTATTGTAATGATTGAGGTAGATTTGAGTGTACAATGTTTATTAGAGGCAGCTCTGCTAATCACAGCAGAGGGTGGCACTAGAAGGTGATTAAATCTACAAAGCTTGGTCCTCTGTGGAGCTGGAACCATGATTTCACAGTAATCTGATTACACTTTGAGAGTTCCCGTCAGCCCTGATCCATAGGATATCGCTGCAGGGATCAGCCCATTAAAAACACAGTGACCGTCCAGCATTCGCTTCAAAACACCTTCATCACAACAAAATCTCAGCATATAAAGTGCAGTTAGTGATAATGTCACTGTGTAGAGCTCACTCCTCTGTCTGCTGCCAGCTGTGGGCAAACACATTTAGATTCATGCTGTGAGATGAGTTCTGAAGGCCTGAGAATCAGATTGATTAGCTCATTTAAAATGAGCTGAATCGACTCCTGACTCCTCCTTCAGACTGTGAGGTGAAACCTACTGCAGTGCTTCGCTTTCTGCCTGTCGGTGTCACAGATTTGCTTCTATTTGTGTCATCTAAAACCTGCCAACACTTTACCTCGTTGCATCATCATCATCATCATCATCATCAACTTTATTTATAAAGCACTTTAAAACAACCACAGCTGACACAAAGTGCTGTACACTGGAACTGTAAAATAAAATTACATGAGATATAAATAAAAAACAAATAAAAGAAGAGTGAAATCATTAATTAAATAACTACTTCAATTAAAAGAGAAAACTAAGTCTCACTGAGGTTAAAAGCCAAGGAATAAAAGTGGGTTTTAAGACGTGATTTAAACACAGACTCACAGTCTCATCTCTGTACCAGCATCAGTGCCGACGGTCTCTATAACCTGCAAATAATCAGCACCGCCCTTCCTGTGTCTGTTTCTTCACAGGATAACTGTGAGCACCAACTGTCCTTTATAATAGTAATTAAAACTAAAAGCAAAGTGCCATTGTTATAAACTCAGATATATTAGTGACAGCTCTGGAGTCACACCAGTTTACATCACGGACTCACAGGGAGTAAAAGCAGCCTTCACAAATCAATATGTATTAAATACTTTGGACTTTTAGATCAATAAAATTCTGAGGTGTGTTTTTAACAGCGGCTTTAGCAGGCGAGAACATTTATCACACAGTGAGCACAAAAGTTGAAGCATTCGAATATTTTTAAGGTGGTTTTTGAGACAACTCTTTGTGTTCTGAGCTAAATTGGGGGCTCATCCGAGATTTGTGCATCCTATAAACTTTGCTTGTTCAATGCTGCTGCTTTTAAGTGAAGTGTCGATGTATTTTGGTTCGATGACTTATTAGCCTTTATTAGCTGCAGCGGGAGTTTAAATATAAAAGGTTTTCATTGGCTAATCAGTTTATTAAAGTATAATTACGGATGAGGGTGGAAGTCCTCAACCTAAGCAAGTGTAGTAAATTTGAAGAGGGGCAGAGGGAGCAGGCCTCTCAGGTACAGCCTGATGCGGCGCTAGAGACTCAGCTTCGTTTGCACTCCTGCCCTTCACCGACTAATTGATCAGCTCCCACTCCAAGTCGCTGATCAGCCTGTAATTGAGCTTCCGGTAGTTTTTGGGGTGAATCTGTCGCTGCCGCCACACCTCCTCATACAGGCTGCGTATGACCGTAGGCAGCAGTGGGAAGCCAGCGGTGCGAGCCAGTGTGTTGCAGTACTCCCACTGATCCTGGTCCAAGATCAGCAGGTGGCGATGCTGGACTCCCCGCTCCAGCTTCTCCTGCAGCTCCCGCCGGACCTCATCCTCCATCTGAACTCGAGAGGGTAACATGACCGAGCCCTCCAACACGGCCAGGGCGAACTGGACCTGCAGCGATAGAAGACAAACGAACCTAACAACCGAAGCTACCTAACAAACGGCATTCAAACCAGAGTAAGTCCGCTCTGCTTCTTAGAAAGTCTACACTGGGACTGCTGCAGTGGAGAACAGTGGGTGTGATGGTACGCTGCCGCTCACCTGGCAGTTGAAGTTGGGGAAGGGGCAGATGATCTTGCAGATGCCGATGAAAAAGAGCGAGGGGAAGGCGGGTGGCACCAGAAAGCGGTACAGAGGTGACATCATCTGGTCCTGGATGTCCAGACCCAGCTGGGCTGCGTCCAAGAACGGAAACCTGAAGTTATACCCGGTGCAGAACATCAGGACATCCGCCTCCGTCACCGAGCCGTCCTGGAACCCATCACAGTGTCAAATACAACCAACCAATCACAGGAGGTGTCTGCTTGAACTTTATTATATACAGTGGCTTGCAAAAGTATTCGGCCCCCTTGAACTTTTCCACATTTTGTCACATTACAGCCACAAACATGAATCAATGTTATTGGAATTCCAGGTGAAAGACCAACACAACGTGGTGCACACGTGAGAAGTGGAACGAAAATCATACATGATTCCAAACATGTTTTACAAATAAATAACTGCAAAGTGGGGTGTGTGTAATTATTCAGCCCCTTAACAGAAAACCATAAGAAGTCCCGTTTGCAGTTTGCCACAAGCCATGTGGGGACACAGCAAACATGTGGAAGAAGCTGCTCTGGTCACATGAGACCAAAATGGAACTTTTTGGCCAAAATGCAAAACGCTATGTGTGGAAAACTAACACTGCACATCACTCTGAACACACCATCCCCACTGTCAGATATGGTGGTGGCAGCATCATGCTCTGGGGGGGCTTCTCTTCAGCAGGGACAGGGAAGCTGGTCAGAATTGATGGGAAGATGGATGGAGCCAAATACAGGGCAGTCTTTGAAGAAAACCTCTTGGAGTCTGCAAAAGACTTGAGACTGGGGCGGAGGTTCAGCTTCCAGCAGGACGACGACCCTAAACATAAAGCCAGGGCAACAATGGGATGGTTTAAAACAAAACATATCCATGTGTTAGAATGGCCCAGTCAAAGTCCAGATCTAAATCCAATCGAGAATCTGTGGCAAGATCTGAAAACTGCTGTTCACAAACGCTAATCTGACTGAGCTGGGGGGCCGAATACTTTCGCAAGCCACTGTATCAGGTGGACTTCCTGCAGTGGAGGATTAATACAGTTGAGGTCAGTCACCTGGAAGCGAATTCTGCCGTCGTCCTCGACGGCCTCTACTGAGCTGGACTGTTGAATCCCATCAGGCAGAGGGAACGTGATCCGAGGGCGGCGGTGACTCAGAGTCACCTGTGAGATGAAGAAAGAAAAACACGCAAATTACCGTGAGTCTAAAGCTCCGTCACACGCTTTCTGCACTCGCTGCCCGTCCCAGGCTGCAGTTATGCAGCGTAACCTGCTGTTAACTTCTTTAAAGACACAATTATACGTCTTTGCTCTCGCTCCTCTTCCTCCAGCTCTCTAACCAGAGGCTCCCTGTGGCTTTGTCAAACAGTTAATACAAATGTAGGAACATGCACCCTCTGTCTATCACCTGGCACCTTCCTCCCATCAGAGGAGGAACCCACTGGTGCCCAGCTCGTCAGGCATTCTGGTAGGTCAACTAAAATATGCAAGAAATAAAGATAATAATAATAAAAATAATACATCTGCATGCAGATGTTAGTTGTTACCTGGGCACCCACATTGGCCAACTCGAGGGAAATATCCAGACCTGATGCTTTGGCTCCCAGAACGACCACCGACTGACCCGCAAACGGCTCGGCGAATCGATACGAGTGACTGTGGAGCACTTTCCCTGCACACAGAGAGGCACACTGGTTCTAGAATGGATCACTGGGAGGGATGCTCTGTGCAGCGGTGACAGCTGTTCCAGAGTAGGCGGGGTAAAAGTTGTCCCACAAGGCTGGCCGACATGATAGACGATGGGCAGGGCTGTGAATACTCAAGACTGTGTTTATTGAACGCAGTATGGAGAAGATCTTGGAGAAGAACAACGAGAATTAAGAGACCTGGTGACCAGTGATGGACGTTAGACCAACTGTAAAACCGGAAGCAGTTTGTTCGCACTAACCACAACAACTACCATCTTCATCTGATGCGGCCCCCGTGGCGCCAGCTGGATGCTCAAGGCAAAAGCTGACGGGAATAACACAACTCTCCGTTAGATAACAAAACAGCTGTTGTGACTCCTCATTCAAGGTCACCCGCGTCGACCGAAGATTGCTGACTTTTGCCTGACCGGGTGAAGGGACACACTCGAAGCTTATGTCTTTATGTTGTGAGATGTGCTGATTCATGTGCAGAGGTGTTTTTTTCTGTTCTCAAACTGATCTCCCTGTTGGAGCTCAGTCTGGGAGGAGTTCTTTTGTTCTCCTCGTCTTTCCTCACGTTGTGCATTTTCCATGGTTTCGGTTCGGGTGGCTGCTCGTGGGGTCGACCGGCCAGTGCGACCTGTCTCCCCAATGTGATGTTTGTGCATTGCATGTACGGTCGGCAGGGTATCTATCTTAATTGCCCCTTGGGGATAAATAAAGTCTCTCTGACTCTGACTGACTTGGCTGAGCTGCCTGTTGAGCTTTCATTCAAACTTCTTTGGTGTCCAGAAGCCTCTGAAACCTCTGATTTTACCAACTGACTGAAACACGAAGGTTTCCCGGAGGTGTCTGAACACACCCCGAGGTACGCTTTGTGGGGATTCAGCACAAAATGAGAACAAACAATGCTGGTGTGTCTAACCAGCCGCACAAACATTCCTGAAGCTCACACCGATGCGGCTCAGTTTGAAGTGTCACGATCTGCTGTGAACTCGCAAAACTGTCCACACCTTCAGTGTGCAGCAGACAGAAAGGAGAGGACTGAGCTCTGCAACTTTCTGATGGTCAGGAAAGAGCAGCGCAGTCCTTCCGCTGATCCAATCTAGCACCAGCGAACCTCGATTTACTAAACTGACACAGATTAATGCTAATCATGACTGAGTGTTTACAGATGTTACTGAGGCTTAAACACAAGAATGAAACTGATGAAGTCATCAGCAGTTCACTGCATTCATTCAATCTCCTCAGAAAAACAAATTTCTATCATATCAGGAACTTTTCATTAAAATACTTGCTTGTTGTAAAAGCTTTGTTTTTTTTTATGAAGGCATAAATGTTTGTTTTACCTTTAAAGTTCTCGATGCCTGGTATGAGTGGGATGTGAGGGTCTGAGTAGTGCCTTTAAAACAGACAAAATAAGAGTCAAAATAATAAGAGCCGCTGAAGCAGGTGAACTCAGAGCTTTGGCACCATCAAGTGGCAGCAGGGGGCAGAGGCTTTTATTCTGAAGTAAAGCTGAGAAACATGCAGCTAGAGTTTGTTGCTTTATACAGCCTACAGAGTCATTTCAAAATAAAATGCTCACCTTCAAATTAAGAGCTTTAATACACATTTTGTAACTTTCTGCTTTTGAATAAAATCATTTTCTTTCTCTAAAACACAAAATCTTAGACTTCACAAGATTCACACTTTTATTTGTAAATGTCAACATTTAAAGACTTTTTAAAAAAGACATCGTATTAAAGTTCCTCTCTGGAATAATTAGTGAATGCAAATATGTTGAATCGCAGCCACACACTGACCAGGTGTTACGGATCATTAGCCAATGAGATGCTGTAGTTTAACCTTTGATTTAATAAAACTTTAAACTACGTCTGAGACCGTCAACTCATCGGCGAAGTGTTGGTCACAGAACCAGATTCATAGGTTTCTGCACTATTACTTTTATTTGCCATCGCCCCCTGCTGGTCATTAGACAGAACGCAGTGTGTGATCTCACCCCGAGCAGACGAAGACAGAGTCAAACGTCTCAGTTTTCTGATGACCTGAAGAATCAGATGATGTCACTTCCCACGCCGTCCTCTCCTCCACCTCGCCCTCTGTCGTCACATTGACGGGCTTCACGCTTTCCACAACAATGTTGAACTGACAAAAAGAGTCACAGTGAGGAGTGAAAGTGGCGCCGCGGGAGGTTTACTTTTGTATTGCATCATATTTGAGACAAATCAGATCTCTTAGAAAATTCAAGGCGAGCAGATTTTTATTGACGGGGCTGAAATCGTCTCCAAATCTCTGATGATCCTGGGGTCTACACCTGTGGCAGGTACTCAGGTATTGGCTTTATACAAGAGAGCAGTTTAGTCATATTAGAAACTCCATCAGTGACGAAGCATCAGGCTGTTCCTGGATGCAGCGATGTTTCCTTATGTTTAACACCCTGTTACAGCCAATCAGATCACTGTCACGGCTTCATAAACCAGAACTAAAAAAACTCAGGACAACAAACCACAATCACACTTATTTCTTTCAGGGATTCTGAAAAATAACCCAGCCATGTAACATTAACCAGGTCAGGACTAGTATTGGATGGATGGGCTTTGTGTTTAGTGCTGTGACGTAGTGTTTGTGTAACTGCTGTATCTTTATTTGGGTTTTATGGTTTATTTAATACAGCGTGTGCCTGCAGAGGGAAGATAAATGAGATGATGAATAAAGAAAAAGGAAATGAAAACTTTTCTTTGAGTTTCAGTTCGGTGTGTCACACCATGCTTTATGAACAGGTTTCATTAAGCCTGAGGAAGCAACACCGCTGGTACATTTTCATGTACAAAGCATGCTGGGTAATCGCCTTGATTATCTGTATTGCCTATGAACAGCTGTTAGGATTGTTGCTCGTGTTTCTGGTACCAGGAGTTAAAAAAGAAAGTTCAAACGAACGAAAGCTGCTTTTATCCAGCTGGGAAACTTGAAACCTCAGTTCTTCTACTGCAGAGTGCATCTGTGATCCTGATCAGGTCTCTGTTGAACCAGATTTTACCCTCTTGGTTAAATACAAGAAGCAGTCGAGCTGGTTGGAGCCTCGCTTCAGACTGTGGCTCGGAGTTAACATCTCGATGGTCACCGCTGTGGTCTTTCCCACAAACTCCACACTCTTACTTTTTACAGATGCAGACATTTTTCAATTTTCAATTCAATCAATGTTATTTAAAACAACAGCTGCCTCCAGGCGCTTTATACTGTAAAGACTCTACAATAAAACAAAGAAAGGAATAAAACATGTGGGCGACCGTGGCTCAGAGGGGTCTCTGTAACCGGAAGGTCACCGGTTCGATCCCCGGGCTCTGTCCTGGTCGTTGTGTCCTTGGGCAAGACACTTCACCTACCGCCTACTGGTGATGGCCAGAGGGGCCGATGGCGCGATATGGCAGCCTCGCTTCTGTCAGTCTGCCCCAGGCAGCTGTGGCTACAACTGTAGCTGCCTCCACCAGTGTGTGAATGCGAGAGTGAATGAATAGTGGCATTGTAAAGCGCTATATAAATCCAATCCATTATTATTATTATTATTAACATTACTGAGTCGATATTTTCCTTTCTGCACTCGAAGGGCATGAAATAAAAAATGTTGCCATCAATAAAGATTTTAACTGAATCGTAAAGTCTACATGTATCACAAAGCAGCCACCTGGACCCTTCACTACATGACATCACAGACTGTGTTATGAGAGCCAGCAGGTTAAATCTGACTCAGAAGAATCCCGGGCGACTCACCCGGATGTGAGGCCGGATGCCGTGGCTCTGGCAGTACCTCTCCAGGTACCTCTGGACCTCCTGATGGGGCAGGAAGCTGCTAAGCTGGGGTTCAAAGGGGAAGTCCGGGAACATCATCACCTCCTTGGGCAGGTTGGTCCTGTCGGAATATCAGAAAACATTAACTGTGAGGACAGAAAGGAAACTTCACTGCAGCTCAGCCTTTCTCTCATGTTCATGTCAATGTAGGAGACTGCAGAGAGAACGAGCCCACAGGAAAGGACCAGAAACAACTGTGACTTTAGGCTTTAGTTGAGTCAGGATTGAAGCGTTAAGGATGACTTTACAACATAAATTATGCAAAGCTGCTCTAGTGAAACGTGGAGCCGGCCCTCGCAGCGAGCCCATCGATGGTGTGCAGACAGGTGAGCCTACCTGAGGTCTCTGTACATGCTGCTGTGCACCGGCAGCCCGTTATCAAGCTTTCCAACACGTTCGTCGTAACACCAGGTGCCGCCTACGTTTTCAGAGAGCTCGAACACCACCGGAGGAGCGAAGCGGCCTGAACAGGACAGGATGTGCCTGGCCGCGCAGAGTCCGGCTGCTCCAGCACCGACCACCGCCACCCGCTGCAACATCAGGTCTGTGCTGGTGACTCCACCTGAACTGAGCACGGAGACACAAACGCTTGAGATGAGGTCTGGTTATCACAGTGAGTAAACGGCTAATAATGAGCATGCATGCTGTATGAATACAGTACGTGCTGATCTGCTCCACCTCATTTCCTGTTGTAAATCTATGTTCCAGTGCTACGTGCTCACATCAAACACAGCCACAGCACACAGATGGATAACTAGGTGATAACTGATTAATGTGAAATATTTCCGAGCATCAAAATTATCATTTTGCTGGTTTTGGCTTTGCTCACCAGAAGAAGCCCCACCCACCTGCTGATTAAATGTTCTGTTTATGAGGGGCAGCCAATCAGAAGAAAACTGGCATAAAGAGGCAGGAGTTAAAACTAGCGGAACTGAAGCTCTGTACAGTCTGATTATTTTGAACCCTGTTAGAGTCAAAGAATAAAAGGTATGTGAGTTTAAAGGTCACAGGTGACGCTGTGACTCTAACAGCGTTCAGTTTACAGTTTAACCCAGCCTGGACTCGGATCTGCAGGCTGCCACTTTACAGTCTGAGCCATTAGCTCCGCTCCTCCACACTTCACAGATGAGCAAATATGAACAACTCCCTTATCAGAATGCTAACAAGCTAACTCAGCCACAGTTTCATAAATCACGTTTATTCAACCCCATATTGCAAACTGCGCATGCCCACACCAGGCAGCCACAAACTTTTTAAGTCTACCTGTCAGTGCAGATCGCCCCGTTGCTACATTAAAGTCGGCACTTTTAAACAAAACACCCCGATTAATCAGTGATGATGAAGAAACAAGGAGTTACCGTCGTCCCGCTCAACCGTTTCCTGTCCCGGTGTCCGCGGAAATCAGCGAAAACATCGCTTAAACGTTAGCTAACTGAACCGCTGGGCGTCCATCCAGGTACCGAGGCACGACTCACGTCTCAACACCGCTCGGTTACCGCGCAATGGCCCTGGTGTTACGGAGAAAACGGTCCCGTGTCTTCCGCTAACGTAATCAAAAAAACTTCCGGAGTCCTTCACAATAAAAGCAGATAAGGACGTTTAGCGCCAGAAAACGGCAAAAATAATATTTTATTTGATTCTATTTTCAATACATTTTAGCTTCATTTAGTTTCCTGAGTGGATTTACTTTACTCAATGTATTATTATGATTTTGTTTCCTCTGTTACATTTTATTGCTGGTATTATTTTATTTATCTATCGAACTATTTGTGTATTTATTTTAGCTGTACAGTCCTCCGATCAACGCTTCCTGTTTTTAAATAAACGGACGGATTATTTTGAAAAAATAGTTCGATGATAGTTTAGGTTTTAGTGTATTAACCATCCTATTACGCTGCTTGTCGTGTCAGTATTTAACAAAAATGACTTAAACTACATGTCCGGGTTTCTTTTGAAGTTAATTTTATAATAAAATGTTTGTTAGCTGTATCAGTCAGCTGACCTCTGAGAATGGTGTTTGCACTCCTCACTGCACGTTCAGTCCTCGGTCCTTCATCTGTTTTGGTTCCCGCTGCTTTAGATGTCCTGTCATAAACGCAGTTCTTACACTCTTACAGGTGAGAGCAGCAGGTAACAACGCACCCTCAGTCAATAAACAGAGGGTCCAGGAGGGCTCTCTCTCGCTGTCTGTTGTGCCATTGTCTGTGTTTGTGCTCAAGGCTCTGCAGCCAGGGATGCTTTGTCTTGTTGCTCTGCTCTTTTCCACCGGATCTGTTTTCGATAGGATCTAAATCTAACGGGATCTAAAAATAGAAAAGAAATATTGAGTTTCCTCTTTAAATGCACATCATGAGCCACCCTCACTGAATCACTGTTTAATGCTCTGCTGTAGAAGTGACGATGGAGGGAAACTTTGCTCTGACAGAAAAGAGAAAAGCTCTTTGTGATGAAGTGAGATCTTGTTCATGTGTGACCTGCATCAGAGCACCTCCTCTACGAGTCTCCTCCCACCTTTCCCTCACGTCAGGATATTTCAGGTCAAGGAAAAGTGGTTAGGAAAAGGAGGTAAGTCATTGTTGTTATTGAGCCGACTAACACAAAGAAAGCCTGCATAACTTTATTGGTTTAATCAACACGCAAACAGAAACAAACTCTTCACATTTCAAACATTTTATTAGAACAAAGGATGAAAACAGGCCGAGCCACTTCCCTCTCCCTCACCCGGAACACTTCAGTCACACTCAGGTGATCGCCGCAGATAAAAGCACGCCCCCATCAGGCAGGAGCTCGCTCTGCAGCTGAGCAGCGGGACTTTAAATGAAAACCTCTGCTGCCTTTTCGTTTTCAGTCTGTTCCTGCTGAGACCATAGGACTGACAAGTTCCAGGAAATAGTCACATCCATAAATCCAGGAGAAATTTTAGCTTGAAAATCCCAACAGGAAGTTCAAAGCTGATGCTTCCCATCAGCTGATCAGCTCCCACCTCAGTTCCTCCCCCGCGGTCTTTAATGTTCACGTGAATGGAGAAATAACCTCGGTATCCCAGCAGCGCGCCAACTCCGTCGTCATTTTGCGGCGGCATTGCCGTGCGGCGGGGCCGTCTGTGGCTGCGCCTGCGTTTGCTCAGCGAGCGCCTGCTGCAGCCGCATGCGTTTTCGTGAGTAGTGCTGCCAGTGCAGCAGCTGCTGCTCGTCGATGAACTTGGCGCACTGAGCGTTCACCAGCTCCTTCCTGAAGTGCTCGTACTGCAGCAGCTCCAGCATGTGCAGGCAGTGGGGGTACCTGCAGGGGGCGGAGTCACAGAGCAGAGGTCAGCTGACAGAAGGGTTTACAAACATCACAACTTTATCCTCAAAGAGAAAATCATCTAAACCGAGAATCAAACATGTCGCCGTACTTGAGGAACTTGGCATACTCAGGCTCCTTCCAGTACAGCAGGTACTTCAGGTAGTTGATGAAGGATCTGTCCCTCAGGATGCCTCTCTGAGCCAGAACTGGAAACAAACACACAAAACCTACGTTAAACTCTGGCAAATGTGAAGCTGCGAGTTTCTGATCACAGAGTCACTCACAGTTCAGGTAGTTGGGATTCGCCAAACACTGGACGAACTCGAGCTCCAACTGGAAACGGTTCCTGGCCTGCTCGTCTGCACCGGGAAGCACACGAGTTAATCAGTAACACGACATTCAAACCCACAACACAGATTATCCTGAGATCATCAGGAGCACATGCTTTTAACTTCTATTATTTAATTACAGTAAATCTAAACCTCAATAATGTCTCGAAGGATTCAATCCACACTACACACACGCCAACGTAACACACCCACGAGAACGCATGTTTTTATACCAGACTCCATTAGAAAAAAAGCAATTTAGAGGCACATTGTTTTAATTCAACCTGAAAACTTTAAACAGGCAGCTCGGAAATTAAATTTAATATAAGGATGAATTATTGAGAGCCGAATTAAAGAGCGAGTCTCGGAGTACAGTCTTCAGAGTCCATGCCAGGTCATCTTCAAACACACTCACTTTAGCTGATAAATCAGGTTTGTTGTTAATCTGAATAATTTCTTGGGACGTTGTGATCAGGACAGAAAAGGCCGACACTCTGCAGCCTGACTTAAAGCTAATCATGAGTGTACCAACGTCTTTAACAACACATTCAATTACATTTAAAAACAACCAGAACCTTTACTTCCTTTAACTCCCTTAAATAAAACTCGTAATCCCAGCGCCGCCAGACTCCATTCAATTTAACGCCGCTTTGTCTGTTTGCGAAATGCTTCGTTGTCAAAGTAGAAAAACAAGACGGAGCACATGTAAATACCATCAGCTGCTCACAGACACGCTTCTAAAGCCAACAAAGTAAAACTTACGGATTTATTTATGGCGTTTTGTCTTACAGGAAATATTAGCCTAGCAGATTAGCATTGACCAAACAATCTGCTACAAACCTGTTTCCATGGCTACAGCCTGAAGGCAGCAGTATGTAGATGAAGGACTTAAATGTCAGATAAACTGTATAAAAACTTAAAAAGCACAAATAAGAACAGAAAGCCGGGTTTTGCCCTTTTCAGGTTTAATCGCCGCCATCAAACGTGTGCAGACTAAAACGTTAAACTTCCGCCGCCTTCGCGACATCCACGTCGCTTTACGCTGCCTGCTGTTCGTTGTTTGGCCTCAAGAGGGAGGCAACAGCAGGCAAAAGATAAGCGCCTTCAGACTCCCACAGATATGGAACGCCAGGACTGACATAATGAATTAATAAATACACCATTAAATAATTAATTAAATGTGGCAATAATTAAATAAATATTTACAACACATTTAATTAATTTATTATTGGCACATTTAATAATTATTGACATATTTAATTAATAACACATTTAAATAATTATTGATAATTTTAATTAATTATTTAATGATGTATTTATTTAATTCATTTTGGCACTATTGTCCCCTTCATGTCTCACCTTGAAATCATTTTATCTGTCAGCCTCACCCATCAAACTAAGTGGGCGGGGTTAACCCTGCCACTGCAGCTTCTCTAATGTTTGATTGATTGCCGTGCAGCTTAACTGTTGCATTCGCAGATTCTCGTTTTCACTGAACGATCGTCTCTTTCCGCCTGGTCTTGTGTCTCTGTGCTTCTGTAACATAAAGAACCAGCTGACATTTTTCTCACGACACCAGCGATCAGCTCAACAGGCCCTCAGTTTACCTGCATGCATCCTCCTACTCACCTGTCAGCTGTTTAACACCTGCTGCTAATTCAAGAAACACGCCCACGTGACCTGGTGACAGTCACAGTTTAACTGGGCAGCCGGTGCTCGATATAGCGCAATGTCTGCGCATTTTTCTGCACAAGATAAGTAAATATAGTTTGTTTCCTGAGCGCAGAGCTGCTGGAGCTCGTTTCCCTACAGAGCACTTTATAGGCGAACCAGCTTTATCACAGCTTTGAAACCTCACCTGAGTTTTAGCTCTCAGTGGTTAAACGCTGGACTTAATTCACTCAGGTTTTGTCTGTCGGGTCATGTTTACTTCGCTGTTTTATTTACAACTGAGAGAATCGGTTTGGCTGAGGTTAAAGTTATGTTTCAGAACTGCACAGTTTTACAGACGTTTAATGGTTCGCTGGCACATGGGGCGATCGTGGCTCAAGAGTTGGCAGTTCCTCTTGTAATCGGAAGGTTGCCGGTTCGAGCCCCGGCTCCGACAGTCTCGGTTGTTGTGTCCTTGGGCAAGACACTTCACCCGTTGCCTACTGGTGGTGGTCAGAGGGCCCGGTGGCGCCAGTGTCCGGCAGCCTCGCCTCTGTCAGTGCGGCTGTGGCTACAATGTAGCTGCCATCACCAGTGTGTGAATGGGTGGATGTGTAAAGCGCTTTGGGGTCCTTAGAGACTAGTAAAGCGCTATAGAAAAACAGACCATTTACATGTGTTAGACTGAACCGTTCGCTTTTCTTTATCTGGTGTGTTTTGGATTTTTTTTACAGTGAATTTTGAGATTAAGCTGACTTTTAAAATGTTTTTATACAAAGAGGAAAGAGAAGGCGCATTTCCACCGAGAGGAGCAGAGTTTGCATGTTCATCATGAAGACTGCAACCTGCACAGAAATATTATATCATCTGGTTTTTAATAGTTATTCAACTGTATTCTAAGCACCAGCTGTCTGTTAGAATTTTTAGAGTTTACTTAACTAAATAAATGAGGTTAACATATGATTTGTGTGATTTTTTTTTGTTTTTTTTTTTCTTTTGGGGGGGGGGGAATGTTTCGGTCATGTTATGTTTAACTGTCAAAGGCTTGTTAGAAACTATGAAACACATGGTGCAGACTTCTGGATGGCAAATGTGTGGTAAAGACACAGATAATGAAATTTAATTATTATTACAATATACATCATGAGAAACGAAAGCTGAAATTGATTCAGTTTAGTACTTTTCTCTGTTTGCTCTGTGATTATAAAGGCCTTAAATTCTGTGATATATACTGTAAATGATTTTCACAGAGGTCTTAAAGTACTTAAATCACTGCTGATGGTTGTTTATATTTTCACGTTTTTGTGTCTGTAGGGCTGTTTGATGACGGTTTGGACTCTGGGAGATGAGGACACACCCACATCTGTTCCATACTGCAGCCATTGATGGTGTTACAGCTCTGAGGCAGCTTTGGGGCATCAGACACACACACTGGAAAACCAGCACCTGGACTTCATGCAGGAGAGACGGCCTCAGTGATTTAGGTTCATAAGGGAGTTCAAACATTTCTGGCCTCTTATCACTTAGATTTTGAATGCATTTAAAGCAGGAACTGCACACCTAGCCGTCAGAAGTTTGGCAGCATGAGTACTGTAAAGTTTTGTAGGGTCCTTGTTAAAAATTCCACAAGCACCACGTTTGTCATATAAAGTTCAATTTTTTTACAGTACATTGAAATGATAAACTATATATTCTAGTTATCCACTTGTCAGTAATTTTTGAAAAAAATCAGTGGTGATTCACCTGCAAATGATTTTAACAAACTTTGTTTTTTGTGGAATTCATCAGCAGCTGTGGAGAGATGCATTTGAATATCTTCTGGTTCCACCTTTCCTTACCTGGAAGCTGAGGATGGCTGATTCCTGACAAAGACACACCTCAGCGCTTGTCATGGGTGTTACATCCTCCGTGCAGCAATTCCAAAGAAAATGAGAGCAACGGTCACTCATTAAGACCAGCCAGAAATCTGTCCCTTTCTGGCAGCTGTGGAAACTTCCAATAAGAAAGTTTGCATTCTTAGAACAATGCTGGTCATGTGTGATGTGTCATCATATGAGGATATTGCATTTTGACTTAATTCTGCTCAATTAAGTGTTTTGATCGTTGATCCAGTATTTCAGCTTTGTGTTGTGCTGCAAGTTTAAAACCCATTGTCCTCATGAGCACAGCATCTAACAACTCTGCTTAAAAAAGTCGATTGACTTTAACTGGACACAATGGTTTCCAGTGGGAGATACATTCATCACTCATCCGTGACACTGGAGAAGTCACCTGGATGAGTGATAAAACAATTTTCCATGGAAAATCCAGAGGAACTAAACTTTGTTGTTTCTTTGGGCTCAATTTCAGCTCTAGCAGCATCTCTCAGAAGAAAACGGTTTTCCCAATAATCAGATGAAAAGATTGTTGAACCAGGTGGTATTCTCTGGAGTTGAAATGCAGTTTATTAAATTGGAATTCAAAAATGAATTTACAAATGCAGATTTTATTCTACAATTCATTAATTAAGCACAATTTTTTATTTCGATGTGCGTGGCTCTTGTGGTCCTCTATACAGCCTGGCATCAGTTAAACTTCAGCTGATATCACTTCAATATAAAACATAGATGTTTTGGACATCAAGTCCAAGCTTCTGTTTGTTTCTGTTCTAACTTTAGTTCATTTTGGAAGATTTTTGTTTAAAAAAAACAGCAGAATTTGCAAAAGCTGCCTTTAAAGATCAATCTTTATTAATATGAAATAAAACTGTTAACAAGATGGTACAAAACTCTGAAACGTCATGTATGTACAGAACACACTCATCAGCTCGCATAAAAATGGTGTTATTATGTTTAAATATGAACCATAAAAATGCGAAACATATTTAGTAATTATGCTAAAATAATTCCAGTTCACAGGGAAAATAGTTTCTTCATTGGGAATTTTCCCAGTCAGTAAAGTTCTGCTGCAGCTGTTCTAGAGTCAGTCCTACAAATAAAAACCATAGAACAGTGAAATAATCACAAAGAAAATAAAAGGCCAGCAATCTGGAAGAAAGTTATAATACAGCATCATCTGCAGAAAAATCAATCTCATTAACATAAACTGCAGACCTGGAACAGAGCCTGGTGGCACGCCTGCTAACAAGCAGTTTCACACATTTATGATGAGCAAATAAATATCAGGACTTCAAACAAAAAAGAACAATTTTAAATGACATGGTTCTTACAGACAACACTTTAAGTGTTTTATAATCATCTTGTTTAGGTCCTGTTTTCACCCTCTGTTAAACTTTCTCCATGTTTCCGTGGTTTACTCGCATTCCTCACACTGTGCTTTCATCCTCTCATTCTTCACAGCTTCTTCTATTTCACTGCCTTTAAACAAAATAATATTACACCACTGACAGTCAGCTTTCTGAAGATGTTTCAAATTAAAAGCCTGTGATTTTTTTTTTTTGAAATTCAGGTTTCTTTCAGCTGTTAAATTTTCATCAATATGGTAAAATGGTAAAAATGGCCTGTATTTGTATAGCACTTTACTAGTCCCCATGGACCCCAAAGCGTTTTACACATCCAGTCATCCACCCATTCACACACTGGTGATGGCAGCTACATTGTAGCCACAGCCGCCCTGGGCGCACTGACAGATCACTGAAGAGTTCTTTTTTTTTAAATTAAAGGGTCAACAGGAATGTGAATGTTTGTAGTTAGAGTCCACAGTCCAGCTCAGAAAACATTTTGAGAATCTATTTAAAACTTGGGGACTTATTGTCACTGTTGTCTGGCCCTAAGATTGCTTTAAAGACACTAAGAACAAATACTGTAACCTCAGTTTGTGTGTATTTCTTTTACACCATCTGTACAAACATATAAAGGTAGATCTAGTTTTTCAATCCACCAAAGGTAACGTCGACTACATTGCTTGTGTGTGGAAGTCCATTAATTGCCATTATTACTACTCTGTAGACAGTTTACTAGAACGTGTACACGCACAATGACACAAACAACAAAATCGAGATGATGTTTCTTGTGGGTCAGAAAGCATTGTAACACGAATATAAAAAACAAACTCCTGGCTGGGAAATGCCAGATGCTGGAGCTGAAAGATCAAACCTGAAAAGGTTTTTATGTGCATAAATAAAGATGTGGGAGGATGTTGCTCCTATACGGGTGCAGTGACGTTGGCCCACGAGGGGAAAGTGTCCAGAGAAAACATGACCCGACCCCAGCTGTTGATGGCCAGACTAATGCAGCCGATGCCGATGATATTCATCACCACACCTGTTTTTGCCTGTAGGGGGCACAGTGGGGGGGAGGCTATGATGACATAATGAATCAGAATGATTATTTCTTTCCAACTGGAAGAAATGAAGAACTCACCATGTCGGACACTTTGAGGAAACCGGAGGAAAACACAATGGCATTGGGTGGAGTGGCCACTGGCAGCATGAAGGCAAAGGAGGCGCTGAGGGTGCAGGGGATCATCACGTACAGAGGGTTCAAGCTGATGGACTGGGACTGGGTTGGGAAAACAACAGAGTCATCAACTTTACCCATAAACTGGCTTCAATGGCTTTTTTTCCTGTTACATTTCAACACTTCCTGTTTAGATGTATCATAATAAAAGTCTGTCAGTGGTTCAAGGGTGAAGCTCCTTCTGTTCTCTGTCACCTTATGATATGAAACACCTGTAGGAACATCTGCAAATAAACAAATACAGTCTGTGCTGGCTGTGTTTTTGGTACCATGGAAGCCAGGATGGGCAGGAAGAGAGTTGCTGTTGCAACGTTGCTTGCACATTCAGTGAAGGTGGCAACGAGCAGGCAGAGGATGATGGCGATGGCCCATGGAGGGATTGAGTGGAGCGGCGTCATCTGATCACCGAGCCAACGCGACAAACCCGACTCCTGAAAAACCAACAAGAAAAAGCCGGACTTCAGTCTGAGTCTGAAAGCAAAGGTTTCTCTGTGGTCTTTACTTTTAATGAAAACTCGATGGTGTCTTCACTTTTCCAAAATATATATAAGATTTACTTAATCTCATCAAACCATCTGCACTGTGCCCATACAGAAGCGTCATTTCATTTTCATTTACTCACAAAGTCTTAGTTGTGTTATTCTCTTGGCTATTCAAAATGTATTTTTAGTTTATTCCTTCTAAAAATATAAAAACTAAGGCTGCATAAAAGAATTTAACAGAAGGCCGCCACAGATCGAATCTGTAAATGTCTTTGAACTGTCAGCAACTATAAATCAAGGCTGATGTAGTAAAAAAACCTTGTGGTGCACTTGGTATGGAGCGATTTGTCAGCTTGGTCCTTGTTTACTCTTCAAAGGTTTTACCTCACTGCCTTTGGCCAAAGCAAAGCCGCCTCCCAGCAGCAGGACAATATTCCAGGGCATCTTCTTCTGAGTCACCTGCCAGGTGAGCAGAGAAGGGGCGGGGCCTCGAGAGACCTGAGACTCTGATTGGATCAAACAAACAATTTAAATCACGAACATAAATTGCCTTTGTGTCCCATCCACGTGTTGTGTATTTGTGGTACCTGTGTCGGAGCGCCTCCAGAAGCAGAGGTATCGCGGCGGCTCGGAGGGAAGAACAAACAACAAAACAGCAACAAACAAAGCAACGGTTGCATCTGTGACGAACCTGCAGACACAGAGAGAGAGCTCAATGCAGGATCTACTTTCATCCACTCAGCATCAAACAACAAACTAGATACTGTCACTTCCAAAGACCACAGGTGGTTCGGGAAGATTAAAGCCTTAAAGAGTTATGTTGAGTCGAACATCTGGGACTCTAATGGCTGTGTTGTAATCTGGCAAGATCACCATGGTAGCTTTTGCAAAATGGTTATGCTTATTCACTGACTCATTACCCGATGTCACGGTCAAAGTGCAAATAAGATTCTCTGTAACAGGAATAACAAAACTCGGAGCCTCCGGGGAACCTGCTGCTTCCTGCGACTGAAGCAACAGGTTCTAGCACCTTCTAAACACTACAGTCGGTCACGGGGCTTTGAAAGATGAACACTGTTCAGCTCCTGTTTAAAATCTGCCGAGGTCGGAGAAGATGTGACAGCATGGCAGGTGAATGCCTGATCCCTCTGTTTAGTTTCACTCCTTAAAGACTTACCAGGGTTGTATTCATTAAACATCCCAGCTGTGTGTTCAGGGTCCAGGTCATTTAATGACTTATAAACAATAACCAATACTTTGAACTCAGGTCTGGGTCAGACACAGGAGCCAGATCACCTGACCTGGTGTTGAAGGGGGAGGGGTCTAGTTTTGGTTACCTTGGACCTTTGGTTTGTGCAAACAGACGATTTTGAAATGTTTCCTGATTACACAGGTTTACAGTTGACGTGCAGTCGCCCTCAGCTGATGTCACACCCTGACAATAACATGAGCAGCAACTATTTTCAGTAACTATAACTATAACTATAGGATTTCAGTCAGATTGATGCATCACTTCCAGCTGACTGGCCAGAGTTAAACACATCTGGAAAATATCTACAGTGAACTACAACAACAAGACATTCAGATCTCAGAGTCTGCCTGCAGCTGACTGCTTCCACACAGATGTTACCAGGCACAGGGCACGGCCTGCTTCCTGTCTCCAAATCAGTATTTCAAATAACTGAAACCCCTAAAAGGTCAAAAAGTACAAAGCTCACAGGAGGTGGATGTAGAAACATAAACCCAGTGGTTGCATGGTCACTGAGTGTGTGCAAATACCAAACCTCCGGCTGTGGTGAAATTCCTTCTCACGAACTCAGCGGTCGATATTAGACTGTGTGACGGGAGGTGAACAGAGTCAATGACAGCTGAAGGGGTTTCACTTAAGAAGGAAGAGGGAGTTAAAAAGTCCTCATTTCTAAGAAATAATGACAATAATAAAAATAATTATGAGCTTTTCCTGCAGCCTTCATCGGTGGACACAGACCTGCTGACTTGCAGGTTTTTTGGGGAGCATATTGATATTTTTCATCTTTGCTGAAAAGTTGAAGGCTAATGCTCCTTCGCTGCATCAACAACCTGCAAACTGATGCTCAGTAACATCCAGAACTGCGACCGCTCGGAGAAAAATCGGAAAAAGTCTGAAAAAGCTTTCCAACAAAACCCTAAAGATTCAGTCCACAGAGAGCAAACATCTGACATCCAGCTGTTTCTTCATTTTAACGTGTTTTATGATGAAAGCTCTGAACACAAGTTCACTGAATGTTTGATGCAGTTTTCACTGTTTCTGGAAGCTTCTTCAAGACTTTGTCTCCACCCATATGGAAAAGATATATATAAATCTTATAAAGTTTGTATCTGTCTTGTATGAAAAGCATACAAGAGTGAAAACACATATAAGATCCCTTGAAAAATTATATAAATGAAACGTGTATGTTTTGGATACTTACTAACAAAATATATGAAAGTAATGAGAAAGTGGCCACTTTCATGAGTAAATCATAGAAGTTTTTACTATTTCTTTTCCATATGGGCACATTCATGCTCCAAAGAGAAAAACGCACTGATGGGACTAAAATGTGAATTCAGTGACGAGAAAAAACCCCCAAACCTGTTGCATTTCTCAGTTAAACTGATTATTGATGTTTTTGAATATTCTAAATGTTTCTGTTTACGTGTTAAATCTCACATTTTTCTTCTTTTTCTCAGAAAATGAGTATTTTTTTATTTCCCGTTTCGGCCTTAACAACAACACGACAGGTACGAGTGCAGAAACAAACAGGTCGATGCGTGACGTCTGCGCTACTCCCGCTGGTCATGTGACCCCACCGGGAGTTTATGAATGAACAGGAAAGTCATGTCATGTGTTGCCAATTTCCCACACGGTTAAATACACGTGTGTTTAGCTGTGGTGGTGTTGGTCGGGGTTTAAAGTCAACTTTAACGTCTCAGAGTTACAAAACATAAATTTACAGATTAAAAATCTTCCTGTATGAGTCAGACAGACAGACTCTGCGTCTTTAGGCAGCATTTGCCTTTATTTATGAGCTTGTGCTATACTCACATACAGTCAGACATATATGATTTCTGATACTGCAGAAGCGAAGCAAATAAACGTGACAACCCTCAGGCTGCTGCTGAGTCTTTGTTTCTGTGATTTTGTTTTGGACGTTTGCTCAAACGCAGAAACTCTGCAAAGTGCAACAACACGAACGCTGTGCAGGTGTCAGAGAGTCGCAGCTGCAGGTGCAAAGAACCGACTACACGGAAAAGCTTCTAACTATTAATATAATCTAATGGATTAAATACATAGTTAACCTAATTTGGAAACCAGTGAGTCCAGTATCACCAGCTGATACACTAAAATTAAATTCACAAAAACTAATCATGCAAATGCTGCTGAAAGGGTTGAATAATAAAAGCTGAGATAATAACATTTAATTGAAAGAAAAATCAGACTCTAACTAGGCCCGATGTCCGGTGTGGAGGTGAGCTCAGTTCAAGCCTCCTGCATTTGTGTAACACGGGTCAAAGCTGCAGCTGTGACACTAAAGTCCAGCATTTGTACCCAGGACACGTCCAGTGTTTGTTCCTCGCCCCTGAGTCCTGTTTATTCTGGGAGTTTGGCCCGAGGCAGGCCCTTTTTTTCCATCTCACATTACTGCAGGAACAGAGACGAACACGTGAAAGTTGGATCTCAGAGTTTCTGCTCAAAAAAACTCAAAACACCCCTTTAAAGGATCATTCCAGTGCTTCACAAAAGATCTACTTTCAGTTTGAAAATGAGACTTAAATCCAAATTCTCATATTTTTCATTTAACACAATAAATAAATGAATAAACTACAAGCTTAGAAAGTTGTTACGATAACGTGGAGAGGCAGCTTCATCTAAAAACATGAACCAGAACAAGAAAAGTGCATTTTAAAAAAAACACACAAAGACACACCTTGGAAATAAAACAGGACGTAATTTAAAAGGAAGTAATCTGGTCTTTTTTTAATGACACTATCTGACCAATAGAGCGGCTCCTGTGTGAAACTCAGATGTTATTCTGTTGGGTGATGTTCGTCGCCTGGTTACAGCTTCCTGCTGCTAAAGTAACACTGGCAGAAAGCTAGCAGCAGAACCTCCGACCCTGAGCGATGTTAAAGCCGAGAGCTCGCCGACCCCGGCCGAGCGGGTAACACTGGATGAGCAGGTGTCAGTGACCTGTCGGTCACAGCTCGTTGGCCGAGGAGGTTGGGCCCTCAGAGTCTCAGTTAGTCTGCTTTTTTAAAAGGCCGAGATGGCGGTGGAGATCTGGGCGGAGCCACGCACGAGGACGTGACTGATTTGGGTTTGGTCTGCGCCGCTCTCTGAACCGCCCAAAATACTAAAACAGCTTCAACAGCGCGCACTCATGAAGGTTTCGCTGGTACTCACTCAGCTTTGGAGTTGAACATGTGCGTCGCCCAGCCGTCCATGAAGCGCGGGTCTCGTGTGAACCACAGCGCCACCATGAGGATGAAAAGTGCCAGAACGCTGAACTCTCCGTAGCTCATGGGTCCCAGACGGGAATGCTCGTCCCTGATGACCTCGTATGCCGCCCGCTCCTTCTGCGACTGGACCGCACCGCAACCCCACGTCTTCCTCAGGCTGTGATGCACAAAAGCAAAAAAACCCCAATCATGTTTGTAACTGTAAAGTTGAGTTGTGGGAGCTGTGGGAGATGTCACAGTAATGTTGGGGGTTGTGTTTTGGTGAATGACTTACTTGCAGCCCACGTAGAGGAACTGCAGCCAGAACCAGGCCAGGGTCAGCGTCAGCACCATGGTGGGGAACGCAAAGGCAAACCAGGAGGCAAAGTTGATCACGTCACCGTTCTGAGGGAAGAGCCTGCAAGGAAGAAACAGGAAGTTGAGAGTCAGGCCTTACAGGACACGTGGTCACATGATTTGGGTGCCGTTGCTGTGAG
The DNA here is from genome assembly GCF_051167445.1 of Perissodus microlepis. NCBI lineage: Eukaryota > Metazoa > Chordata > Actinopteri > Cichliformes > Cichlidae > Perissodus > Perissodus microlepis. The sequence continues at coordinate 32,588,719 of NC_140470.1, read as the reverse complement.
TTCGTACTGGCTCATCTGTCCGATGAGGACCAGGTTTGGCCCGGTTCCTGTCAGGGTAGCGATGCCTCCGATGCTGGCGGCGTAGCAGACCGACAGTAAGAGGCCTTTACTCATCCTCCTCGTCTCCTCCTCCACGTCACTCAGCTCCTCCAGCTCCATCTGACAGCAGTTGCTCTCCACGGTCACGACCACTGAAAACAGTTAACAGTGTTAACCAATGAACCTATTACCCACAACAGCTACACTTTTATCTGAATGTATTCTCCACGTTATGTTTGACTCTTTATTTCTGATTTGGACTCATTTAGACTGATTGATTAAATCTTTGTTTTGAACATGTTGAAAAAGTACAACAACATAGAAACAAAGCAAAACAAAAGGAAAACAAGCAACCACAACTACAAATAACTTTCATGTTCAAAAAGGAGCAGGAAGAAGCATAAGCTCATATAATCCCATACATATATACATATATACATACACATTTATATACACATTTTCAATAACCCCAGTAACACCTCAAAAGACACACAACCTACAGATATATATATACCCACACCAACATACCCGTGCACCCGCACACACATGAAAATATTGGACAAGAACACCTGATCAAATCTCCACCTCCTCCCTGTACGCTGCAAAAACCACATCCTTAAACCGCTGTTTAAACTGCGCCGTGCTCGGACTTTGCTTCATATCTTTACTTAGTCTGTTGCACAGCTTCACTCCACACACAGAGATGCAAAACCTTTTTAAAGTTGTACGGATACGAGGATGTTTTAAATTTAATTCCCCCCTCAAATTGTGTCCCCGTTCCCTTTTAGAAAACAGTTTTAGAATATTGTCAGGAAGCAGGTTATTTATTGCTTTATACATAATGTGTGCAGTGAGAAAATGAACCAGATCTGTGAATTTTAGAATTTTTGATTTTAAGAATAGTGGATTTGTATGATCTCTGTGACCAGTTTTATGGATTATCCTTATGGCCCTTTTTTGTAATATAAAGATTGATGATAGTGAACATGTGTAAGTATTGCCCCAAACCTCTGCACAGTAATTCAAATACGGTGCAATCAGGGAACAGTAGAGACTGTGGAGTTATTTGTGGTCCAGAATGTGTTTTACTCAAGATTGAAACACTTCTTAAAATTTTGTTATGTATATGATTTATATGAGACTTCCAGTTTAATTTATAATTTATAATCACACCAAGAAACTTATGTTCAAGAACTCTTTCAATTCCACACCATCTATATAACTTGTGCATTTCTAAGGGAATTCCCAAATAAGATTATTTTAGTTTTACTTAGATTTAGCGATAGTTTGTTCCTGTTAAACCATTTTTCAGGTTTGCACATTTCTGATGTAATTGTATCCAGCAGCTCCTTTAGATTCGCCCCAGAACAGGAAATATTTGTGTTGTCTGCAAATAATACTAATTTTAATATATCAGATGCCTTACAAATATCATTTATATAAATAATAAATAACTTTGGACCCAGTACAGAGCCTTGTGGAACACCACAAGCAATGTCCGAGCATGATGAGGAATGGACACCCAGCTTCACAAATAGTTTCCTGTTACGTAAATAATTTTTCACCAGTGCAGTACAACCCCCCTGATCCCGTACCGTTCCAGTTTATTAATTAATATGTCACGATTGATTGTGTCGAATGCTTTCTTGAGATCCACAAATAGTCCAGCTGCATACTGTTTCTGATCTATAGCATTTGTAATCTCATCAATTGATTTGATTAATGGCAGTGATGTTGATCTTTTTGATCTGAATCCATATCGACTGTCAGAGAGTAATTTATGTTTATCTAAGAATTTGTCTAATCGTTTATTAAACAGGTTTTCTAGGATTTTGGAGAATTGTGGCAGTAAAGAAACAGGCCTGTAATTTGTAAATTGGTGTCTATCCCCAGTTTTATACAGCGGCACAACTTTAGCATTTTGTTTGGAACATTCTGAAGTTGCAAATATATGTTAGAGGCCCTACGATTCCTTCTATGACCTTCTTTTCTTTAACAGTGACAGAACAAGCATTCCTCCCTCAGGCTACGTCAGCCATTTGGACAGTTGGTCCAAAGGTTGTGACTCACTTAACTCAGACACAAAAAAGTTTGATTACAGCTTTTTCTTCAAGGTGATTTCTGTATCTGCTCATCTATCTGTTTCCCATAGATGTCAGGTTTCCTTGCCTCTGTGGACTTACCGGGACTGCTGCTGCTGTCTGATGGAGGTTTGTCTTGTGGTGCTGGTTTGACAATCTCCTTTGTATCCATCTGACCCAGTGACACCACTTTATGCTCAGGCAACATGTTGTCTTGTAGGTTGCTGGTTTTCTCTGAGTTGCCTTGAGTTTGGGTTGATAGATTCAGACCTGAAAACAAACCTATAAGTTAATACCTCGGGGTCAGACTACAGAGGAATATTTGAGCTGTCTCATGCAGTGTTACTGACAGTTTTGGTCAAGTTACTTGAAAAAAGTAATCAGTAACTAATTACTGATTACTTCCCCAAAAAAGTAATCCCGTTACTTTACTGATTACTTATTTTCAAAAGTAATTAATTACTTAGTTACTTAGTTACTTTTTAAAAACACGATTTACAACCTGAATAGGTGATAAAGTGATAGATCTTTCAGCCCAATTCTACTTTTTCTGCATAATCCATCATACAAAATGTAATCAAATGGAAAAGTCTCTTTTTAAAACTTGTTTCTCTGACTGGAAGAAATTTGTTTAACATTTAAACCTATTTTCTGCACATTCCAGCACATAAAATAAAATATATATTTTTTGTGTTTACACTCAGTCTTTCAAATAGATGCAAGTAAAACACAGCAGAAAGTAAATAACATCAAAGACTAGCGGTCCTGTTGCTCTATTTTCACCTGTAAAGCAGGAGTGGGGTAGGCGGAGGTTTACCCTGGTGCAGGTGAGCCGCAGTGGTCAGTGGAAGAATCTGCGAGTTTCTCTGTGAGTTTCCCATTACGTCATAGCTACTCGGTGCTTGCTTGGAAGTTTAGGGGTTTTTTTCGCTGTAAAAAGAAGTTTTCTTCCCGCGCACAACGGACACTAATGTTTTTGTCACTTTTTGCAGAATCAAACTCAAAGTAAGGTCAGTACTTCCACGCTTTAAACGCTGCACGCTCATACTCTCTCCCGCATTCAATATATGATCCATTGTTGATCTGCACACAGCTGTTGTCACCAATGTCGCACTCGCTTACGTCACTGTCATGAGACATTCTCGCAAAAAAATCACGGTTTTAGTAACGCAGCGTTCCTACGGGAAAGTAACGGTAATCTAATTACCGTTTTTGCAATAGTAATCCCTTACTTTACTCGTTCCTTGAAAAAAGTAATTGGATTACAGTAACGCGTTACTGCCCATCTCTGGTTACTGACGACATGTTTAGGGTTTTCACATCAATACCAAAGTGACTTTTCTTCCTCTTTCCTTTCTTTAATGCTTTCATTCAAGCAAACTTTATCAGACTCAGCCTGACTGTTTCCCTGAAAGAGGACCTATTCTGTACTTTGTATTCAGGGTCGACCAGAGTTTCCTCGTGATTCACAGTTATTATTCTGACCACTCATGCACCCCCTCAGTTTATGGTAAGTCTGAAATAAGCTTCTCTTGAAGGCCACCCTCTCTAACAGCTCACTTTTTGGAAGCCTGCCGAGGGGCAGCACCCAACAGTGTTGAGCTGTACTACCTCAATATTCTGTTAAATGAGAGAAAATAAGGAAAGGCAGAATAAGGCCACTTTAAAACCTGTCTCACAAAACTGCTAGCATGTAGTCTGTGATAGACCAATCTGACAGGTGCTCCACTGTCTTTGTAATGCAGTACGTTTAGTACTTTATCAGTACCTTAGAGGAATGTTTTTTCTGGCATCGCTTCCATGTGGTTAGAAAGTAGCTATATGCCAGAAGCCTACATCGTACCTATCTCCATGATGTTTGGGTTAACAGCTTGAAGGATGCTGATGGTTTTCTCCTGACGCTCCTGAGGTAGTGCCTCACTCCTGTTCTTACTCTTGGCCGAATGCTCAGGGTCTACGTTACTGTGGAGCTGATCCAGGACGGCCTGGACGATGGGAACCATCATGGCGGTGGTTGCCGTGTTGCTGATCCACATTGACAGGAAGGCCGTCACTCCCATGAACCCCAGCATCAACCTGTGAGGGGAAGGGATTGGATTAAGCCTGAGAAACAGGGGAAGTGATCGGCTTCCGCTGCAGCCCTGTGGGGACAGATTAGGTTCAGGTGACTCACAGGGCAGGTCGGACTCCAACTATCAGCAGCACCCGGAGCGCGATGCGTTTGTGGAGGTTCCAGTGCTCGACGGCTACGGCGACCATCAGGCCCCCGACAAACAGCATGTTAGTGTCCTTCAGGTACTGCATACACACCTGGACAAAAACAAGGAGGAGACAAAATAATGGAAATACAAAGTTAGCATACAGCAGGACAAAAAAAAAAATCAGTTTGATAATTCGGTATCATTATTTGCATAAATGTACATGTAAAGTTGTAGTGCCAGATGTAGTATACGATGTGTATGTGCACAGGCTTACTTCCTTGGACTCCATGATGCCCAGGACGGGGAACAGGATGGTTGGCAGCAGCGCTGTCACCGCCAGCGGCAACACCTCCGTGCACCAATATACCGCCATGAGGGCTATGACATAAGCACAGGCTGCCTCCTATACACACATCAGAAAACACGTCCAGGTCAAAATGTAACCTGAAACCTGCAGCTTTAACACAACATCCACAAGATGTGAACAAATGGGTGTTTCAATGCACTAATGTAGTGTTCATATAATACAGCAGAGGGCGCTAATGCTCCAGTGGCTGTTATTAAGCTTCTGCAGAATAAATGATGGTTAAACAAACAAACAAACAAACAGACAAAACTTACAGACAGAAGCTTCAAACGGACACGTGTAACCGTGACTGATCTCACAGGTGTAACGTGTTACGCAGTAGCGTGCTAGCACTCAGACCACGTTTTTGCAATTAGCTTTCTTTTCTGTTTATTAGTAAAACATTACTCGCATTTTGTGAGTCTTTCATTGTGACAAAAGAAAATTCATCCAGCAGTTTGCTGCCAACAGAAAAACATCCAGTCCAGTTTCACTGCACATGTTGAGCTCAGCAAGGATGATATTTATGTAAGCTTACTTTACACCCCCCTCCCCCAAGGGAGGAGGTCTGGGTGGATGGCTGGCTCTCCAACACACAGACTTAAATGGTAAACGTGCTCTTCTACCCCACGTGACTTTACTATTCTTTACTGAGGTCCATTTAGCCACAAAAAATGGTAGGAATGGTTTGTAATACAGTAATTTTTTTTTTACACTGAAATATTTTGGAAAGTGTGTGCTGTGACATCACCTCACTTCCAGCCTCTGCTTGTTTTTGGAACAAACGCACAGGAAATGAGTATCTATGGTTTTGCTGTAGTCGTTTCTGACACTGCTGCACAGAGTCAGCAGATGAATCAAAGGCTTAATTATTAAGTAGAAATGTTTTGGCTCTCTTCTTGCTTTTGTGTCTGAATGACATTATTTAAATATTAAATATATTTGTATGTATTTCTCAGTTTTTGATTTATTCTTGCCTTTTTACTATTTATTGTTTAATCTGGCACAGTTGGTGTGGAGCACCCACAACTGTGTTACATGTGCAATGACAATAAAGGGCTATTCTATTCTATTCTATTCTATTCTATTCTATTCTATTCTATTCTATTCTATTCTATTCTATTAATCTAACCAAACTCTGTGTAACTGAGGCTTGGAACAGGATCACACACCTCTAAGCTGTCAGGTTTATGTAAACCGTGACGCTCTTTTCACTTTCCACCCTGTCGTTACCCAAAACTGTAAAAACACGTTGAAGTTGTTGTTGTAGAAGAGGAGACGTGTTGATCCAGACTCCTACTGGGAGGTCTTAAGGTGCTGAACCCAACACGTGTCAGGATTTACTAGTACTATACCCACCTCCGTACATCGAGCTGGTGGAAACTTGTAATTCTGAGGAGACGGGGGAAGATTGCGTGACGATGAGGGGAAAGATTGTATTTCTTTCTATGAGCAGAGCCCCAGAGGCTGCTGGGAGTCTGCTGACAGGACCCACTGAGTCCAAACAAAGTGAAAGACAATGAAACCTGCAATAACACTGTGTGCAAGTCTGGGAAACGTGACTAAAGTCTCAGACGTGGACCCTGCTGTCATTGGTTAAGGATTTCCTTCTTTCTTTTCATTGACTCGTTGTGTTTGTTTCCCCAATAGCAGCTTTACATCCCACACCTGATGTTATTTCTTTACATGCAGATGTTGTATTTCAGAGGACTGACTCATTCATTCACCCTCCAAACTTTCATAAAGGTTTTAGTCCTGTGATCAGGTGACTTTGTTATTTATTCTGTTATTAGCTGTTTGGGAACTTCCCATGATGCATTGAGCCTTTCTCCTTTAGCTTTTGTCTACTTTCTCCTCTTTTCTCTCCTTTCCAGCTGCAGACGGCCGCCCCTCCTGCCCCTTGGCTCTGCTGGACGTCTCTTCCTGTCAAAACTGGGTTCTTCTTCCTCACCTTTGCCACGTACTGCTGATAGAGGATGTCTCTCTGATATTGTAATTTCTTTATCTGATAATATCATGTTTGGTGACATCATTGTTGTACATTAGCAGTATATAAATACAATTTAATTCAATCTTTGGAGGGATTTTATAATCTCTAATAATCTGATTGCATCAGTCCTGATCACATCGGGCACTAAGCAGCCTTCGACCTGCCAACAGTCCAGCTGCCCTGTGCAAAGGCCGGACTGACTGCTGTGTGAGTGACGAAGAGCTGCTGCGAAAAACTACCAGAAATCCACGAAAACGCCTAAAAACTGCAAAGTGGACGAGATGTTTGGAGTGTGAAATACACGACAGTGTGAAATCATTTCAAATGAGTTTAAATAAACCCCCCAAAGTCTTCTCAGTTTTGTAGATATCCAGTGAAGTAAGAGTGAATAGTTAAAGTAATGATTGTGTTTTCAGAGAGCGTCTCCGTGACCTTTCAGACCGTCTGCAGTCTGTTTGTCAATCAGTGACAAGAAACTGTGAAAGAAGCTGCTGTGCAAACACGCAGCGGCTGCACATCAGCGCAGCGCTCAGGTTATTCATCACCGAAGCATCGAGCTCACAACGGCCAGTAACAGGAAAACAAAGACACTGTTTCTATTACACACACAGCTGCAGTTATTCCAAACTTTCATAAGCTCCTATCTGAGAGCAGATTATTAGGAACACCTCTGCTTCCAGAAAATCTGCTGTTTGTTGTTTTTCAGCTCACGCTGAGCGCAAATCAGAACAAAGGTTCAAAGGTTAACTAACTAAGGTTAACTAATACACCTGAGGAGAGCAAAACATTAGCTACCTCCCGTGTCTTCATTTTGACCTTGGTTTCTAAATCAAGCCCAGTAAAGAGTAAAAGACACTTTAGAGCAGGGGTGTCAAACTCAAATACACAGTGGGCCAAAATTCAAAACTGGAACAAAGTCGCGGGCTAACGTTAATATTTATTGAAAAGCAAAATCTTCCTCCAGATATAAGAATGAATCTTTTCTTATGGACTCAAACACGTTTTGCTGAAAAACTGAATATGGAACAAGCAAAGCTTAATACTAAACAATATATATATTAGCTGTATAATACCAGTAGGCCAGCTCTGATAGTAATTTGGTGTGGCTTCGCGGGCCAAATGTAATTAGGCTGCGGGCCAAATTTGGCCCGCGGGCCAGAGTTTGACACCTATGCTTGTGTAAAACTGAGATCAAAATAAAGTAGAAAATGATGATGAAACAGCGAACACAAGGCTGATTGTCCGATCGTAGAGATTCTTTCACACTCTGAGTTTATGTTGGTATTTATTCACGATTGCTCTGTTAAACGGCCCGTGTTCACTAAACTGCTAACTTTAACTAATCATACAGAAAACTGGTCATTTTAAACACACACAGGTATGACATCAGTTAGGCTGGTTCACTGCTGCATTACAGTCTCAGTAAACTGGCCATTCATACTGGTTAGTGCTCAAACGCTTGTAAACAGCACTTATTGATGTGTTAGTGATCAAAACCAGGTGAATGTAACCAGTTTTGTCTCTGTCCTGATAAACTGGTGACTTTCACTGGTCATTGTTCAGGAAACTTGATCTCTTTAGACTAAACTGGTTGCTCAAACACGCTCTGAAACTTTTAGGGTGTACTAGTTAATAAACTGCTCAGTAAACTCTTAACTGGAGTTGGTAATTTCTCAGAAAACTGGCTATTTAAACTGGTTGCTGCTCAGTTTAAACTGGCAGGTTCTCATTAACAGCTTCGTTAAACAGGTTTGTTCTCTGGAGTGTAAATCAATAACTTGAACTGGTCATTGTTTCAGAAAACTGATTATTTAAACAGATTACTTAGATGAGTACTGATTGGTTGAAAGTTTGTTCTTGGTAATATTTAGACCAATAAGTGCTCATTAAACCTGTAACTATGCTGCACTAGTTCACAAATAGAAAAGTCGTTAGAAGCTACAGCAGTAGTAAGAATGGAGGAGAACTGGTTAGTGTTCAGTTTAATAAAAAAACAGAGAAAATAATAATTTTGTAATTAATTAAATTATTTTAATCATCGTTCTTCAAATTTGATATTTAGATCACTTATATTACACTGGTAGGTTGGAGGTTATCTGTTTGGGACTTTTAGGCTGCATTGCTAAACTGACTCTTTGTTGTGCCATAAACTGGTTATTTACACCAGTTAGTACTAACCTGAGCACTTCTCTGTGAGATGGTTATTCAGGACAGCTAGTACTCAGTAAACTTGGAAGTATAACTGGTTACTTGTCAGTTAACAGGTTAAAATGAGTTTGTCCTGTACATTGGTTCACTGGTAACTTTAACCAGTCATTGTTCATGAAAACTAGTTAAAGTGCTCAGTGAACTGGTCACCTCTTAGTAAACTGGTGGGTTAAACTGGTCAGTGAAGCGTCTCACCGTGGTGCTGACGGCGAGCGGCAGCAGGAGGAACGGGCTGCAGACGAGAATCACGACGCCCTTCAGCCTCCAGACCTGCCGCAGCATTTTCACCCGCAGAGGAAGAACTGACATGGCTGATGGTGGTGATGAAGATGAAGATGAAAACAAAAAGTCAGTGCTGAATGAAGCCGAATCGGTGCCTCGCAGCTGCGTCCTGCTTGCAGTCTGGCTGCTCCCGGGTTTCTCTCTCTCACTCTCTCTCCGGCACATTTGTGATGCATTTCACGGTCAACACTAAATATTAACTTTATGTGTGTTACAGCACGCACGCACACGCACACACACACACACACACACACACACACACACACACACACACACACACACACACAGACTTTATCTAAACTCTCAGCAGAACAAACACTGAAGTGGAAATCAGATCCGTTTGCGTCAGTCTCACCTGTTATCTTCCTGCTCGGGGTCAACACATCCGATCACTTCTTCATCTTCACTGTGCCAGCACTCGGATGGATCACATGAAAAGCGGAGCTGGATAAAAGTCCAACATTGTTAAAATGTTTAAATGAGTGTTTAAATGAAACAAAGGACATTTTGAAGAATAAAAATATAGTTAAAGAAAAGTACTGTCCAGGATCAATTTTTTTTATCCATTAATGTTTCATAACCAATTCGATTTAAATGAGAAAAAAGAATTAGATTTAAGGGGGAAAGACATCAGACGGAGACATAAACACAGACAATCATCAGTCAAAACCAAGAAAGAACCCTTAAATGTCTAGATCCAAAGACAAGAGACACACAAACAAATAAGTTGACTCTCCACCTTTTCTTTTTTTAGAACCAAAGAAGCATCTTAGGCTAAAGATGAAACATCTTCACAAACTTAAAGACGTCCGTCTGCTTTCTTTTTTCAAGCTCTTGAGACTACCATGACCTGAATGAGTGAGAAACTACAGACATCCTGTGTGCTTAGATAGCCTTTGTCCCAGACTTGATGTTCTTACATCTGCTTGTTGGACTTTGGACTACTTTCTAACCACCACTGGATGTTGCTTTTTATGTTTAGCTCTGCCTGTCTGTAGTGTACGCTTTCTGTCCCGTTGACTGTTGATTATGTCACAAGGACATTAAAGTTGTACTTACAGTCAAACTCCGGCCCTATTGATGCTCCCATCCAATGACATTGAGAGAAATGGCACTGAGCCCCCAATAGGCAGTAGGGCGTAGTCCAAGCAAATATACACTGCTCAAAAAATCTCAATGGGAGAAAAATCAGGCAGGATATCTCTACTGAAATGGACTGGGTAACGTGTTCGGCACTAAAGGGCGTCACATCGTTTGATGGAAAATAAAATGATCAAGAGGGCTGAATTCAAAGACACCCGAAAAATCAACGGCAGGTTAGTTCGTTTTGCTGAAATTTCATTGAAGCAACTCCAAAAGGTACTAGTTTGTTTGCATGCCTGACAAAGTTGGGGCATGCTTCTAATGAGACAAGGGATGTTTAGGGAGAGCTCATCGTTGACCTCCTGGACAGATGAACCAAAAAGTCCCAGAGGTGTTCGACTGGATTAAGGTCTGGCGAGTGCAGGGGAAAGTCAGTGGTATTAATTCCTTCATCCTCCAGGAACTGCCTGCATACTCTTGTCACATGAGGCCGGACATTCTCATGCACCAGGAGGAAACCAGGAACTACTGCATCAGCGCAGGGTCTTACAGTGAGACCAAGGATTTCATCCCTGATACCTAATGCCATTCAGGATGTTGTTGCCTGAGGATGTCTGTGTCTCTCAACATGGATATGCCCCCCCAGACCATCACTGACCAGCACCAAGCTGATCATACTGAAGGATGTTACAGGCGCGGCTTCTCTGAACCCTTTCAAGTCTGTCACATGTGCTCAGGGTGAACCTGCTGTCACTATGAAAAGAACAGGGCACCAATTCTGGTATTCTATGGCAAATGCCATTTGGACTCCACAGTGCCAAAAAGGGAGCACAGGGGCCATAAGAGCACATTGGACCCTCAGGCCACCCTGATGAAGTTATCTGACTGTTTGGTCAGAGACATTCACACCAGCAGCCTGCTGGAGCTCCTTTTATAGCTCTGGGCATGCTCATCCTGTAGAGAGTATATACCAGTCCCACTGATGGGTTAAGGCCTTCTATGGCTCTGTCCAGCTCTCGTAGGGTAACCGCCTGTCAGCTGGAATCTCCTCCATGCTCCTACTGTGTTGGGAGACACAGCAAACCTTCTGGCAATGGCACGTATTCATGTGCCATCCTGGAGAATTGAAACTACCCCCCCCCCACACACACACACACACATTGACCAGATCAATATCCCAGCTTGATATTATGCTTAAATTAAACAGTGTTTCTAAAATCATGACCCCCCCCCCTTTATTCCTGTCACCATGCTTGAAATCAGAAGCCACAAGCACAGATGAAACTAAAGGACACTGCATGGTCATTGGACAGTTGTCAGCCTTTTTGACTCCAATCAGACCATAACTTACAAAGTGATCATTGCTGTACTCAATAAGACTTTAAACTAGTGACTGAGACCAAAAGTACAGACAAAGTGTTTACAAAGGTTATAAATTAAGGGAGCAGCAGAGTCATTTTCTCTAAGATTTTCAATCAACCAGAACTTTTTTGTTCTTGGCCAACAGAGGCGTCCCCTTTTGGTTATTAAAATATTTGCAGTTTTAAGGCACTTCAAATGAGTGAAACTAAACTAAAAATTAACATCATTATGTACAACTGAGTTTTTCTCTCAAACATTTCTTCTTCTTTTGTAATTCCTGCCCTAAAATGACCTTCCTTGTTCTTCCTCTTCACTCCAGCCTTTGCTCCCCTCTCTCCAACTCTGATTATTTGTTCTGTCGTCCTCCTGCTGTGTTTTAGACTCAGTGAGACCAGCTGAGTCAGACAAAGGCTATCTGTCTTTGTAATTGGGGCAACACTGCATTACACAAATAAATATTGTCTAACCCTGGCCTAATAATCAGCAGTTAAGGCCATGTCAGTAGACATGGAAACACACCTTTTAAACAGTCTGGATAAACAAGTTAGTCACAAGTAGAAAAATCGGGTTCTGGCACATACATGGATTAAAATACAAGACACTGGTACCAACATAATGAAGTCAGCTGAATAAAAAAAAAAAAAAAAACCCTATCTGTTACTGATAAAAAGGTTGAACTAAACTATAAAAGACGAACAACACTTGTGACCACAAGGGGGTTAAACGCTGCAGGGTCAGTAGATACAGGCTCTGTATGTTTTTCTTGGGTTTTCTCATTCTGTGCATTTCTTACTTTAAATCCAGCACACATTAATTTGTTTAGTATGTAAAAGATGGATGTGTCACGGCGATTGAGAAGAGCCGTGTGGAAAAGGAAAAGGAGGATCCAAACGCAGGCAGTCGTGAAGGTGTGAAGGTGATTTATTGAACACGAAAATAAAGAGAGGCAAACGGAGAACTAAACTACACTGGGACAACTAAACTACTGAGCACGAACACGAACCTGAACATAAAGGAAGGAAGACGATGGTACATGATGATGACGGCAGGGAACACACAGATGAAACATGGTGGATACACAGACAGACCAGCAACTACAATGACAGAGGACACGACTAAAATACACACAGAGAAACACAGGGAGATTACACACAGGTGGTGGACACAGCTGGGAATAATCAACGAGACGAGACGTGAGGTAAAACTGAACACATTCACATGAGACAGACCTTCACAATAAAACAGGAAACAAGAGATCACTACACGAGGACGCAGACAGGACACAGAACTAAACTCACACAAAACATGAGGACACAAATCCTTAACCACGAGTAAACAGAAACATGGACCTTAAATAGTAACCAACAAATCACAAAGGTAACACAACGATCATTCAAGAGATAAACTAAAACATAATAAACTCAAAATGCTGGAACTGTGACAGGATGAAACCACAGTGATGTCATCCAGTGGTCTTTGGACTGTTTGTTTTATGGAGATAAATGTTTAATCTCAGTTTGCTGCTCCGTTTGGTCCCATTTCATTAACAGCTAGAATCTAAAGCTAAACTAAATGTAGCATAGAGCAGCTCCAACACCAAAGTACAACATGCACATATATAGTGCACATGTTCAGATAATCTGTGTGCTGTGCTGCACACCTGCACTGTTTTGCTACTGTCGTTAACTAAATGTTTTAATAATATTTCACCACTTTTTAATGTTATTTTATCCTTTTTTTTAGACTTTACTCTTTTTGCCAGAATTAAATTGAGAAATACAAGTTTTAGTTTATTTGGAGAGAAAAGTCACAGGCATGTTACAGATGCACGTCGATTCAAATCAGTTTGTAGTGTGTTTGGAAAAATGACAGCTGGATAAAATCTTTGGCTTCTGTTGCTTTTACAGTCTGCAGTTGGTCCTCTGCTGCCGCTCAGTGGACACAGGTTGAACTGCACCAAGCCTCCTTCAGCTTTTCAACATTTATCTGTTTTCAGTTATTAAAGTCACAGAGCAGATATCTGGTGTCTCACTTGGCAAACTCTTGAAGGCCAAAATCACTTGTCCAAAGAAAGAGTTTAAAAAGTAAACCAGTGCCGGCTGGTGAACAACGTGTCTAACTCACAGTAGAAATCCTGTTTGATTGGAATTATCAAAACAGACGAAAGCATGAGATCGTCTGTCCACAGCTCTGATCATTTATTTTAATCTGGATTTCAGAGTCTGTTTGACGAGTGTGCTGGTTTATAGTTTAAGATATTAAACAGCAACACAGACTCATAGCAGCATGAAATGAATTTAATCCACTGGTTCATGTTCCTGAACATGAAATTCAGTGTTCATGTACCGAACTGCAGTATGTGAAAAACTGATGTACTGCTGTAACTCAGAACAATCATGAAAGTGGACCTTTATGTCCTTTAAGCATGGAGGATTTATACATATGGACCCACATAAAATATGCAGTATGAGGCTTTGATGACTGCTTTGGAATTTAATTAGAAAAAAAGAAAACTTTAAATTTTGAGACATTAAATTATACTCAGTTTATGTTTCATAGTAAATGTGGATTGTTGTGCCAAACTGATGTGAGTTCACACTGGTTCATTTTAAGTTTGTTGCATTCATTTTTTCTCGCCTTTATTCCAACTAAAAAAGTGTGTCCTGTCAGTGTTGTATGTAATATAATAATTTGATATGTTGATAAATTAAAACTGTTCACTGCCAACTCATTTGTAGTATTTCTTGATTGAGTGTGAATTTAATTTTGTTGTATCATATTTAGCAGATAAAACATTTGAAGCTAATAATATTATTTATTGTTATTCATTTTACAGCCATAATGCTTTGATGTCACACTTAGTCACGGTCTGCTGTGCTTCACTGTGTTTGTGTGATGGCAGTGAGTGTTGTAGGTAGTTGAGATCACGCTGAGACTCTTCAGAGGTCCATACACGCAGGTGTCGTGTCCCCAGGATATGGGTGGTGTGTAGGGTGGATGATGGCTTTTTCTGCTTCTGTTTGGGAAGTGACTTTGTTCTAGCAGCTGCTTGTGGGGTCTCAACACCTTATAGGGCTTTGGAGTTGACGTCACGCCGCAATGTATAGTGTATCAAAACAAACACACTGTGTTGGAACGACGACGACAAGAAACATGCTTAAAAGCAGCTCAAAAGAAAACGGATGGTATAGAGACCGACTGCGTCCAGAGGCGAAGCGGCGGTACTTGAAAAAAATAGAGTGCATCGCAAATGTGGACCCGTATGAAATACGGCCGTGGAGTAAAGACCCCGACGACTTACCGCCACTGTCCTACCCCGATATCTTCACATATCTTGTTTGTGGAGTACGCGCTTACACTGCGAACCAGTTTCGTAATTACAAGTCGCTGGAGGCGCACATCCAATTTACTAACGGCTGGGTGCAGATTTGGCTATTTTCAAGCCGCCAAACTGTGAGTACGTCGTCATTCAAACCAAGGTAAGTCAGCTGGAGCGCATCGAGTGTAATAGCCATGGTTCACCCCCCACCACAGTTGATGTTATACATTTATCAATGAACTGCTAAAATCTCGTTGCCATATTATGTGTCCATAATTGTAAAGTTGATGCAAACTACCACATTGATAATCGGGCAAGTTATTACATCCATTTCATAGGCAGGCTTTCCTACAGCTGTGCGAAAGAATTAGCGAATCGTTACATAACACGTATGTCTGCAAAGTCACTCCATTCGATGTTTGTTCGCAATTTCTATAACCTCCGAAACCACCAACGATAATATTATTCAGCTATAAAGAGTGATATGAACATATATAGAACTTACTGGAATGAAAATGTCCGGTAAGTTAAGTGATATCTGAAGCGAACTGGATATCAGCTCGTCTCACGGCGGCTCCTCATGTTGCGAAAGAATAAAAACACAAACCCTTTTTAAGCGTATTCCTGTGCCGGTTGTGCGATCGAACATTGCAGCCGACCACACAGCAAGTACGAACCACGGCTGTTGTGTGTGCTTTCGCTCCTTTGTCGCTTGCGCTTTGTTTGGACCCGGAAAATGGCGCATCAGGCCAAAATCCTTTCCACGCCCACCCCTGTGACATCACGCTCCAAAGCCCTATAAGTGTTGCTGTCCCTGAGGAGTGTGCTGATTAGGAGTGACACAGTGCATCCACACTTTATCAGCCTCATAGCCTTCACACACTGTGAATACTGTGAAAAAACAACACGAAATTATACATTTTTTCAGAAGCTAACTTGTCTTGGAACATATACACACCCAAAGTGGCGCGCTTTTACAGAAAACTTCCTCCCAAACACACCCCTCCAGGTCTCTTTGCCAATGTGAGCGTTGAAGTCTCCCAGAAGAACAACGCAGTCACCAGATGAAGCAGCGCCACTGCCCCACTCACTGACAAAACTGTAAGCAACCTTCTCATCCCTCAGTGAAAACCTCCAGCATACCCTGCTCACTGCCTTTCACCAACTCCAGACTAGAACAGAGTCCAACCCCAGAGCTGGGCGTTGAGGTGAGCACGGGTATGTCTAGTGAAAATACTGAATATTAACTACAATACTAACACCACGTGTGTTTTAGTGTGTTTGACTCACATGGTGTGGGGCACCTACTGTAAACTGAAGCCTGCTGAACTGAACATTTTGTCAAATTAATGCCAAAAATTATGAAAAGAAGTTAACAAAATGTCATACTTAGATTCACATTTAGATACTTTATAGGAAAGAGTGTAACCTCGCTGACTGGTTGCTTTCTTTTTCAGAGAAGCCACAGCACCCTGCGTCATACGCACTGAGGATGTAATAAGATTAACAACATGATCGACTTCTGTGAGAGCAGGATTTAGGTAGCTGCTCTGCATTGCGGCAGCACACAGAGGAAATGACAGAGGAAGGATCGCTTCCTTAGAGTTGCACACAGAAACCAGCCCTCGTGTTTGTTTTTCCTTGGGAAATACAGGTCTTGCATCATTTAGTGCTTCGCACCCAGGGCTCATGATAGCAGCTGAAGGCTGACCTGAAAAGTGTGATGAAGAGTGACATTCATGTGGTGTTGCATCATTCTGAAAAATTTCCAGTTTTGAGCAACATAAGAAACCAAAAAATAAAAAGGGACATGATAAGTGTTTTCACATAAATGATTCAACTTGTTGTAGATTATTTCCTGTGGTTCACCAACGTCTACACCAGCTTCTACTTGTCATCACAGGAGCTATAGACCCTGTGCACGAGAAAATGCTAACCTCCTGTATTAAGACCTGATGTAGAGTTGACCATTTCCGGTAGCTTTATTTTGCGGTCAATCGCTAGTGCGAAGATGGACCCAAAAAACACAAAAACGGAAAGATCGCGTTAAGTGACAA
Source organism: Perissodus microlepis (assembly GCF_051167445.1). NCBI lineage: Eukaryota > Metazoa > Chordata > Actinopteri > Cichliformes > Cichlidae > Perissodus > Perissodus microlepis. The sequence goes on along the minus strand of NC_140470.1, from coordinate 32,571,751 downwards.
AGAGCAGGAGGTGGGAACACCCACCACTGCTGCGTCATAAAAAAATCACATGCTCATTTTGACGTTTGAAGAGTGCAGATCGATTGGTTGTTTACATCACTCAACACAAGCAGAGCTGCATTACAAAATCAGAAGCACGTCTCTGTACAGGGACACTTCTTATGATTAAAACAGACAAATGTTCAGCATTCAAACTACAGGTGAACAATAGTCAAAGGTTCCCCGTTATGTTGATATCAGCTGGTCAAGTGCACACCTACACAGCATGTCAACAACAAAAAGCCACAGAAATAAATAAATGAATGATTGCTGGTAGGGGTCTCTATACATTAATATTTACGAAGGGTATGTTGTGACGTACCTTCAAAATGATCTTCTTATGGCCTCTGACAGTGGACTCATGTCCGTGCTTGTTCTGCTAGACCTCAGTGCAGATTTCAGCACTGCAGTGGTTTGTATCATATCAATCTAATAGACTCCAATTTGTTCACATAAATGGAGAGTCCTCTTTAAACACCAAGGTTATGGAGTTCCACAGGGTTCAGTGCTAGGACCAATTCTGTTTACATTATACATGCTTCCCTTAGGCAGCATCATCAGAAGCCATAGCATACATTTTCATTGCTCCATCACTCCGCATTTAATCATTACTTATTTTTCATCTCTGGCTCTCAGTGTCTTTTGTCCTGTCTTCCTCCCCTCACCACCGACTGATCGTGGAGATTGCTGGCCATCCCTGAGCCTGGTTCTGCTGGAGGTTTCTTCCTGTTAAAAGGTTTTTCCTTCCCACTGTTGCCTAGTGCTAGCTCACACGGGGTTTTCTCTCTATTGTTGTAGGGGGTATACCGTATAATATAAAGAAGCTTGAGGTGACTGATGTTGTGATTTGGCGCTATAATTGAATTGTGTTTTGCAAATGTTTGCAGATTGTCTCCATGTGTGAACAAGGCCATAGTGTACTGTGCTGCTGTTTCTCCAAACACCTTCTGAAGGATTTTCACTGTTTCTTGTTCTTCTTTTGTGAATCTGCCAGCCTGGAGCACAACCAGGAACACATGAGGACCAGGAGCAACAAATGAGATTGATCTAACGATCTCTCTTTTCACCTCCTTTTCAGTTTTGCTGGTGTCGAACAGACCCGGAGTATCAATGACAGCCAGCGCGTGACCACCAAATTCTCCCGTTTCCTTTCGGCACTCTAACGTTACTGTGGAAGGAGATGTTGTGGATATAAAAGTTCTTGTTCCTAAGATGGTGTTTCCTGTTGCGCTCTTCCCAACTCCAGTTTTCCCAACAAGGACTATCCGGAACTTGGGTTCTTCCTCTTCTTCATCATCTGCCAAACAATGTTAAAAACATGACGCTGATGTTAATGTTGATCAGACGTGTACATCTGACATTTTCGTTCCATTTTCCTTTGGAAGGAAATGGTTTTTTTTAAAACATCAGCACTCTAAAAAGTATGCTTTAGTTATCTGGAGCCTAAACATTGAGCTGACAGTACCAGGCTGCTGAGATGGATGAAGGAGAAGCAAAACCTTGCAATTGTGATGAATTTTGCAAGAAAGAACTGCAAGAAAGTTATATTAATACGAACTTTTAAAACAGAAGTTACATAGAATTTACAGGAAGCAGAGGGTCTGTTGTACGTGTGGACCAATCCATCTAAAATCAACCTGTTTTTACAACATTAACATTATCATGTTAAAATGTTTAATAACTGGATATTTACAATATGAAAAAGTTCAGCAATCCCATATTTCAGCACACACTAATAGAGATTGACAGACCACGTGACTTTCGTGCATTGCATGCCGGGTACTCGTGGCAAAACAATCAAAGCAATGCATCAAACGCAAGCATTTGCAGCACTGTAAAACGTTCATTCTCCCGTTCTAAAACCTTCTTGCGTTTTCTTTCCCCCCCAAAAAAGTTACGTACAAAACGAAGGAGAACAATGCCGGTCCGTACAAAGACAGACTTGATGAAAAGTCAAAGAAAAGATACGAGGAAAAAATCAAAGGAGTGAAAGGGTTAGACCCTCACGAGCACAAAGAGTGGACAAAAGACGTTAGCGTGCTGCCCAACTTTCACCATGCTCATATTTATAATTATACGGTTCTTGGAGTGAGTGCATACACTCATGAAGTTTAGTAACTTCAGGTCACTGCAACAAGCCCAGGTACAGTTTACCGACGGATGGGAACAGGACCTTGAAATGCACCGTGTAGAACGACAGACCATCGTACGAACAAAGGTAAGTTTACCAGTCTCACAAATCGTCTTCATAAATACACATTCGTTAACCGTTTATTAATATAACCTTTGAGCTCAACGGTAATTAATTAGTAGTGGAAATAATTTCTGGTTCGCGTTACAGAAACGTAGCAGTGACAATTCACTATTTATGCACAATAAACAAAGGAGCATAGCGCGACAATTTCTGTTCGGCGCCAGACTTGCTTGTAACCAATTATGTAATGAAAAATGACGTATTAACTACAACAGAAGACTGACCTTTGTGTAAATGCTTGGAGCAGACTAACATGTGAGCTGGAGTGTTCTGGGACGTTATATTTGCTCTTTGAATGGCTGCAATCCAGGCCATCCGTGGCTCTTTGTTACTTCGGAAACATGGCTCGAACAATTTCTCTTCAACGACGTAATCCGATAAAAACCGATCTCTTTACCCGTCGGCTTCCCGTGGCTGTCATGCGACCGGCTATTGCAGTTAATAATACAACAGCTTCTTGCCGTTTTTTGTGTTTCTTTTTATCGCTGTGTAATGTAATTTCAATTGAAAGCCTGCGTGCGCTGGTACCTCTTGCCACGAGTTCCCAGAATCCTTTGCGGTTTTACCCCTGAATGACGTCATATTTTCAATCTCTATTTAAAAAAAAAAAACATCAAAAAAAACCCCAAAACAATTACTGACTGAATATGTTAGATCAGATTCTACAAATAATAATAAAAACATAAAAACAGCAAAAACAAAACAACCAAAGAAATAGAGAAGAGAACATAAATGCTAAAAACAGACGTGTAGTGAGCTCTATTAGTTTCCATGTACTTACCTAGCAGAGCATATGTGCTGTCCATGTTTGTCCCTCTGTAAGCGGCTTGTTTGTAATTGTGTTGCATGTCTGACTGCTTTCTTTTTATAGTATCTCAGTATGAGAGTCTGCTTCTAGTCCTGCCCTCAAACATGTGACATCGTTATACGCGCTCACAGATAGAAGAGATGAGGAAAAATGGGTAACCCAGGTTACAAATGTTACCACGATGCAGCTATAACAAAAGAAAAACCTGAACAACGAATGACATCAAATACAACGTTTGATTACAACAGCTGATTGAGCTGAAAATTAATTGCAATTTTCCTCTGTAGGTCTCCGTGGACCTTGCTTACATCCACAACACTAATGGTTGCATTTAACACGTCATAATCTACGCTCATATACTCATAAAGTAAAAAAATCGTTTGTGGCAATGGTCCTAACATGATGTGGTGGTGTGACCATGAGTTTGGGAACTGTGGGGGAGACCCAAGCCAAACCCATGTGCTGTTACTGTGGCCAAGAGTGAAAGAGAAAGTTTCATGTGCCCCGATGACTGGACAGAAAACCGCTGCAAGTGTTACGCAAGAAAAGAAGGAGAGTATTCATAGTAGGAATTATGACTATGACCGCTGGCCCCAGTCTTCTCTAACATTTGGAATAAAAATGGCTGCGTGGAAATGAACCCTCCAGAGAGGGCTTCTTTAACAGAGTTTAGACTGTTAGACTGTGTTTTAGTGTTTCCACTGAGATCTCAGTGAAGTGGTTTAGAGGATGTGGGGGTAGGGAGGGGGGATCTGGGTTTAGCTCTGCGAAGATCAGTCATTTTATTGGTTCTATATTCAAAACATTGTTCATTCTTTTCCAATGAAGATGATGAAGATTCAGTATGATAAGATAAGGTAACCTTTATTAGTCCCACGCGTGGGAAATTTGGTTTGTTACAGCAGTGGACAGTGCAAAGTTGCACAGAAAAATTAGAAGAAGAAAAAAAACACTGGAATAATATATCCATAAGATATTGTACACAATAGAATAGAATAAAATGAAATGCTATATACAATCGAATAAAATAGAATACAAATGCTATATACAATATGAGTACAATACAACGATGCCAGAAAGAGTACTGCAATAGATGGGTAGACCGAGAACCAATCACAGTTAGTTTTAAAAGGATTCTGGACGTGTGACCATGGTTAGTGATGGATTGTGAAAGACAGTAGTTCCCTGAATTTCATCTGGTTGTCACAATCAACGGAAGCAGGACCCAAAGACAGACACGTGAAAATGAAACTTCTAACGAGCCGTTTATTATGGCTGATTAAGCAGTACAAAAAGAAAAAGGCCAAGTCAAAACACAAGTGGACAAAACCTAAACTGGGGAGATTAGAAACATGAAAAATCCCTAAACATGGAAACCTGACAAAAAAATATCTGAATATCCGAAAGTGTGAAATCCTGGAAACATGGCAGGAACATAACAAACGACCTGACCAAGAATGAATGACAGCAGAACATAAAGGGAAGTGGAAGTACACGGGGAACACCGTTGACACACATGAACATGACGCCTCATGGGAAGCAAAACTAAACACAATGACCACGGAACACGAGGCTGTCAAAATAAAACAGGAAACAGAGACACAAACCTAAGTGGGATAGTTAAGGAGACGATGGGAGACAAAGACATCACCAAAACACACAAAGGGCGAGGAGGACATGACAGACTCGCACACTGAGGATGTGACACTATAGGGCTTTGGAGTTGACGTCACGCCGCAATGCATTGTGGGAGCGCTGCGCCATTTTCGGGGTCTACGAATCAAAACAAACACACTGTGTTGGAACGACGATTACAAGATGCTTAAAAGCAGCTGAAAAGAGAATGGACTGTATAGAGACCGATTTCGTTCAGAGGCGAAGCGGCGGTACTTGCAGAAAATAGCGTGCATTGGAAATGTGGACCCGTATGAACTACGGCCGTGGAGTAGAAACCCTGAAGACCAACTGACGTAGCCTGACATATTTCGTACCTTATCTGTGGAGTCAGCGCGTACAAGTCGTCATTCAAACAAAGGTAAGTCAGCTCGAGCACTGCGAGTGAAATGCGTTTGATTTCCCTGCAAACATTCACATTAGTGCAGCATAAATTCATTCATGAGGGGAAACTACAGTGAGAACATGTGGAGGCTGTTAGGTGGATAACATAGTGAGTTCAGTGCATTGATGTGACATTGTCCTGAAGGATTTAGTTATTCTTTATGGTTAAAGAAATTGCAATGATTTATTAATATTTATTATAAATAATCCTAATTATACATCTTGCTTCCATGTTTGTATCCTGTGTCACTAAAAATACATTTTATTTTAATTTTATACATTGATTAATGACCTGCAGAATCTCCTTATCATATTAAGTGATTCATAATTGTCACTTTATGCTTTCTCCATCTCTAAAGTGATGACATCCTTGCATTACATACTTTAGGTTCATTTTCTGCAGGCAGGTTTCTGACAGAGAACAGGCAGATTTAGAATATATCATGCAGCGTTCTATAAATGGACGCATAAAGAAATGAAAAATTACATGTATGTGCTAACTTTCTAAACACTTTGTTACATTTATGATAAAGTAGATTAAACACATTTATGTCGGCCTTGGCTCATAGTTCTTGTCTTTAAATGAACTTTGTGTGTGTTTCAGGTGCTGCACTCTCAAAGACTGAATGAACCAGCATTGCAGCCACGGGTCACTGTGAGCATCACAGGGAAGGTTGAAGCCGCCCACTGCACCTGTAAGGCCGGAGTCCCGGAGACCTGCAGCCACGTCGCTGCTCTTCTGTTTAATGTAGAAGCAACAGTGTTGATCTGTGGCACAAGGACTGTTACAGATGAACCTGCATACTGGGTTTTGCTGGGTAATGTGACCAAGATACAGCCAGAGGTTGGCCATAAGATAGACTTCTCCTCTTCAGCTGCCCAAAAAAAGGCTCTTGATCAAAACATAAACAGACCATCTGTAGTGACAGGTAAAAGAAGCCGTCCTCAAAAAAGAAAAATCCCACCTGCTACTGTGGAGGAGTTGTCACTGCTATAATGCCATAATGTTTTATCTAGGGGTCTAGATTTATGCCTGTAGTGCACTGCCGTGTAAATAATTAGCATTTACTGAATATGTACTGACTGAGTCCCACTGTTCAAAAGTTGAATAAAGAAACAAACTAATTTTTGCCTCTTTTTTTTTATTTATTAAAACCACTTTATAGAACATCATATCAGGTACAATGATGATGTCATTTATAGTTTACAAATGACAAAATGTTTACACAAAATCATGACAGTGTTTACATGATATCACCCACTACTAACATTACTTTATTTACTGTATCTTTTGAAAAAATACCGCTATTTATACAGCAAAAGACTTAAGAATATTTAACAGGAGCAGGTTTCATTTTTCCCTGGTTTTGTTACCACACTGTTCACCAAACGCAGCAAACCTTCACCATCTTATCCTGAAGGGTCACCTCTTCACCCTCACATGGAAGAAGTAATCTGATTGGCATGGTGGTATGTTTGAAGCAGGTCCCTTGTGTAGCGCTGGAACCCAGTCACGATGTTTCATCCATTTCATAGGCTGGTTTGCTGCAATAATGCCAAATAATTAGCAACTCTATAAATAGAAGGTAGTTCTGCAAAATCACTCAGTAGGATGTTTGTTCTAATTTGCTATGAGCTCAGAGCGCATCGAAAATAAAACTAATAGGCTATAAAGAGTGACATGAACATATTTAGAACTTACCGGAATGAAAATGTCTGGAGCACCAACAGATATTTGGAGATGGAAGAGAACTGGAGCTCGTCTCACAGCTGCTATCCAGGCTAGACGCCTTCTTTTTGTAAGGTCCGCCATATGAGCTGCCTCATGTTGCTTCCAGGTTGGGAAACAATGAAAAGACAAACCCTTTTCAAGCTTATTCTCTTGCCGGTCGTGCGATCGAACATTGCAGCCGACCACACAGCAAGAACAAACCATGGCTGTTGTGTGTGCCTTCGCTCCTTTTTCGCTTGCGCTTTGTTTAGACCCCCGAAAATGGCGGATCGGGCCAAAATCCTTTCCACGCCCACCCCCGTGAGTCAGTCAGTAATAAGCCATAAATATTACTGAATCACTTTAAACCAATAATATAATAATTCCCAGGTCTTGTCCACACATATGTGGGTATTTTGTAAAATGCTGCTTTTTCTCAGTGTTTTGGCCAAAGAGGTGAAACTTTTTAGATGCACAAGGAGAATGCAGATCACCCGACCCTCTCCCCGGCCAGCGGTCTCAATAGACCACAATATCTGAGGAAGATCACCCCCCGCAAGGCAGCAGGACCAGACAACATCCCTGGACAGGCCCTTAAAGCATGTGCAACGAGCTGGCTGATGTTCTCATCTCCATCTTCAACCTTTCCTTCAGCGAGAGCGTCGTTCCTACATGCTTCAAAACCACAACTATGATCCCTCACCCCAAGAAAAGCCCAGCCACCTGCCTAAACGACTACAGACCAGTTGCACTCGCTCCAATTATTGCAAAGTGTTTTGAGAGAATGGTGCTGGCCTACATCCAGAGCAACATCCCAGACACTCTGGATCCCCTGCAGTATGCCTACTGGCCCAACAGGTCCACGTCAGACGCCATCGCTGCTGCCCTTTACTACTCACTCTCCAACCTAGAAACAATGACTCCTGCATCAGGGCACAATTGGTTGATTACAGCTCCGCCTTCAATACTCTCATCCCACACAAACTCATCCACAAGCTGGCAAAACTCGGCCTGCACCCCACCCTATGTGACTGGCTACAGGACTCTTTGACTGGCAGGCCACCATCCATCAGGATCGGCAACAGGATTTCAGCCAGCATTATTACAAACACTGGCGTTCCACAGGGTTGCGTCCTCAGTCCCATCCTCTACACCCTGTACACCCACGACTGTGTCGCCTCCAACAAAGAGAACATCATACGAGGCGGCTTATAGGAGAGAGGTGGCCGGTCTGGTGTCATGGTGTGAGGACAACAACCTCACCCTCAACACTGATAAAACAAAGGAGATGAAAGTGGACATGAGGAAGAAGAGGAGGCCTCACCAGCCGCTGTTTATCCGGGAGCGTGAAGTGGAAAGAGTGAGCAGCTCATCTCAGAGGACCTCACGTGGACACTGAACACCACACAGCTGGTCAAGAAGGCTCAGGAGCGGCTGTATTTCCTGAGGAGGCCGAGGAAATTTGGTTTGTCTGCCAAGATCCTCAGAGGCGTCTAGCAGAGCAGCACTACTGCTACGGACCGCAAACGCCTGCAGAGAGTGATAACAACTGCAGAGAAGATCACCAGGACTCCGCTGCCCTGTCTGCAGAGCATCCAGAGAGGGCAGACTCCAGAGGAGACCCCACACACCCCCAACACGGACTGTTCACACTTCTGTCCTCGGGGCGAAGGTGAAAGTGATGAAGTGTGAAATCTAGAACATCTCGACTCAACAACTCCTTCTTCCTCACTGCCATCAGACTCTTGAACAGCGGAACTACCTCAAATGCAATTTTGCACATCAGGACACTTTGCACATGTTTTTTTGCACATTAAGCTCCTTTGTACATCCATCTACATTGACATCTGCATACACTTGTCTTCACTTACTTATATTTTGTACTTATTTATCTTCCATTATTTTTCTATCCTTATTTTTATCTTATTTATCGCATTCTTTTTAAACTTTACCTAACTTGACATTTGTGTTTGGACAGCAAATGGAGGAATTTCATTGCACAGAGAAATGCTATTTCTTCTGTACATATGACAATAAACACTTTGAAACTTGAAGGTGAGTCCTTCGTCTGTGTGGTTAGGGTCACATCTCCACCCGTTGCACCGACATTCTCTTCACAGCACTTGGGTTTGGCTTTTGCATCGTCATGTGGAGATAATTCCCCAAACTAAAGCTGAAACCTTCATTTAAACACACGCCTGTATGTTTGATCGTAGCCTCGGTGAACCGCTCTATCTACACCAACAGACGGGGTCGAGAGGGCACGTGTAGGCTTGTCTGTATGCACAGTCAGCAAAACCAAAAAGGAAAGCCACGCAGCTAAACGTGCGCTAAACTGCTAAAATCTCAAATGTTGCTGTCTTCATTTGAACAGTAACAGGAGCGACTCTTGAATTAGGCTGTGTGTTTACTTATAATGGAAGCTGTGGTGAAACTCGAGGGTGAAAGTGGTTGTAGGCGGAGGGAGGACGGTGTTTGTTTCTGAGCTGCTCTGTGGGGGCGTCAGGCTGGAACCCGGCGGTCAGAACAAGACAAACACTCGCCCACTCTCTGCTGAACGTATGTGCACGGCAACACGAAGGCTCCAAAGTGGAGGATCATTGCACAAGAAACTGTGTTTGAGTCCAGGGAAACGTGGTGGCTCCAGCTTTGATTACCAGCTGTGCAGCTATGTTTAACTTAGCTTTCATTGTGAAGTTTAATTGATGTTTATTTGCTTTGCTGCCGCTTTGTTGTTTACTGCGGCCCAACGTTGGTATTAAATTAATTAAGCTTTTATCATTTTACCTTGAAGTCTAACTGGGCACAGCTTCGTTACACTTATTTGAGCTTAGCTGTTTTAGTAACCTAACCTGTGCTGACTTGTGCAGAAAGAGGCTTCTTTGTTTATGGTTCTACACATTTTCTCAGCACACAATCATTTTCAAACTGCACTTAATGATTATAAAATACCAGCCTGCACCTACGAGTTATACTCGTTTTTTTGGCTCCGAAATCAAACAGCAGTAAGCTGCTGTTCCAGCTCTCTATGACGCGTTTTCCCAGCTCTTTGGTGTTTTTGTGCCAGATGGCGTGATTGTTTAATTTTCCAGAAGATGTTTCCAGGGGGCCAAATGATTGGTGGAGTTTGAAACCCTTTTAGCTTCGCTGTCAGGTTTAACTTGTTATTGAAAGAAAGTTTTATTATTTGTAATGTGCTCTGTAGATTCAGAGTTACTTTATTTGTCATTTTAGAATATATAACAAAGTTTCTTGCACTGTTGCTAAAAAAAAGTCTCTCCTTGTAAAGTAAAAAACAACAAATGTAATAATAAATATGGCTGTAAATAAAATTTATAGTTAATTTTAGATTCACTAAAGTAAACATTTACCCAGAGGCTTCATGACTTATTTACATCATGTGTACGCTGTCAGTGTTAAACGATATCATGTTTTTTACCATAACTGTTGTTCTGTGTGAGCTGTGACTTTCAAAGTAAAACCTGTGTTGGTGAAGGGGACTCACTTTATGCAGAAAGTATTTTGGACTATAAAGTTAACATTAAGAGAAAGTACTGCATCGTAGTATTACTTCGAGAGGAACTTTGGTTCCTTCCTGTTCATTGAAGCTAAATAACTTCCCAGCAGTGTTTTCAGTCTGGCAGCTTGTGCAGGGAAACATCCTACAGTTTGAAAAGCAGCTTGTCTGTCAGACTGTAGGATGTTTTTTACATTGCGTGGCGGCAGCAGGCACCGAGTTGATCATTAACTAGCCAGCAGAGGGGTGGTAGTAGTCGGGTCCAGGCGCTACGCTGTCCAGCCTGGAGAAGGTTGGTTTGTCTTTCTTTACTTTTATTTTATCTCACCTTTTAAACCCTTTTGATCCCCATCATCTGTCTCCACATCGGACAAAAACCAGGTGAGTTCAAGGATGTCTTCATCTACCGAAACCTTTGTGCATCTGATCTCTAGAGAAAAATTTGCAGTCAGCGACTTTTAACTACAATATCTGTACGTAAGTTCTTACATGTTGAAGTGCACTCTGCAGAGCAGTATGTATATAATGGTGAGCCTGATCCTTTTATGTAGTGATGGTGTATTTATGCGGTTCTGTTCATTCCCTGTTCTGTGTATGCTGCGTACTGCAGCCAAAAGAGGTTCTGAAACAGTAACCTTTAGTCTCCTGGTAAACACAGCAGCCATATCTGAAACGTCAACTGAGTCTGAACCTAGCGAGGGAATATTTACATATCAATAACCCTGAAAGCTTTCATACGGAGGAGCATAGGTGTGCAGATGTTGGTCTTATGTTCCATCTTAAACTGGTCCAGGCTATACCCCGAGTAATGCTGGATGTACCACATGTAGATATACTGTTATCTTTGGTTCCTAGAGGATGAGACACAACTGTCACCACAGGGATGTTCTGGGTTTCCTTTAGCATTCAGAACAGGACGTAAACGCTACTTGTTCAGCGTTTAGGTCCAGTACAGAATATTTCTGAACCAGTTTCCCTGAGCCTCAGGCATAGCTGGACTGGCCATCCGGTGGGCCGATGGTAATTTTTCGTTTTAAATGGGCCGATGTTTTGTTGTTGTTGTTGTCTTTTTTTCGTAACCGTGTAAACAGTGAAAGGTGGCGGATTGGACAGATGCTGACAGACGTGTAAAAATAACTCAGTTGTTTGGTAGTGGCTACAGTGGAGCTTTCACAGATTCAGTAAAATTAGCAAGTGGTGGAGGCCAGCAGGTGGATGGGGGAAAGGGGAGGAGCAGAGACCCGAGGCGGCCGCCGGTCAGACTGTCAGGTGAACTGAACTTCAGGTAAGAAGTTATGACCTGCAGTCTGTCTGGGTCAGATATGAACCAAGTTTAGTTGGAGTTTATTTTCGTTATGCTGACTTTTTACAGTCAGTTACAATAACTCGTACTGCGTGCTAGCTAGCATGACGGAGTTTCTATACAGCTGGGTGGTGCTATGATGTTACTGATAGTGAACTTTATTTTATTCATAAGGTTAGTTAGGAGCTGCCAACCGTCCTGTAAAAAACGGAATCCTCTGGTATTCAGAGTTAATATTACGCATTTCGTATTGAGCTGAAAATAAATGCGATTTGTCCGGTACTTCAGCTACAATAAAAAAAAAGACAAAAAGCTGGAGTTATTCTGTCTTTACGCTGTCAGCTGCCTCTTCTTCTCTCATTCTCCCCCCTCCCTCTCCTGTTTCTACTTCAATCATGAAACTGATCAATGATCAGCTGATTGGCTTTTCTCTCTTGTTTGTTTATCTCCCGCTTTGCGCCAGAAAGAGGAAACTAGCGGAGGTCGCGTTAAACAGCAGAAGCGCCTTTAAACTTGATCAGCTGTTGTTAGAATTTATTTAATATTACTTTCTAGTATCAGCTGATGTTTGTTGGAGCCACAGCTGTAAAAGCTGCTGGTCATGATGTCGGTTTGGTTATCTGGTGAGAGGGAAACATGAAGATGAAACCAGGAGATGTCCTTACTGGATCATCAGAGCTGAACAGGTGATGGAGAAACAGGTTTACCTTTTAGGTGACATGAATGAGGTGAAGGGAAGTTATGAACTGTTTCTGAGAGAGTCTGTGAAGGTTCTCAGTCATCCAGGTCATCGTAGTCAAAGGCGCTTGCAAAGAAAAGCGTCTGGACTTCTTTAAGTTGCTTGAAGATACTCCCACTAGGTTTATATCTGGGACTCTCCACCATTTGACCTTAGAACTGAAGAAGCTTCTCGGATGAGAGGTGAAACGTCTTCAAGCAACTTAAAGAAGTCCAGACGCTTTTCTTTGCAAGCTCCTTTGACTGTTTCTGAGAGACAACTTACACCAGGATCCTTTTCTAAGTAGCTGACAGCAGGTAACTGTGCAGGGGCGGGTCTAGCAAAGTGTTGCCAGGGGGGCAGGTAGGGCATTAACAGGGAGAGGGGGGCACAAAGAAATACTTTTCTTTCTTATTCTCATTTAAAATTTCTAGCTTTTAACAAATAATTATCCGAATCTTACAACCAAAGTTTTCATCTGATGTCAAATTTATAGAAATCCATTACTGTACATAGTAAGTTTTTTTCAGGGTCCCATCATAATTTCTTAGTAAGTACTGTACATGATGCCAGTAGTTTCCCACATTTTCTAGATACTGTGCCAGTACTTTGTGTAAAATGGCATCAAAAAGTCAGTTAAGTTTTATTCTTTCTCACCTGTCTTTCTGTCTCCTTTCACTTTTAAAAGGTTGACATGTTAGAAAAAATATTTTGCCCTGCCATGCTGTTTATTGATGTGGTAAATAAATAGTTTATGAAAATATCACTAAATCTGTCATTTATTATTTTTAATATTCAGTAATGGTCATGTCTCACCTCTAGTCTTCTCTGTCTTAATTTCAGGTTTCCACCACGTGTTGTAGATAGTTCAGGAAGTTAACTCGACCAACTCTTTGGGTTTCGGCTAAGTACTGTTTAGAATTCCAGAACAGGGAGGATGGTGTAGGTTTAAGTTTGTTAGACTGATACATATGTACCAACAAGACAGTATACATCACTGTCACAACGACGTTTGTTTTCATTCAAAGGCTTTATGGCTTTTCCTATAATACCTGGTGGGCCGGTCTCTAGTCAAAATGCCCGGGCCGATTTTTTGTCCCAGCCCAGCCCTGAGCCTCAGGTGTACTCGGGTGTACTCTGAGGTGTAACTCATATACTGTGTTAACATGGTAACATGATTTTTATTCCTAAAACGTTGTTGTTGTCTTGCTCATCACATCAAAACAAGATTGGGATGGCAAAACCAGCGAGTGACATCACTGTAGCTACGTTCTTATTGGTCCAAATGGAAAAAACTACTGTTGGATAATATTTTTTCAGCATTTCTGTAGCTGTGTTCTTTCTGGTTAAAAGACTTAAATTAGTAATAAGGAAAATAACATTTTTTTAAAATAAGAAAGTAACATTTTATAAAGTAAATAAATAAAAATCAATGAATTGCACGCAGTGGGACTTTCTCTCAGGGAAACTGGGTGCCTGAATTCTTTTAATCAGTTCAAAACTCTTTGAAGATCTTAAAAAAGAGTAACTCTGTACACGTATCTGGGATGTCTCCAGTGTCGGACTTTGATGGCTCTTTTCATTTTCATTTTGCTGTTGATGAATAATAATTCTCATTAAAATGAAATATGTTCTTCTTCCTTACATTTTCAGGTTGACTGTTCAAAGATGAAGCTATATCCTCTTCTTCTCTTGCTTTGTCTCTGCCATCTGGGACTCACTGTAAGAAGAACCTCAGTCTAAATAACTAAGGGGAAATACTTTCTGTGTAACTGTACACTAGAAAATAACCCAGTCTATTCTCATGTCTTCAGGAAGAGCCCAGTCCAGCACCTACAAGTGTCAGTATAACAGAAGAAGATGAGGCGTCAGAGGGTGACAGCTGTGGAGGAGCGTTCAGCCCTGAGGCACACAGGGCAATAGGAAAGGCCACCGAGCAACTGGGTTTGCAGCTCCTGGAAAATCTTCCTGTTAGTCCACAGCAGCCCAATGTCATCCTCTCACCGCTCAGTCTTGCTTTTGCCCTCGGTCAACTCACCTTAGGTCAGTTGTGGGTTAGAGGTTCATCTCTTTATCTGACAAACGTTGTGAAATATGATTTGCGAGCACCGTCACAAGACGAAACCTGTGAAATTCTTGATCACTTCCTGAAAATATGAAGATGAGGCACTGAATTTGATGGGGGTCTGGGCTTTACTGTCAACAATGTTAAAAATGGTCATTTCCACCTTCTAATGAAGTTTGATATTTGACTTCGTTGTATCCAGTGCCAGCTGGCTGAAAGTTTGGTTTGAACTTAAAGTGAAGAAGAGAGACAGAATTAATATGAAAATAGGAGAAGCACAACTCCTGAACCCAAAACAACAGAAAGTCTGCCAGTAATTCTGATCTGGTTTTAAATGTGGTTTCATTCAACTACAAAGAAGCTGTTTGTCTAATGTGAGTTTTCTTTTTTCTGTGGCAGTCCACATGCAAAAGGAACAAACATCATAAACACCAACAGCCTACATTTAGTACTTTTCTACACAAGACAGAAGCAGACATGTTGTGATGAAGTTCAGGAGCTGGTATGAAATGTGTTTCTTTGATTTTATTATGTGATCTGATTTTTCTCGAAGGTGCTCGCACTGAGACAGAGAAGCTGCTACTAAAGACCCTTCATGCCCACGGTCTGGCATGCTACCATCATGCACTGGGAAGCCTTGTACCTCATTTTAGCCACACATCATTGGAGGTAGCGGCACGCATGTACCTGAAGCCAGGTATGAGATGATGAATATTGTACTTGTGGTGATTTATCGTAAGATTGGTATAAATCTGGACTTCTATTTGTATTTTTCCTATCCTCTCTCTCAGGATTTAAAGTGAAGGCGTCCTTTGTTGAAGAGTCTCTGCGCAGGTATAATTTACATTTGGGAAAGTATTGCACAAAGTTCCAGAGAAGCAGCCAAGTTTTAATTTTGAGACAAAAGACACTTTTTTGGTGGAATAAAAGGATAAATCTAATTTGTTTCATACGGTCTTGTTTGTTTATGGTTTTACAGTCTTCCAGTTTGCTAGGTGGTGCAACAATGCTCAAAATCAATTAAGATATTAAGAAGAAAGCTAAAGAGGGCCTGAGAGCATGACCAGAAATGTTCACTGCATAATACAAAACGTCATGTTAAAATATATCATTTTAGTTTTGATGCAGGTAAAAAAAATAGGTAGAAATGAGAATAGATACCTCTCTTAAATGTCTGTTCATTACTCTTGTCTTGTATGTGCCATGTTGATATGAATTTTCCAGGTACAAATCACAGCCTGTTCCTTTAGTCTCTATGGACGAGGTCAACCAATGGGTTGAGAATGTTACCAATGGACACATCCCCAACTTCCTAGAAAGTATTCCACATGATGTGGTGCTTATGCTCATGAATGCTGTATACTTCAAAGGTGACCCACTCCACAAAACAAAACTCTTCATTATTGTGTTTTACAGTCAGAGAAAAGATGGAAAAAAGCTAAATCCTTGCTCATTAACAGGACAAATAAATCAAAGTTTTCTAAAGGGAGAAAAAAGCTCTCAGAATTGTGAAAATTGCAAAAAAAAAAAATCTGTCCTGGCCAGGGAGGACATCATTATCAAGAAACAGTACCACTGTCATATAACCAGACAGCACATTGTGCAAACCAGGGAAGCATCTTATGCTATTAATGAGCACTGTAAAGAAAAGCCGTGATACAGTGTGATTATCTGCAGCCGCTTTAACAACTGAGAAATAAACTGAATTTAAGTTGCTAATGATTCTGACTTTTTCCACTTTTCATCAGGTCAGTGGCAAACACAGTTTGACCCACAAGCAACATCAAAGGGAGAGTTTTACTTGGACAGCCAGAACTCTGTGTCAGTGGACATGATGAAATCTGTCCAGTACCCTTTACGCCTGATGTATGATTCCAAACTGGAAGCACAGGTAACACCAACGTCTGGGGTAGCACAACATTTAACAAAGACAGAAACCATGTGACTTGAAAAGCATATTTGTTGTTTGTGATAAGATCTCAAGATTAGTTTTTTTTTTTTAATTCTATAAAAATCGTAAATTTGTTTGTCTCATAGCAGCTGTGGAAGCTCACCTATGCCATGCCTTAATCCTGAGAACCAAAGAAAAATGAATCTTCCTATTAAACTTTTTTTGTGATTTCCTTCCTCTTTGGAGTTAAACACACGAGATATCAATGTAAAGCCCCGGATGTCATCTATTTAATACACCAGGACTTATTAGTCCCAAAAGTTGATTCTGTTCATCTGGACGTAACGTTTTCAGTGGGAGAAACGTTTCGTCACTCATCCAAGTGACTTCTTCAGTCTCAGCTGACTGCAGCTTTGCCCAACCTTATAAACAGTACATTTGCATAATGAGGTCAGTTCCTTGATCATTAATATACAACTTGTCATGCTCACTGATCAGTGGCCATGAGTCCCATTCACAGAGAGTTGGGGAATGGCTGCAATCACAGCATTGTAAGATGGTGACAGATGTACCCTTAGGCCCCCTCCTCGATTCAGAGATGGTCTTTCCCTTTTCACGTAAATGGCCTCCTTGACTCCGCCCTCAAACCAGCGTTCCTCCCTGTCCAGGATGTTACATCCTCATCATTGAAAGAGTGTCCACTGGCCTGTAGGTGTAAATAGACTGCAGAGTCCTGGCCTGACGAGGTCGCTCTTCTGTGTTGTGCCATCGGCTTCGCCAGAGGTTGTTTGGTTTCCCCGATGTATAAATCCTGGCAATCCTCCTGCACTTAACAGCGTACACTATGTTACTCTGTTTGTGTCGGGAGACCCGATCCTTGGGGTGGACCAAGTTTTGGCACAGCGTGTTTTGCGGTTTAAAAGCCACAGAGACTCTTTGTTTAAAAAGGACGTATTAGGATAGGTCTAAGAAATCAAAAGATATAGACCAAAAACAAAAGTACATTACAGAGGACATAAATGAATAGGCTGGTTCTCAGGAGGTTAATCCATGGTCTCATACCAAAGGCAACAACAAAGGTTACAAATGATTTCTCAGTTTCCCATCCAAAGTTGCAAGGCTCATCTTCCAGCCTGTTCCCTTCAACTTTTAGTTTATATGTTGAGATGAAGTTGGGGAAAAGACACAGACAAAATATCATTTTCTCTTGTCCAGGTTGCCAGTTTTCCCTTCAAAGGAAACACCAGCTTCTTAATCATCCTTCCCAGAGGAAACCTGTTGTCAGTGCTTTCCAAACTAAACATCTCCGACCTCTACAGATCTCTACCTCAGGAGAAACTGATGCAGGTGAACTTGCCTAAATTGAAGCTGGAGTACCAAAAGGAGCTCCAGGCGGCTCTGACCAACATGGGTAAGAAACTGAACGAGTCACTGAAGACATCTTGAATTTCGAGGATTTCCTTGGTCTTTGGACTTACAGTTGAGGACAAAATTGTTAGTCCTGTTATGAATTTTGGATGAACACCGAAACAAAATTATTAAACAAACAAACAAACAAAAAACATAGTAGGGCTAAAGTTTTTAGATCTCCTGATACTGACAGCCCGCAGTCACTTGTTGTAGTTTTCAACAAGTCTCATGTACTTCTCCTGAGCAATCCCAGCCCATTCTTCTATGGCAAGTCTCTCAAGCTCCTCCAGATTTCACGGTCTTCTGACATTGACCTTCAGTTCATCACACACACTGGAAGATTTTATATTTCAAATTAAGTTTTTCTGTCAAAAGTGTTTCCATATGGGTGTTAAAGGGGGTGGATGTAACCTATTCAACCCTAGATGGCTCCCTACAATCGTACTGTGGGTGCTCTACAGAGAAACGTTTAGGTGACCTTTGACTAATCAGACAGTTGAAATTCAGTATTTGCAACCACAATAAATGTTGGTTGAGTGCCACTTAAAGTTGTATTTAAACAAAATGGAACAACAGATAGCAGTTGTCCAACAGTAAAGTTCAGAATTTATTGACTCTTTATGAAACCGTGTAGCTTTGAGGTCAACGTTATGGAAGTTGCGATAACCACAGATTGTACTGGCACCCTAACATAAACTAGTTTGTCAGCACCACTCAGAGTCAGGATGGGTTTTATTTTAAAGATACTGCACAAACTTCAGAATGCTGATATGCTCACTTCTCTTGTCTGTGAAGGTTCTCACTTCTCTTCATTGCATCCACCACATTGTCTTTTAAAGGCTTACATGAACTCAATTATTCACTTGCACACTTTAACACACAGAAACACATGTACAAAAACTTAAAAGCCTTCGAGCAAGACAGGGTAAAGGTACATTTTTTATGCCTTAGTTTAGATTTCAAATTTACCTTATGTGATTTGGCTTTGACCGTTGATTGTACTTGAGTGTACATATATATATATATATTAGTGCTGTCAATAGATTTAAAAAAAATAACTAATTAATCTTACAATTTTCTGTTATTAATTGCAATTACTTGATCAATAGCCTGGCTCCAATTACATTTTTTCAACTTTATATTTTAAGATTGTAGCAGACATTTACGCAATTCAATGAAGTAAATGCAGAATAAAGACAAAGAATTTATGCTGGAATTCAAAGAGAGTTTTAATAGTTTTCATCAATCTTTAACACAGTGAAAACTTACAAAAAAACCTTTAACCCTTTAAAACCGGTCAGAGTGGCACGCTCTGTTTTGCGTAACTATTTTTAAATCCCGGTAGCACTGCAACCACGTAAGCTAGCGCAATAATTTTTTTTGCATATGAAACGGGAGGAGTTGTATTTACATCTTATGCCATCAGCTTGTCCTAGGTCACAGTTTTCTTCCACATATAGCTTTGCAAAAACTGCATAAAAAGCGCTTGCAGCAACAAAAACATAATATTCCAGAAACACGCTTTGCCGATCCGATCAGCTGTTCGTAACACTTCCTACGTTGGAATAGACGTCAGCACAAACTATCATAGGTCTGCCATTACCTGCCCCAAGTGACGTCATTTTTGCGGAAATGTAGTTTTTTACCTTCAGGGCTTTATGAGCCTATACTAGTGTTTTTAAAAGCCATGTT
Source organism: Perissodus microlepis (assembly GCF_051167445.1). Lineage (NCBI taxonomy): Eukaryota > Metazoa > Chordata > Actinopteri > Cichliformes > Cichlidae > Perissodus > Perissodus microlepis. The sequence continues at coordinate 32,552,285 of NC_140470.1, read as the reverse complement.
TAACTTTATGACTTTCTGTGTCATTTCTGGGATGCTTAGGACTCATATTACGCTGCTGGAAATAGTTTATTTTGATGCATATGCTGGTTTTTTTGCAAATTTGCATTATAATATTTATTTTAGTTTTTCCTGCAGTATATAAAAATTGGTGTATTTAAAAAATAAAACTATGAAGACACTCAAAATAAATTTCCTGTGGTGGGAAACTATTTTGTGCAACTTTTTTGTATTTACAGTTTTGAGGGATAAACCTAAATTAGTTTTTTGCAATTTATGTAGTTACTATGCACTTAATGCAGACATGTTATTAAAATTTGGGTTATAATGGTTGTATTAATGTATAGCAACTTGAAATGCTCCCAAAAATTACACTACAGCATGTAAAAATATAATATAAGCTCTGGTGGACTTGGTACTATGGTAGGTCTTAAAGGGTTAAGGCCACCAACAGTGACCGAACCCAGGCCTAAAGGTTAAAGTGAATACCATAACAATAAAGGGTGCACAAAACTCAGTATTTAAAACACAAAAAGACCCAGAATGTTGAACATTTTTCACTTCAAAGGAGCGATCTGGCTTAGTCCTTCTTTGCACTCAGCCAGTTACTGAGGCAGACTATTCTGTTTACATTGTCTGATGACAAAGAACCACGCTTCTTCTGAATGATGTGATCTGAGAGTGAGAGTAATCTCTCACAAGGCACTGTGGTAGCAGGGGTTGACAGGTATTTGCGTGCAATAGGTGCCAGCCTGGCATGTGCTCCTTCTCTCTTTAACCACCACTGTAGTGGACACTCTCCTATGTCAGTTTTGGGCTCTGCTTTGTACTGATTCAGACAGCGGTCTATAGCATCTTCCTCTTCCTCCGTATCTGAATCAGAAGAACCCAGCAAACAGATGGACATCTTGCTCTTCTTTGGTGATGGTTCCTCTGTTGTCTGAGCAGATGGTTGGTGTGCATCTCTGCCATCAGAAGGTCATGTACTGAAGCCCACACCCTCTCTTCTTTCATCTTTGGAAAGGCACGATCTTCAGCCATGTGAGATTGCTGCTGTCCCTCTGCTGAGCTAGGTCTGTGGTAAAAACCTTCTTAAACCTCAAAACATAGACTGGGTCATCATCTGAGGGCTCCATAATCCTGAACAAATGACACAAGGCTGGAAGAACCATGGAACAGGAGACATACCGCTCCCCCCAGCAGTTCGGTCACATATCTGCAATAGAAAGATCAAGTCTGTATTTTTCTATTAACCACACAGAGACAAACATAAATACCACATATGAAAATACACAGAGAGGTGGAGGTGGGGAACATACTTGAAGACAAAGCTAGAACACAAAGATAGACACACAATCATGAGAAACAAAATGATTTACCTGCAAGGTTCAAGTAGGTCCTCCAGCTTTTGCAGTCTGTCAAGCTCCTGGTCAGTCAACACCTTGCTGTTTTGCTGAGTCAGGATGGCGGTCAGCCCAGATTTGTTTCTCTGGATCCGCTTCATCATCTCTAGGGTGGAGTTCCATCTTGTTGGAACGTCCTGAACAAGCGGTTCTGTTTGATGTCCATGTGCAGCTTGCTGTGCCGTTAATTCCTGAGCGTTTGCGGGACTATGCTTAAAATGTCTAACAATCTTGCGACATTTGGCCAGAGCCCTTTCAAATGCGCTGTCATTAAGAGAAACTGTGACCGTTCTTTGCAGAATGTGGGCCATGCAGGGCATGTGTTCAAATGGAAGTAGTCTGGCAGCTGCAACCATGTTACGAGCACTGTCGGTGCCAAGCGTGGTTAGCTTGTCCTTGAATTTCCATTCGTTTGCAACACTCAGAAAATGGTCAGCACACGCCTCAGCATAGTGTCTCTCTTCAGTTTTACTTACTGTTAGTGCAAACGATTGCACAGTCCAGTCGTTATCAATAAAATGCGCCGTGACCCGCAAGTAATTATCACTGTTCACCGAAGTCCAGTGGTCTCCGGTGAGAGCGACGTTCCTTACTTGCACAAGCTTGCTGGACTGCTGAGCTCTCATACAAAGTGTGCAGTCTCGACGCAATGGTTCCTCTCGAGGGCAGATTGTAACACACATCTCCTGATGCAGCGCGAATGACTTCTCTCAGTCCATCATCTTCTACTATGCTAACTGGTCGGCAGTTTTAGCTATCCAAACAACCAAGGAATTGGTTAATTTTTCTCTCACATTTTTTGTTATTCGTCCACGAGCACCATACTCCTGAAGCATTGACTGGCGAGGTCCCGTAGAGGCGGATTCAGTCGGGTGTTTTGCTCTCAGGTGATACGCCACTGATGAACTGCTTCTGTGGTGCCTGAATTCAGCTTTGCAAATTGTGCACCTTACTCTTGTTTTGTCCAACAAGCCATCAGGCAACTTCTTAAAGAGAAACTTTCCACCCAGAAGTCCGCCCTCGTCCATGCTTGCGTGTGTTTGCTATTGTTAGCTAGATAGTAGCATGGTGTCACTTCGCCTTCTAATCATTTCTGTCAGGCCAAACGCCAGCATAGCACATTGCCCCTCTTCCAGAGGTGCTCATGGATTTTTTTTAACGCGTTAAACATTTCGCATTGATCTCAACAATTAACGCGTTAATTTTGACAGCACTAATACACACACACACACACACACACACACATATATATATACACATATATACACACACACACACACACACACACACATATATATATATATATATATATATATATATATATATATATATATATATATATATATATATATATATAAAATGGTGGTGGCTAACCAACCGGACATAGTGGTGGTAGACAAACAGAAGAAGACAGCCGTAGTGATCGATGTAGCGGTTCCCAATGACAGCGACATCAGAAAGAAGGAACACGAGAAGCTCAAGAAATACCAAGGGCTCAGAGAAGAGCTCGAAAAAATGTGGAGGGTGAAGGTAACAGTGGCCCCAGTGGTAATCGGAGCACTCGGTGCGGTGACTCCCAAACTAGGCAAGTGGCTCCAGGGGATCCCGGGAACAACATCAGAGATCTCTGTCCAGAAGAGGGCAGTCCTAGGAACAGCTAAGATACTGCAGGACCCTCAAGCTCCCAGGCCTCTGGTAGAGGACCCGAGCTTGGGGATTGACTGCTTGTAGGGATCTCATAATTAATTATAATTATGAGAAATTATTGTCCTTAAAAATGTAAAAGGTTGTACTTTTTTTGTGCAGATAAAACAAAAAAACTAGTGCTGTCAGCAATAATCTCGTTAAAATGACCTTAACGCCATAACTGCATTAACGCGGCAAATCTCCGTTAACGAGTTACCGCGGATCACCCCGTGCATGGGGCTGGACAGCGTCAACGCGTTAGTGTGGTAAGCTTGTTAACGCGTTGATGCCGTGCAGCCCCACACACGGGATGATCATTTTAATGAGATTAACAGTGACAGCACTACAAAAACATATCAATTTCTAAAATGGAAACCAAGAAGGAGTGCATTCTGAAAAACCTTTTAGTTTTTCTCTTTTTAATATTTACTATTGCTCATTAACAAGTATAAAGTATTTCTTCTCTGATTATGGTTGTTATAATCTATATGTCTGACTTAAAATTATTGGTTGGTCTTTTACTTTTTCCATTCTTGCTTTTCTTTACACTTGCAGTCACTGCTGGATGGCTGAGAAAATAAGCTGGCCACAGCAAAGTTTTATAGGAGATTGGGGGTGTTCCATTTTGGGATGTGAAATGTTTCATTCTTTGCTTGTCAATTACACTGAATAGACAAAGCTAACCACTTTTTCAAATGTTATAACCAGTCAATAGTTTTCATTTATCATTATGTTAGAGGGAGTTGTTGTGCTGTCCAAGGTTTACTATTGGCAAGGTTATTACCTCTGTCTCTCCCTCCTCCCAGTAAATTATAATCTGGTCTTTAAGTGATGACGTGATGAATCCTGCTTCCGGGCCCAAACTACCCTGCGTTTAATAAGGCTTTTGTGTTTTTAACATGTTTATATCTTGTTCTATTTAATCTCAAAAAGCCCCTAAAAACAGTCAGTAATCACAGTCGGCTTCTCTCGGTTTTTATTACTGCTAATCATTTTACAGCTCAGTTTTTAAAACCTTACGCTGTAACTACAGCCCAGCCCATGCAGCAGTATATTAATGACTAACCTCATATTGTGGATGGATTATCTCAGTTGTTCTCCTGGCTGAAGTTTGGTCCGTTTACAGCATCCTGCCATGCGATTGCATTTGTCCCTAACCATCAGGAACCCTCATGTGAACTTTTACCGAGTGGAAAAAAAGTTAGCGTTCATCCTCCACCTTCACTGTGTTTATGCTAACATAGCTGTGTTGCTAGCGATCATGTAGCACATCATTATATACCAGCTAGCCAAACTTCAGTAACCCTACAAACGTCACTGCTGTTTAGTTTTCTGTCTTCATTTATGTTGGAAGTGATAGCAGAGCTGTACGTTTGAATTTTTCAGAAATCTCTCAGTCAGAACATGTTATATTATATTTAGATGGGAGCTAGTGAGCTAACTTCCTGCTAACTTCTATCTTCGTTAAATTTAATAAATTCTGTTCTCATGGATGCCTGGATCCCCCATCCCCCATCCCATTCGCATTCGCTTGTCCTTTTCAGGGTCGCGGGGCGAGAGGCGGGGGTACACCCTGGACAGGTTGCCAGTCTGTCGCAAGGCTAACACACAGGGACGCACTCACATTCACACCTATGTGTAATTTAGATATTTCAATTAACCTATCCCCACAAAGTGCATGTCTTTGGACTGTGGGAGGAAGCTGGAGTACCCGGGGAGAACCCACGCAAACACAGGGAAAACATGCAAACTCCACCCCAGCCTGATGGTGGAATTGAACTCAGGACCTTCTTGCTGGCAACAGTGCTAACCACCGTGTTAAACTTAATTTTTACACCTGGTAGAGCAGCGACAGTGATCATTTTATTACAGATGAAAGAATTTAGACAGTTTTTCAACTCTCAGTGATCCAGCAGTGTTCGTTTGATTTTGGGACCTGCAGCGGAGGTCAGACGTCAGACTTAAAGACCTTGATTTTACCGCCAACCGCCAACTGACTATTACTCCAGTTCAGCGTTCATGTTGGTCCTGAGAATGAAAAAAAGAGCCAAACTTATGAAATTGTGTGGTTCCACAAGTTGTTGTTACCTGCAGGGACTGACCAAAACTTGTTAGTCTGAAAGCGTTTGACATTTTTCTCTCTCTCTCATTGTATCTATCAGGCCTTGGCTCTCTGTTCTCTGGTCCTGACCTCTCTGGGATATCGGACCAGCCCCTCACGGTGACCGGCATCCGGCACGCCAGCACAATAGAACTCAGTGAAGAAGGTGTCGAGGCCTCGGCCACCACCGTTGTAACCTCCATGCGCTCAGTCTCCATGTTCTCTGTAAACTCCCCTTTTCTTTTTGCTCTCGTCGATGACACCTCCCTGACCCCCCTCTTCATGGGCATCGTCACAAACCCTGCCCCCGACAACCCCATGCTGAATGATGAGTCCCACAACAAGCAGTCATACAAACCCATCTCTGGTAATGGGAATGATACTATAGACTTCCCTGAGTTTTGAACTGTGTAAAGTTAAAGAAAAGATTTTATTTTGGGAAAACAAACAATTTAGATTTGCTTACAGTAAGGGACTGGAAATCAATATACATGTAAAAGCACTTCTAAAGTTCATTAATTATACTTGATGTCTTATTTGTTTTATCCTAACTCCTTCTCTGTAAAGCAAAATTAGCTTATTTTCAAAAGTGTCAGTCATTTTCCCTTTAAAGCAGATTTAAGGCCCTTTCACACTGGAAGCAGCACATGCAGCGCTGTGCTCTGAAACACATTCAGTTCTATTGTTTGCACTGCACAATAACGGTTTCCTGCTGTGCCAAGGAAAGCGCCAGCGCGGCAGCGTGAGTACACGTACATGCCGCGGTCAAAGTTCAAAGTTGAACTTTTCTAGCTAGCGGTGAGTGCAGTGCATACCGCATCTGATATGAAAGTGCATTTAGAATTACAGCAGAGGAAGCGCCTGGTGTTCACAAGATATTGTAGATTAACAAAAAATACAGATGCAGGAATCGGTTGTTCCAAAAAGTTCATGCAAAAACTTTTAACAATGACATTTTAAAACATTTTAGGTTTCTGATGAAGTGATCAGTGACTGCTGGTGCATTTCAGAGCTTTACACACAAATTCATAAAAGTTGTTTGATACAAAAAAACCGTTTTCCACAAAAATTGTGCATCATGAATGTTGTTTTCTTACAGAAGTTTCATTTTTAGTGTGTTGATTTTATTTTAAGAGATGAAGTGGAATAAACAAAAAAGCTAACACACCTGTTACAGAGTAAAAATTACCCACACACACCCAGAATGTATAATTCACATTTTATCATGAAATAACCTACAGATGATTTTTTGTACAATGCCTGTATGCTGCAGGTTTCAAAGGTTTAATGTACTTCGTACTTTAACAGCCACTTTCTGTGTATGCAGCTTTGAACTGACCTGAAAGAATGAATGTTGGCATAGTTTCAAAATCTGGCTTATGTCTCTTGTGCATCTTAATGATTTTTCCTGTAGTTTACAGGTTACTTTAAAGTAATCCGTCAGTCGTTCTGTTGTCTCAAAACACAGAAACAGATTTTTTCAGAAATTTAACTTAATCAAAATCCAGTGTGAGTGACAGAACAAAAGAGAAGGAATGTGGCAGGCTCACAGTTTAGCGGAGGCAGTTAGTCACACACGGTGCAGTTTTTATAGATCATTAGTTTCCCTATCAATGCTAGCGAGAGCATTCTCATTCTCAATGCGTAACATACCGATGATTTGTCACAGAGGTACCCTTCTGCATCCTTATGAGACGCTCCGGATTCTCTTTTGAATCCAACAGAATGCCGCTCACGGCTCTAACACACGCTTGAGCAGAGTTTCCAGTCCTCCAATCCAGCCCTAACCATAACCATAACTTTAACTGTATCAGTATTTTCCAAAGGGATTCGGGATCAGAATGTAAAACACTTTTACATGTATGGATTCATTGGCTCTCATGCCTTTGAACATGTAACATACCTACGATTTGTCACATAGCATCAGTATGTTATATGTTGTGGTGCTAGCAGCCACATTAGCCACGCTAGCAGGGTTTTCTTATTGCTGTCATTGACTCGCTGCATTGTCAGGTCACAGAAGTGCAAAGTCAAGACTCTGTATAACAAACAGGCCGCAATGATTTGATATCAGATGTTGAAAGAGAGACATTGCATGAAAAATATTATCGACACTAAAAGTTGGGATGGTGCCAAAAAATAAATAAATAAATGAAAGATGCTGGAAAAGAAACAAAAGTAACAAGTAAAGAAATGGATGGATGGGCAGCCAATCAGGTTCATTTTCAGTAGGTCAGTAGACGGTTCATTAATCTACAAAAAACTGCATCTAAACATCTACAAATACAGCTACAGAGTAGTGCTCATCAACGTTAACAGTGAAAACTGAATATCTGATCAGAGTATATTATATCATCAAAAGATTTGAACAATCTGCAGAAATCTCTTTACGCACAGGATGAGGCTGAAAATCACTGGCTGCCCATGACCTTCAGGCGCTCAGCAGCACTGTGCAGAAACAATGAATTTAATAAACCAAAATAAAACAACAGTGGGACATGTAGTAGAGAATAAAGACAGCCAGATCAGTCACAGGTGAAGAAGGTGCTTTAACCAAAGTTTGAAGGTTTGATCAGGAACAGATGACAGATTTTTATCTGCCAGCAGGACCTCACATCTCCAAACAAATTTCCCACGTGTGGGATTAATAAAGGTTATCTTATCTTATCTTAAAAACAGTGGAGGAGATATGTCACATCCTGGACGACAGCAGTGTTCTGATAATATAACTGACAGTTTTCATTCTTTTGATTCAAATGCACTCTGGGTAAAAGGGGCGGAGCATGAACACCTCCAGGTTTTTTTATGTAGATGCAAACTTTGTGTTTGAACAGCACTTGGACCACAAACAGGCACAAGAATGTGCACAGAGACGTGTGGTGGCCAGAAACCATCGGTGGTGTCACATGATCACATACGTCTTTCATCTACAGTCTTTGCTTCGCGTCAGCTGATTTCTCTGAAACACTCCTGAGCTGTTGTTTCTTTGTGTTCTCTCAAAACTTCAATTATTTTTAAGGTGCTTACACTTTTTATTAAATACCAGAATTTTTTAAGCTTCGTTTTTTTCTGGATCTATGCGCGCTCCCGCTGCCTCTGCTGGCAGCAGCTGGATGCGCGCCGCCGAGGGTGCCGAGACAAGAGGCGTCAGCGGGGTGGAAGACTCACTTTCTGAGCTGGCAGAGAGACGCTGATCGACGTGGAGCAGAGAGCAGAGAGGTGAGTGACTCTCGCTGCACTAGATACATTTCTGCGCTTTTTACGCACAAATTTGAACTTTTTTTTTGCATCGTTTTATTTGCGCCAGCTGGAATAAAAAGTGTAAAACTTTGACATATTCGTAGCAGCGCAGCTCAGCTCAGACATGAAGCACAGGAAGGTTTTCTGCAGAATTCAAAGCGCTTTGATTCAGACTTTGTGAAAAACTTGCTGTTTCTCAGACACGCTGCGTTTTTCCTCCTGTTCAGCAGCCAATCTGGGCTTTTCCACTCAGCAGGTTATATAAGAGCAGCAGGTCAGAGTCACTAAAACCAGGTAGACGATCATCAGCTTCGGTCTGTAAGGACATTTTTAATTTTTCTAAATTCTCATTGTTCGGATAAAACGGATGATTTTTAATAAGTTTGCAGGTTTGAGGTTATTTGGGGTTGTAAAGAATTTAGTGCCAAGAAAAACATTTCACTGTGGAATATGTTCAGGTTAGTGACCTGGACTTTAAAAATCCCTGATGTGATATCAAAGAGTTCACAAACAGCCAATGAAAAAACTTTCCAGTGAGGACCGGAGACAAGTCAGTGCAGGAACAGGAGCGCGCTGAGTCAGCTGGTCTGCAGGGGCGGGGGGATTAGCGCGCGAGCACACACACACACACACACAGTAGTCCAGGATGAGACGTCAACTACGTCACCTCTCTGCACTCGTTTACACTGACGTGTATCGTTCAGCAGAAACACTGTTGTGTATCTCGGGGCGCGTGCGCAGGTATTCTTATCCACGCACTAAAGGGACAAATCATTAGGTACAGCTCACCCAGCCCTCAGTTTGTCTCTGCTGCATCTTGATGCATCTCAATCATCCAGGAAAGTAAATCTCCAAAAGTTGATTCTGTTCATCTGGACGTAGCGCTTTGTGGGAGAAACGTTTCGTCACTCATCCAGGTGACGTCTTCAGTCTCAACTGAAATCTTATAAACAGTACATTTGCATGATGACTGAAACCAGCCCTGACCTCACAGCCCATTGTTCCTTCAGTGGGCTGGTTTCAGTCATCATGCAAATGTACTGTTTATAAGTTTGGGGGAAACTGCAGTCAGCTGAGACTGAAGAAGTCACTTGGATGATGACGAAACGTTTCTCCCACAAAGCGCTACGTCCAGATGAACAGAATCAACTTTTGGAGATCTCTGCTGCAGTTTTCATTAACCCTGACCTCGGACTCACGGGCTCGAGCTTCCTGTCACTCCCTGTCTCACATCTCCAAGAAACCAGTTTGAGATGATCTGAAAGCACAGATTCTTTTATTTCTCTCATAAACGTTTAAAAGATCTAACTGACGACATGTTATCTCTGAGTTTATGAAGCTGTAGGAAAGAAAAGATGAGACACACTGCGACGATCAGGAGGTTAAAGAAGAAGAAAGCATCTGGGTTTTCCATCAGGCCTGTGGTTTGTGGTGTGTGTGTGTGTGTGTGTGTGTGTGGTTTTAGGTTCAAATGACAGACCTCTGTTTATGTAAAAGCACGAGCAGCAGGTCCAGATGTGTGTGGAACAAAGCAGGCCGTGTGTGTGTGTGTTCCTGTCTAGCTATCTTTGTGAGGACCGAAATCTGCATCCTACTATACTTGTGAGAACCAACAGTCACTTGTGAGGACACACACACACACTGGTCCTCACAAGTCTGAAGACCTTTTTGAGGCTCAAAATGTGGTTTTAGTGTCAGGGTCACAATTAGGTTATGGTTAGGTTTAGGGTCAGGGGCTAGGGAAAGCATTATGTCAATGAAGGTCCTCACTAAGACAGCTGAACGGGGTTGTGTGTGTGTGTGTGTCAGACTTACTCTTTCATGAACACTGAGCTCAGACCTGAGATCATGATTTGTGTCCCGATGAGCAGCTCAGAGTTTGTTACATAACCTGCTATAAAGTTCACAGAGTTTCCACAGCTCGGAGGTTTTCTGGCTCTGACTCTAATCTTTGTCTTTGAATTGTGTCTTTGTTTTGGATAATTTCGTCTCTGTAGCCTCTGTGGCGGCTGAACTTGTTTTCTGTACTCGTCCTCTGGACTCGGTTTGGCTCAGCCTTTCTTTGCACTTATGGCATTTGGTTTGACGCAGAGGGTATCCCTGCCTGAGGAACAGCAGCTGTGTGATGAAATATGGTTCATTTCCTTCTCTGTTTGAGGAAATGTGTGAAAACTTGTTTCCTTTTGTTTGGATTTCAGGATGAAGGGAACGACTTTCCTGCTGCTTTTTGGAGTCGTGCTGAGCTTCTGTGACGCTCAGGTATCAACATCTGCCATCTGCACATATTTTCTAGGCTTCTGTTTCCTCAGTTATGTAATTTACATCCCCAGAGCCAAAACGCTGGAGCCACAGACAGTAAAAAAGATGGATGTATCCAATGTCACTCCACCCACTGGTTTGATTTATGAAGCCTTGAGGTGAGCGTCTTCGCTCTCTCCTATTCTCACTGTAAAGCCGCACACTGATTGGCTAACTAATCTAAACCACGAGACAGACTTAAAATGAGCGAACGCGCCCATAAAGTGTCAGACGTCTCTGCAGCGCAGTCCCTCTGCAGACAGTCGCCCCCTGGTGGCCTTTAGAAAGAGCGCAGGTTTCAGATGCCTTCACTGGAAGCTACATCCATCTTTAATCAGTCTGTGGCTCGGACTTTGAATTTTAAAACATGTTTGAATTTGATTGCAGCAACATGCCTTAAAAAGCTGCGACATCAACAACACGAAGATGAAACATTGGTGGAAAATCTCAGAGCTGATGAGGTAATTTAGTGATGTGACTGTGTGTAAAAATACCACCTCACCATGCCCTCAAGGACGAGCTTTGACGCTTCAGGGTAGATCAATGAAGACGTGGTTTGACAAACATTAGAATGGTTTCTGGGTTTTTCCAAAGGTGGCTGCACAGGCTGAGACCACCCTCAGTTTAAAAAGAGCTTCACGGGTTTATGAGCAACATTTGCTGCCATCCACATGATGTTTGCTTCAGAGGAGCCCTGTCTGTCTGAGAGTTATCGGTGGCACGAAGTTTTAAAAGTTCAGTTAATCATGAAATCTTTCCATCATTGGTCCGTTGCAGTCTGAGACCGGCGGCGAGGAGGCAGCCGGAGAGGAGGAACACATGGAGCTCTTCACGACTCCGACTACAAAGATGGGTGCTGCCACCTCCGACTTCGGTTACAACCTTTTCCGCGTCCTGGCGAGCCGCGACGCTTCCACCAACGTCTTCCTGTCCCCGCTCAGCGTGTCCGAGGCGCTGACTCAGCTGTCCATGGGTGAAGACACAAACACACAAACTCAGTCCAAACCCGAGCTTCGGCCAGACTGGCTCAAGGTCATTCTGTTTGCTGCTCCCAAAAACACCGTCACTGTCATGGGACCAGTTTTGTTTTTTCTCCATTGTGAATTATTCAGTCTGTTTTTGTACTTCCACAATTAGTTTTCCTCTGTTCACTTTCAACTAAGCTAAGATTGTACAACAGCGCCACCGTGTGGAGGAGGTGGACACAAGGGCCTTAGTGGAGAATATTAATTTAAAAACAGAGACATTCTTACAGTAAAAGTGATGCCCACGTCTGTTTCTCTAATGAATAAAACAGTTGTGTCAGAGGTTTGTGACCTTAACACAAGCCCTCCTGTCCCTCTAGGAGGATCTGAGCATGCTCAGAGGCAGCTGTACAGGGCCCTGAGGTACCACACCCTGCAGGACCCTCAGCTCCACAACACCCTGAAGGACATGCTGGCCTCAGTCAGGACGGCGGGGAAAGGCCTGAGTACCGCTGCACGCCTGTACCTGGCGAGACGTGAGTTCACGTTGGGGTTGGGATGGAGTCTAAACATCAGCTGTGACTTTGCAGCTAAACCAAAACAACAGAACACAAATTCAGCTCATTTCTTTTCTATGTCCTGCTTCAAGTTTTCATTCCTACTCCTCCGAAGGAGCTTAGCATGATTTATAAAAACAAAAGGTCTTATTTATTTGATGTGTTACACAGAAACTTCAAAAAGGCCAATGAAAGGTGCAGTTGTAGTCCTGTACTGCCTCTTTAGGGACCTTATCCATTAAACCCAACATTTCTGGTTGGCTTTCTTCTGGAAGCCCGCTGAGGGGCAGCGTCTGGTGCGTGAGCTGAACCCGATAACCATAGGAAAAAAATGTGTTTGGCTCAGTTGTGTTTCAACCTTCTGGGAAGAGTTCTGGTAGAAATGTGAGGAGAAAAAGTCAACGTGAGCAATAAAACCGTCAGAAGCCTAAAAAGGATTTTGGTGTTTAGTTGTTAAGAAAACATTGCAGTTTCATCAGATGCAGCTAAGTGAGCTAAGCACCTTCACCTTATCTTCCACCGTAATTTAATGTTTGAAATGTTTGGACTGAAATTTGTGACTGAGACAATAAACTCTTCATGAACTTGTTTACAGAGGAGAGTGGGAGTAAAGGAGCCAGGTGGAACTGGTGGTTGCTCGCTGTCTCTGTGTTTGAGTCTTTACTGTGAGATCCTAATGTTCTCTCATGTTGTCAGGACTTCGTTTGAAGCAGGAGTTCTTTGGTCTTGTGGAGCAGCAGTATGGAGTTCGCCCCAAGGCGCTGCTGGGAGGATCCAAAGATGTGAAAGAAATCAACGATTGGGTGTCTCAGCAGACGGGCGGGAAGGTACAGCGCTTTCTGACCAAGCCCCTCCCTCGTGCCGCCGGCATGAGCATTGTGAGCGCCGCCTACTTTAAAGGTACGTCTTCAGCTCTGCAGACACAGATATCTACGAATTAGTTAGAATTATCATATAAATAAAATCCATACGGTGAGTCAGTGATCAATATTACTTATCAGATAACTGTAATAGTTTTTTCCAAAATGCTCGTGTATGGGTTTATGTGTAGGTGAAGTGATCGGCTCACATGTTAAATGCACCTGAACTTTGGGGCACCTGACTAAAGTTTTTAGGAATGGGCCTAACTCAGAGAGTTGACTATAGACCGATCGCTGCTACAAAGTGACCTTTATCTGTTTAGCGAATCTTGGAAAAGATGAAACAAATTCAAAGTGTATGGTTGTGTATCCATGTCCTCTGCCACTGAAACCATGAACAGGTTCTGACAAGTGACTGATCCTCAAAGTGAGTTTCAGCCATGATGAATAATGGGTTAGTTTCCTGTCCTAACAGGGAAGTGGACGACTCGGTTCGCTCGGAGTGGAGGGCTGGAAAACTTCCAGGTGGATGGCGCAGCACCTGTGCGCGTTCCCATGATGCAACAGGATAACTACCCAGTGAAGATGGGGGTTGACTCGGACTTAGGCTGCACGGTGAGCGTGATGAATAGCTTTAAACGGAAGCAGGTTATTATCCAGTTTCATTTATACAAATTTAAATGGACTTTACTGATAATGCAAAAGAATCACATTTTTTATGAAGGAAAAAATAATACAGGGTTGATATTTATTAATAAAAACAAAGGCAGAGAGGAAAACGCTGCTGAGCTCCTGATGATGGCAGAGCAGATCTAACAGAGCCATTCTACTTCCTTTCATTCATCCCATTGTACAAAAATAGTTCTGCAGTTCAGCCGTAGATGCAGTAGGGGGCACTAATGAGCTTATACTTAATGAATAGAAGTGGATAGAGCTAAATGACTAAAATAGTTTTATCAGGTCTTTGACAGACATTTCTTATTAAGTTTTAAAAAAAAAATCAAACAAGAATTCACGGCAGCTGTCTCTGAACGATGGCTACAGTAGCGTAACTGCAGCACATTTCTTCATGTTTTTCTCCTCGTTCAGATCGCTCAGATCCAGATGCAGGACGATGTCAGCATGTTCATCTTCTTGCCCGAGGATGTGACCTCCAACATGACCCTTGTGGAGGAGAGTCTGACCTCTGAGTTTGTCCAGGACCTCTCCATGACTCTACTTCCTGCCAAAGTGTCCATTACTCTGCCCGTCCTGAAGCTCAGCTACTCCACAGACCTGCTGCCGCTGCTCGGCGACCTTGGTCAGTTTGATCCACCACGTTTTTTACTCGAGGGTTCTAATATAGGACCATACTAGTATTTATATATCAATGCTGAACTGTCCATTCAGGAAAAAAAACACTCATGAAGCCGTAGTAGTGTAGGCTTTTTCTGCTGATTGATTAACATGGTCGTCCTCCTCCTCTCCCTCTCGGCAGGTCTCTCTGAATGGCTAGACAACCCAGAGCTGGAGAAAATCTCCACTCAGGCTGCCAAACTTATTTCTGTCAATCACAAGGTCACGATGGAGACGGCGCCAGAGGGGAATCAGTACCCGAGCGACACAATGCCAAGCCACCTGACATACCGAGTGGACCGCCCCTTCCTCTACCTGATCCGGGATGAAACCTCAGGGGCGCTGCTCTTTATCGGCCGGGTGGTCAACCCCAAAAGCCTGTCGATATAAAGCGCACACACACTTTTGCACACCTGTCTTCACGGGGACCGCCATTGGCAGACTGTTTCAGAACTTATGTCTAAAACCTAAACTTAACTCTGAAACAGCCCTTTAAAAGTTTGAAAACGCCCTCACTCTAAAGACCTAAAACTCACATTGGTCCCCACAGAGGCAGCTGTGCGCGCGCACACACACACACACACACACACACACACACACTCTTAGCAGGTCCTAGGAGGGATTTCAGGTGTTTGGCAGATGTCTGATTCTGATTATTTTTCATGTTGAAACGTGATCACGTTGATCTCGGCGGATACACAAACACACCCAAGATACTCAAAAGATTCTTTTTTATAAAATCAAATGTTGTCATTTCTGTTAAAAAGAAGTAAACAAGACAATGAACCTGAGCATGTGTGTTTTGTTTCAGTTTCTCATTTACAACATCTCATTTTGGCTCCAAATGAGATCACGATTCACTAAATAAACTTACCTGAGATCATGTTTACTGCTATACTAATAAAAGTCTCAAAGGTCGAGCAAGCAGCAGGCTCATTTACTCGCAGACACCAGGACAACAAGAGGAGACGCCCTCTACTGGCCACATTTTTCAGCACCGACCTCACTTTGCAGACCATGAAGCTCTGGTCTGGTGTTCATAGCACAAGAAAAGTGCTGCAAATAGACAAGACTTTGTTCTGTTTTGTGTCTGTCACCATTCAATATTAGTTTGCTGATTTTTGCGCTTTTGCATTCAGTCATCAATATAAAGACAGAGACGATGATTTTATCACAGATTTATCATCAGAATCAAAGCTGTAGTCTCTGTAACTCAGAGTCTGTGGGCAGTGATGCTGTCAGACTGTCGGTCAGTCTATGAACATTCACTGCACAATCAGTTTAAATCAGCCTGATCAGTGTAAAGCTTTAAACAGAGCATGCCGATCAATGATCATTCATCAGTCACAGTAATGAAAATTGAGTTTCACAGTTGGATCTTGGAGATGATGTAAATATCTGAGTGAAGATGAGGCTGAAATCGCTCGTAAACTGAACAAAATAATAAATAAATAAATAAATAAATAAATAAAGGTGCCAACTGGAACCAAAAGTAGTTCTTTAGACTGATGCCATAGAAGAACCGTTTTTGGTGCCACAAAGAACCTTTCAAACAATGGTTCTTTGAAGAACCATTTCTTTCAGTGATTCATTGAAGAACCATTAAAGGTGCCCCAAAGAACCATCAAGAAATGGTTCTTTGGGGCACCTTTAATGGTTTTTCAAAGAACCTTTTTAAAAATGGTTCTTTAAAGAACCATTTTAAATCTTTCAAAATAAAATGTATCCTATATTGAATTTGGGTAGGGTAAAATAAATACGAGCACATAGACATATATTAATGGTTTATTGTCATTTCGTAGTTACCAAAAGACAAAAAGGCATTTTAACCCTCAGCACAACATCACTACTAATACATGTCACATATTAGTCATTTAAACAGAAATAATTAAACATTTTTACTATACTATAAATAAATATATATAAATACTATATCTATAGATAACACAATTAATACATGTATTGTTTAATTAATAAAACATCAGAAAGATAAAAACACATTAGAAATAGCAATAGCTTCATAACAGACCAATAAATCAAGACATTTTCATCAGCAGATGTTTGCATGTTCAGTAAAAATATTTCAACAAGTTTTTGATTAAAATGATCAATGAACTTCAGCGTTATATTAGGTAAGTTTCATGTTGGACTCATGGTTCTTTGTTAGTCCAGTTTAGGATGATGTCTCTGACGTATGTTTCATATCAAATATATGTCATATCAAAACAACCCCACACCTGCAGTTGTTTCAGTTTTTCACTGGTGTTTCCTGTCAGCTGGTCAACCTCACTCAGGTGGACATCTATATCAGCCAACCAAACGACAAGCTCCTCCCTTTGTGCTTCAAATCCCTCCCACTCTGAGACAAGGAGCTGAGAGAGAGAAAACAAGGGTCAATTATA
This sequence comes from Perissodus microlepis, assembly GCF_051167445.1. Taxonomy (NCBI): domain Eukaryota; kingdom Metazoa; phylum Chordata; class Actinopteri; order Cichliformes; family Cichlidae; genus Perissodus; species Perissodus microlepis. The sequence goes on along the minus strand of NC_140470.1, from coordinate 32,535,441 downwards.
AAGAAGAGAGAGAAGTGAAACCCTCCTCAGAAGGTCTGACTCGCATACCTGCAGTCGACCTGTGATGGACTCCAGTTTGGCGTTCACGTCATCCCAGTGGCGGCCTCCCTCGCTGTTGCCAGCAGCCGAGTCTGCAGGGTGCCCTGGAAGAGCCGAGTTAATGTTCGACTCCTCCTGGTCAGGCTCTCCAGCTGGATGAGCCGAGGTCTCCCCTCTCGCTGCTGCCTCTGAACACAGAAACACAAATTGCATGTGAAGCAGGAGGTGCAGATTTTTTTGGAGGTATTTAGAAAACTTTTTTGGCCAGCGGACGACTGTTGTCTTGCAGAAAGTCAAATCAAATGTATGCGATACACAATCAATTCCCAAGAACACATTATAAAAAATAAGTCCAGTTCTTGCCTGATTTCAACTGAATTCTGCATCAAAACAGGGTAAAACGAGTGTTTGCAGCAAATGTGAGCACAAAGCCTCACTTTGTACCAGCCTGCTATTAAAGTTCTCCTCTATGCAGACGACTTTCCTGTTTTCAAGGCACAACTTGGATCTGCTGTACAAATCTTATGGATACACGCTAAATGAAACAGTAGTGTGCACGACTCCAGATTCTGATCCCTCATCCTAATATGGTCCCAAAAGGCTCACAACAACCCACATAGCAATAAAGCAAATGTTGAGGCTTCAAAATACAAAGTCCATAAACCAATGGCTGACATAGGTTTTATCATAACGGTGATAAATGTACAACATATGTTCTTAAGACTAAAAGTATAACACAGATTTTAGTCTGAGAGATGTGATGTTCATTTACCTGCAGATGCACTATACGTGCCTGCTCCATGGATTTGAAAGATCCCCGTGGGGAAATTCCTCTCTGCATTTAACCCATTCACTCGGTGAAGCAGTGAGCAGCCATTGGGCGCCCGGGGAGCAGTGTGTAAGGACGGTACCTTGCTCAGGGGTACCTCAGGGTAGCTGTTCAGGGGAATCGAACCCCCGACCTTCCGATCATGGGGCCACCACTCTACCTACTGAGCTATCCCTGCCCCTGCATCCCTGATGCTTTGCACATCACTATTTAATACACGAAGTAAGTGAACTAAAACAAGTCATCTTTCTTTGTGAGAGGACCACATTAATGAAACAAACCTCAATGACATCATAGAGATCCCTAAAGATGCTCCTGCTGCTTCTCTTCCTCCTCATCCTAAGCTTCCTTCTCCTTGTCCTCGACTTCCATCCAATTGTAATTCAATCTAATTGTGTTTCTCCCTCCTCTTCCTCATTTTGTTGGAGCTGTGAACAGAATTAGTGTGAATCTGGATTAATTTGTGCAAACAAGAAAAATCTACAGCTTTTTGGTCAGAGGTGCTCTTGTGATTTAAGCCGGGTAGATTTATGTGTTGATGCTGCCTGCTTCAGCTCTACGACTGGCTGCTGAGTGATATTTACACCCCGGCTGGATTACAAACTTTAACCACGTGCTGAACTTTGGCCCAGCGTTGATACGACTTGTTAGTATAATGACCTCTTCTTGGCTTAATGTATGATGGTGGATAAATGTAATGTACAAAGAAAATTTAACTATATTACAAAAGAACATCTATCTTGGTAACATCAAATGACCGGAGCATAATTTTCAACTAGTCTGAAAATAAGTTATACAGGAACAGTCACAGACACACCTTCTCATGTGTCACATTTCTATTCATTCAAAACACTTATGCATAGCTGTGTTTTATACAGCTCTTACAGACTGCAAAGTACAGGCTGATGTGAGTATTTAATGTACGGCTCAGCTCTACTGAATTTCAGAGTTTCTAGAGCAGACACAGAGCTCATGTCAGGCTTCAGGTGATTTTAACAATATTATAAATTTTAATTTCGGTCTAGCTGACATTACGTTATGTACGCAGCTCGCAATAGAACCACGTATTTTAGAAGCCAGAGGTTCAAATTAGTTGGTAGCATCTTCACTTAATTATAACAGAGGTTCTGTTAGGAAAACAGTTCTGTATACCGGTGTTGTGCCAAAAAGTGATTGTCTGCAAACGTAGTACGCGTACTTCAAGCGTGCAGACCCTGAATTGGGATACAGCCATGCATACATGTTTTGGTTCGTGCAACTGGTCCGTCGGGTTATTGTCTCCCCAGAAACATTTCCGTTGTGTCTTGTGTGCTTTTGCAGCGTTTTTCTTTTTGCAGCATTTTTCTTTTTGCAGCATTTTTCTTTTTGCAAGTGTTTTCTGAAGTTGCAGTCCGTTTGGCCTCTCAGGGCCACCGTACATTAACATTAAAAATGTCTTTTGTAAGAGTAAGCTGGCCAAGAGGACAGAAGAAATGGCAGCAAATATTACAATAGTTCAGTAAAAATATTTTAAGTGGGGATAAAGGACCGGATTGGTTATAATGTAAGTACAATAACACAGAGTTGTAAAGATACTTGAAAAACAGATAAGTTTTTAATTCTGTATATAACCCCTTTGTAAACTCTGTTCATCGAAGTCTATTTACGAAGATACATAAAGATATTACACATAAAAAATACACAGAAACATTGGAAATCACTTTTTGGCACAACACCAGATACTAACTTGCGTTAATGTCAACGGCTAACATAGCTAACCGTTATTGTTAGCACAACATTAACAGCAAGCTACGATGACGAGTAACAAAAACAAAACAGTAAAAAGGTTCTAATGAAAATGTTTTACCTTTTCAGTACCTGCCGGTCTTTGAAGCTCTGGATTCTGGGACTGTTGGAAGACTGTTCTCCGTTTCGCTGTCACCGTCAGTGAGAAAATGTTTTCTCCCTTAGAAAGTTCAAGTCCCGCCGGACGGGCAATCTGTCTGCGCGTGCGCATCCCAACGACTGACCCCCTCCGTCCGCTGCCTTTGGCGAGGTTGCCATAGTACCACGTGTTCTAACGTCTCTCTCTCTCTCTCTCTCTCTCTCTGTCATTTATTTGGCTCGAAACACATATTAACAAATTGCTCAGTGATAAACAAGTACTGAGATCATTTACCTAAGCAGTGCGCTTTGTCAAAACTAAGTAAGTGTGTCGGTGTGTTCATTACACATACGTGTGTTCATTACATTGACATTCTGTTGTGCAATTGTTATTTACTTGTATTTTATAATTTGACTTTACATACTGCTGGGTGGTTTGTAAAGGTTACAGTAACTAGTATTATCATTATGCTATATTTTCTAATATATATAATAATCTCAAAAGTATGCCTTGAAGCAGAAAATAGTAATACTTCATTAAAATTTAAAACAGTACAGTATTTGGATGTGTGTATTGTGTCTACTGTTTGTTAACTCACCATATTCATAAATGTCTTAATAATAAATTCCATATTCTATCACCACATTATTTGTGATCAGTGGGTTTGCGGGGTTAGGGGTGTTGGGGGTAGGGTCTTTAGGCTTTGGCCCCCACCCCTGCCACCAGTATATTTTTAAGCATTTCTAATTTTTATTTGAATATTCAGTTTCCTACCATCTGCTCTTAAAGGGTAATCACCAGGTAACCCGCCCTCCCCCTTCGCACACACATGCACACAAAGAAAACACACAGTATAATTCACAGCCTCATTATAGTGAATAAATATTTATGCCATTTACACTATCAAACTTAGATTGCTAAGGATGAAGAACCTTTTGTTCTTTAAAGAACCATTTGTAATAGCTGAAGAACCATCCACAAAATAAAAAGGTTCTATGATATATGATGGTTCTTTAAAGAACCATGAAGACATCTGAAGAGCCATTTAAGAACCATAATTTTTCTGAGAGTGGGACCAGAATCACTAAGAAAACAATTGGTAACACGCTACGCCGTGAAGGACTGAAATCCTGCAGTGCCTGCAAAGTCCATCTGCACATGTACAGGCCTGTCTGAACTCGCCATGTTTGGAGGAGGAATGCTACCTATGACTCCAAGAACACCATCCCCACTGTCAACATGGACATGGAAACATTATGCATTGGGGGTGTTTTTCTGCCAAGGGGACAGGACAGCTGCACTGCATCAAAGAGGAATTGATGGGGGCCATGTATCGTCAAATCTTGGGTGAGAACCTCCTTCCCTCAGTCAGAGCATTGAAAATGGGTCGTGGGTGTGTATTCAAGCACGACAACGATCCAAAAGACACGGCCAAGACAATAAAGTATTGGCTCAAGAAGAAGCATGTTCATTTATTTATTTTTCTGGCAGACTTACAAAATCATCAGGGGTTCAAATCATGTTTCACTTACTGTATATTTATTGAAAACAAAACACCCTAAAAATGTTTGGGGACCAAGTGGGAAATGTTATATATTTGGATCAGTCAGTGTCAGTCTGAATAGATTTGTACTTTATCCAGCAACCAGTTTTTCACATGCTTATATTCAGTTTTTCAGTTTGTCAAGTAATGGAGTCAAAGAAGTCTGCTTCCTCAATCATTCACCAGCACCTGTAGGTGTGATCCTGTGGCTCTGCACTGTGTGAGGTGGATGATGAGGATACCAACGCTCATGGTGGCTTTAGCAGAATGCGAGTTTATTCATTTAAATTTTTACAGTTACAGAAGCATATTTATGGTTCGTTGTATCCCTTTGTTGTTGGACGTAGGGTTTTGCGTTTTGGGATGATTAGGAGTTTCTAGTTTGCATTTTTGATAATCTGGTATTTTGGTCATTTATTCTGTATAGATATTTCACCTTCTGGTTATGGTGTTATTCTTGCTTTCCTGGTGCTTATTATTCAATGTCTTTACTTCCCTGACTGCTTTTGTTAACAGATGGATTAATCCTGTTGTATTCCCATTCTTTTGCTCTGTCTTGTTTACCTTTTTGTCTCCTGTGGCTTGTGTGTCCTGAGCCCAAGTCTGCACTGTCTACACTGCCATCACATTTCACATGACCAGCAGATTCCACGCAGCCCGTGCCATGTTATAAAAAGCTTGAGTTAGGAGATGACGCTTATACAGCAGATGTCTGGGGACAGTATGGAGAAAGTGAAAGAGCAGATCAAAGACCTACAGAAGGCCAGTGAAGGTAGAGGATGATGCCAGGTGAGGGACGTACCAGCAACAGGAACAGGAAGCCTCCTTCAGGTTAAATTATTTCCAGAACAGAAATGAGAAACGAACACTATTCATGGTGATGTTTTTGTTTGTTTATTTATTTATTGACAATTATTTTTAATATTACTTTCTCTCTATTTAATGTCACTTCTCAGCTGTGTTGATGTCAGGCTGATGTTCCAGATGTTCTAACAGCTGTTTTTTCCATTTAACAAAAACAAATATCCCACAGGTATTTTCACTGCACCAGTGAGAGGAGCCTACCACTTTGAGTGGCACATATACGTTGCTTCGGGTGCTGTGTTGTACAAGAGTGGAAAGAAGATTTTCATTGCATATGAACACCTGCGATCTGGGGCTGGAAGTTCCTCTAATTTTGCCTCACTACTTCTGGAGGTTGGAGATCAGGTGTTTTTGCGTCTCATTGCTGACACAAGAGTGTTATTATATTATTGTCTAAAGGCGAAGAAAGATGCCCAACGGATTTACTTTCCATCATAAAAACCATCATACTACCTTCAGTGGTCATCTGCTTTTCACCATGTGAGAGGTGTGACAGCTGCAACACGTCCTATTTGGGTTGTTTGGAGCTTTGCCTTTTCTATAAATAAAACAGGAAGTAAATCAGTCTCTTGCACTTTCTGGGATGTTGGAATGACTTGTTTTATTTGGTCATTTTCATTTTCTACTTCTCCTCTGATAACACTCAATCAGAGCATAATACCCACACAGGTAATGGTCTTTTTATGGATGCTGCACAAACATTTCATTATGTGTAGACTTGTTTTACAAAGTTGAACTGTGGACAGATGCTATCAGGGAAAGTTTGATGAATACAAAGTGGAATTGGTCAGTTTACATTTGTTGTTTAATAAAGCTTTATGAAGCTGAAGTGGCATTTGGTTCACACGAGACAGTCTGAAGAATTAAAAAGTATTATTTCTGTAAAATTACAGTAGCTGACTGACATACCAAGACCTGTGTGATCAAGACCTGCGGCAACACATCACTGCGCTAAGGTGAATTTGAGGTTCCTACAAAATGAGCTAGAGCATCATCAAAATCCACATACAGTAAATATAGTGATAACAGAAGCCCCTATGGTGCCAGCAAGAGAGCATCGAGGTCATATTCATCAAACTAACAGTTGGTTTTAAACTGCACGATAAAATTTCACTGTGAATCTGGAGCTCGAGAACAGTTCAATTCAATTCAATTCAATTCAATTCAATTCAATTCAATTCAATTGTATTTATATAGCGCCAAATCACAACAAAAGTCGCCTCAAGGCGCTTCATAGATACAGAGAAAAGCCCAACAATCATATGACCCCCTATGAGCAAGCACTTTGGCGACAGTGGGAAGGAAAAACTCCCTTTTAACAGGAAGAAACCTCCGGCAGAAGGGTAAGATCAGAATATCTCTTAGCTGCTGATATTAGTATTTAGATCAAAGTACAGCCTCACACAGCTGCTAGCACACCAGCTGTGCAGGCTTTCATCTCTGTACTATAACTGTGACCTGACGGTGATGTTTAAGGTGATTTGAGCTGGTTGTTGGAATTTGGTGCTATGTAAATAAAACTGAATTGAATTGCATTCATGTTCTGCTGTCAATATGTTGATATTTCTTTTGAATTATGAATTATTCATTGGTGCCTGGCTTCATTTGCATCTGTTCCAGGTTTTCCAGATGACAAACGTTCGGCTTCTTCCAGCTCTCAGACCTCTCTCCAGTCCTTTAGTCTACATTTCATTGGAACTTCAGCAGAGTGAGAAGAGGGAACCATGAGACAGAGAGCTCAGTTTGTATTCGCAATGTGTGTGTGTTATGAACACCACTGAACTATAACTTTATTAGTACTGTCATACATGAACAACAGGTGACCCCAGTTTAAGGAAAACACTGGAAATCACATCATAAATTAACAATTAAACAACAACATAAGCGTGTGGGACAGCAGGAGGCTGAAAAACTCCTAAGTTGACTTCTATAACTAGCCTTGTGAGGGCGCTACTGGCAACATGTTTTAATAGGTTACATAACTCTTCCATGCACAGAGATACCTGAAGGTGCTTTTGTCATACAACACACGGCAGCTGCAGTCCTGACCCACTGAAACTAATCATGTGAATCATTAAAAGTTGACGTAATCACACTTTTCTGAAACATTTAATAGAATGTAAGCAGAGGTGGAAAGCATTCTCAGACGGGCGATTATAATGTTCACAGGGAGTGTGGGTCACACATCAGTTTGGTGCACACATGTGGTCTCAATTACCCAGTCTGAGATTCCTGAAACACTTCCCAGATGGAGGAAAAAGGACAGAAAGTTTGTGAGCAAAGCTTGAATCAGAAGTCCTCGTTGTGTGTGATGTCCTTGTTGTTCTGGACTAAAGTTTCTTAGGCTACGTCCACACTAATGCGTTTTCGTTTGAGGTTGCAGGTTGAATCGTCTTGTGTTTCACGCATGTGCAGGACTGGAACGTAAGCGTTTCAATGTGGATGCGCAACTCTGTGAAAACGACTGAAAATGCTAGTGTGGACGTGGAGTTTTCAAATCTATCCGAGCTAGTGTGGACGTAGACTTAAAGCTGCAGGATGCTGAGGAGAAACACTGACATGACTCCATCAGCTCAGTTCACAACATTTTAAATGCAGTAATGTAAATGAGTACATTTGTACTTTAATGAAATGCTGATAATTACTCTGCAGTCCAGACTCACCAGCCAACACCTCTGAGTGTCCATCAGAGGGCGACAAACACTCAGTGATATCCGCCAGAGGCAGCAGAGAAACTTCAGCTCACATGTGGTGTAACAGCAAAGCGCACACGATCACTTTAAATGCAGCTGCAGACGGTCTAATTGTAATCTGATTACATATCATGTTGAAATTCAGATTGATGTCAAACAACATTTTAAATGTTTACATTCTGAGCCTCAATATTTTTCTACTGAAAATCAGCTAAATCAGTCTCAGTGGGTGGAGCCAGAACCAGATTCCCCTGAAGGAATCCGAGGCTCTGTAACAGGGCAGTTCCCAGATGGATCAAGGATTCACACTGGATCCGGTTTAGCGTGAGTCATTTTCCAGATTACCCCGGATAAACCCCCGTATCATAGCTGCTGATTTTGTCCACAGTCTAAAATTAAACTGAAATATGTCAAATCTATCTGTCCAACATACAGACAGCTCTATAGTTCAATGTTTATTTTAACATGTTTGCTTTTACTTAAGTCTTGAAAAAAATTCTGCTTCTTTCTTCCATCAGTGTGAAACGGTCACTATCATTGACCTGGTGTGTCCGTATCAGTGAAGACTGAGATTAGATTAAAGATGAAATCAGATTTATCTTCTAAATCTTACTAATTGTTTCCATAATGGCAGAAATAACAGAGTGCGATAAAAAAAAGAAGAAGACCTTTTTGCAGTTCATTCTTTCTCCCCTCCTAGTATCACGAGCATATTCATATTCCTCAATCCAGTGGATTAAAATGGACGTTCTGGCCTTTACTTATCTGTTGCCATGGTGAGTCATGCTCTTCTGATGATGGCTAATTGTCAAACTAACTCTGACCGGCCTTTCTGGAACTAAAAACACTGACTTGGCGATCTCAGATATAATAAACTTGAGTTTGTGAACCTGCTTCCTGGAGCAGAGCCCTGATTATTCTGTCAGTTTGCTTCATTTTGAAATGATTGTCTGTCCTTTTGTGTGTATTTAACTCTTAATTGTCATTTTTTCCAAATGTAAAATTAAAAGAATTTAATGTTTTTCCATGATATTTTCTGTAAATTGAAAGTAAAAATTCAGCACAAGACAGAAGTAAGCAGAGTCCTTCATGAGACTGATGAATGAAGCGACTGCATAAACGATCGCTGTGACAGAGAACAACGTCGGATTAATGTTACATACTGTTTACTCAGGAAGTCAAAGGGAGCCGACACGTTACAACATCAGCGTGAGAACAGAACAGGCGCTTTGGCAAAGCACACGGCAGGTGGATGTACCCACGAGCTGATTGCAGGCGAGGGTTCAGGTCTGCTGACACCTGGGATCTAGATAGATATCAGATAATGTGGGAAAAGACGTGGCAGTGAAATTAATTTGTGTTGTTAAAACATGTTGGACACAAAGATCCGAGATGTTTTTTTTTGGTAAATCCTGATATCCTGAAAAGTTTTTTTATGATAGAAAGCTTGAATTTTGTTGTCCTGACAAACAGTCTTTGGGAGTCTTTGCAGCCTTTGAACCCATCTGTCACTTTCTGTGAATTTGAAGCTCGTGTTTTGGTTCAAAGACCTCATGGAAGAATTCAGGAGGAAACGTCACCTGACAGGAAATCTGCTGAAGTCAGCAGTAAGAAGGAGGTTGGAGGTCATGTTTATACTCGAGTGAAAGCTGCCACGTCTTTTTTATTGCTAAGGGACAAAAGTTCGGATGGAGGGGTAGATTGTCTTTTCTACAACCAGGAAGCTGCAGCTGTGACATTCCCGATACTGGCATAAAACTATAATAAGCAGCTGTGCCTCCTGTCTCGACCCCTTCTTCCTTTAAAAGGCTCCGTTTATTCCAAAAAGTGGGAATGCTGAACTACAAGTTAAGTATATAAATAAATAATCAGAAAAAAGTCAAAACAACTGGAGAAAAGCAAAGGTACTCATGGTGAAGGTAGCAGAGCATCCCAGGATTAGAAGAACCCAAAGATCCGACAGAGACAAAGAGAAATACTGAATCCAAAAGTAAAACAAACAGTATTAAAATGCTACAAAGTCCCCGATCAGTGAAAATGAAAATAAAAGCCTTTAAAATAGTTCCATTTAAAAACAAAAAAGTTAGATTTCACATGAACAAACTGAAAATGAAAAAGGTATTAAGATATTAAATTCAAATTAAATTTGACCGCAAAACAAAAGAAAAAAATCAACTGCCTAGATAAAGTTGATTTAATAATACATGTATAATACATAACAACCTGTTTTGTAAAGAATATAAGGAGGCTCACATAACACAGATCAAAAATGCTGATCCAGCAGTTTGAAATCGTCACTGTTCAAAAAGTTTGTATTTCTTTTTTTAGCGTGTGGTGAGCACGTTCTGCTGAGCCTTCATGAATGTCTACGATATGAGCCGTGGTTCAAATGACAATTTGCTTTCTCAAAATCTACAAAACCAACAGAGCCCAGATGAAGATGAGTTTTTTGGAGCTGTCGGTGCAGTTTTGTGGTGGTGCTTTAGCTCTGACAGCACAATGTCTGTAGGAGAAAGCTCACTTCCTCCTCTGTGTCACAACATCATGATGAAACAGACCTTTAGCCTGAAAAACTGTTTCCTTTTTGTACAGCGCTACAATGTAAGAGGATGAAAGCATGCTGCATCAGTTTAAAAGAAAAAAGAGTCACTCTGATCCTCTTTAGGTTTGGCATCGTTTCTCTGTTCTGGGACCCGTCTGTGCTCTAACTCGTCATTAGGAGTGAGAACGTGTTGGTCTGTGCTTCACATCTAAGCCTAGAGCAATAAGACGAGCAGCGAGACCCCCCACAGGCCAGGCCCACCACATTTCTACTTTACTGATGATATTCATGGAGATTAAGCAGGAGAGATGTTCTCCTCTTGTCTTTCATACTTCCCACACAGAACTGGGGCTCACAGACTGACTTTAAGTTTTTACATTTGAAAGAGTTGAGATGTTACCAGTTAGTCGGCGCTATAAAAAAACATATATTTTGCTATTGATGTAAAGGATGTCTCATCATATCTGTGATGGCTCTGCAACTTCATTAGCATTAGGAAAAATACTACCTACTAACAAAACTAGCTAATAATGATGATGCTTGTTTAGTTCAGTGACAGCATGGAAGGAGGAGCTAGGGTAGAAGGGGGTTGCAAAGGGGCTTGCAGATGTAAAAAAGCTGAAGAAGTTTAAATATGGAGGAGATTTTATACTGCTGCTGAGGTCTATCAGCTGAAACACTACTGAAGACTGTTAACACACGAATACAGCCTGGACTTCACTGTTGGGCTTTTTCTCCTTCTTTGGTTTCTTTTCTTGAGCTCACTGTTGGTCACACAGATGAAACTTGGATGGATTTTTTCAACATGCTTTTTTCTGGTGCTGAACCAAGTTTGCCTTTGAATGTATGAATCACATTGCACTTCCTGGAGAGCCTTACATTGAAATGGGAGCTATCACAGAGCTTTGATTGTTCCTGTTTCCAGGAGTATGTCTGTGTAGGTTCTCAGGCATCCAGGTCATAGTAATCTAAGGAACTTGGAAAGGAAAGCGACTGAAACGTAATTTTCTTGAAGACGTTTCATCTGAGAAGCGTCTTCAGTTCTAAGATGAAATGGTGGAGAGTCCCAGATATTAAAGCCTGGTGGGAGTTGCCACTTAAAATGGTTGTTGATCCACCATTGATCATAGAATAGAATAGGATAGAATAGCCCTTTATTGTTATTGTACATGTACAACACAATTATGCATGCCCCGGGCAAACTCTGCAGGAGTAAAAAACAGAATATAAATAATAAAGACATCTGGAATAAATTGCAAAAAGAAGAGAGATGTACAGTCAAGACGAATACATACAAAACAAGAGAAAGGCACACAATGGAGAACAAAGTGTTTGGAAGCAGTGCAAAAAGACTTAGCCTGAGTATAGAGTCAGTGTGTGAGTGGCCTGAGTGACGAGGGTTACTCAGACCATGGCTCAGATAGTGTGGGACCTGATTGATCTGCGGTGCTGTCCAGAGGGCAGCGGGTCAAACGAGTGGCGGCCGGGGTGCGAGGGGTCACCTGCGATGGCCCTGGTTTACCTGAGACAGGAGGATCTGGCGATGGCCTTCAGGGGTGGCAGCCATTGAGTTTTTAGGTGGTGTTAATGACCCTCTGCCCGGCCTTACTGTTCTCAGTCATGGCCTCAGAGGTCTGGGCATTCCTCGCTGCACTGTACAGCAGACACCACATTGTTAAGTTTGTGTTTAGGAGTTTTGTCTTTGGGATGAACCAGTTTTTGTCTGAGCGTGTGGCTGGATCTGAAGTACACTGTGATGTCGTGCTTGGAGAAGAGTCTCCTGGGTTTGTCTGACAAACTTGCTGCATAAGGGATAACAGTGTTGTTCACTTTGTCCTTCTTTTTTGCTGCTCCTTATCTCATTGTGTTTTTGTGGTTTTCTTGCTTATTCATGTTTCTTTTCTTATTTTTCTCTTATGGGACATTTTTCGCCCGTTTAGCCATTTTCGATCTCCTTTTGTTGAATTTGTATCGTGTTGTTCTGGCTTTGCGTCTCTTTTTTAATGGTTTTTTTTTTTCAGGTTTATATGTTTTTCTGTGGTCGGGTGACTCACCAGCTGTGTTCAGGCCAAACTGTTGCAGGCATTTTAGATAAACTTTTAAAAACATGCCGCAGAGTCTGCATTTCTTCTTTGTTGTTTTTGGACTTTTTGTATATTTTTGTCCATTTTTAGTATCTTTTCTTGGTTTTCTTCCTGAATTTCTTCACAGCTGTTTTTAGTCATTTCTCACGTCTCAGTTAGTGTTCATGTTTCTTTGAGTTTATTGACATTTCGATGTGAAATATTTACCCTGTATTGTGAATTGCTGCACTGAAGTGTGATGCCGCATGCTACGCCTTTGCACATACCTGTTGTGTGTTGAAGCAGGAGCAGCGCACATGTTTGAGCCTGCAGCAGATACACCATCAGTGCTCCAACTGTCACAGACTTTCAGCCAATGACATCTTAAAGCTTCTGCCTGAACTTGCCTGTTTGTGCAGGTGGTCCGACCTCAACGCTGGAATGTTTCATGAAAACTTGACAAGGAGCTCGATAAATCTGTCAGTTGGAAAGAATGCCTGTTTAGGCTTCAGGAAATTCGGTCGCATTTTGACAGATCTGCTAGTGTGTGTGTGCGCGCGAGCGACATTTTTGTTTTAATCTGAATTTAAGATCACCTCCTGTGTTTAATGGTGGCATCTGTGGTGCAGTGATCTGGATCCAAACACTGAAAATGCTGAAAGCATTAATGTGAAATGTTTAAACCGAGTTTTCATATATACATTACATATAGATACCACATTTAGTTTGATTTTCTTTTCTCTATAACACTGTCTTCATGTCTTCAACATATTTTTTTTAATACGGAAGAAGCTGAGTGCGGGTATTTTACTTCTTTTCTATGAATCTAAAAAATAAAAGGTGACACTAATATTAAGATCTTCTGTTTAATTTACTGAAATTATGCTGTTACTCCCAATGCTGTCACATATAAAATACAATGAAAACTACAGTTATTCATAAATATTTCTAACAAACGAACTACGTAAAAAAAAATCCCCAAGGTGTTAGGACATTAAAAACAAAAAAATCAATAAATTTTGAAACTTTAAACTGGATTTAAAAATGGAAGAAACAAAAACAAATCAAAAGTAAATGCTCAGAAAAACCGAGTTGCTTTTTATTTGCCAATTTATCTTTTACATAAAAAGCAGTAAACAATGTACACATGTGCACAAATCACATGTGGAAAAATAAACACAATAAACACACTTCAACATTAAATGTGTCAATTAGTTTTATTTAAAAACATACAAAACAAAATTATGAATTTTGATGATATTTTATGATATGATATTTTGTCCATCACATTTCGATTAGTGCTTTAGTGATACTGCTCCACTTTATTCTAAAATGTTATATATTTCATATATTTTTTATAAAGCCAGTGTCCTTTATTCACTGTTCAATTGGATATAAATATTTACAGAACGTTTCGAGTATGAAAGGTTATCATACAAACACTTAAACATTCAGCACAATATAATTTTATCAAACTTGTAGAAAACAGTTTATAAAAAAGTGACAAAACACTGATTAAATTCATCAAAACTCGGAAAATGTCCACGGGATCCGTTTGTGCCGGAAGAATTAAGTTCATGAATTCACATTTTCATATAAAAAGAGTGTTGTGGTGCCTTTTTGTACTTTCTGTTTGTTTGCCATCCCTCTGTCTTTTTTAGTTTCCCTTCTTTAATCTCTTTGAAGTCTTTTCGTGACTCCAGAATCCTGTCACAGTGTTCTGGTAAAGTTGTAGTTCCCCCATATAGAAAACCTTTTCTGCTCAATATAGCTCCATATTTTTTTTCTTGAGCTCCACTAGAGTAGCATTGCATGGTTCACAGTTGACAATAATTGTTATTCACCTCATCCTGGGCTCTGGTTCAGCCCTCAGTCCACCCTCTGTCTGAAACAAGCTGGCCTAGCTGCTTTCTCTCTTCAAGATCACAGCATAAACACATTCACTGTGCAGAGGGATGTTTCTCTTTTATTTCATTTCCAGTGAAAATGATGGTACACTAAAAATATTCATTGATGAAAGCTGATGGCTTCCTCATTAGTGTGATGTTGAAATAAGAATTCTTTCGACACATTTAAATGTGAAAGTAAAAGTGAACATGAGAATTAAAGGAATCTGTGCTGGATGTAATTTAACTGATGTACAGGAAATGATATAATGACCACATTTTTCACACCTGAAACTTGTTCCTATAGCGATGCTTTTGCAGATGTATTATCTTTAAGACCACAATCACATTGATCTGTCAGAGGTAACAACTGTATTCCAATTGTGTGCACGATTCACAGTTCAAAATAAACTTTCGTTGTCTCATACTCGGTTGTCGTGCAGCCACCTTACTGAGCTGTTTTAGCCCCTCCCCCTTTAAGACAGCTTCAACTGCTCCTTGTAAACAGAAAGTTTGACTAGCAGGTAGGCGGAGCTTAAGTGCCTGAGATGACCATGTTAGGGATATCGCCTAATGGCGATGTCACACAGATCCAAGAGTAGAAAAAACTGTAATAAAGTGAGTATTTAGAGCAGTGTACAGCCTGAGCGTTAGAGTCACAGGGATCACTGTGAGTACACTGAGCTCATTATTAGAGAGTTTACAGGTACAGGTACTTTTGATAATTACATCTAAAAAATGTAACTAAGCCTTCCACCACCAGAGGCACCATTTTACCAATGGGTCTATTAACATGTCTTTGGAAGTCTGCTGTGCTTTTAATGTTTGATTTTCCTTGTTATGCCTTTGCTTTAATGGTTAAATAAAGCATGTGTTTGCGAGACAATTTTTTGTATATCAGGCAGGTGCACATATACTGCAAAGGTCTACTTTTACAATGTGAGTATTTTTAAGCAGCACCTGAGGGTGTCAGTAACTTACTTCACCCCAGTCCCACAGGCCTAAAGACTGCTTGGCAACTGCCTGGCAACCACCGTTTGGCTGTGATTCATTGCTGGAGTTTGCTATCAGTCAGTGAAATTTTTCACAAACAGGTGTAGCGTGCTGTACTACTGCAAAACGTTCGTTGCAGTAGCAAGGGTTGTATGAAATTTCTATGAAAGGTTCCGACTTGTTTGCAAACACTCTGCAGCTACTCGCTAAGTGTTTGTTAAGCAGGGACATGTGTGAAGAAACTGGAAACTGATGTTCACGTTAATGTTCACGTTAATGTTCACGTTAATGTGAACATTAACATGAACATTAACGTGAACATTAACGTGAACATTCTCTTTCTCTTAGTGAAAGGACGCTGACTAAATCCAGATGATCTTCATTCCGCACTGCAGTCTTGCTATATCTAAAACTATAAATTATGAGCTTCCTGTCTGACCTTATGCTAACATGGAAAATTTCTGCTTGGACATAACAGTTCTTTGACATATTGGTAAAGATTTATGGGTTTGATTAGATAAGTCATCTTACTGATTATTCAATAAAGAAGATAAACCTTTTTTTCACAGAGCTTGTTGGTTGTGAAATGTGCATTTAGATGTCTGTTTGCATTTACAGGACATAGGCTCATCTCAAATTGTTAGCTCAATGTTATTATGCTGAGAAGTGTTTGTTCCTTTGTTTCTGTGTTTAAACCAAGGTCCATTCTCAGATTCTGGAAAATAAGACCATATCAGTTTTTCTGCACTTCATTGCTGGCTTCATTTCATTTTCTCTAATGGCCACTTGAGACTGGCTGACTCTGTAATTACAGAAGCAGCTGGAAAGAGACTGATGTGCACAATCTTCCACATAATTTATATATAGTCATCAAACAGGAAATATTATACATGCAGAAGAAGTGGAATTTGGTACAGTGGTGTCCCACAGTGTAGTGCTAAACATATCATTAAATGTTGCCAATGGCAACTCATGTGTCTCTATAACGTGATATTTTTTCCTTATTTCCATGCCAAGCAAGTGTTACTTTAACTAAATTTCTATAGCAAGACAACATTATATTTTGATCATTTACCTTATGCTATATATATATAGATGTGCTTAAGTATATGATTGCATATATTATGTGCATCCTCACTTCTGGCTACAAAAACCCAACAAGGGGGAAGCCAAAACACTAAAGTTGGATAGTCAAAATGTGAGGGGTGACGTCACAGTAGTTAGGGCGATCTTTTTATGCAGTTTATGACTTCATCAAAGACAAATAAAAAAAATCTTGAAAAACAGAGTTCCGTGTTACTCAGGTTATTAGTTTTGGCACGCAGTTTGGGACTGATATACTGCTCAATGGCCAAAAACTAAACATCGTAAGTGAAACTTTACATAAGTATATATTGTCAGTCACATTAAGAAGTTCTATCTAAAAACAAGAAAACCATTCTGAAATGTTAGCCATGATGTATAAACAAAACAGTGATAAAAAAAATTCTTTTTGCCTTATAATGCAAGAACATTGCTCCGTTATAAGTGAAGCATCCACCACACCGAGTAATTCACTGCTTAGTGGCAGTGTTCTTTCAACCAGCATAGAAAAAAGCTACCTATGCAGTCTCAGTGAAAAGTGTTTTCTCAGAATCCTCTTCATGTTATCAGTTCTTTTTCTTTGCCATTCTCTGATATTTTCTGATTCACCATCTGGTAATCACTTTCCTGATACCTGTCTCTTTTCCGCAGGACGACGATTGTCAGCAGGTAGCAGAGCAACCCCCCACACACAAAGACCACCTGCAGTCCCAGAAACCTGAATACACAAACAGGTGGTTATGGTTTTTTTATCATTGTTTTGATGGTTGGGGGCTAGTCCGGGATGCAATCAGATGACAGAACGCTTTACAAAGCAAGAAATCTCTACTGAGAATGAGAAAAGTGTGATTCTGTGGTGGCAGTGAAATTTTTAGTCTTTATAGCTGCACAAAATGTGTTCATTTCAGTTGTTGTTGTTTTTATAAGGATTATGACATTTTTTAACTCTTTTAAAAAGAATTTACAGCCTGTCTCACAAAATGCATCACAATATTTATATAAATGACAATTTAATCTTTCCTACTATGAGAAGGAATGATTGCTGCATTCATTTCAATAGTCAAATAAACTTAATGACCACTTTTTGTATTTTGTTAGTATCTTTAAATGTTCCTTTTACCTGCTTCTGAAGCGCTCTAAGTTGTAGTATTGACAGGAGGTCTGCTTGCCACATTTCTTGCCCCATAAGATGCAGGTGGTGTCGATGACACTGCCGTACAACACTGGACCGGGCATGAATGCTGTAAACAGACCAAGATGAATACTCAGTTAAAATCATAATTTTGGCCCCAAATTATTTTTTTTTTTAAAGTAATTCATTTGGATTTATTTATGTCAAAAAGTAAACAGTGCAGCCTCTATGACAGGTGGATGGTGACACAGGTGGCTGTAGCTGTTAGCTGTCTGCTTGGCTTCACTTTGGCTAACTGGAGTCCGTGACCATGTTTGTGCTGTTGGAGCCGTTTCGAGCATTTTTAATTTCTTATCTGACCAGTAAAATGGCCACTGTGGTAATTGTACGAAGAGCTTGTCCAGTGGGTCTCAGCACTAGTTTTGGTGGCTGAAGTTTGAGGATTTTTATCTGAATGTTTCTTTGCACTATACTGTCTTGTGCAAATATAATCATATCTGGCTCCAAAAAATAAAAAATAAATAAGATGGTAAAACTGATTCTTAACATTGCCAGAAACCAGTGTATGAAACTGCATCTAAGCATATAAGCATCAAAGAAAATGCCTTGAGCAGGTCTTTAAACACAGTTTAAACACAGACCTCGTGTCACTGGAGAACGTATGTGATGACTTACCGAGGACTCTGAACAGCATGTACTGAACTCCCACTGCGAAAGACTTATCCTCTGGAGGTACCTCCCTGCAGCAGAGACATCACATTCATGATAACGAAAAACAGGCTTCCAGTAGCTGTTATTTAATGGAGTAGGCAATCTGCAGAGAAATCTCTAGATTCTTCACATGTTTAGAAAAGAAAGTAGTACCTGACTGGAATGTGAAAATATTTGTCTAAAGGCTAAAGATTGTGTTAAAACAACAACAATTTGTCATGTGACTCTGTAGGGAATGAAAGGCAGCTTTACAAGTTTTTCTTTTTTTTTCATAAAACTTTTGTTTTGGTGTCCGTCCTTTAAATTACTTAAAATTGTTGCTAATGAAAAGACTCCGACTTAAGCATTCCCCATTATTTGACATTATATTATCTTTTCCATACCTGAGTATCATCATGCATGATGGTGTCTGGGAAAAGGCGGCGATGAAGGCAGTGAGACCCAGCAGGACCACGAAGGGTAGGAGGAGATGCTCACACCCACTGCCACAGCTCCGAGGTAGGGCGAAGCTGAGACCACCGACACACCGGCATTCAGTGTAGTTCTACAGAAACACACATGCAAATAGATCTGTTATTTGTACAGCTTTTTTTTAAGTAAACCTGTTTGGCTTTTATTTCCTCTCTTGTACAAAGTAATTTTTAAATAATGAAGTCGGTGTATATATAAGTATTGCCGGTGCCAGTTTCATCATAAAGTCAGAAACGGTGCTTGGATTAGAAATTGATTCATTCTGTCAGTGAATAACTGAGTTCACAAAATCATGGGAGGTCAAAGGTTGTTAGACCATTAGGGTCTGTCAAACCTACAAAAAAATGTTCCTACAGTGGGAGAGGTTTGGGAGAGTTCTGCAACATCTGGATGTAGAATTTCTTGCACATCTGGCCAATTACTCAAGGTCCCAGTTTAGATTCTTTAAAACCAGTATTTTTACTTTCACTTTCATAGGTAAATCCACAGACAGACTGGTAAAATGAAAAGTGGGACACTCATACCATCGCAGTGACACAAACACATGACACTCCTTAAGATACCACCCCGAGTGGGCCCCTAATCCTTTCTGGCAGCACACACTGAATTTAAGCTTAACATCTGTAATAGTGAGACCACCTTGGAACAGCTGTAAGCTATTAAGACTCAAGGACACAAATGAAATAATAATAACGATAAACTGGCAGCTAAATCTGCTTCTCAGTGCAGTTTATTGTGGTCTGTTTTCTTTCAGGGCCTTTTCCACAGAATGTTCAGGCTACACAAATATCAACAAGATGATGGTGTGTGTGTAAGAGTCTGAAATAAAGCCAGCGTATATCTAAGACTGATAGAGAAAACGAAACGTTTCTGCTGCCTCCACGTCTCAATGGCTCATATTCTCAAGGAATGTGATGTCAATGATTTCCTAAGAGCACAAACAAATGAAATGGGAACTGGCAGCAAACCACCAGAGAAAGCATGCCAGTTCCTTGTGACTACACACCACTTGAATTTAAATTTGAATAGCAAACGGAGCTGAGCCTTAGTCACAATGTGAGATAACAGATCGGTTCACAGGAAAAAAATTCTGGAAAGAGGATTAACTGAGTCTTACCACGACTTTGCTGAAGTTGTCTGTTTCTACAGATTGACAGCCAGCATGGCAAGGAGACCTGAACTCCATGCCGTCTGAACCACAGACCGGGTTAAACGCCTCCTCAGAACAGTGACAGCTAGAACTGCACTGCAACAAATCATAGCTGAAAATACGAACACACATTTTTATTAACATTTCAAAGGTGAATAAAGAAGCTGTAGATGCCTACAATAAGCATTATTAACATATATTCTGAATCATTTTATCAAGTTCATCTGGATTTTTATCAAAATGAGATGTCAAAGGCTTTACTAAGTATCAGTTACACAAAGGTCTCATCACCAACAAAAGAAAGGAACCTGTAAATCACGCCTTTTGCACTGTAGCAGTTACAGCAGTGAAGTAAACTGGTGCCAAAGGTAAAATTGGTTGCCACCAGTGGTCAGCTGAACCATTTAACTGATGGTTGATCAGTGGTATCCTTTCCCTGAAACTATATAAATAAGCGTATGGGGTTTCTGCTCTTGCTCTTGACGAAGGCGGTTGCACTTTTCTCCTCTCCTCCTCCTCCTCCTCTTCTCCCTTAGCTTCCCTGCTTAGCCTCTTGTGTCCTTGTCTAGTCTCGTGTTTTTTGTATTACTTTTCCCTGAACACTCTCTCACAGTCTGTTCTCTAAAACCTAAAAGAGGAATTATGGATTTGATCAACTGGTCCCTAAATGCAATTGACACCCCTTTCTCAATGAGAAGTCTGGGCTCGGGTGAGCCTGAGTGCTGAAGATATCTACCTATTCGGAACCATGGTAACAGGGTTCTTGCTGATCGGAGCTGAGACAGTGAAGGACACTGTCTCAGCTGAACTCTGGACACGCACACACACACACACACACACATACATATACACTGATATGCACACACTCATCCCCCCTCCCTTTCCAAATGCCTTCGACACTTATTCCCCTCCGATGCTGACGGGGATCAAGGAGACCAGCGCACGCAGGCCCGGATGTACTGTCTAAATCGGCTGTCTCTCACCCTTTACCCACCCCTGTGGCTTGTCATGTGTTTCTTTGGTGTATTAAGAGTTTTTTTTTCATGTGCAGAGGTGTTTTTTTCTGTTCTCAAACTGATCTCCCTGTTGGAGCTCAGCCTGGGGGGAGTTATTTTTTTCTCCTTATCTTTCCTCATGTGGTGCATTTTTCCATTGTTATCCCTCTCTGACCTGTCTTCCCCATGTGATGTTTTGTGTAATGTATGTATGGTCGGAGGGTAAGATGGCGCCGCCATTGCGTGCAATAGGTCGGCAGCCTTATGAAATTTCCCCTTGTGGGACTAATAAAGGTATATCAAATCAAATCAAATTAGTTTCTGCCATTGCTGGTAAAACAACTTCACAGTCAGGAGTGAAATAAGTTTTCCACCATAGTACATTTCCCTGACATTAGTGCCCTAACAGTGGGCAACTTAGTTGTTTTATTTAATCAGTAATTTAGTTTTATTAGTTCGAGTTTTCACGAGTTTGTGATATTATAATAAACAAGTGAGAACATTTGTTTGCCATCTATGGTACACTTAGCTCCCTGTTAAGGTGAATTTGTTCTGAATATACAATAAAAAATATAAATCATGGATTTACATGGTAACGGGACAAGTACCTGTTGTTAGAGACCCCAGCAATGTTCTGTGTGGGACAGCCGAGGAACAGCATTGGTAGGGCAGTCAGAATGCAGAGAAGGATGGCTATTGTGCACAATTTGCTGGCGCCATTGACTGAAAGACTGAACCGTCGCATCAGAGCTCCACCCAGGACGGTCCCCAGTACCGCCATTGGGATCCCGACTCCTCCTGCGAGAAATCAATAATTCAGAAAACAGAAGCTTCATTTTTATGTCCACAGCTTGATTCCGCTGTAACGACTTTCATGGCACTATTCAGGTCCTCTCACCTATCATCATGGTGGAGAAAGAGGCACTCTGGCTGAACTGTTTCTCAATGAACTTGGCCATAAAGGTGGCGAGGCCGGACAGCAGAGCTGACAAGTTCACCAGAGCCAGAACCACCAGCAGGTAGATAGGATTTCGCAGCGTTCGCAGAGCGATTTTAGGAAAACCTGAGGGAGGTGTACAGTATGACTGAGGATTAATATACATTACTAAGTTTCTAATGGACAAAAAATAGCATTTAGACTAATAGGTACATAGACTAAAGAGCATAAAATGCTGGATGGAGCAGCTGGATGAAGTATGAAGATGTGACGCTTGGCATAGCCCTTGTTGCTGTTGACCTCTTTTAAATTGGTTGACACCCTTCAGTCACCTCAGCTGGACAGGAAACAGAAGTGGAAAAAGGACTCTTACTTTTGAGGAACTGAATGAGGGTAGGTTCCTGTCGTGTGTCTGTCTGCTGCTGCTGCTCCTTACTTTCTGGTTCGGGGTCAATGTCTTCTGGATCTTCCTGCACAAATATGGAAAGAATATCACATGGCAGCCTTGTTTTTCCACTGTGAGATTTGAAACCAGTAAATGGAAGTTTACATTCATGAATCTGTCTGAGGCTTTGGATAAATGTGTCCTGGCTGGTTCCCGGGAAATGCGAGTTACTCACAGGCATGAATTATTTAATCTAAAATCTTGACAAATGCCAAGATTATTTGAAGAATGGTTTTTGGAATGGAGACTATTTTATCCTGTGGCAGATAAAGAAGGCGTTTGAACCTTGAGATAAATCTACATTCCGACTGTAACCACAGGCCAGGACTGGATAGTGGAGCAACAGTAGGGTGATGTGTACTTTGAAAATGTACCATTACTGCCTAACCAGCTGTGACTGATACTATTTATTGACCCTGTGGTGGTCATTTTACAATGTGACGGACCCTAAACCTGGACCAGTGTGATTTAGTAGTTAGTTGTTCCCCTCCAGTCTGTTAGACTGCAGACGGTTTTGTGTCAGAGAGCACAATGACTCATGGGTGTGTTAATGTTCAAGCTGTCAGATTAGCAGCAGTATTATCATTGCATGTGTTTATTCCTGCACAGTGCTGAGCATAGCACACTGTTCAAAAACAAGAAGTGAAAGTGCAGCTGTGCAGTCTGTGAAGCGCATGCTGCACAGGTAAGAAAGAAAAACTGTCGCGAGTCTTTTTGCCACACAAATTTGCTACAAAATGTTTTATTCACCAAGAACCTTGTTTGGATAAAATCGGAAAGCTTAAATACTCTTCTCAACTTCACAAATGTCTTTGTGTGGGCGGGAAGGATCCAAACTGGATACTGTCCAAAATATCTGGGTCAGGGCTGAGCTTCCAGCTCCCTCCAGCTAAGTAATGAGGTGAAAATAGTTGGCCATAACACACACACAATATATATATATATATATATATATATATATATATATATATATATATATATATATACATACATGTGATACATGTGAGTAATTATTAGCCAGTTTAGTCAGTAATTCTTCACCAAACTCAGCAGAGAAACCTGGTTCAGTTCATGGAGTCGTCACAAAAGCCTTTCACTGCTGCAGCTTTTCAAACAAATGACCGAGTCTGTTCCAGACTGTTGCTCAACAGTGATTTATCTCACAGAGCTCACGGATGTCCACTAACTGCAAAGGTTTTATTTAAGCATGGAAATACTTTCAGTTTAAAATCTAGTCAGAGTTGTGCTACAGAGAGTTATGTTTCATGAACAATAACATAATTAAACAATGAAATATGTGAGAAAGACTCCATCACAAAACTGAAATAAGTTTCATCATTTAACCCTTTAAAGGTTAAAAAAATGCTTTCTTATGTGGGGACAAGATTAGGATGCAGCAGTGCGCAGTGTGACGTCTAAAAATTAAAATTTACTTAAAGCAGCTGTGAAGATAGAAAAGTTTCCTGCTGTATAGTCAAAACTATTCTGATTGGTCTGTTCTGGCTGGTTTATGGTTCTTACCTTGGATCTGATGGACAGATCCCTGCTTTAATCTATAGACAGTAATCTGTATCTTAGGTTTGACAGATTGGTTACCAGCTGTTAGTTTGTGGATATTACCCTCATTCCTGCAGCATGTGGACTTTGTTAGTTCGTGTGATGTGATGTGATGTAAGTCTAACAGTGGAAAACTTCCAAGGCATCAACTTGAAGTTTTCATAAAACACCCTACTGACATTAACACAGTTATTACATCTTCAGTTTTAGAGTGATCTGATTTGCTATCTCAGAAGAGTCTCTTGGCTGACCACTTCTATGTAAGGTTTAGGTAGCATGAGCAGCAGGAAATGTACGGTACTGTTGGGTGTATTTTTCTAATGGACTGAAATTTAATGTCTCTATATATAAAACATACAGATTTTGTTTCAATTTGTTAGATATTTTGCTTTGTTCTGCATTCTTGGACAGTCCAGGTCATCTCGAACCAGCTTGATCTGTTTGATTTTCCTGCAGTTGGATGAACTCCTGACCTATCAGTCCAACTCCCTTTGCCTTTCTACAGACAGGCAGTTTGTCAGTAGATCAACTTTCAACAGCTAAGAAAAGATTTTTAATTCAATAATTGAAATAATTAAAATCTCAAAATTTAGCCCAAAAAGTTATTTTTATTTCATCATTTATCTTTCTACCAAAACATCCTGGACTGGAACTGTCCAGATCCCTTCTTTTCCCTGACTGACTAGTCTGCTTTCCTTTTTTCGTTTTTTCTCACAGCTCTGAGAGTACAGCATTAGTACTGTGTGCAGTACTGCAATAACAATGAATCAATCATTTTTTTCACCAGCTTCATACAGACAGAGTTCGTCAGTCATCAGCAAAACCTGGTTGGATCAATCTTCAAGGCTTGATTTTGTTTCTGTTTCTTATGAAATTCACATGATTTCTTGTTGACTGCATTTTCCCCTCTTTACCTTATTTGTGAAATGACTTCACTCGAACTAAATTGCTCAAATTTCAAAAGACCAGTCTTTTAGCTTCAAATAAACCACAGACCCCCTCTGAGTCTAAACTGCCAAATGGAAAAAAGTCCTTTTCCCCATCAACAAAAACAAAGCAAAACAAAAGAAACCATCCAACATTAGATAACTTACGGTTTGAAATCCATTCACAGGGCTCTAGAGTGCGACCAATTTGGTCGCAAATGCGACCAAATTTTTCAGTGGCGCGACTTAAAAAAAAAAATTTGGTTGCACCTGTGCGACCAACTGTTCGGGTAGCAAAAAAAAAAAAAAATCTGCAACCTTCCCTGTGGTCAACAACAGACACATTTTGCCCCTATCGTGGACTAAACCAATCAGAGATAGTAAGGGGCGGGACCTCTCTGATTGGCCGTGGTCCAGTTGAAAGTGCAGGTGGAAGTGGGAGGTGAGTAGCTTGAATAAAGCGATATCAATTCATTAAATCCTGAATCGACTTTTAAATATAACTGTGTTTTGCCAGAAATGCCAGATTCTCAGATTAAAGCTCACGAAACCATTTCAGCAACAACCAAACAGCAAATGAGAGCAGGTACACGGATTCCACACAAAGACGTAAACACGGAGCGGAACCGACGCATCAGAATCAACTTTGTCTTTCTCGGCTTTCTCACCCGACGGCCCGTAGACGGACACGCTGTCGGAGCTCAGCGATTCTGATGCGTCCGGTCCGCGCTGTGATTACGTCTTTTTGCGCTGATTCTGAGCTGCAGGTTTTGTCTCTCTCCAACCAAAATTCACCGAGCCAGCAGCAAAAGAAGCAGCAAACTGCGCTTCACATTTGATCAATGTCGTCATGAATTTTGCTGTTTTGCTTCCACGACTATTAAAATCACACTTCATACACAGCTCTCTCTCTCTCTATCTCTCTCTGTACTTCAAGAACAGTTTCCCGTCTCCAATCTCTGTTTTCTGTATTATTCGTTCACTTATTACCCACCAGTCTACCGTTGTTTACAGCGCTGTCGGCTGCTGTCTTTTTCTTTTCTTTTTCTTTTTTTCACTTAAATGACCTCGGACAAGAAAGCCTATTTTTCTGTTGTTCAATACTGAAGAAATTTAAACTTTATATGCAGAACATTGTAGAATATTTTTAAGGTTATCTGCTATAAAAAGCCAGACCAGGAAAATCTCCTTCATGTTTTTCTGTGTTTTATTCTCAGTTACTTTCACACAGAGGCATCTGCTGTGATGTTCACAATTCTGATGAAGTCAGTACTGATAAATGATCAGAATTATAATATTTCTGACTGTCTGAGGCTAAGTTGAATCGAATCAGGACTTTGAAAACCGGAATCGAATGGATTATAGAAATCAGTGATGATACCCAGCCCTAGTGAGCAGCCTAGGCACGACAGAAGTGGATGTAGCTGTAATAGGAAAAGAACTATTGCTAACTTTTCTGTTAAGTTAAGGCCTGATCCTTCTGAAATTCATAGCCAGTGCTCTGACACGGTGTCATCAATCTTTGAATGCTGAAAAAGCACAGTGTATCCAGAAAAACACATTATATTATATAAATTATTATAAAATTTGTGTGCGCCTAACTTTTGTGCCGGTACGCCTAACTTTTTAAAGTTAGGCGTACCTGTACGCCCATGGCAAAAAGTTAGTCTAGAGCCCTGATTCACATCAAGGTAGCCAGATTTCAAATGACATGGCTCTATTTTTGTCCGCTCAGAAACTCACTTTTAATGAGTCCGACCCTGAACGGTTAGAGCTAACATTTCAGATGGTAGATCTCTGCAAATACCTCTGACCTGACGGAATGAAAACAGGCTAAAAAATGTGACTGGGAGGCTTTCAGGCAAACATCTGGTCAAGCACTGATGTTTGGCAGCATGCTCAGGGAGTCTTATTCCAAGAAACTCTGTTGGGCAATTGGATAGTTTGTCTCATTTAATTGATAAAACATGTGCAGAAGCTGAACTTTCTCTTTTGTGTTGGGACTGAGCCAAAACACACAAAAGCAGTTTCACGTTTGCACTGGTTGAAGTGAAATAAGTTCAGCTTCACCAACAAAGCCTCATCTTATCCTGTCATTTTGTGTTCCTGTGGTTTAGAAGCAGAAAGTTTCTCTATCATAAAACATAATAACAGCATTGTGAGCTATTTGCTTTCTTTAGTTAGTGACAGCTGTATTTTGCTGCATTGCAATTACAGATATTTTTAAATTGATTTAACTAAACGACTCATTTACCTCATGCAGTTTCTGACAAACAAACAAAGTAACCCCCCCCCCCCCCACACACACACACACACACACACACACACATACATACTTACTCCCTATAATGACGACCATTAAAACCTCTTTGGATTGCAGGTCGGCTTCAGTTGATCATTATCGCATCGAGATAATTAAGATAATCACTTGATTTTGGCTGCTGCCATTAAGATGTTTGAGTGAAGAAACCACAAAGGGCTTCTTGAATTGATGAAAAGTACTGTGATATATTGGCTACAAGCCATTTCATTTCCTAGTTTTGATTATCAACCTTCACTCCTTCCTTCAGTGGTGCTTGTGTTTGCTGTGAGGAGAGAAGACAGATCTCCTCCTCTATCCCTGTATAGAAAACTTCATCCCACATCTGTGCAGATTATTTAAACTAAAATTCATATTCATCTTTTAGATAACAATAGCAGCTCTTGGGTGGTCTGATAAACTATCGTAAAATAAAAGTTTTAAAACTTTCCCACTGGAAAATAAGCAATTATAAAAGGTCTTTAAAGATCCATTCATTGTCTTCTTGTTAAAAGTCAGTCACAGCTAAGCAGTGATTCCAAATGTTCGGCCGATCGTGGCTCAAGAGTTGGGAGTTCGCCTTGTAATCGGAAGGTTGCCGGTTTGAGCCCCGGCTTGGGGCTCTCGGTCGTTGTGTCCTTGGGCAAGACACTTCACCCGTTGCCTACTGGTGGTGGTCAGAGGGCCCGGTGGCGCCAGTGTCCGGCAGCCTCGCCTCTGTCAGTGCGCCCCAGGGTGGCTGTGGCTACAATGTAGCTGCCATCACCAGTGTGTGAATGTGTGGGTGGATGTGTGGGTGGATGACTGGACGTGTAAAGCGCTTTGGGGTCCTTAGGGACTAGTAAAAGCGCTATACAAATACAGGCCATTTACCATGTTCGAACTCCTCACCAGCTTTGAAGCTAAGCCCAGCCCACCTGAGAAAGAAACCTATTTTGGTTGCTTTTATTCACTACATTGGTCTTTCAGTCATGACTCGAGGTGAGGGCCGGAAGCCAGTCTGGCCATTTAAATCTGTGACCTGGTACCACATGTCAGGCTGCCAAACATAGCTTTGCCACACCTAGAAGCTGAATACCACTCATCATGAAACATAATTCAAAAAAAAATTCAAGCATATAGAGAGGAGCTGGCAAAATAACCAAAATAGAAGATAAAGAACAATGCATTTAAGTACCAATAGAAAGTATGCAAGATTAGCTACTGGTGTATAGCTGGCGAAAGATGGAAAGCCACAGACAACTGGGGCGACCGTGGCTCAGGGGGTTGGGAAGCTCATCTGTAACCAGAAGGTTGCCGGTTTGATTCCCTCAGCTCTCTCTGTCCTGGTCGTTTTGTCCTTGGGCAAGACACTTCACCTACCGCCTACTGGTGTTGGCCAGAGGGGCCGATGGTGCAATATGGCAGCCTCGCTTCTGTCAGTCACAGGGCAGCTGTGGCTACAACTGTGGTTTGCTTGCACTAGTGTGTGAATGAATAGTAGAATTGTAAAGCGCTTTGGGTGCCTAGAAAAGCTCTGTATAAATGCAATCCGATATTAACTACAGATAATAAAACATTATGAAATGTTTAATAAAATGTTTACTTGAAAAGCCAATCTCCAGCAGAAAAGTTCTATGAAAGACCTGTCAGGTGTATTAATGATTAATCAGATTGATATCTATTTTGTTGGTGGAACAAATGTACAAGTTTTACAGTCTTGCTATTTACGCTCTACTCAACTGTTTTTCTTCCCTAGAATAGAGTTCATCAACCTGTCAGAGAACATGAGTCACTGTGAGCCCCCTGTAAGTATCTTGAATTACACCTGCTACACATGCGCACATCTTGGATCTGTCTGGATTAATCACTAAGCTAGGGCGAGGCGATTATAGGTGTGTAAAGAAAAACAAAGTCAATGCATCTGATGTGTTTCCAACATTAGCCCTTGAGTGGTGCTGGATTAAATGTTACAAATAACGTGATCTGGGATATTAAGGCCCATAACAGATGCTGACTATGCCCATGAACATTTTCTGGACATGTAAGTTCAATTACACCAACAACAACTCTTCTGTATTAGATAGGACTGACTCACCTCTTTGGGCATGTTTCTGGGGAAGAAGAGGTAAGGTAGTGCAGTGAGAAAGAGGACGCACGAGGCTACCAGGAAGCCAAGCCACCATGCTCCCACCCAGCGCAGGTCTTTAGTGTCCAACTCGATCTCCTCTGGAAACAGAAGAGAACACAAATCATGAAATCCATGCAAAGAATCCATCCATCTATTGTCTTCCACTTATCAGGGTCAGGGGGGCCAAGAGGCGAGGTAAACCCTGGAAAGGTCGCCAGTCTGTCGCAGGGCTAACACAGAGAGACAGATAACCATTCGCACTAACATTCATGCCTATGGGCAATTTAGAATAATCAATTAACCTAACCCCACTACATGCATGTCTTCGGACTGTGGGAGGAAGCGGGAGCACCCGGAGAGAACCCACGCAAACTTAACACAGAGAGGCCAGATGGTGAGTCAAAGTTGCTGTTAGGCAACAGAACTAACCACTGCACCACTGTGTTGCCACATGCAAAGAATACGACTCTTTTTTTCATTTTATTTGCAGCTGTTTATTGCCTTATATCAGCCAATAAATTATCAATGCATGTAATCCAACATAGGGTTAATTCACTGCCAGCCCATAAGCCTATCATTCATCCAAGTACATATCCAAAAATTCTTATATAGGGTGCAATATTTACGCTGCTTTAACCTTTAAACTCCAAACCAATTTGCAACCCACCTCCACTGCAGCTCCCCCTTTTCATTATACCTCCAAAGTAATCATGTGATATTAGTTCTCAGTGATGCCTGCTCTGTTGTGAAATACAACCAGGTGGAAGTAATCTTTTGACTCCAGTAGTTCTGCCTAAAATAATAATAAAACATGTATACAAAGACTGAATTTGCTTAAATTCATGAATCTTCTGATAGAAATACGTCTGCAGGTTTGACTTATAACTTGTTCTTCACATTTGTAATATACAGTCGATAATTTAAACGCATACTGGGACCTAAATGGTGAAACAACTGCCCCCAAAATAACTTACTGAGCCAGTTAAGGGAAAAACCTACTGTACACATACTGTACGCTTTATGGTATAACAACAAGTCATCATTCCTCCTTTGTTTGAAAGATGTGTCATTTACACAAAAAACAGAAGTCAGATGAAGCCTACGCTGGTGGAGTTTCATGTTTGGACAGCCATTGCTGTTATTTATAGTTAGGGTTGGTCATGGAGTCATTCCTAACAAAGAACTAAAACTGAATGCTTTTACAGTACAAGCTGAAATCTTATTCCCTGTCAGAGGTTGTTCTGGATGAAACACAAACTACTTTCTTTTGCTTGGTAAAAGTGAGCTTCCCATAACTCGATCATGCAAGAACCTACAGGTCCCTGGTTCTAGTGTTTTCACTGTGTGCAACTTGACATTCAGTACTGTGTGAACGTTCTAAGCAAAATCTGACGAAAATTTAGATGCTAGCTGCCTGGTCAGCTTCACCTCAGCTAATTGGATTCCTTCACGTCAACCTCTGGCTCATGTTTGTGCTTTTGGACCCTTTAGGAGCATTTTTAATTATCTGAGCTATAATATGGCTGCTAAGCATTTAATTGTACTAACAGACCATCCAAGAAGTCTCAGCACCAGTTTTAGAACTTAGCATTTTTTTTCTTTGTTACTAGAGGGGATCTGTGCATTTGTGTAGTCTGCAGGTGCAAGAAGAACTTAGCAGTCCTAGAAATAAACTTTTTATCCAAATATAAACCAGCAGCCAACATAACATCAGCCAAATGTATAATTGGAGGTTTCAAAATGCACACTAAAGAAAAAAAATGGACGCTGTAATTGTGTCTACATCCTAAAATTTATAGATATCAAGACACAACCTGTAGTCTGTAAACACAACTTTCCACTAATTTAACTGTGCACCAATGACATGCTGCCGATCTGAAACAAACGTCACTGCCCATCTAAAAATGTTCACTTGTTTTCCTTGATTTATTAAACCAGTTATGGCTTTGCTTATCGAGGGACACCAATGAAAATGGTACTACCTATCTGTTTGTGGCTGCACCCATGACGACGAAGAACCTCTGCAGATTTTAGTGACATTCATGTTTGAATCGCCAAACAATGAAGGCTAATCCCAGTGGAACCTGATCATTGAAAAACTCCGTGGGAACTTTGCAAGGCTGTAATTACTGAAGATCAGGAATGAGTAACTCTCTTGGTCCTGCTCTGACAACAACAACATTCCAAAAATCTTGCAATGGACATCTTAACCCACTTTACCTGTTTACTATATTAACCTCATTACACTGCTCAGTGTGCAGTTACTGTGATGTTAAGACTGCTCTGCTTTTATCTATTCTCTGACATTAGCACTGGTTCCAGTGGTGAAGGTTTCAAATAAGGTGAGTGTGACAGCTCTTATGCAACAGCAACCAAGAGAAGAATTCCAAAATAAAATCCATTAATTGTAGAAAAACAAAGACAAATGTTTTTGTTTCCAAAACAAAAACAATGCTTTACAAATTTTAATATCAGTTCCTTTCTCTGATTTAGGCTTAATCTATTGTCCAATTACTGTCCTCACTATCAATCCAGCTGTTATTATTGGAAAACCTTCCCAGATATTTCACAGAGTAGCTGACTCTGTGTAAAACTAAAGAAGAAAGGATGGATAAACATTAAAACTTAAAATACTTTAGTTATCAGAAAAATCTGTTGGTTCCTTAATTTCATATCTATTCATTACATCTCCTGTGATCCTAAATGAGTGAAAGAAAAAGGAGGAATGGATCATCAAAACTGCATAAACGCATTTAAAGTTGAGCTTTTAAGCTGATAAAAATAGTTATTGCTAATGAAGCACATGACTGCTGGTTAAAATCTATAATTGGTGATTTTGGTGTTTTATTGACAAAACTTTATAGAAAAACAGGGACAATTTGTAGTGTGTGCAGTAAATGTTTTTTTTTAATATTGTTTCATCGAACATATTTGTCCTTAAACTCTCCTCGGAACATATTTAGTGCTTACTCAGTGCTAAGTTGCCTGAAGGCTCAGTGTAAGCCAATAAACCTACATGCCAACTGTGTTACAAATCAAACCACATCAAAAAAAGATTTTAATTTACTAGCCCACCAACCACCACCAAAGTCTAACTCAGTGACATTTAAGTGTGTCAATCCCTAATACACAAAGCTCCTCATACAAACGTGTTTGTACATCTATAGATGTGGGGACCAAGCTGGCATACAGATTACGAGGTGACAGCTTCAACTTGCGTGTGTGCTGTTTTTTTTTTTTTTTCAAGGAAATTAAATTTAAACATAACTCTCCAACCTTAGCACCACAAATTAAACCTCAAACATACATTCATGAAGCAAAAGAAAAGCGTCCTCAATTTTCCACGTCCCATCCTGCTCAGAGTCCCTGGTCCCCACAAAATAAGATATACACACTCGCACACATTCTCCTCGGTATGTTTTTACTTACAAACACAGAATTGATGCAACATTTTACATTTTTTCTAAACATGCAAATTGTTAAACATGTTATGTGACGGCACATTCACTTTCACAATCTGTTGGCCCATGTACGCATTCCACTGGGAATGTTGAAACAAGCAAGTTATTGTTTCAACAAGTCTGTAAAGAAACTGTAACATCATTAATCATGCAGACGTCAAATGACTGCAATGCCTGATTGAATGTCACGAAACTCTCACTCAACTTAGATCAGAAACGAAACCTGAAATATGAGCAGATGTAGCAGAACTATTGATCCCAGAAATGGTGGGAGTTAGCCTCTTAGCATCCAGCACATTACCAGTCAGCCACTTAAGGTTAGGGTCACACGTTAAAGCAAGAAGCTTGGAAATGCAATGTCACAAACAAAGTAATCCCGTTTCTTTTCTCATTACTAGTTTTCAAAAGTAATTAGTTGCTTTGTTACTTAGTTACTTTTTAAAAACATGATACGCAACCTGAATATGTATTAAAGCGATAGACCTTCCAGCCCAATTTTATTGTTTCTGCATAATCCATCATATAACATTGAATCAAATGAAAATGTTTGTTTTTAAAAAACTTGTTTTATGAGTTTTAATCTTTTAACTTTATGCATCAAGCAAAAATGAAATCATATATAACAATCTTTGACTTGAAGAAATGTTTTTAACATTTAAAACTATTTTCTGCATATTCTAGCATATAAAATAAAATAATGTTTCGTGTTTACACTCTTTCAAACAGATGCAAGTAAAACACAATTGGTTAGCAGGAGTGGGGCCGGTGACTGATAATTAGTATGACTAGTTCAAAGAGCTGACTGTGGAGTATTTAATGAAATAAATATAATAGTTTCACTGAAAACACCTCAGATTCTTGTCTGAACATATTTCTAATCTGGATATCTGCCCTAAGGCTGAAACTTTCAATATAACATCAACAGCAAATAATCTACTACTTCAGCTACAAAATACCAGCTTACACCTCCAATTACGTCTGGCTGAGTGAGAAGAAAGAAGAGGCAGCAGGAAATCAGCCAAAACACGAGAAATGCTCATTCACGAAAGGCTTCACAGCTTGATCATTTGTTGGATATCAGAGTTTTGAGTTCAGTTCATTTCTATTATTTGCACCAAATATTGACAGTAATGATGATGCTTCGTTATATAAGCTAAAAACATAACAATGCATTGGTCCAAGAGACCAATGCCTCCAGTAGAGTCGGGTTCAGTATCTCCACAGCAGTAACTGCATAAAGTGTGCAAACATTGACAATCTCCCGGTGTGTTGAACCCAAATATTAATCTTTAAATATCATTCTTTGTTTCAGCATTGCTTTCTCATGAGTAAAACAGGATAAACTAGAACACTTGTTTTTAAACCGCCACCCTTTTGTAGAAATGTTGGCACAGCATAAACAGCCCGAGGACTGAGCGCTGCTGCAGCGTTTCCAGTTAGCACATACACAAAAAGAGGTCATTAGGGTGTGTATCTGACCCACATTAGTCAGCTTTACACTGTTTTTATTAACACCATGTTGAGTGCTCACATGCAGGAAGTCCTCCTTTCCTTTTAAAAATGAGTAAGATAAATTTTCTTTAAACAGCTGTATAGCATTAGGACAGTGTGTCTCCTCACCTTTGGGTACCTTGTCAAAGTCAACATAGAAGCGTAGCATGAGGGCCCCAGTGATGAATCCGAAGGCCGGGCCAATCGAGGTCATAGCAAGGAGGATGCCTGGAAGACACGATAAAAAAACCCTGAGAAGATGAAAGAGACGCCTGCTGGCCAACGGGTTGACCCTGACCTTTCACCTCAAACATCACTTTGGAATACTTTACCTGCTTTTTTCAGGCGCCTCCATCAAACACAAAAAAGATTCTGCTAACCAAACATTTCCTACCTCCTCACCATCACATAGACAGATTCATTATGAGGTTACAACAGAAAACATTATACATATGGAACAAGAAGCAGCGGCGAGGTCTGTGAGGTGTTACAAAGAGCTGCATGTGGCTGCTTTGTCGCTGTCCTGCAGTTCTTCTTACACTCAGAGGCCTCAACAAACTTGAAAATGAGATAAAACAGCAAATTTGTTGTATGAAGCAATCTCACATTTAAAGAAAAGGTTTTAACATCTGAGCATGCCCAGCTTTCCTTACACCAGCGTGACAGAAAACAAAAGCAAAAGGAGAAGAAATCACACCGTGTCTACAAAATATGCAGCAAGGGCAGCATTTGTGCTGAATTTAGGACAACAATGGAGCTATAGTGAAGTCACATCATTATTAAAGACTTCCTGCCTGCGGGTCCCAGGATCCTAATTAAAACAGGTTTGTTGTATAAGCAGAGACGCCGCAGGCTAATGTAACTACAATGCAGCACTACAATCACGTCTGTTGTCACAGTGACCGTGTTCTGTAACAGGTCAGGTGAGCTTCTTGGACTTTGATGACCTCGGTCTCTGCTGTTATCGCCTTCTCATATTTTTATAACGCCCAGTTAAAGTTCTGTAATGTGAGTTGACCTGAGCAGAAAATCTTTCATAGCCTCAAGTGATCTGCCTTCAGTCTGTTAAATACAACTCTTGCCAATGTTTGCCTGATAGTTATGAGGAACAAAGGTATTTGTTACACAGCTATCATATAACAGTGGGTGGTAAAAGAAATGCAGTCATGCTGAAGAGAAATAACTGTTGTGTCTCTCTGGGTCATTCTGGCTTTGTCTTTGAATTAGAGGAAACTTCCCTATTGTTCATTTTCTTTCTTCAAAAAAAAAAAAAAAGTCCACCACAGAGACCAGAAATCTGTTTCAGCGATTGGGGAAAGTCTTCTGATTCTTTTCGTGTCCTGTCTCCGCCTCAAACATTCAACCCAACAACGGTTTGAAGCTGGAAGTGCGTTTGGACCCTTTTTCTTCGGATCAAAGACTCAACACTCCAGCCAATTAGAGAGTTTATTTTCCTCCTGATCTGCATCACAGTTGGCAGTTCAGCGGGAATTACATTTATCAGAGTGTTCATCCAGACCAGCCAATCAAAATCTTCTATGAGATCAAATTTCAGCAATCAGTTATGACCAGTGTTGGTATATGAGCTGTGTCTTAGATTGCAGTCATCCGTACTTCAACAACAGTTTCAAGTTTATCAGCTATGAATTCTTTGAAAGTAAAACGTTTTTCAACACTTCAGAAAGTATAAGCTCATAGATGGAGGATACTCCTTAGTGGAAAATACCTGGTACAGATGTTAAGTCATAGAAAATGTTATTTTGTGTGCTCAGAGGCTCAAACGTGAGAAACATTCATAAAATGCAGTACTCACTTAATGTGTATAATGTTCTTCTCTCCCCTTTTGCACAGTCGGGGAGTGTGTCAGGATACATTTCACTGCATGTTGTACTTGTATAAGTATGTATGTGGCAAATAAAGAATCTTCAATCTAATCAGCAACAGTTGGTTAAATGCAGTGTACTAACACTGATGAGACACTGAGACACTGATGGACTTGGGACTTCACTTTGAGGAAACCCCCTCAAAAGACTTCTTGACGTCTTCATCTCAGGTGTTTTGAACCTCTAAACTACTTAATCTCCCAGAACGTGACATCGGGACCAAATTGCGAGTTAAAATATCATTCTCTGCTTCCTACCGAGGTAGAGCGGGGAATTCCTTTTGCTGGCGTAGTCGTCGATGTAGGAGATGCCAAAGGGCTGGATGGGGACAGCTCCGACGCCCAACAGCAGCTGACCCAGGAGCAGCATGGGGTAGATCCCCTGCTGGGCAGGGGTCTCCTGTTTCAGGCAGGTCTGATTGTAGGATGAGGTGGTTACTGAGCTTTCTGATTGGCAGAGGTTGGCACTTTTTTCATTGGAGGCTGTTTGGAAAACAGAGAGACACTTTTAAGATTGTCTGAATTCAACACACAGATTTCGTTCTGTGCAAATAAAACTGAAAGGGAGAAGATTCAGTCTGAACTCAATCTATTTCTAATATACTGGCACATCAGCTAATTAACATCCCTTAACTGGACCTGTGAACTGTGTTTGTGCTGTTGGAGCATTAATAATCTGACCAATAATATAACTGCTGTAAGGTTACTGTGCTAACAGAGCGTCAGAGAAGGCTGAGCTCCAGTTAACCAGGAAGTATGTAAACCAGGGACAGTTGATAACTTACTCCACAAAATAAAGAACTTTCAAAAAACTCAGGAGGTTCGATGTGTGCATGTGTTTGTGTGTGTGTGTGTTCTCACCGATGATGCTCTTCGTGTAGTGGTACGGTTCACTCATGAAGTGCGTTACCCCCATCAGCAGAGAGGCCAGGCAAGCGAGCAGAGCTCCAGCGCCGATGTACCGTGGCCGATGGACTCGACTCCCAAAGAAGCTCACAAAGATGATGAGGATGGTGTTTCCCACCTGTACTCAGACACACACATCCGTAATGTAAGACTAACATCAAAGATTTCCAATCCTGTCACCTTCAGGTTCATATTGAGGTTTTTGTTTGTTTTCATCAAAAGGACAACTAAAACATCTCAAACATAAAGCTTAGACCTCGTTCCGATTATCATTCATTTATCGCCATCTTGTATCGTATACTGGACTGTATTCTCAAACCAAAAACAAACTTGTGACTTTCTGAAGAGCCATGAATTCATTAAGCAGGAGTTCAGAGTCCTAGCTGAACTGACCTCGTTGAAGGAGGCCAGGAGCCCAGACTTCTGGCTGGATAGGCCATAGCGCCTCTCGATGGTGGAGATGGAGCTCTTCATGTAGCCCGACACCAAAAGCTGGGCCAGCTGCAGCAAACTGTGGCAAAACACAAAGAACTGAAGAAGAAGAAGACAGAAAGTCAGAAAACATATTTTAACACAAGCTGCAGTTCCCCTTACGTCCACACGAGGCAACAAACTGACAAACAGACTGACAGGCTGTGTTAAAACCTCCGAAGTCCAACTTTGCCGACTTAAATTCTGACATTTTATTTGGCTTTACTTCACACTAGCTACCAAACCTGCTAACATTAGCATTTGAGAATCTATAGGTGGTAACTTGTAGCTCCACCCACAGTGCAGAAGTAACCTGAGGGTGGTTACATCCATCGTGCATACTGTGAGAGAACAGTCTGTTTCTGGCTCAATTTCAGCACAACGTGAAAGGTACAGACAAGAAACAGTATTTTTCTTTGCCCTGAGCTCGTCCTGGGATCATGTGACTGGAGAACAATTCCAGGATGAAGCTCAGGATGTGAAGCTTCAGTCCCACAGGTTCCAGTGTTTAGACAGGCGAGTGTCTGAGGCCAGCTTTTAAATCTCTCCGCTGCCTGAAGGGATCTGACCTCTGACCTTGCCCACTTCTGATTTTACTGTCACAGGCAGCGCCATGTGATCCTGTGATCAAGTCATTGTGTTTCATTTGTTTTTCAAGACACTCTTGGAGAGCAGACTAACGAACCCAGCTGAGCGTTCTTCTTCATCACTTTAACCCTGGAGAACCCATGGGGTCAAATTTGACCCCATGGTTTCCCTAGTAAACCAATGGGGTCGGATCTGACCCCATGGGTTCTCCAGGGTTAAGCACTGAAATCAGATCTTTGTGGGACGAGCTGTTAGAGACAAGCCTTAACTACTGGAACATCTGTCTGACACAACATCGGCCTTTAACCGTTTACTGTCCACCGTTTTTACCCAGCAGGCCTCATACGAGCCCGGACAGGTCCGAGCACCACTCCCACTTTTTCAGCTCTAAGTTTGAAATAAACAATAAATGTTACAAATTTCCTTCAACTCATCTTTTCTTTCCCTCCTTTGTTGTATTCCCTTCCTTTCTCCCTCAGTCCCTTCCTTCTTTCCTTCCATCCTATCTTTGCTGTGGCGCTGCAGACAAACCTTGATGCTGTTGAAGAGACTCCTGGATCGAGCAGGAGCTCGTAGGCTTCTGGGGTCAGAGGTCATGTTGAGGCTGTTGACTCACACGGAGACTGAAGAGTGACCCTGTGAACCACAAACATGGGTGAACCTGCCATTCATCTCTTTTATTCAGCAGAAAGTCCAGCACAAACAGCCCAGCACACTCATGCTGAGCAAACACTACCTTCTAGAAGTACTGAGTGCACACACACACACACACACACAAAAAAAAACACACCTACACACACGCACACACACAAACACACCTACACACACACACACAACCCCGTTCAGCTATCTTAGTGAGGACCTTCATTGACATAATGCTTTCCCTAGCCCCTGACCCTAAACCTAACCATAACCTAATTGTAACCCTGACACTAAAACCACAAATTTGAAGGCATTTAAAGGCTTCAAATTTGCGAGGACTGGGTTGTGTGTCCTCACAAGTGACTGTTGGTTCTCACAAGTATAGCAGAATGCAGATTTTGGTCCTCACATACACATACAGGGCGTGTGAGTGTTTGGATATAGAGCTGCTGAGAAAAACGTTGATCGTTCTGAGGGTGATTTGACACGGCGTCACAGAGCAGCCAGGTCAGCACCTCTGCGACGGACAGGTGGATGGTGACACAGGTTGCTGTAGCTGCTAGCTTCACCTGCACTGGACCTCTGGATGTGTTTGTGCTGTTTGAGCCTTCTGCAGCATTTTTAAAGAAGAATGATAAAAGCTTTGGTCGGAGTGTTTTCACTATCTTCAGCACTGAATGCTCATTGGCTCAGTTAGTAGCCAGAGTGCATACTTTGGATTTTCTTCATGTTGACAAATATGAATTTGCAAAATTAACTTCATTTTTTATTAAAAATGACCTGAAAAGGCTGTTTTCCCATTGGCTTCTGTCCAACTAGCTCTTAAACTGTCAGTGTTTCGTAGGACGCTTCAAGCACAGAAACTGCATTCACCAGTTGATGGCACATTAGCATTCACCCTCTGGGCACCATGAATGTCTGCGAAAAAGTCA
This sequence comes from Perissodus microlepis, assembly GCF_051167445.1. Classification (NCBI taxonomy): domain Eukaryota; kingdom Metazoa; phylum Chordata; class Actinopteri; order Cichliformes; family Cichlidae; genus Perissodus; species Perissodus microlepis. The sequence continues at coordinate 32,495,936 of NC_140470.1, read as the reverse complement.
TCACTTCATCCTGGACCAGTACGGTGGACTGACTGATGTTGGCACAGCGATCATGGCGAAGAGCATCAGGAGTCTGGTTGGAGGCTTTTATTGCGAAGGGCAAAGGACCAGAAGACAAATGTTGATGTTTACCAAGAAGGTCAAAGCTTTTTTTTCCTTTGAAAGAGTTTGTTTCCCCTAAAACAGAACTGAATGTGAACAAAATTCACAAGAATGTGTTTGATTTGATTTGTGCTGTGTGACGTATTTCCATAATCAGGCTAAAATACAAAGACAACAACAACAGGAAACAGAGAAAGTGTGGTAGAAGGAGGTGGAGATGACAGGAAGTAGCTTCTTATCTTAGACTTCAACCGATTCTGTGACAGATTTTATCTGTCAGAGCCACAAACAGACGACCTTCATGTGTGAAGATAAAACCGATGACCACCACCTCCACCCTCTGCCTCCACACAGACTTCACGGAGTGAGGTGAGCAATCATCACCATCGGCTGCATTTCCTGATGGTTGGAATAATCTGAATGTTTGTAATGAAGGAAACATTTTCCTTTGGCCAGTTTTTCAGGTCTTCCGTGTTGCCAGTTTTCCTCATCACTGTTCGTGAACATGCTCGATCTGAAGATTGCTGATGGTTTCCCCGGTGCCTCTCCAACCAAAGCCTGCTAAAATGGGATTGGTTGGTTTTTGTTGGACTACTGAAAGAAGAAAAATCCTTGAAGGTGTCAGGAAACGATTTCCAGCAGATGTCCTACAAGTCGGGTCAAAGACAAGTTCTTTTTTTCAGTAGATTAAATGTTTGACAGCCAGCACAGTGTTTGGAAACAAGCAGCATGGGATAATGAGTAACCAGGATACTGATAGCTTATCACACAATCAGGCCCACTCATGGCTCTGTGTACAGGCTCCTCACATCGTCACCACGTCCCTGAAGAACGAGCAAACTAAACCTGGGAATAACTAATGCCATGCAGGTCATGACATCATTGTTAACTTTATAATCAAGATTTAAATTAATATTTAAACACATTTTATGATTTCTGTTAATATAATATTAGTGCTATTGGAACTCTGTGAAACCTCAGACTGAGCCTGGCTGCTGAGCTCATTATGCTGGTCTCAGACCAGAACACATCTGATCATGTTTAGCTCCTCGTGATCGCCATGACTGTAAAGGCCGTGTCACACACCAAACAGCTTAAAAATCCAGCTCCAAGCTCGGATTTATTTATTCCAACTAACAGCACAAAGAGTCTGCAGCCAGCTTTTCTCTGTCTGAAGCAACGTCAAGTTACACTCCTGCAACGCGACGGCTGAGCTGTCACACACACACACACACACACACACACACACACACACGTGGTCACTCACACACACACACTCGCGTACTCACAGCTTTAGTGAAAAGTCCCAGCTGTCCCACTAAAAGCCTGAAACCTCCCACAGAGAAAAAACTCAGACTCACTGTGTAGCTCGTCTCTCTGCTGCTCTCACTTCGCTGCAGCTCCGACTTTCTGTTCCACTCAAGCTGCCAACACACCTCCAACTCACTGAGGAATAGGAGGAGACAACAGGAGCGAGGAGAGTGGTAGAGTTTGAACCCTCCTTCTCTGTTAAGACAGTCTGTGAAAAAAGGGAAAAAAGCCGTGTGTGTGTGTGTGTGTGTGTGTGTGTGTGTCTGGGGGGATTTCTTCTCTTCAGGACTAAAAACCTAAATAAAAAAAATAACACAAAAGGTGCAGTTCCTCCAACGTCCAGCAGAGGCAGTAGAGACTCCCACAAATGTTTACATTGCTCTAAAATTTAAAGTCTGCATTATTAGGGGCGTGGCCTCTGGTATTGACAGGTAGATGGCGACACAGGCGGCTGTAGCTGATAGCTGTCTGCTAGCTAACTGGAGTCCCTGGACTGGACTTCTGGACCACATTTGTGCTGTTGGAATTGGAGTATTTTGATGACATCTTCTGACCAATCACATGGCAGAGGGTGGGTGTGACAGAGTAGTTTGATGCTCCAATGCAGTGCATGAATGCAGCTGGAATCAGCTGATAACTCTGCCCTCCACCCTCTCCGCCCATTATTCCTACTTCTGGTTCCAAACAGATCAAGACAAAAGGACCATAAAATGTCCCACCTTGCCCTAAAAGCACTGTTAGAGAGTAAGGACAGGATACGCGGGGGTTTACTTGAAGTCTGAAAGTATGAAGCATGAAATCTCAGTAAGACCTTTAAATTTCTACCCTCAGACCTGCTGTCCAGCAGTCACATGACTGATTTAAATTAAGGAAATTGAACACATATAGAAAGTTTAACTTAAATATATTTCAGCAGTTTCACTGAAAGTCCACACGGACGGCACGGAAGTCAGAAATAGAGTCAGAAATAACATGTATGTTGAATGAAGAACACTTACCTCTTCATGTTCCCCGCAGAGAGAAGAAGGAATAATTAAAAAATGAAAAGTACAAGTACAAGTACAGACAGGAAGTCTCTGGATTAACTCAGAAAGTCGCCAGACTAAAAAAAAAGTTTTTCCTCAAACAACATGTGACTTTCTCAGATATGCCATTTCAAATGTTCTGTTTAGTTTGGCATCAGCGGTGCTTTGAAGGCAATGAATCTAATTTCTTTCTTTGCTTCATTTCTAGAGCACATGTGAAGCTGTTGGATTTGCTGCTGAATGTGGTTTTCTTCTGGTTGTGTTTGGCAGGTTGGACGATTTAAATTCTTGAGCTGTCTGTTTCCTGTTATTGATCACCTCTGACTGCACACTGTTAAGCTGTAATTTTAGGTTTCTGGTTCTTGCTAACATCTGTATCCTCAGACTGACAGGAGCCGGGACTCCTCCACTTATCTGTCGTCATCTGTCACACTCCAACCTTAACTGCTGGGGACGTCTGAACCTGCAGACTCTTTATCTAAAATCTATTAAGGTAAATATTTAAGAAGGGATTTATAAACAGTGATAAAACGTCATGCAGGAATATTTATTACTGATTGAACAAAAAAATTGAAGTTTTATGAACATAAATGGAACCTGGGGCATCCACTGTAACATCACTGATTGGCTTGTGGAGTCCTATTTATGAGACCTCAAAATGTCTTCATCACCGCCATATTAACTTTTCTCTTATTCTCTAACAACTTTTCATTGACAGCTCATGGCCCACTGAGCGTGCTCTGATTGCCCCATTAGAGTCAATAAGAGCCATAAACAAGTCACTGGAACCGTAAACTCCTCAGGAAAGTCTTTACTAAGTCCTTTTTTTCAAAGACGTCTATACAATTTAACTTCTTTCCTGAAAACATTAACAAAACATTTATATAGTAACACCCGTGGACTGACCTGTCTCACAGATCAACACTGAAAATATGCCAGTGAGCGGTTTCTGCTCACAGATTACACCCAATGACTAGTTTTACAAATGAATTTTGCTCTAATGAGCTTAAATTCAGGAGTTGTAGTTTTAGAGTAGTTCCTTGTTTTCACCTAAAGCTGTTAAGTATTTGGAGGTCTAAATGCTCCTTCAGTTACTGAAAGAAAAAAAACACTGAGGCACCGCTGAGAGTTAAAAATGGTCCAGAAAGGATCTTCACATCAGCAAGGAAAGAATGTTGAGGGTCCCCAGTGGGAAGAGATAAATTCCTTTGGTTCATTTCCAGCTTCTTCTTCCTGCAATTCAAACTTTAGCTGAGATAACTGTAATGATCAGAAGCTGTTGCTGTGCTGTAAAGTTAATACAGTTCCATGCCAGACCACAAGGTGGCACTATCTGTGTGGACACTAAGATGTGAGCTTACAGGGTAGAAGAAGAAAACGTACGTGGGTATCCGGTCGTTAAGTGATGACGTGACGAATCCTACTTCCGGGCCTAAAGTAGTCTGCGTTTAATATGGCTTTTGTGTTGTTAACGTGTTTAATGTTTTGTATTTTCTTCTATTTAATCTCAAAAAGCTCCTAAAACAGTCAGTGATCACTGTTGACCTCCCTCAGCTTTTATTACCGCTAATCATTTATTTAAGCTCAGTTTTTAAAACCTTAGGATGTAACTACAGCCCAGCCCCTGCAGCAGTATATAATAATGGATTGGATTTATATAGTGCTTTTCAAGGCACCCAAAGCGCTTTACAATGCCACTATTCATTCACTCTCACATTCACACACTGGTGAAGGCAAACTACAGTTGCAGCCACAGCTGCCCTGGGGCAGACTGACAGAAGCGAGGCTGCTATATCGCGCCATCGGCCCCTTTGGCCATCACCAGTAGGCAGTAGGGTAAAGTGTAAAGGACAGAGAGTCCAGGGATCGAACCGGCGACCTTCCGGTTACAGATGCGCTTCCCAAACTCCTGCGCCACAGTGCGCCAAGTCTGAAGTTTAGTCCTTTTACAGCATCCTGCCATGCGATTACATTTGTTCCTGACCACCGAGAACACACGTTAACTTTTATCAGTGGAAAAAAAGTTAGCTTGTTTATATTATGCTAACATAGCTGTGTCGCTAGCGGTCACGTAGCACATCATTATATACCAGCTAGCCAAACTTCAGTAACTCTACAAACGTCACTGCTGTTTAGTTTTCTGTCTTCATTTATGTTGGAAGTGATAACAGAGCTGTACGTTTGAATTTGTTTCCAAAACCCCGCAGTCAGGACATGCTATATTGTATTTAGATAGAAGCTAGCGAGCTAACTTCCTGCTAACTTCCTGCTAACTTCTAACTCCGTTAAATGTCATAAATTCCGTTTTCATGGATGCCTGGATGTTAAACTCAATTGTTACACCTGGTAGAGCAGAACGCTGATCATTTTGTCAAAGATGAAAGACTTTAGACAGTTTTTCAACTCTCAGTAATGCCACAGTGATCGTTTGATATATGGACCTGCAGCGGAGTTTAGGCACAGACACGGCTAGTGACGTCAGATTTAACGACCGGATAGGGCTTTGGAGTTGACGTAACGCCTCAATGCATTGTGGGAGCGCGGCACCATTTTAGCAGGCCACGAATCAAGACAAACACAGATTTCAGCACAAGAACCCTTCTTGGTTTTGCTGCCGTGCAGGGAGTCACATCTTTGGTGATCTCCAAAAGTTGATTCTGTTCATCTGGACGTAGCGTTTTGTGGGAGAAATGTTTTGTCACTCAGCCAAGTGACTTCTTCAGTCTCAGCTGACTGCAGGTTTCCCCAAATTTTATAAACAGTACATTTGCATAATGACTGAAACCAGCCCACTGAAGGAACAATGGGCTGGGAGGTCAGTTCCTTAATCTTAATTATGCAAATTCTCATGACCATTGATCAACAACCACTGATCAAAGCCCACTGATCAATGTCCATGAGTCCCATTCACAGAGAGTTGGAGAATGGCTGCAATCACAGCATTGTAAGATGGCGAAAGATGTACCCTTAGGCCTCCTCCTCGATTCAGAGATGGTCTTTCAGGAAGAGGGTGACAGACTGATTGAAGCAGTTAGAACAAGACAAGGCTATTGACTGGACCTCATACCACAGCGAAGCGGAGAAGTGTGTGATAGCTTGGGTATGCATGGCTGCCAGTGGCACTGGAACACTAGTATTTATTGATGATGTGACAGGACAGAAGCAGCAAAATGAACTCTGAGGTGTCAGGGACATACTGTCTACTCATTTTCAGCTACACGCAGTCAAACTGATTTCATAATACAGATGGACAATGACCCAAAACATACAGCCAAAGCAACCCAGGAGTTTATTAAAGCAAAGAAGTGGAATATTCTTGAATGGCCAAGCCAGTCAGCTGATCTTAACCTATCTGAGCATTTCACTTATTGAAGACTAAACTTCGGACAGAAAGCCCCACAAACAAAAAGCAACTTAAAGCTGCTGCAGTAAAAGTCTGCAGAGCATTAAAAAGGACGAAAACAGCAGTCACGTCCAATGCTCCCTCTAAGCTGCGCGCGTGCGCAATTGCACACTGCTGGCACGGTCTCTGCGCACAGAAAATCTGCATTGCAAAAAAAAAAAAATCTAACCTGAATTGAAATTAAAATTAATACCTTAACAATTCTGTTTTGTAGTGTTAGTCAGTCAGTGACTGGCTGCTCCCGCATGGATTAGAACGATGCCACCTTATCCCATAGTCCAGCCAATGATGCGATTCACATTCGTATATACACAGCTAATCAACGTGGTTGACAGGTTATGACAGCGTCCTTATGTGCCGACACCGGTGTTTTAGCGAGCAAAGCGGCTGATGTGGAGTGAAGCCACGTTAATGACACGTGTACAACCATTGGAGATGTGAGCAGGACAGACGGAACAACTGACGGACAAAGTGTTATGATAGAGTTATGATAAAAATATCTGCAATGTTTGGTTTTCTTCCTGAATACTGTCGTTGTTCATATTTACTGCAGGAAGAAACGGTAAAAACGGCGTTTTATAAGGAAAACGTTCAAAAGCCTGTGAGCAAAAACAACACAAAACCCCCCTCCCAGCCTTTCCTATTGGTGGAAAAATGTACCATATCGACCAATCAAAAATGATATGGCAACTTGGCATTTAGTTGTTTAGGAAGGAGGGAAGTTTTAGGAGTGACAGCAGTGTTTTGAGATGTGAGAGATTTATGACGTAGAGCGCAAATCTTGTGTAGTTGTGGTTTGCAGTGTTTTGTGTTGTTTCACTTTAAATTTGTTTAAAAGGAAAAAGCTGAAAATTTAAATAGTTAAAAGTTGAAATGTGAATAGTTGGTTTTTGTATTATATGATTTATTTATTACATTTTATGTGGAGTGAATAAATAAAGTATATTTACGGTGGCCCCTAGAGACAAAGCACATACAAACTCCGAAGCACGTAAAAACTCTAAAACACGTACAAAATACAACAGAAGTGCTCCAGCATGCTAGGCACAGTGTTGAGCTTTTGTTACCTCGTGGCTACACAAGCCAGCAAGTACCAACGACCGGATTTGGTGTGTGGCAGTAACAGGTAAATGAACATTTTTTTTAAACTATTTGAATATATATGAGTGCTTGTGTATAAATACACAAACAATACACATACGCTTTCAATTGTGTAATTTAAGTGATCTAGGTAGCTCTGTTTTGGAAGTTCAGTTAACGCTAGAAATGTGTTTTGGAGTTTGTACGTGCTTTGTCTCTGGGGGCCACCGCATATATTTATATATAAACATATATAAATAAAACCACTTTTTTTTTACATTAGTAATTCTTTTTGTGCATAATTCTATATTATTGTTAATAATAAATTAATTAAAGGAACAAAACAACCTGAAGAGCCGGTTCTCTAAAAAGAGCCGGAAATCCCATCACTAGCGACTGCTGAATGTTACAGGTGTTACAGCAGTGATACATCTGCTGCTGTCAGGCCTGCAGGTATCAGGCTGTTGTTCTCCTTCATCTCATAGTGGACAGAAATTATTTTTTGGAGTGGCACATATAATTTGTGTGGCATCAGATTTGATGCAGAACAGCTGATTGTTCTGTAAATAGTGTGAAATGTTTATTTTTAAAAATCGCCTTGGCTGCATTTTTAGGTAAACAGCTGCAAAAAACTTTGTTGTTTGCATAACTCAGTTACTCTTTTAAAGAAGTAACTATATAATTAACTGCCCAACATTGGTCATTATATACTGTATTTTGCAGACAGAGAGTTACAGACTCTCTCCCAGACCACAGACTCACAATACAAATCAGAGCTTTATTTGAAAAAAAAAAGGAAGTTGTTTTTTTGAAAATTGGAGTTCAAGTTATTTTTCCTTCCAATAGTTAATTAAAAGTAGTCTAACATAAATGTAAATGCTGTAATTTGATTATTTTAATAAACCATGTAACTTGGATGGATTCGATGCTGGCGTGACCACAGTGCACACGTCTGCTGTTGCTCAGTGGTCCAAGGGACGCTCAGGGAGTTTGTGTGTTCGCTCAGACACATGAAACATTAGAGGGAACATTGCTCATGTTCATGAGTTGAAGACTTCAGGCTGTCATTGCCAGCAAAGGGTTCACAACCAAGTATTAGAAATGTACATTTTATTTTTAGTTATTTCATTTGTCCATTTACGTCATGGACCTAACTGTATGTATCTGTTCTTATGTAGTGCTGGCATTGCAGCACCGCCTGTGTATTTACTGCTTCTCTGCATTTCTTTACACTTCAGCTGATTTAACTGAAAGAAACGGAACAAACTGGACACATCACAAAGCCACCTCTGATATCCACTGAGCGCCAGTGATTTCACAACCCTGCTAAATGTGCCTGATCAGTCAGAGAACTGCTGACGTCAATAAATACATTACTTGGAATATAACTAACATCAGAAATAATAAATATCTATCATAAGATTTTTAAATGCTGCCTGTAAATGTGATGGAAAAGCTCTTCTTCTTTTCTGTGGAAGGCACTTTGCTGTCAGACTTCCTCAAAATATACCCAAAAAAATAAAAACAGCTTCAATGAGTCCTTTGTTTTTTGCTGCAATCATTTCTTGACAGTTTCCCAACAACAAGAGAAAACTTTCACAATCAATTCAGCCTCCAAAACAAACGGAAAACACCCCAAAGCAGGAATTAGAGAATGTTACTGTCATTTTGCAATAAATACATAAATCCATAGCAGCACTGCACAAAGCAGAAAACACTGTACATGGGATTATAAGTCTTGGGTATGCAAACACAAGGTGAACAAAACATCGCATCTACTATCTTCAAAACCTGGATTTTAAGCCGACAAAAGCAGAAGGTCTCACAAACGCTCACAAAGCTGAATGTTTGTTTGAACCAATTAAATATTAAAAAAGCTAAAATAGGTGTGGTGGTAATTTTCATTAGTCACAGCATTCAAACAAACAGTTCATTAATATTCAGTAATGTTTTCTACGATGAAGCAATGATCTTACCAGCAGCATGAGATAAAGTCCAGTCAAATGTTCCTTTACCTGATGGACTTTTTATCATTCAAAAAATCACATGGCTCCAACTGAGTCCAAGGACCAGTGAAAAATTACATGATCACTTGGCTATCATGCATTGATGCATTGATTGAGCTCATTTTTGCACAGGCCTCCAGAAAGAGTCAGAGCACAATAATATCATTGTGTTTCTAAAAGAAATGACATTATAAGTGAAAAATGTTAAATGTGATCCTTGAGCTTTTCATGTTGTGACCTTTGGTCTTAAATTTCGAATGTCACATACATGAAAAGGCAAATATGACTGTACAGATCCTCCCTTTATATTTAGAAGGACAAGAACTGACGTCAGGCTGTAAGCAGAAAAATGCTCAGCAGAGCAGAAATAAAACCAAACAGGAGCTTGAAGCAGAGCACTTCCACATGGCCACGTGAGGGAGGCTCCAACGTGTCCAGCTGGGTACAAAACACTTTTGATTTAAAGCCAAATATCTAACAGCACATGAAGAATCTGTTTCAGTTCAAGTCTGAGACAAAGAAGCTTTTATCTGATATTCCATAATCCTGCAAAAAGAAATACAAAGAGTGGAACATCTTTCTGGAGGAGTCATCGCTAGGTTTGTGTGTTAGTGTGTCACTCTATTTGCTTCCAGCCAAACACCAACAATGTTCAACATGAAGCCCTCAAAGACACCAGGCAGTTTTGTGGGAGTTCAGTAGTAACAAAATCCCTCTGGTTGTGGTTCTTCTGTTTGGAACATCATCCAAAACCTCCAAGACTTCCCCGGCAGGAAGATTAAACTGGAGGTTTTTACTGCTGAGCATGTGGTGCCACATCTGCTGAGCAACTACCAAAAGTCCCACAAATGTTGTGCCGTCATTGGGTGACTCCACCTGGTTGTTTAACCATTTAGAGTTTTGAAGATGAGTAGCTTGTGTGGTTTTTCCTTCTGGCTTTTTGTACATGTGTCAGTTTATGGTGTAGATTCTCCTTGTATTGTGCGATTGGTGCTGGAACATTTTGAATCTGGTCAATTTTTAACATTTACCTGTGTTTTTCTCATTGTGGATGAAGCCTCAGCTTGTTCCACAGTCTGTTCAGTAATCTTGTACAGTAAAAGTTGTCGTGAACCAGAAACAGAGACTGTTGCCTTCAAACTTCTGAAATGTGTTGGCTGAGGCACAAAAATCTAAGCAGAGCAATAACAATCGAATAATAAAGAAGAAAATTATTCTTCATGCACTGAATTGTGTTGCAAGAGCTGCAGTGAAAACCCAGCAGAAGCTTCCATGTGTGTGTGTAGAAACACACATGGATCACATTTCACCATTCATTAACCGCACAGAGAAGGCATCGTTTAAATGCATTAAAAATTTCTTTAAACAAACAGCTTAAAGAACATTTATTCAGTCATTAAAGTTCTTCATGACTGGGCCAAGTGTCCTCTTTTTTGGAAGCCAAAATATGGTCACCCTATCTCACAGAAAGGTGTTTTATAACCAGAGAAACCAAAACTTTGTACTTTTGGCTCAGAACAGCACCACGGTGGATTGTAAATCAAACGATCAACATGTGATTGCAGACTTTTAGCTTTAATTCAATGACTCAAAACATTTTTGCATTAACTTTATAAGAATTAAACAGTTCAGGCAAAAACCAAAAACTGCTTTTAGTCCCATTATCAGAGGTTTAACCCTCCTGTTATGTTGCGGGTCAGATTGACTCAGAACAGAAGAGATGTCACATGTCATCTGCATCACTACAGAAAACGAAAAAAATCTAAATTATAAAAGAAAATTGTAAAATAATCAATACCAGTGTTTCTGACCCGGGTCAAATTAACCGAGGAGCATAATTGGTGTTCCTGGAAACCAACATAACAGGAGTTTTAAAATGATTGGAACACACAATTATTCATTTAAAACTTTGCAGCAGGTCTGCCCGACGTCAGGTTTGTTTCCTCTGTTAGACTGTAGACCAGGGCTGTCGAACTCTAGGCCCTGAGGGCCGGTGTCCTGCAGGTTTTAGATGTGTCCTTGATCCAACACAGCTGATTTAAATGGCTAAATGACCTCATCAACATGCCTTGACGTTCTCCAGAGGCCTATCAATGAACTAATCATGTGATTCAGGTGTGGTGGCCCAGGGTGAGATCTAAAACCTGCAGGACACCGGCCCTCGAGGCCTGGAGTTCGACACCCCTGCTATAGACTGTTACTGTAGCTATTTTAAGTGGGTACTTCCAAAAGTACTCTACTTTTCCACAGTACTTACTAGTACTTACTTTCGACACTTTCTATCATATGACTGGATGTGGATTTAAATGAAGTTTTTCAAACAGAGGAAAAGGTTAACTGTACCAAAAAACTGATATTTCTCTTTTTATGAGAAAAGGCCATTACACATGTTACTTAATAATTGATTTTAGTGCACTCATGTTCTTATTGTTCTCAAATCTCAAAGATTGCATTTGTCATCATTTTTCATGCATTTTAACTTATTCATGTCTGAACACACAGTAAAATAAAAGTAGATATAGTTCCTCCCACATGTGGAAACTGTGTGACTTCTTCATTAGAAAGGACAGATCTGCAGGGAGAGTCAAACATTTTTCTTCTTTGTATTTTTAGGACCACTGGGAGCCTATGCTGCCCCCTGGTGGTTCCCGTGTTTCATCATAGTATTTGCTGCTAAGGTAATGAGCATCAGTGTTTTTGAGAGAAAGGTGGTCATTAATGAGCTCCTCTGTGAGCTGGATCTTAACAAAACACTTATTAACAATTTCTGATTGTAATTAGTCCTCTGAGAGACAGACAGGCTAATGGGGCTCAGAGGACAACACTGATTATAACAGGTGGTAATGAAAGCTCTACAGGGGCTAATAATCACCTTCTGCCTGCTGAGTTTCAAGTGTACTCTGGGAAACTGACATTTAAAAAAAGAAATACCAAAAAAGCAGTGAAACACACTAAAACGTGCAAATGAATGTAAACATATGAGAAGTTTGGGAGAACTCACTTCAGTTTCAGTTTGATCACAATCAGAAATAAGTCTTGTCATTCAGTGTAATCTCATTTACAGAAATGTAATAATGGCATGTTTGAATAAGGTCTATTTAACTGGAGAATTTATTAATCTTGAATTAAAAAACAAAAAAAGAACCAGTGGAGCCGTGGGTGGTAAAGACTCAGAGAATATCTGTACTGTAATGTGTGAGATATATTCGACCATAACCTTTATCGCAAGATATCTATGGGTTCTGTTGATCTACTGGGTCTACTAACACCTCATTCACATGGCACTGAAAGCAGGCCAGGTGAGACACTAACAGCTGCAACTGTAAATGACCCAGGTTGACCCAGGTTTACCTGCAAAAAGACTTCTCACATTTCTTTTGTTTGCATATAGTCATTTGAAAAATAAGGTTTTCTTAGTCCACACAACTAGAGCTTTCTTAAGCAGTAATAGCTGGAAATTTTGGTTTTCTTCATCAGTCTCTCATATTGTTGTGGAAGAGTTATGCTCCACTCTTCATTTCACTGAGGTTTGCAGCATTGATTCGTGCACAGCTCTCTGAGCTCTGGACTCTGACTGGACAGATGGCCTCACAGAGGAGTCCACGTCCACTCAGATCGTCACCCCTCCACCACAGCTGAGGTGCTTGTGCTGATGTGCACAAGTGAATTTTAAAGAAGTGAAACTTGGAGCCATTATCATTAAAAAGATAAGATTCAAAGTATCTGAAGTAATCAGTAATGCACAGATGCACATGATCAGATCCCAAGAAAGAATATGAAAGAATATGAAAGAATATGAAAACAAAAGGCCAGTCTGCCAGTTCCCCAGATTTCTCAAGAGAGAAACTGTTACTGCAACCTTTAATTCAATTAACCTGCTGGTCACTGAGACTCCTGGGAACTATAAGGCCTCCAGAACACTCATTGATGGCACGAAGATGAGAGCACACACTCAGGCCGACTGCAGGAACAAGCCAGATTAAAGTTCAAATACTAAGATTACAAAGGTCAAATGGTCTATTGTGTGACCACTATTTTTTATTTTTCTGTACCACAGTTTGTTGCAAGTTTTCAACCTTAAAAAACAGATTTTTACAAACACTTCTTGTCCTTTATTCTGAAAAACCCTCATTCTGATGGGGCAGTTAACAAGAAGGATTAGAAGCTTGTTTTTTTATGTTTGAGTAAAAGACTTGAACTACAAACTGCAACTATCCTTAATTTTTAAACTGCTGTTTTTCTTTCACGTTATCCCAGGTGTTACTTTAAGCGAAAGCTAATGTATGGTTGGTCAGTATGCCCCAATGCACCAGATGTGATCAAATTCACATTTTAGTCACCTACAATTTCCACGTTAAGAGGCTGAAGAGGTGGGAGAAGTCTGCAGTCTATATTTCATTTGGACTTTTCTATTATGCACTTTGCATCCCGATCAGGATGCATAGCAGAAACTCAGTTTGCTTTATCACAAATTTAGTTGTCTTGTCCTTCCATATGATGCCACATAATCTATCCTTGCAGATCTGTTCGTTAAACTATTTGAGTTTAATTCTGACTTACTGAATTTGGACTAAAGTGGAGAGAAAAAACCCCCACACATACAAAAAACAAGAAATACAGTAATGTACTGTTTCAACAAGTTTTATGCCATTTTCACTCATGGGCACAATGAAGTCCAAAAATAAACATCTGGAGATGTTAATGTTTGGGTTTGAGGTCGGGGTGGGGTGGGGCAGGGTTGCACGGCGACACAGTTTTTTATCTTAAAATGTCTTTTAATTTAGACTCATGACATCTTATTCCTGAACAATTCATCTGATTGTTTCAGCTGAACATCCAGTACTACAGGCAGGAAAGTCAAAATTAAAACTCATGTCAAACTTACTTTTAGAAATGAAAGGACCAGTTGACTGAAGTGAGCTGTTAACCGACCGTGGCTCAGGGGGTTGGGAAGCGCATCTGTAACCGGTTCGATCCCCGGCCTCTCTGTCCTGGTCGTTGTGTTCTTGGGCAAGGCACTTCACCTACCGCCTACTGGTGATGACCAGAGGGGCCGATGGCGCGATATGGCAGCCTCGCTTCTGTCAGTCTGCCCCAGGGCAGCTGTGGCTACAACTGTGGCTGCCTCCACCAGTGTGTGAATGTGAGAGTGAATGAATAGTGGCATTGTAAAAGCGCTTTGGGTGCCTTGAAAAGCGCTATATAAATCCAATCCATTATTATTGTTATTGTTAAAGAGTCATAATGCAAGAAAAATGGGTTTTTAGATTTGTTTATTTGTCTAAAAGTTTCGAGTGTGAGCAAATCTCTGGGAGCCAACTAGTGACTTTGTTCACATCTGAAGTTTAATGGAAACTTTCTGCAACAAACACGCAGGACCTTGATGATTCAGTTCAGCTGGTGCTAGTGTGGGAGGTTGGGGTTAGCTGAATCCTCCTTGGAGAGTTTTCGGTCTCGTGGTACTAATTAACAAATTGTTGCTGTAACAATAGCAACAAAACATGAGGCACTGAGATACATTAAATTACTCAGCAGGGGATACCTCGTGGGTCTAATGCAAATGTGGAAAGTCTTTTGTTGTTTATGATCTTTAACTATCCTCAAGTCCATTTGTTTGTTTTCATTTTGTAAGATCGTATATGAGCATCTAATGAGGAAAATCTGTATCACCTGCTGTTAAAAAGTTTATAATCTTTTTCCTTTCTTTCTCTTCTTGTCAAAACAGAAATAAGTCTTGACTTGTTTGTTTTTACAGTCTGCTGGATAATTTTGTCATAGCTCTATATTTACCGCATAAGACATAAACAGAACCGCCTGCTGACCATTTAAAAAAATGATGTGTGACAATATATGAGCACTGATCAGTGTCATGGCCCCAGAAAGAACTGATCACCATGGTAATGATGTTCTTGCCTAAAAACCAACAGCCAAATTAACAGGATTATCAGGATGCCACCACAGAGTCAAAGAAGGTCTTTAAAAGCGCTCCCTGGACTCCAAATGACCTCAGCCGCCTCAGCAGGCAGAGTCTGCTCTGACCCTTCCTGTACAGAGCATCAGTGTTGTGGCTCCAGTCTAGCTTATTATTCAGGTGAACACCCACTATCTCAATGTCCACTCCCTGGATGTTCACCGGTGTCAGTGTGGTGGGTCTGCGACTCTGAAAATCCACCACCAACTCCTTGGTTTTCCCGGCGTTGATTAGCAGGTGGTTCTGCTGACACCAGTCCACAAAGTCCAGAGTCCACTGTCTGTACTCTGAGTCGTCCTCACCTGTGATGAGGCCGACTATGGCAGAGTCGTCAGAGAACTTCTGTAGGTGGCAGCGTGGGGAGTTGATGGAGAAGTCTGCAGTGTAGAGGGTGAAGAGGAACGCCAGCACAGTTCCCTGTGGGGCCCCCGTACTGCAGACCAGCATGTCAGAGACACAGCCCTGTGTCCTCACATACTGTGGGCGTTCTGTGAGGTAGTCCAGTGTCCACTGGGACATGTGGTGGTCCACTCCCGATAGCTCCAGCTTGTCCCTCAGAAATCGTGGCTGGATGGTGTTGAGAGCACTGGAGAAATCAAAGAACATGATCCTCACAGTGCTTCCAGGCTTCTCCAGGTGAGTCAGAGCTCGGTGCAGGAGGTAGATGATGGTGTCCTCCACCCTGATGCCAGGCTGGTAAGCAAACTGCAGCAGATCTAATGAAGGCCGCAGATTTCATTTCATTTATTTATTTATTTGTTTCAAGCATGGTTCAACAGTATTTCATTTCCTACATAAAAATCCTCCTTCCCATTAATATAGCACTGCACCCATGGGTGAAAAGGAGCAGGAACTCTTATTAGCACCCGCTGTCATGGCTGCGGCAGCAGTCGTGTGGTGATGAGGAGGAGGATCCAAGCAGCAGACAGCGGCGGTAATGTAAGTGAGTTTATTTACAGTGCACAATACATAATAAAAGCGAGGGCTGAACTAAACATAAAACTAAACTGGAAAAACTAATAAACAAGGAAACTCACAAACTGTTTTACAAACACAAACTCAGGGACACGAACAGAGCACGGGGGGAAGAACACAGGAAGGAATAATAAAACACCAAACACCAGAACCAAAACCCTAAGAACTAATACAAAATCAGAAATAACACAAAACACAATAATGAAACAGAAAAGGCTAGGTCGAATGAGCCAGGACCATGACACCTGCCCTCGACTCCAGTAGTATTATCTCTTATAAATATCCAAATCCTCTACATCCTTAGTCGTGATAAACTTAGCTTCTTCTGGTGTTCCATTAAGCTTTATCAACACTTTACAATTTCTCGTCCAAGTTAGTTGGATTTTTTTTCCTTTTGTAGTATGCGAGCTTATCAGGCGATGTCTGCATTCTTTTTTGTAAGATGTTCATTGAAGTTTACTCCGCTTCCTCCCAGCTGTCTGGACTGCCTCATTAGGTCATTTTTGTGTTTTCAATTTACAAAGCCCACTACTATTGCTGGAGGTGCTTAAGCATTCTTTCTGGGAAGGGCATAGCACTCCGCGATGTTGTTACTGTGCAGGGGCAGTTTTTTGCCTGCAAAAAACTCCACAACTTGATGCTCTCGAGGGTCTTCATCAGATGTGATCTCAGGGCTACCGGCTTGTAGCTGCTGAGATTTTTGGGATGGGAGGTCTTTGGTACCGGTACCACGCAGGAGGTCTTCCACAGCTGTAGTACTTTCCCCAGTGACAGGCTCAGGTTGAATAGACATCCTAGGATGCAAAAAGGTGTGACAAAGAAGGGAGCTAAGAAGTACAGCAAGCTGTCCATATGTGAGGCCTTGGAAACTGCAGAGCAAAGAATCACAGGCTTGGTCAGCCGCTTGAAGAGATACACCAGAGAGATCAAAGACAGGAGAATAAACCAGCTGTTCTCCATGGAACCAACCAAGGTGTACTCTCAGTGGCAGGGGAACAATATGAGAACAGCACCACCAAGGCTAGAGACGGAACAATACTGGAATAGCATATGGGAGAAGGACACAACCCATAACGGCAATGCTCAGTGGCTAGTGGATCTGAGGGCAGACCACAGCAACCCCCTCGAACAGGGACCAGTGACCATCACAGTGGCAGACATCCAAGAAAGGGTCTCCAGTATGAAGAGTTGGACAGCACCAGGCCCTGACATGGTTTACGCCTACAGACTGAAGAAGCGGTTCTACATGAGGAAGAAGGAACATGAGAAGCTCGGGAAATACCAAGGGCTCAAAGAAGAGCTCGAGAAGATGTGGAGGTTGAAGGTAACAGTGGTGCCAGTGGTAATCAGAGCACTAGGTGCGGTGACTAAAACCCTTTGAGGTCGTAGGAACAGCTAAGATACTGCACAGGATCCTCAAGCTCCCAGGCTTCTTGCACCTGAGCTTAAAATCTTAAAAGCTGCCACTCTTACCTGAATTTTTGGTTCCTGACGTGTCTCATTTATTCTGGAAAAAAGCCATAAATGTGACAAATATGCCATTTTTATTTGGATACTTTCTGATGGAAAACTACACATTCAACAGCTTTACTCTGCAGCTGGAGGGATTAAAGGTCTCAGAGGTTTCCAAATATCCAATCTTTTTCTTTTTCCTTTTCCTTTTCTCCTACATACTTATTATGACATCCAATATCGGAATCGTAGTCCTGGTTTTCATCGACAAAAATCTTCATCATCATCTATCATGATGCCCCGTTTGCTTTCAGATATTCTGCTGCCTCCATCTGAGCGCCTCACCAGTTATCATGAGTGTCTTATTCAGGCTTTTACCACACATATGTATGTCACCACTTCCCACACTGTGCTTATGATTATGGCTTTTGACAGATATGTGGCCATCTGTAATCCTCTGCGATATGCTTCCATAATGACCAACAAAATGATGATCGAGCTGACGGTTCTGGCCTGGGGAGTGGCCTTCGTTTTGGTCGGGGTTCTGCTCGGACTGACCATACGGCTAAGTCGATGCAGGACCTTGATCACAAACCCTTCTTGTGACCCTCATTGTTTAAGCTGTCCTGTGACAGTGTGGTCATTAACAATGTCTATGGGCTCACCTTCACTGTGATCCTGTTCACGGGTTCTATAGGTACAATAGTGCTGACCTATACTCAGATTACGGTGGTCTGTGTGACCAGCAAGAATAAGTCTTTGAACAGTAAAGCCTTAAAGACCTGCAGCACCTACCTCTTTGTCTACATGATTATGTTATTTACTGGGATTCTTGATATTACTCTGCATCGCTTCCTCGATATACTCAGTTGTATCTCTTTTGACTGGTGTGCAGTCAAAAGAGATACAACAATTCCTGTCAAAGCTGTTGCACTTTAGAAAGATTTTGCTATCTAAATAAATATTTAAGTAAGAAGAAATATGCTTATTTAAATATAATTATAGTTCACATCCACCAGGTGACCATACCTCGAGATTAGGATTAGGTTGTATTTAAGTCACATCCATGCATCAGTTGTCATGAAGCCTGGTGGATATTAAAAGATGAAAAGGTGCCTAATGTAAGAACTACGGTGGCCCCTAGAGACAAAGCAGGTACAAACTCCAAAACACATGCAAATTCTAAAACACAACGGAAGTGCTCCAGGACGCTAGGGGCAGTGTTGAGCTTGTTACCTAGTAACTACACAAGCCAGGAAGTACCAATGACCGGATTTGGGGTCTGCAGCCTCAAAGGCCGCATTTTAAGGCCGATTACGTCACAGCGACACGACGAAGGCTGTCCCAATTCAAAGGCTGCTCGAAATGCGGCCCTCAAATGCGTCCTTAATTTCCCTGAATTTTAAGGATGGGTCGGTGTAGCCTTCATGGCCCAACATATCCCAGACTTCATAGCGCGCCGGTGGTGTGGATAATTTTGCCGGAAAAAAAACGGCGGAAGCGGAGCGGACGAAGAGTAAACTTTCAGAAGTAAGTACTGAATATTATGTCACTTATTTATGCGCAAATGTTTTTATAATGAAGAACATTAAAACATTACTGTTGGCCACATGTCGGGAAAGTTATGTGACATTAGCGATGTTTGTACTAACTTGGTTTTAAAGCCTTTACTTCAAAATATACGCCGTTCAATAGTTGACTTTAATCTTACAGAGAATCTGATGATTTTATGGATAATTAAAGTCAGTCATATATCCACAAACACAACAAGCTGAAAGTCAGTGATGCTGCTCGGTTTGCAGTCCTGAATATCACGGCACAAGCAGGATTCACTGCACTGTTAATGTTAGCTATGTTATATTGCTGCCTCTGTTCGGTGGTGTCGAGCCAAACGGACTTTAACGTGTGTTTGAACGAGCTGACGGTTCACTCGTTAAGCTGAAAGAAAGATGCTTTAATCACAGCAGTCACACATGTGTCCACTGTACCATCTGGGAACTCTTCTTGTTCAGCACTCGTAATAACACAAACACTAAATCCTCCTTCTCTGCTGCTGTTGTGTAGCAGTGTGTACACCTGAGACTGTCACCTGTCTGTCTGTCCTGCACTCTCTCTCTGTTTCTTTCTCTCTGATTGTGGAATAAAAGTATGAACATGTGTTTATAAGTTACACTTGTGTTTGAATCCTGCAGCTTATCACACATTTGATTTCCATGTGTGACGACTGCAAGTGTCCAGAGTGAGGACAGACTGAGGGACCCACTGCTGCACATCATCTGTGAGGCTTTGCACCCCTGATGATCCACCAGGACAAACTCAGCAGTGTGTGAGGAAGAGGAGGAGGAAGAGCCAGCAGCAGCTGACAGATGGAGAGAATAGACAGACTGTTCCCTGTTTGTGAAGGACTGCTAGGAAAGTTTAACATAACTGTCTGTCCTGAATCAGTCTTATTAGGTAATGTTCAAATAATGTTATCATCCAGTGTTTTCAGTGTGGGAGAAAGTACTCAGGGCCTTCAAGTTACACACTATGAAAGGCAGCAACAAGTTTAATGTTCAGAAACCTAAAGTATGTATCAGCAGCAGAATGGATAAATGTTTGTTTCAGTTCTATGAAGCTTTGAGTATTTTGGATCAGTAGCTGCTGTGTTTGTTGCATCATATTGCTGTAATTGTTTATATGCTTTATATATTCTGAGCTAAGTTGATCTATAGTGTTACATCATATTCTATAAGGATGTTATGTGTTTGTAGACTTTCTGCCCAGTTTGACCCATTTAGCAGAAGTCAGCCTGTTTAAGGCTCTGATATCTATTCTGTATGACTTAAAGCAGTTATGACATGGTCTGATTTTCTCACCCAATAAAGGAATATTTCATATATCAGTCTACTCTTCATTCTATCAGACACAGTTATCACAGCTTGTACATTTTCTTTTTATAAATATATGTAAGCAATGAGCCAAATTTAGTAATGCCAACATACTGAAGGAACAATATTTGTCTCTTATATATGATACATCTGTATATACACTGTCAAAGATACTTGAGTGTCTTTGAGTGGAGATTTAAGGTGATAGGACATATAAATAACTGCAACTTGAATCTGTACTGAAGGTCAGTATTTGACACAGAGTTCGTGTTCACTGCTGTAATAGCTAATAATGATTAATATAATAACTATAATATTGGCCATATTATATTTACATGACTTTAGTCTCATGAACAACATCAGCTAATTGTTATTTACTAACTAATCTTAAATGACTGTTCAGTACAGAAATGAAGCCCAAAAATCATGTTTTACTGTCCTGTGGTCTCAGCCTCAGATACTTATCAAATCACACAAAGCTCATGTAGAAACAAACAAACAAATGAACAAAATATGTTCTCCTTCATTTCTGTCAAACAAAGTTGTATGACACGTTTCCAGTGGTTAGTATCATGGTTGCTAGGCAACCTGGGAAGCGCGACGGAGACTAGACCGTCCCATACAGACAAACTTGACGTTTATTTTGCAAATCGACCTCAACACTGCCCCTAGCGTCCTGGAGCACTTCCGTTGTGTTTTGGGGTTTGCAAGTGACCAACAAAATGATGATCGAGCTGACGGTTCTGGCCTGGGGAGTGGCCTTCGTTTTGGTCGGGGTTCTGCTCGGACTGACCATACGGCTAAGTCGATGCAGGACCTTGATCACAAACCCTTCTTGTGACCCTCATTGTTTAAGCTGTCCTGTGACAGTGTGGTCATTAACAATGTCTATGGGCTCACCTTCACTGTGATCCTGTTCACGGGTTCTATAGGTACAATAGTGCTGACCTATACTCAGATTACGGTGGTCTGTGTGACCAGCAAGAATAAGTCTTTGAACAGTAAAGCCTTAAAGACCTGCAGCACCTACCTCTTTGTCTACATGATTATGTTATTTACTGGGATTCTTGATATTACTCTGCATCGCTTCCTCGATATACTCAGTTGTATCTCTTTTGACTGGTGTGCAGTCAAAAGAGATACAACAATTCCTGTCAAAGCTGTTGCACTTTAGAAAGATTTTGCCATCTAAATAAATATTTAAGTAAGAAGAAATATGCTTATTTAAATATAATTATAGTTCACATCCACCAGGTGACCATACCTCGAGATTAGGATTAGGTTGTATTTAAGTCACATGCATGCATCAGTTGTCATGTAGCCTGGTGGATATTAAAAGATGAAAATGTGCCTAATGTAAGAACACCTGAAAACTGTTTCACTGATAAAGAAGTGAGTGTGATAAAATTGCAAAACATACACACAAACGTAGCATCAATCTGAGATTAACTGCAGGATTTTTGTTTAGGGTTATCCCTTGTAGTACAATGCCAAATAACCACAAATCGTGCACTGATGGTTACTAGTCTCTCCACAGAGCACACTAATGTATGTACATCACAGAGAAATAAGAGAGGGCTCTCGAGTATAAGAGCCAGAATGTGCCAGCTTTTAAAAGGAGTATTATATCAATTTGTCTAAAAGCTTTTTCAATGATAATTTTTAGAAAATAATTTTAGTCACAAAAGATCTTGGAAACATTCTACAAAACAGGTTTATGTAATCAGAATAAAAATAACAGTTGTACTATCATGGTTAACAATCCCAATAACATTCATTAGGAAAACCAAACTACCCATAAACACATGAGTGATGGTTGCTAAAAAATTTTATTTACGATAATACATGAAAAAAATACATTTCTTTAAAGATGATGAAATGTGTCTGTTCGCCTTTTTCTTCTTTCCTGTCATAAATCTCCTGTTACGATGGTGGTTGTTCACATTAAACATCTGAAACTCATATGGAAACATACATTTTAAAGGCGACCCACCCGAACCCATTGGGAAGATTTCCCTCCAATAGTGAATCTACATTGATCTTCACTAAAAACCTCTGAGTATAGGAATGGCTGTACTTTCTAATGCAATACTTTTGGTGAACCCTTTTAATTAAGACTGAACATCTGAGCTTTTAGAGGCAAAAACCATATATCAATAAGGATATGTGTCACATATAAAACACATCGTTCAGTGCATCATCGTCTTAACAGATCTGTCTTGGGAGGAGGTTGCTTAGTAACAGTTGACCTGCCAACATGTGAAGCTGCAGCTGATGACTACTGATGAAACACATAAAAGCGTCTGGGACTTTCTTCATGTTTAGGCATGGACGGTGGTTTATGGGAGGGTGGGAGAAATATGGATGTCTGCTGTCTCCTGCTTTTGTTCCAGTAGCTCTGAACTTTAGAAACTAAACTATCAGAGCGACGCTTTCAAAATGTCTTTCTTAATAATGCAGATGTGGAAAGAGACCAGTTTAAGAGTCTGGTAATCTTTATACAACTTTTAAATGTGACAAATATGATCGCCTCTGTTGTCTGATGCTGGATAAATTGCTGTTGATTGTCTGTGCATTGCTGCTGTCGTGTTTGTCGTTAATACTACAGGATGTACAGGATAAACTAGGAGTTACTACTGGATATTCACAGTAAAATATGGACAACCAGAGCTTAAATGCAGATATCCTGATCCTGGGGGGCTTAAAGGTCACCCCGAAGTCCTCTATTGCTGCCTTTATCTTCCTCCTCCTCGTGTACATTTTC
The DNA here is from genome assembly GCF_051167445.1 of Perissodus microlepis. Classification (NCBI taxonomy): domain Eukaryota; kingdom Metazoa; phylum Chordata; class Actinopteri; order Cichliformes; family Cichlidae; genus Perissodus; species Perissodus microlepis. Next base: position 32,472,977 of record NC_140470.1, on the reverse strand, counting down.
ATCATGGTGGCTAACATTGGCTTGGTGGTGTTGATCTTTATGGAAAGGAGCCTGCACCAGCCAATGTACTTGCTGTTCTGCAACATGAGTGTAAATGAAGTGTTTGGGTCCACCATAGTGGTTCCTCATATACTCAGAGATCTTTTTGTGTCTGACTCGGAGCGATACATTCATTACATCGTCTGTGTCGTTCAGGCCTTCTGTGTTAATCTCTATGGAGGCGTGTGTCACACTATACTCATGACCATGACTTTTGATCGATACATGGCCATTTGCAACCCGCTGCGCTACACCATCATAATGACCAACTGGATGGTGGTAAAGCTGTCGGTGGCAGCGTGGGCGGTGGTGTTTGTCATGGTGTCGATCCTCCTCAGTCTCACGATCCGCCTGTCACGCTGCAGGAGATTCATAGACAACGTGCACTGCGACAACGCCTCCCTTTTCAAACTCTCCTGTGAGGATGTCGTCATCAACCACGCGTTTGGCCTGAGCTACAGCGTGCTCCTGCTGGGCTCCTCCATTGGCAGCGTGACTCTCACCTACATTAAAATTGCCACTGTGTGTTTGCGGAGCAAAACCAAGACAATAAATAGCAAGGCTCTGCAGACCTGTGCCACCCACCTCACTCTGTACATCATCTTAATGTTCTCAGCCTTCATCATCATCATCCTGCACCGTTTCCCTCATCTTTCCGACCACAGGAAGATGGTGAGCACTGTGGGTGAAGTAGCCCTGCCGGCACTCAATGCTGTCATCTATGGGCTGCAGATTAAAGAGGTTAGACAGAAGATTGTGGCCTTGTTTCAGAGGAAAGGGCATTTACAATGATACGGGAGCAAAACATGTACATAATGTATCTTCAGTGATGTGTACATAGTTTTTAATTACATCAGTGAAATTATGGACATATAGCTGTACTCACAGCAGTGAACACCAGTTAAAACACTTTGAGGTCTAAATCATCAACAACAGCTTAATATTTATGTGTGATTGTGAGAACAGTTTACAAAAGCCAAATATTACACATTTTCATATTAAAGAATGATTAGTGTAATCAGAGGATGCCATAACCACCTACATTACCTAATATTGACCTGTGTTGTGAATAAAAAAGAACTACTGTGCTTCTTTTCCTTTCCTTTTTTTTAACCAAAAATTCCCATAAAGTTTTTTGAGCATAGGGTTCACATCCACACCACTGTAACATGTTCAACATAAATATAAATGCCTGTCAGTATAAACTGCACGTTTTTGTATTTTATATAAACTGAAGAGTTGGCTTTTAATATGCACTGTTGTTAAAAACAGTTTGCTTTAAATTGTGTGGGAAAGTGTAAGTGATTATCAATAACATAGTGAACAGGAGAGTTTAGCCTAAGTTAAAACGAAAGGTTGACATCCACTAAACATGTAGATAATGTTATTTCAATGTATCACTGAAGCTATTTCTTCTCTGAAAAATGGTTGGTTGTAGGACGAGCCTTACTCAAGGCAAATACACATGGAGACACAACCAGGGCTTAGGTGTCTAGGCGAGAAAGTTGAGTGCAAGAGGAAATACATCAATGCTCAACCTTTCACGAACCAAGAGGAGCATCAGTATCCATCAGCATTTTTCCGAGAGGGGGACAAGCCAAGGACCAGCCCCTCAACCCCAGACCTGGGCCCGCTGAAGGTTGCCAGGGATTGGCAGATGCCAGTGGACTTGGATCAGAGGCTAAATTTTCCCACAGAGATCGTAACAAGTACTCTGTTACCAGACCTTGTCTTCCCCAAAACTTGCTGATGTCATTGAGCTGATGGTACCATAGGAGGATGCAATTGAGGAAGCATTTGAGTGTGAGAAACTGCAGTATGCCAATTTGGGAGCTGAGTTATAGGACAGAGGCTGGAAGATCAAGGTGTGCCCGGTGGAAGTGGGGTGCAGGGGCTTTGTTGCCAGTACAACAGCAAAACTGCTTAGAGAGATTGGAGTCAGAGGACAGGTGCATCGGCTGACTAGATTTAGCTAACACTGCTGAGAGGACCAGTCACTGGCTATGGTTAAAGAGGGCTGACATCACATGGGCAGCTAAGGCAGTTAGCTAACCCTGAGAAACATGCCCATGATTGATCAACCTGTGGTAGGTCTGCGTCACTAGAGGGTGTCAAAAGGGTAGAAAACCTAACATTAGAAATTTTGCAGCTTGACTGATGTGGCTGTCTCAGAGCCTCCTGGGGGCTGTGCAGCTAACCTCGTGGTAGTGCAACTTAATTGAGGAATGGAAGAAAAAAAAGAAAAGAAAACATTTCCAGCACTCCTCACCTCTGCTCTGTTCCCCTTTTCTGGGACGCAGTGGGGAGGTAGAACACACAGTCCAATCGGGTGGGAACGTGTGGGATGCCAGATCAGGCGGCCCCCCTTCCAGCTCTCCTCTCTGCTCTCTCCTATCTTGTCTCTTTTGCCTTACTTCTCTCTATCACCTTTTCTATCCCTTTGAAGAAGTGAGGCTTCTTAAATATTAAAGAGATAAGTATTACATCTCAGTTGCAGTGAATTGATAGAAGAAAATAAATTGTGGAAAAATAAATAGAAGGAAGTAGAAGAGAAATAACCATTTAACATAAACCTGTGACAGACTCCGGGGCCTGATCTACCATGGCAGGGCCTCGTTGGATGAGGGTGTCTAGTGATAAAGGCAGAAACACGCAACTGATCCAAGATCCACTACTGAGTCCCAAAATTTTAATATTATAATCAAGATCAGATCTCTAATCCATAAACCCAACCAAGGAAGACAAATAATTGCAGATTAGCTTGTTATAAAAGACCAAAACACCCTGTGAAGTTGAGGCACACAACGATGTGTCCTGCTGGTAAAGTTTCTGGTCTGTCTTTCCTCATAGCAGCCATCTCTCAAAACTTTCTCCATTTGAAACAATGCAATATCAGGGATTGTAACATCTAGTCCTTTTATTGGATCAGAATGATTCAACAAATCAATATACTGCATGCCAACTCATGTATCTGGACACTTAATGACAGGAAATGGACATGGCATCTTTGCAGGAAAGCAAAATTACAGAAACCTTCAAATAATGTAAAGATAATGTATAAGTAGATCAATTCTTGAATGTCTCATGGTTGCTAAATTGTGACCAAAAATATTTTGCAAATCTTATTTTTAACAGTCACACTAGAGAAAGATGCATTCTCAAATATTTATGAGGTCAAAATATCCTAACGCTTAATCCTAGAAATTTGTTTTTTTCTCCTTTTTTGCCTCTTAAGAATTACTTTCCCAGTGTTTTAAAATCTGAGGACAAAAGAATTAAATATCAAGTATCACACCCTTTTTCACCAGAGCAGGTCTTTTTAAGTTACGTAATCCTCCATGCCGTGACGCCTTTAATGCAAATATCAACATGTATAGTATCCACTGCATGTGGACCAGAAACTCCGGGAAGAACAAGCTGGATTTCGCAGTGGCCAATCATACATAGAACAGATTTTCATCTTGCGTACCATCATCGAACAGAGTTTAATGCCTCTCAATTACTTTTGTCGATTTCACAAAGGCGTTGATAGTGTCCATTTAGATTCCCTCTGGAATATTGCCCGGTCATATGGCATCGCTGAGGAGTTTGTCAAAATATTCCAAACTCTCTACCTTCATTCCAGTTGCTGCATCCGCACAGAAGACGGCTATACGGATTTCTTCACCATCAAGACCGGTGTGAGGCAAGGGTGTATCCTCTCTCCCTTCCTGTTCCTTCTTGTCATCGACTTTGTTATGTGGAGTGCCATGGACCAAGATGGCTTTGGGATACCCTGGCAACCACCAACACGCCTGAAGGACCTCGACTTTGCAGACGACATCACTTTGTTGGCCGATGTCCAGAAAAACATGACTACTATGACATCATGCTTGGAGCAAGAGGCAGCCAAGGTGGGCTTACGGATCAGTAGAAACAAGACCAAGGTCATGAGGATAGGTTACATGACGACACAGGAACCCATTACGGTAGGACTGCAGGCACTCGAGGATATGAATCACGGTCGACCCCAAAAGATCGATCTGGTGATGAAGATTCGCCTGCTCAACTCCATCGTTATACCTACTGCGATCTACGCTTGTGAGACGTGGAAAATATCAGCCAGAATCACCAAAAGACTCAATGTGGCCCAGCAGTGATGGCTAAAACGAATCCTGGAGGTCTCCTACCACAACCACGTCACCAACAAAGAAGTACACCGTCGAACTGCCACACGTCCCCTCCAGGACATTGTGACTGAGTGGCGTGTGCTCTTTGGAGGTCATCTTCTATGTCAACCCCCACATCGACTGCCTAAGCTCGTCATCACATGGAACCCACCCCATGGAAGACGCAAACCAGGCTGCCCCCATACAACATGGCGGAGGACCTTCATCGATGACTTACGTGCCATAGACATTGCATAGGATGAGGCCAAAGCAGCCGCAGCTGATCGAGTATGTTGGCGGACACTTGCCGCTCAATGTGCCAAATGGCGCAGGAGGACCTAAGTCTAAGTCCTAAGACCCAAATATGGTGTCCAATGTGTGCCACAATTGAACAGGCCTGTGCAACACCTTAACATTCATGGATTAACAGTGCTGTAAGTTTTTGCTGTTTCATTTTAGAATCATAAATCTTTGCACAGATGATGTTTATATGTTGAAGACTAAATTTCTGAATTAAAATGTGAACCAAAGCATATTTTCAAAAAGGTTATGTGCTAAAAAATAAATAAATAACTACTATTCTACTTACTTTTTCTGTGTTCTAGCTTCAGTAACTTTGACACAGTAAGATCTGCTGCAATATTTACACCTGTGAAGAAATCTCAAAAGTGTTAACTTTATTTTGAAACCAAGATTGTTTATATAACCCAGTGTTTCTTTAGTTATTTGATATTGTGTGATATTCAGTATATATGTATATCGCTATATTGGTGTTCTGTTATAAAATGTTCTGCAATGATTTTTCGTTTTTTTTAATTGCTATTGATTTGCAGCTGCTTTACGACAGTCGACTGGGGTAGTACACTCTAGCGGGAGGGGCTATGAACTCACATGGCTTGTAGCTGTGCCAGAGAGCAACTAAGGTGAGCTAGTGGGGAATGTTTACATCTGCAGTAGCCTTAAAAGACTATTGTTCGTTCTCCTGCCAGGTGAAAATTTGTTTCGTATGTATATACTCACTTCCGACGCCCCCCGTGTGTGACAGCCTGTTACAGCAGCTCTGCTCATTCTGAGTTTCTGTCTTTCTCATTTTTATAACTAAAGTATTAGCAATTAGACTCTGCAATCATGTTCTACTGTTTTGTGCTAGTTTTGGTCGTTTTTCTCTGTTTTTTTCCACTTTTTTCACCTGTGTTTTGGGACCCAGCACATGGATCCTTTGTTTACAGTAGGGATCAGGTGTTAGCGCTGCGTCCCGCAGCGGTACTGCTGGCGGATAGACTCGAAATTCCCAGCGAGCTGAGGAAGAAAAGACGGGGGTGTGGTGCTGGGAGGGAGCGCCGTCGTCTGAGAAGGAGACGTTATACACCATGTAGCATCATGATGCTAACAGAGTCCTGGCTAACACCGCTGACTCCGGACACAAGCGTGACGCTACCTGGGATTCCAGCTGCTCTGGGCGGACAGGACGAGAGAGAGCGGTAAGAGGAAAGGAGGGGGACTGGCAGTGTTTGTAAATGACAGATGGTGTAATCCTGGGTACATCACTGTGAAAGAACAACTCTGCCACAGAGACATCGAGCTGTTAGCCATTAGCATGCGTCTGTACTACGTCCCCAGGGAATTCTCACATGTTATCGCGATAACAGCGTATGTCCCCCCTTCGGCCAACGCGGATGCAGCCTGTGACTCTTTCCACTCTGTTTTCAGCAGACTGCAAACAAAATCTCAGAGAGCCCTTCTTTTAATATCAGGGGACTTTAGTCATGTCTCACTGAACTCCACGCTGCCCACCTTTACCCAGTACGTGTCATGCCCAACCGGAGACAATAAAACACTGGACTTACTGTACGCCAATGCTGAAGAGGCATACAGTTCATCACCTCTACCTCTCCTGGGCAGATCTGATGCACCTTGTCCCTGTGTATGAGCCCTCAGTGCACAGGGAGCCACCCGCACAGTGCAGAGATGGTCGGAGGAGAGCGAGGAGGCTCTTAAGGACTGTTTGGAGTCTACAGGGTGGGCCATTTATATGGATAAACCGTAATAACATGGGAATGGTTGGTGATATTAAAGTCCTGTTTGTGGCACATTAGTATATGTGAGGGGGCAAACTCCTCAAGATGGGTGGTGACCATGGTGGCCATTTAGAAGTCGGCCATCTTGGAGACAACTTTTGTTTTTTCAATAGGAAGAGGGTCATGTGACGCATCAAACTTATTGGTAATGTCACAAGAAAAACAATGGTGTGCTTGGTTTCAACGTAACTTTATTCTTTCATGAGTTATTTACAAGTTTCTCTTTGTTCACAGCCATTGACATGACGAAGAGGTTAACACGTGAGGAGCGGATCAAAATTGTGTTGATATCTGGTGAACGCAGTAACCGGGTCATTGCAGCAGATTTCAATGCAAGACACCCTACGAGACCACCCATCTCCCATGCTACAGTCAGCAAACTGCTTGCTAAGTTTCGTGAAACTGGTTCAGTGTTGGATTTGCCAAAAAGTGGAAGCAAGAAAACTGGCACTAATGAAGAAACATCAGTGGCTGTCCTAGCTTCATTCAGCAAGAGCCCACAGCGTATCACTCACTACATGTCACTGGAGAGTGGCATTAGTCGAACATCCCTTCGGCGGATATTAGCTACTCACAAATGGCACCCTTACAAACTCCACGCAGAAGATTATGTTCAGTGATGAGGCAAACTTTTATGTGAATGGTGAAGTTAACAAACAAAACCACCGCTATTGGTCTGACACACACCCACATTGGATGGATCCCTCCAAGACTGTTGGAACAACAAAAGTGATGGTTTGGTGTGGTATATGCGGTACAACGATAGTGGGTCCATTCTTCATCAATGGAAACCTCAAGGTCACTGGATATTTGAAATTGCTACATGATGATATGTTTCCCTGTTTATGCACTGAAGCTGGCATGTTCCCTGAGTTTTTCCAGCAGGATGGTGCACCACCAAATTATGGGTGCCAGGTCCGAGCATTCCTAGATGAACAGTTTCCTGGAAAGTGGATTGGTTGTCGTGGGCCAGTTGAATGGCCCCCAAGGTCTCCCGTTCTGACCCCTTTAGACTTTTATCTTTGGGGTCATCTGAAGGCAGTTGTCTATGGTGTGAAGATACGAGATGTGCAGCACCTGAAACTACGGATACTGGATGCCTGTGCTGGCATTTATCCTGCGGTGTTGCTATCAGTGTTTGAAGAGTGGGAGAAGAGGGTTGCATTGACAATCCAACACAATGGGCAGCACATTGAACACATTTTATAAGTGGTCAGAAACTTGTAAATAACTCATGAAAGAATAAAGTTACGTTGAAACCAAGCACACCATTGTTTTTCTTGTGACATTACTAGTAAGCTTGATGCGTCACATGACCCTCTTCCTATTGAAAAAACAAAAGTTGTATCCAAGATGGCCGACTTCTAAATTGCCACCATGGTACCACCCATCTCGAGGAGTTTGCCCCCTCACATATACTAATGTGCCACAAACAGGACTTTAATATCACCAACCATTCCCATGTTATTACGGTGTATCCATATAAATGGCCCACCCTGTATTTTCATACCTTGTCTGTGGAGTCAGCACATTCACGGCAAACCAGTTTCGCAATTATAAATCTCTGGAGGTGCACATCAAATTCATCAATGGTTGGGTACAAGATTAGGCTATTTTTAAACCTCCAAGTCGTGAGTACGTCGTCATTTAAACAAAGGTAAGTCAGCTTGAGTAAAACGCATTTGATTTCCCCCCGAACATTCAGATTCATTAGTGCAAGGATAAATTCATTCGTGAGGGGAAAATTACAGTGAGAACACGTGGAGACTCTTTTAGAGGGATAACATAGTGAGTTCAGTGCATTGATGTGACATTGTCCTGAAAATTTTAGTTATTCTCTATGGTTAAAGAAATTGCAATGATTTATTTATATTTATTATAAATAATCCCAATTATATATCTTGCTTCCATGTTTGTGTCCTGTGTCACTAAAAACACATTCTATTTTAGTTTTATATATTGATTAATGAACTGCATGAACTTAATCTCCTTATCATTTTAGGTGTCCATAATTGTCATTTAAAGTCAAACTTTATGCTTACTCCATCTTGAAAGTGATTACATCCTTGCATTACATACTTTAGGTTAATTTTTTGCAGGCAGGTTTCTGAAAAAGAAAAGTCAGATTTAGAATATAACATGCAGCGTTCTATGGATTCATAAAAAAATTAATAATTACATGTATGTATGAAAGAAGCCCTTTATGTCCACTGTGAGCGACCATCTTTGGACAGAGGTGGTGGTTTATGACACCAACTGTCTTACTAGGCAAGATGGCGCTGGTGTGTGTGGCTGCTCGTCTGTCACTGCCAAGTTTGTTCCTGTTTATGTTATTTCTAATTTGTGTCATCCATGAAACAAAGTCTCTGCTGAGGTATGATCGCCAGACACTATTGGACCTCAAACCTGTGGTCCAAAATATTGTGTCCTTTGGAGCTGGTGGGCAGCAACCCCTGCCCCCATTTGCATCGGAAACCCCGGGTTACCTGTACCGGGTTCCCACGCTACCTTCCCGGCAAAAGCGTCATCGTCGCCGGGGTAAACGAAGCGGTCGCCTGGTGAAGCTAAAGGTTTACCTAAAGAATTATTCTGCTGTTTTCCGACCAGTGCATGGATTCTTGCCAAGGCTGTTTGAGTCTCGGCGTTTTCTGGATCCTGTTGATGCCTGTTTGGTGCCTGTCGTCGGCTTTGATGATGCTCCTCGGCCTCGCTGCCCATGCCCTCCCAGGCTAAACCTCCGCTCTCAACATTATCGGAACCTGAGATCGCTGCGGCGGGTTTCTGGACCTCCTGAACCCCGAGCGCCAACTCCAGCTCCCGCTAGGATTGGCCTGGTGAACGCCAGATCACTTTTAAACAAAACTTTTATTCTTCGGGACTTCTTCAGTTCCCGTGATCTGGATTTTCTGTGTGTGACTGAGACGTGGCTGAGTGTTGGTGAGTCCAGTGTTCTATCTAAACTTTTACCTGTGGATTGTTGCTATTTTAACTTGCCACGGACGTCAGGCAGAGGTGGAGGCACAGTGACTGTTTACAAAAATGATTTTAAATGTAAGCAGTGTTTTCTACAGCCTTCGTTCTCCAGCTTTGAACTTACCTCGTCTGAGGTGAGTCGTACAAATCCGATTTTCTGCGCTGTCATCTATCGCCCCCCGAAATACAATAAGAACTTCATAAACGACTTTTCTGATTTTTTAGCTGGGATTATGCCCAACTATGATAGTGTTCTTATTGTTGGAGATTTTAATATACATGTATGTTGTCCTGATAAGCCACTGATAAAGGACTTTTTAAGCCTTATTGACTCTTTTAGCCTGGTACAGTCCGTACGTGGCCCTACACATGAGCACGGACACACACTGGACCTTGTTCTGTCATATGGTCTGCCTGTCACTGACTTGGAGATTTGTGACTGTGCACTCTCAGATCATATGCCTGTGTTATTCAACGTTGGTTTGACATATACCGCAGTTAAATCTGGCGCTGCTACTCGGTGCTGTCGGGTTATTAACCCCTCCACTGCTGCGCAGTTTTCTGCTGCTTTTAATCAGCTCGGCGGCCCTTCTGACTTTGTTTCCTCTGATACAGAAGAGCTAAATTCCTGGTTTTATTCTTGCTGTCAAAAAATCATGGACTCTGTGGCTCCTTTAAAAACCAGGCAGCCTAAGGCTAAACCTGAGCCTTGGTTTAATGAGAGCAGTCGTGCTGTTAAGAGGGAATGTCGTCGAGCAGAACGGAGGTGGAAAAAGGATAAACTGCATGTATCATTTCAAATTCTAAAAGACTGCTGGCATCGTTACCAGAACACTGTTAAAGAGGCAAAAGGGAATATTTTGCAAATATTATTTCTTCCAACTGTCATAACCCACGTGTGTTATTTAGGACCATTGACACTGTTCTTAATACTCCATTGAATGTCTGTTTGGAAGTTTCTCCTGAGATTTGCAATGATTTTCTGAACTTTTTTATTGAAAAGGTTGTCACCACCAGGGCTCTCATCACAGCTCCTGACTCTGACCCCTCTGTCTCTGTCCCTTGCGCTGCTGTTTTCACTCAGTTTGAGCTTGTGACGCTCTCCACTTTAGAGGATGTGGTTCGCCATATTAAGCCCACAGGTTCCCCACGGGATCCTTTCCCTCCACAATTCTTTAAAGAAATTTTTCCTAGTATACAACAGTATGTCCTTGACATTATTAACAGCAGTCTGTCTTCTGGTGTGGTTCCTGCAAATTTCAAACATGCAGTAGTGCAGCCACTGCTTAAGAAACCTGGCCTTGATCACACAGTTTTAGCGAACTATAGGCCTATTTCCAAGCTGCCTTTAGTCTCCAAGGTTTTAGAGAAAATTGTTTTTAGTCAACTGAAAGATTTTCTAGATGAAAATGGAATCTTTGAGGTTTTTCAATCAGGTTTTAAAACCCTTCACAGCACAGAATCTGCATTATTAAGGGTTTTTAATGACATCCTTCTGGCATGTGATTCTGGTAACCATGTTGTTCTTGTCTTGCTTGACCTAACTGCTGCCTTTGACACCGTAGACCACAATATTCTAATTTCTCGATTACATGATGTAGTGGGTATTGGTGGCACTGCACTTAATTGGTTTAGGTCTTATTTGTCAGATAGAACTTTCTCTGTCAGCCTTCTCGGTTACGAATCGTCTTCTGCTCCTCTGTCATGCGGCGTCCCACAGGGCTCAATTTTAGGGCCACTGCTCTTTTCACTGTATCTATTGCCTCTGGGTTCTATCCTTAGAAGGCATGGGATCTCATTTCATTGTTATGCCGATGACTGCCAAATTTATTTGCCACTAAAACACAAGGATGGCATCTCCATAAAACCTCTCTTGACATGTCTAGATGACATTAAAGCTTGGTTGGCTCAAAACTTTTTAAATTTTAATGAAAAGAAAACAGAAGTGTTGGTGTTTGGACCCAGTGGTCCCTGTGAGTCCTCCTCTGTTGTTTTAGGATCCCTGGAAGTCTATTTTAAATCTGTTGTTACTGACCTTGGTTTTAAGTTGGACAGTGATTTTAAATTGGACAACCAAATCAGAGCAGTGGTGAAGTCCAGTTTTTATCATTTAAGGCGACTGGCAAGAGTAAAATCTTTTCTTTCGAGGCAGCACCTTGAAACAGTGATCCATGCTTTTATTTCTTCCCGCCTGGACTACTGTAACTCACTTTATGTGGGGGTCAGTCAGTCATTGCTCTCACGTCTGCAGCTGGTTCAAAATGCGGCTGCACGACTCCTAACAGGAACTCGAAAAAGAGAGCATATAACCCCCGTGCTAGCCTCTCTGCACTGGCTGCCTGTGTCTTTTAGAGTTAATTTTAAAATTCTTATCTTTGTTTTTAAATGCCTGCACAGTCTTGCCCCGCCTTACCTCTCTGAGCTTCTTCATCCCCATATACCCTGTCGGTCTCTCAGGTCAGCTGACCAGCTGCTCCTGGAGGTACCGAGATCCAGGAAGAAGCTCAGAGGGGACAGGGCCTTCTCTATTGTGGCTCCAAAATTATGGAATAATTTGCCCATGCACGTTAGAGAGGCCCCTTCACTCTTCACTTTTAAATCACGTCTTAAAACCCACTTTTATTCCTTGGCTTTTAACCTCAGTGAGACTTAGTTTCTCTTTTAATTGAAGTAGTTATTTAATTAATGATTTCACTCTTCTTGTATTTGTTTTTTATTTATATCTCATGTAATTTTATTTTACAGTTCCAATGTACAGCACTTTGTCTCAGCTGTGGTTGTTTTAAAGTGCTTTATAAATAAAGTTGATGATGATGATGATGATGCCATCTATAATCCAGTTTTGAGATCCCTTCCCAGAAGCCTTAATGCCCACTCACTTCCTGGGCCATCTGACCTCAGGAAATCGCATGATAGGGTGGGGCCAGGTTTCACAATGAGCTCAACCGAAACACTGGCTGATTCTGACCCACACCCGTTTTCACACCTTGGCTCATGTGATTAGAGGATCATCAGGGGGTCCTTTGTCCCTCTTTGGGGGGAAACTCCCACTGGGTTTAAATCTGGAACTCTCCACCATTTGACCCTTAGAACTGAAGAAGCTTCTCGGATGAGAGGTGAAACGTCTTCAAGCAACTCAAAGAAGTCCAGACGCTTTTCTTTCCAAGCTCCTTAAATTACATGTATGTGCTAACTTTTGTTGATTGTTACATTTGTAATAAATGGATTTGAAAGTAGATAAAACAAAACTGTCGACCTTGGCTTTTGCTCCTCTCCATTGTTAGTGCTTTTTTTGGCCTACAAAAATGACACCTCAACCAAAAATCCTGGCCACGCCCCCTCCCGATGTCACATTCCAAAGCCCTATACACATTCAACAAAAGGCTCCAGCCTGTCTCTCCTAACCACCCAGGTTAGGAGATGTTTCATTGAATACCACCTCTGTTCAAATCCAGGGGAAAATTTTAAGGCAGCAACTGTGTTCAGACATGGATTTTAAATTTTGTGTTGGATAATTGTTTCGAAAAAAGTATTTAGATTTTTTACTTACCTCAAAGCACATTGTGTGCTGTCGATCTTCGTACTGCTTAATAACATGTAATATTTAGTGTCTACTGTTATCTACTGTTAGCTAGTTTATTGTGATGGTGTTGTTTTTATTATGTTGCTCTTTGTTGTTTGTTTTCTCTTCTGGTTTTTTATCTCCATATAGGTGATCCAGGTGTTTTGTTTGTTTTTCTTTTTTTTCTTCCCCCCTTTCTCACCATCTCTTCTCCCCTCTATTTTTCTTTCTCTCCCTCTCTTTATTTCATTCTTTCTCCCTGTCCTATCCCCCAGTCATGTCTGTCCCATCTTTAAAAAATGAAAATAAAATAAATACATAATTATAATAAAGGTCAATCAAATGGACCAATATGGCCATGATGATCCACTTGGTAAAGTAAATCCACTTGGCATCTTTCTTGACCTTCAGACAACAACTCTGATGGCTAAAGATCCAAACGGGACAGGCAAAAAAAAAATCAAACAAAAAGAAAATGATAGTGTGGACGCGGAGCGTTTTTAGTTTTCAGATTTATCTGGATTAGCGTAAACTAGCCTTTGATAAATAGCAATTAATAGCAAATAAATACAGAGAAAGAAGAATGTGCATATTGTGCAAAAGAAGTCAACACATCTGGGATAAGTGGAGAGTATTACAACTGCTCATCCACTTTGTCACAACCCCCTCCCTTTAGGTCGGGGTGGCTGTAGGTCACATGGTAGAGCAGGTTACCTACTATTTACATGTTTGTTTTTCAATTCCCATCTTCGCCCATCTCCATGCCAAATATCCTTGGGAAAGATACTAAACCCAAGTTAATCTGAGATTCATCCATCAGAGTATGGATGCGTGTGAATGTTAGATACAAAGCACTTAGATAGTGTAAATATCAACACTTCACCGAGTTCTTTTGATTCCTCAGAGGCATCCGAAGACAAAACACTGCTTAGTAGACCATTTAACACCTTATTACTTCTAGAAGGGAGATGCGTCCTGCATGGCACGGATCTCAAAATGGGCCCCTAACAGTTTTATTACAGAAGCTCTCTCTTTCTAGTCTAAACAACACTGTCTCAGTAACTTTTCACTAGAGATGGTCACTTTATAACACTTATTAATAAAAAAAAGCATAACATTATTGAGGCACTGCAAATTATTTAATCCCAACAACAGAAATAGCATTGAAGAAAGCACTTGAATGAGGCAACTTGTGTAAAGCACTTTGAGTGCTCAAGTAGAGTAGGCAAGTGGCATTTAAGAATCAACCCATTTACGAGGAGAGAGAGAAAAAATAGTGAAAATCTGCTAGACCACCTGCTGAAAAAAGGCAACAAGCAACACAGCAGGGAAACCACAGCAAACCAACATATGCATAACTAACAGTAAATGATAAATAATAAATGTTACTGACAGATTAAATGTATAGTGAGGGTGCGCTGGGAATGCCACTCGGAGGCCTGGTACATGAGATCTTCAACTCACACCTCTGCCAGAGCTTCATATTCAGGATATTTGGCATGCAGAGTGGAGCAGACTGGGATCAAACCAACAACCCTCTGGGTAGTTGGTGCCCCGCTCTACTACCTGAGCTACAGCCTCCCATCGCTGTGCAGGTTTCCATCTTTAAGAAAGGGGACCAGAGGGCATGTTCCAACTATAGGGGGATCACACTCCTCAGCCTCCCTGGGAAAGTTTATGCCAGAGTGCTGGAAGGGAGAGTCCGTCCATTAATCGAACCTTGGATACAGGAGGAACAATGAAGTTTTTGTCCTTATCATGGAAGACTGGATAAGCTCTTTATCCTCTCGATGATACCTGAGGGCGCAGTGGAGTTTGCCCAACCAGTCTACATGTGTTTTGTGGACTTGGAGAAGGCATTTGACCATGTCACTCTGAGCTTCCTGTGGGAGGTGCTTCAGGAGTATCGGGTGTCTGGACATGTGATCCTTATACAACAATTGCAAGAGCTTGGTCCGTATAGCCACCAATAAGTTGGACTTGTTCCCGGTGGGTGATGAGCTCCGCCAGGGCTGCCCTTTGTCATAGATTCTCTTCATAATTTTTATGAACAGAATTTCTGGGCATAGCTAAGTGGCAGAAGGCTTTCACTTGGTTGGCCTCAGTGCTGTGGCTGCAGTGATGCGGAGGCTGCACTGGTCTGTTGTAGTAAAGAGAGAGTTGAGTGTAAAAGGGGGCGCTCTCAATTTACTGGTCGATCTACGTCCCTACCCTCACCTATGCTCACGAGCTGTGGGTAGTGACCGAAAGAACGAAATCACGGATACAAGTGGCGGAAATGGGTGGCTGGCATCTCCCTTAGAGATAGGGTGAGGAGTTCAGCCATCCGGGGAGGGGAAGGTCTTACTGTTTACTCACGCGACAAACCAGCAGCATCAGGGCCGTGTTCACATTATAAAAAACGTGTCAGCCAAGCCTCAGGTGTGATATCAGGAGGTTCACGTCAACTGAGGTGAGTATGAGACACAAACACACACATGATCTTTCTATAGACTAAAATGGCTGTAGCCTTTGCTGTGTTTTATTTGTGTTGCATTTGGTGGAGTTAAGACTTCATGTCACTAATTCGTTGTTGGATGGCCTTTCTTTGCTCTCTGATTTATATATGTATGTAGTTTATATAGTTTTGATTAAAATCTTAATGCTGGTGGTTTGAACTATCAGGAAAATGTGATTTTAGGAGTAAACAACAGGCAAACCCAAAGACTAGAGTGTTAGGCTGATTGTTTGTTTGTTTGTTTGTTTTTTATTAATAACAATTTTAGGTGGTTGACCTGCCCAGAGGTATTAGTTAGGAGTTGATTTTGGTTAACACTGCATTGTGTAATCTACTGATAGTAGTAATAGCCAAAATTTTTAAAAGGTCTGAAAGTATGTCTGGTTAGTAAGCAACTAAAACAAAACCTCTCCCTAACCCTTGAAAGGTTAATGGGGATCTGGTGGATGTAAAAAGGAATAATTTTTCCATTTGAGCACTTCAAATCTAATTTCCTTTGCTGTGCACGTTATAATCTTTATACTGCTGAAAAAAAAGAAAACACTTGGAATGAAATTTCAATGAACAAACTAAAACTCAACATGAGGAAACTTCAATTCAGGAATTCTAATTCTATCACCAGAGGAACATTTGTTCATTTCCTACTGCTACAACAAGCTTTAGAAATTGTGCTTGTAAAAAAACAAAAGAAGTGGAAAAGCATCACATGTTTAAAGTTTCGATTAGACTTTTTAATTTATTTGTGATCTTGCATAAACAGTGGCAATAAAATATAGTTTCTTTTACCGAGTTTTGAAATCAAGTTTGTACCTGATGATGACTCATCAGGGGAACATCAGGTTACCATTTCTGGAAGATCCCTTGAAACCGCAGAGAGTAGTTGGGTCTGTTGTTTTTCAGTGGTATCTAATGTCATTGTGTTTCCCTGATGAATCTCGCATTTCTATTCCCTAAACAGAAATGTAAAATTTAAGTTACACTTTTCTTCATCCCTTTCTTTTTGGCTGGAGCTGCAGTGTTGTGTGATGCATTTTCATTTTCATTTTGGGTTAAATACAAAAAGCAAAAAGCTACATTTTTCAAGACAGCCTTATTTAAAAAGATGTGCTCATCTTGGTGGAGAATATTCAGTTCATTTCGCACTGTGACCAGTTGGGAGTGAGAAGTGGGAGACAAAAAAAAAAAAAAAAGACCCATGTAATGATTACTTTCCTTTTTATCAAAAAGGAATTGTCATGTTTCGGCTGTGTACAGGCAGGACAAGGACCCAAACGCAAAACTCACGACAACAAAATTAAACTCAAAAAGCTGCTTTATTGCAGAATGACATGGAATGGAAAACTAAACTAAACTAAACTAAACTGGGACATGGATAACTAACACACAGGGAAACACAGCCATGAGGGAGACTACGACACTGACAAAGAGAAACACAGGGCTTAAATACACAGAGGGCACAGCTGGGAGTAATCAGGCTGGAGGAGACAAGGGAAGCAAAACTAGAATCACTCACATGAGACATGGACCTTCAAAGTAAAACAGGAAACACACTGACTGAACTCTAGACATGCAAACTTAACAGCAACTGAGAAGACAGAACATAGGGACCTGAAACATGGGACAGAAAGGCACAGTAGACACAACGTGGACACAACAACGCCACAGGGAAAGAGTAAAACAAAACACAGAACCTCTTAGAAAATAAAATAGGAAACATAATGAAACGCAGACATGACTACATGAACTTGACAGCATAACAGACATGAAACACATGAAGGGCAAGGGAGACTTAACAGGGGTTTGAAGACACAAGGGGAATCTAATAACAAAGAACTAGAAAAACTCATGAGCTTAATCATATAAACATCCAATAAACTAAACTCAAAACACTGGGTCATAAGACCCAGGATCGTGACAGGAATGTTTTAAGCCTAATCTTAAAAGTAGAGATAGACAGAATGCAAATAATGATAACACAAAACACTGTGTCTCCAGGCCCAGGAGCATGACGCTAATGAATTACAGTAGTCCAGCCTAGAAGTAATAATGAGCTAGTTTTTAATCAGTCTCAGATACAATGTTTCTAATAGATATTTGTGGAAGAAAGCAGTCCTACATATTTGTTTAATATGTGCATTGAAGGTCAAAAATGACTCCAAGGTTCCTCACAGCGTTACTGGAGGCCAAGGTAATGCCATCCAGAGTAAGAATCTGCTTAGATACCATATTTCTAAGATTTTCAGGGCCGAGTACAATAACCTCAGTTTGATCTGAATTAAGAAGCAGAAAGTTAGCGGCCATCCAGGTCTTTATGTCTTTAAGACATTCCTGCAGTTTAACTCATTGGTGTGTGTTATCTGGCTTCATGGACAGAGAGAGCTGGGTGTCATCAACATAGCAGTGAAAATGTTTGCTATGCTTTCTGATGACACTGCCTCAGGCAGGGGTCGGCAACCCGCTGCTCCGGAGCTGCATGCGGCTCTTTAGTCTTTATTTTGCGGCTCCGGGTGGTTTGGGAAAATTAATTAGAAGTATTTAGCTGAAGTGTATTTTATTTGTGTTTAGTTCTTTTTTTTAACTTGTAGTTCTAAATTGGAAGATTATTGTGATATTGAAATATAAAAATAAAATTATATCTTATTATTTTTTCATCACTCAAAATAAGCGTCACACTCGCGGAAGCCGGTTTACCCGTCGAAACGCTGTGCATTTATCGAGACTTTCAACCCCAGGTAGGCCAGTTATGGATCTTCGGATCCACATTATGTCATCAGCTATTCTCCACCGTGAACTATGTTAAAAACAAACACCACTCACGCCTCACAGACGACACCTTACAGTCCTGCGTAAAGATGAAAGTGACTTCGTACAGCCCCGATTTGCAGACGCTGTGCGCAGAGGTTCGGGACCATAAGTCTTATTGTAAACATATCACGGCAGACCCGACGATGTTTGCATCAACAAGCTTTTCAGCATCTCTTTATTGACCGCTTTTCACACACGGTTGCTGTACGCATACAGCCGGCTGTAGCTTTTCAGCTCACAGCCCGACACAACAGCAGAGAGAGCACAGACTTTAAGGCGGCGAGGCGTGATTGCGGGTGCCGTTCAGGTGCGTCCGACTCCCATACAGCGGCACTGCAGACCACACCCCGCCACACACATTAACCAGGTGAAATACATATTTAGGCAGAATTTTTTGGCAGCATAGTGCTTTTTCCCAATTATTTTTTAAAAGTCAGGTCAAGGCTCCAAAAGCCCAAAGGAGATATAAGGGTGGCGGCAACAATTTTTGTTTGCTGGATCATTTTAGTTCAGCTGGGTGTTTCCTTTTGTTATATTTCTTTAAGAGTTCAAAATGTGTTAATTACATAAATAAAATGTAATTTTCTCTGTAGCACTTCATGGATTTCATAAGCAACACACCTTAGTTGCTCTGTGGATTCTTTTAAAAAGCAGTTAAAAACTTTTCTTTTCAAACAAGCCTTTTGTTGATCTACGTATTTTATATTCTTTACATTATTTACATTTGATCTTTTACATTGTGTATAATGTCTATTGATTGTATTGTTTATTCTAATATTTGTGTACAGCGCTTTGTGACTGCCTGTCTGTGAAAAGCGCTTAATAAATAAACTTTACCTACTTACTTTAGTTGTTCACACAAAGCATAAAGGTAAAAACAATATATGCAGTGTTATCTTCATTTTAGGTTTTAAAAAGTATTTGCGGCTCCCAGTGTTTTCTTTTGCGTGGAAACTGGGTCCAAGTGGCTCTTTGGGTCTTAAAGGTTGCAGACCCCTTGCCTGAGGGAAGCATGTATAGTGCATCACCAAGGAACAGAAATAAAATCCCTATCCCAAATCTTTAATTCAAGAAGGCTTCACAAACACACTGAAAAAATGTCACAAAGTGGCACTCTCTACACTCTCCACCGACAAGACAGATGGGAAAATGCAAATGTGGAAGAAAAAAGGCAGGACAACAATTGAAAAGATCCGAATAAAGCCAGTGAGAGGTTTAAACAAACTGAGGAAAATGATCATATGATTTGGGATGTGTGGCAGATTAAGCTCAGGGGAAACTAATGAGGGTGGGTCAATCAAAACTAACAAGAGAATGTTGTGAAACCAATAGAATTTTAAAGAGATCAAGAATTACTAAATAAAACAGTCTAAATCCAAAAAGGTATGGCACACACCAAAAACCTGTGGTAGCTAAAATATCTCAAAAACACTTTAAAATCCCTTTAAAGTTTGAAAATAAACATGTTTTTCTGTCTTCTCTCCAGGTTGAAATTAACCTTCTGCACTATGGAAAACCAGACTTTAGATATCCTGCTCTTAGAAGGTTTACAAGTCAGCCCAGATGCCTCCATTCCTGCTTTCATCCTCCTCTTCCTCATTTACATCTTCATCATGTTTTCCAACATTGTCCTGGTGATCCTGATCACGCTGGATAGTAGCCTCCACCAGCCCATGTATCTGCTCTTCTGTAACATGAGCATTAATGATGTATTTGGAGCCACAACAATCATTCCACGTATGCTGAGGGATATTTTTATTCCCAGCTCAGATCGGTACATCCACTATGTAGACTGTGTCATTCAGGCCTTTTGTGTTCACATTTATGCAGGTTCTTCTCACACTATACTCATGATCATGGCTTTTGATCGCTATGTGGCAATCTGCAACCCGCTGCAGTACGCCACCATCATGACCAACTGGATGGTGGTGAAGCTGTCGGTCTTGGCCTGGGCAGTAATCTTCGTTATGGTGACAATCCTCGTGGGCCTCAGCGTTCGCCTGTCACGCTGCAGGTGGATCATATTTAACCCTTTCTGTGACAATGCCTCTTTGTTTAAGCTCTCCTGTGAAAGCATCCTCATCAATAACATTTACGGTCTCGGCTACACTGTCCTTCTGATGGGCTCCTCCATTGGCAGCGTCACTATCACCTACCTGAGGATCGCCATGGTGTGTCTGAGCAGCAAGAGCAAGACACTGAACAGCCGGGCGCTCCAGACCTACACCACCCACCTGACTATGTATGTCATCATGTTTGTGTCAGGCATTGTCATGGTGCTCCTCCATCGCTTCCCACATTTGACAGACCAAAGGAAGTTAGCCTCCATGATGTTCCATGTGGTTCCTCCAGCACTGAATGCTGTTATCTATGGGATGCAGATCAAAGCAGTCCGACAAAAAATGTTCATCATGTTCACGAGGAATACAGTGACTGTGACTGATGGGAAATGATTCATATTCTCAATAATTAAATAAATATATTTACAGTACGTTTTTCTGCCTTTCATTTTTTTATTTCTCATATCCCGATTTCCTTCGTGTATTTTACTAAATACATACATCACAGTAGTTCACCTCAGACATCTGCATTCCCCTCAATATAATGCAGGTAAGGCCTCAGTCACACCAGACACCAGTTGGTGTCTGCCTGACAACCACCAGTCGCAAGTCGTAATGACTGTTTGTTCATTTTTGTTTTGTTTTTTTGTTTTTTTTTTCAATAAAAACAAAGGATCTTTAGTCCACTGACAGTCATCCATAGGACTGAAAGGTCTGTGTGGCTCGGGTGTGGTCTCTGGCCCACTGCAGGGGAGGGGTGACACGGTGAGCTCCCGGGGCGGGGCGGAGGCGGGGCTGCACAGGTGTTTGGGACGAGTGACTGATTGTTTCTTTTCTTATGTTTCAGTGACAGTTGAGGAAGCGAACGGAGCGACTACTGAGCGGGAGTGTCTGTGTCCCGTGCGTTTAAGCTGAAACCACAGTTATAATAAAAGAAGTGTGTGTCACCATAACCACGGTGTGTGTGTGCGTGTGTTGGGGTCCGACGTCACAGTCTGACATCAGTTCTAATAAAGTCCTTCAGTGTTTTCTGATTCAGCTGACCTCATCTGAATTTGGAATTATGAAAACTACAAACTTTGAGAACAATATGAGTAAGACGGAGTGAGTCCCCTCGTCCTCAAGACCTGTGCCCCCCAGCTGTGTGGAGTCTTTCATAAACTGTTTATGCTGAGTCTGAGTCTGCAGAGGGTCCCAATGATGTGGAAGACATCATGCCTCGTCCCTGTACCAAAGACGCCACGTCCCAGTGGCCCCCAGGATTACAGGCCCATGGCACTGACCTCCCACATCATGAAGACCCTGGAAAGGCTCATCCTGGACCAGCTGCGACCCATAGTAAGACCACATTTGGATCCCCTTCAGTTCGCTTATCAGACTTGTCTCGGAACTGAGGACGCCATCATCTACCTGCTCAATCGTGTCTACACCCATCTGGACCAGCCGGCGAGCACTGTGAGGGTCATGTTTTTTGACTTTTCTAGTGCTTTCAACACCATCAGGCCGACCCTCCTGGGTGATAAGTTAGCAGCGATGCAGGTGGATGCTTCTCTGGTGTCCTGGATTGTTGATTACCTGACAGGAAGACCACAATATGTACGTCTCCCACAGTGTGTGTCTGACAAGGTAATCAGCAACACAGGGGCACCACAGGGGACTGTCCTCTCCCCCTTCCTCTTCACCCTCTACACCACAGACTTCAGCCACTGCACAGAGACCTCCATCTTCAGAAGTTTCCTGATGACTGGTGGTTGGATGCATCAGCAGGGATGATGAGACAGAGTACCGGGCTGTGGTCGACTCCTTTGTCACGTGGTGTGAGCAGAATCATCTGCAGCTCAACGTGGCAAAGACCAAGGAACTGATCGTGGACTTCAGGAAGACCAGGAAACACTTGACCCCTGTTTCAATCCAGGGGGTCAGTGTTGACATTGTGGAGGACTATAAATACCTTGGAGTACACATTGACAATAAACTGGACTGGGCTAAAAACACCACAGCACTTTACAGGAAGGGCCAGAGTCGTCTCTATTTTTTGAGGCGACTGAGGTCCTTCAACATCTGCCAGAAAATGCTCAAGATTTTCTATGAGTCTGTTGTGGCCAGTGCGATCCTCTATGCTGTTGCATGCTGGGGGAGCAGGCTGAGGGTCGCAGATGCCAACAGACTTAATAAACTAATTCGTAAGGCCAGTAATGTTGTGGGGATGGAGCTGGACTCCCTCAAGGTGGTGTCGGAGAGGCGGATGCTGTCCAAGATAAAGACAATGTTGGATAACACCTCCCACCCACTCCATGACATGCTGGTCAGTCACAGGAGCTCGTTCAGTGAGAGACTGAGGTTACCGAAAAGCACCACTGAACGACACAGGAAATCTTTCCTGCCTGTGGCTCCCTGTACAACGCATCCACTTAACACACTGGTTACTGCTACAACTACACGTTTCTTTTCCAGCTATTTATTAATGAGTGACTTATGTATATATATATATGTATATATTGTACTATTCTTAGTTAGCGTATTGTCTGTCTTGTCTTAATGTTGGTTTATGTTGGTTTATAATGGAGCACTGTAACAAAAAAAATAATAATTTCCCCCAGGGATCAATAAAGGATTCTGATTCTGATTAAACTTGATAATACTTTCAGTATTGTTGTGACAATCTGAGTTCAATGACACAACAGGGCAGTAATAAATGAATAGATGATAATTAAATGTTAAAAACAGCTTTTGTTTACTGACAGATCACGCCTGCTTCTGGATCCCTATGATTGTATTATTGTTGATTATTCCATTATTCTCCATCCCTTCCCTTCTATGTAGAGACCACAGGAAGTTAACAGCATTCATTGCTGGAGGAAGTTCAGGGATGCGATCAATGGGATGCAAATTAAAGCAGTCGGACAAAAAAATGTTCATAATGTTTACCCCCCTCCTTTGGGGTTGGGTGGCTGACTGACCACGGTCCCAGTCAGTTGATAGAGCAGGTTACCTACTAATTATAAGTTTGGTGGTTCCACCAAAAATGCAGGGCCTGGAGTTACAGGTGTGTCACTGAGGTCCATACATATAGGGCCTTGGGGATGGGCACACTGAACAGCATCCAGAGGACCAACTTTTTATTCAGCCTCACCTTTAGTGCTGATGCTGAACTCTCAATTTTAAATACATGTAGACATTGAGGATCCACAGGAGGGGCCATGGTGACATCAGCTGTTTGTTAGGAGGTCGTTGGCACTATGCCCCTCCCCGTTTTAAATGCACTTTAGAATGGCATGCAGCAACACAAAATATATGTGGGTAGAGTGAAGTATGGGGTCTTCACACAGCCTTGCTTTCTGTTCGCCATCTGGGGCAGGGGGCTGGGAGGAGGAGCAGCCATCTGGGGTCAGATTGCCCCTCTGGGGGTGCTGGTGCCTGGACCTGGGGGTGTAGAGTATGTTTGGGGGAGCCATGTCTCCATGGCGGGCGACTGCTAATTATTTGTATATGTGCGCATGAGGTTGGGAATACATGCTAGTGCCTGCCTGCCTGGCTCTGTCGGGCCCCTTCCGGGATGTAAAGAGGGCCCTTGGATCTCGGGTCTCTGGGTTCAGTCTGCTATGGCATACCCGGCTGCTGGTGTAGCCTGCAGACTTGTTGCTGTGTCTCCCTGTTGGTTCTGCACCATGGCTGCTGGGGGACCCCAGTCCAGTGCTCCTCTCAGCTGTTTTCTAGGTGGGTGGCACAGTTGCCCCTTGCAGTGGTCCTCCTTGGCTTCTTGTACTTAGGGGGGCCTCTATCCGCCATCCATCGCTGTTTGGATGTGTGTGAATGTTAGATATAAAGCACTTACATAGAAAGAGCATAGAAGAAAGCACTTGTGTGAATTGGTGACGTCCACAAATATCTCATATTGCCACTGCAAATTAATTAAATACAAGGCCAAAATGCATATTATAATGGCTGCAGTTAACCAGTCCCTGACGTCACAGTTTTGCCAACACTGCGGCCAGGAAAATCGCTATTGGCTGTCCTAAAAGTCACTAGAAGTCGCTAAATGACATCATTGCCTAATTTGCATAATTGGTCATGCTTAAGTAATTGTGACCTACGTTGTAGGAAGGAAAAATATCATCATGGAAGACACATAAAGTGAGTAAAAAACACAACTAATGCATTTCGAATATATTTAGAACTACAAATTAAACTTCTTATAGCAATTATTGTTTTTTTTTAATGTCACAATTCCAACCCACCTCGTTTATCTGGGCTTGGTACCGGCAAAAGTGACCCAAAACAGGCACTCTGGCAGAGTTACTTTGTGTGTGTGTGAGTAAAAGTAAGAGTACTCTAAGAGTAAGAGTAAAAGAAGAACTGACTGCATTACAGTCAGGGGAGGAGCAGCGGCTTCACTCATGTGTGATTCATTTGCAGTGAATCAAAAGTCCCTAAGGGGTCTGAAAACTCACTAAATATAGGGAAAAAATGGCTAAGTTGGCAACACCGACTGGCCAGGGTTTAAGAACCTGTTGGCTACGTGCCAGTTCTTTGGTCGGGTCAGTTTTACCATTTCCTATCATTCCAGTTCTCATAATGTCAACCCTGACATCTTGTCAGTTAATGCAATACTTTACTAAAAGTCTTGAATTAAAGGTAAAAGCTTGTATTTTGTTCTTTACATTTAAATTCCACTGTGATGGTGTACAAAGACAAAAAAAAACAGATTTTCAACTACAACTGATTTTAACCATTTAACATGCCACAAAAGTAATTTAGCATGTCCTTCTAAAAAAATAAGTTGAATTCCACAGTTGAATCATCAGAAATGGGCCCATCTTCCTGCAGGACCACCACCCGTCTTGGAGTTCCTGGGTGGGGTGCTGTGGGTGCGCTGCCTGGGGACTCTGAAGTCTTCCAGTAGGACAACAATGCTCATGTGCTGTACCAGAGCTGGCGCACCGAAATATATAGTGGGGTTGTGTTGGGAATGCCTGGCAGAGGCCCCAGTCCATGAGATCTTCAAAGCACACCTCCGGCAGAGCTCCAACGGCATTCCAAGGGAGACTAGGGACATGTTCAGCAGCTCCATTGCTGAAGCCGCTGCACTGAGCTGCGGCCGGAAGCTGGTTTGTGCCTGTCGTGGTGGTAACCCCCAAACCAAATGGGGGACACTAGAGGTGAAGGGAGCCACCAAGCCGAATAAGGAGTCCTATTGGGCTTGGTTAGCCCGTGGGAAGCAGCTGATAGGTACCGACAGGCCAAGTGGAATGCGGCTCAGGCAGTGGTTGAAGCAAAAACTCGGGTGTCGGAGGAGTTCAAGCAGGCCATGGAAAAAAAAACCTTTTCAACTGCCTCAAAGAGATTCTGGCAAACCGTCAGGTGACTCAGGAGGGGAAAGCGGTGCTCTACCTGCGCTGTGTATAGTGTGGTTGGAACACTGCTGACTTCAACTGAGAAAATTGTCGGACGGTGGAAGGAATGCTTAGAGGACCTCCTTCATCCCCTTCGTCTGACGTCAGACTCTGCTTCCTCCAGGGAAGATGTACCAGTGGGATTAACCGCCAATCTCAGGAGGTGAGGTCACTGAGGCAGTTAAACAACTCCTTGTGGCAGCACCCCCGGGCGTGGATGAGGTCCCCCCTGGATTCATGAAGGCTCTGGACGTATAGGGCTCTCCTGGTTGGGTGGTCTCAGAATCTCATCTCTGCTTTTTGTGGATGATATGGTTCTGCTGGCTTAATCAGGTGATAGCCTCGAGTGTAAGGCTGTGGGAATGAGAATCAGTACCTCCAAATCTGAGGCCATGGTCCACTGCCAGATAAGGGTGGAGTGCCCAATCCGGGTCAGGGATGAGTTTCTGCTGTGAGATTATTACACTATCTTATGCTACATTATACCTCTAATTAAAAATTGTTGAATCATTATACTGCTGGAGGCCACATTATGCCTTTGATTAAAGATTGTGAAATCATTATATTGTTTTAGGTTGCACTATATTCCTGATTTAGAAGAAGGTGAAAATTATTAGATTTATTAGACTGATTTGTATCACATTATAATGCTGACTTACTGTGAATGAATTACACTGTTTTTTTGGTACTTCATACTGCTGATTTTACAAAGTAATACTGTTTGCAGAGAATCATTGCTTTTCTGATTGCAAAAAGAACAGAACATACTGCTCAAGAGCTTCTCCCCCACTTTAACCAGGAGGAGAAAAACAGGAAGCCAAGGTCGTAACTTAGTCTACTGAGAGATAGAAAGAATGTGGATGTTTAGATTTTTATGACTTTGGAGGGGGGCCGAGGCTATAAGGGTTTGAGTAACGGTCCGACATTTTGAGATCTGCTGTCACCCTCTCTGTGCACAACTCCCATCCAGATGATTGTAATGCGCAGAGTGGTTGTATGGTATAATGAGAATTGTATGGGTTAAAGTGATTGTTGATTGAGCATTTAAACACAGTGTTGTTCTTCCTTCAGCCCGAAGATCAAAGAATTTGGGGTATATAACTCTGCCCTAAGTGAAAGAGTTGAAGTATCGTGGGGTCTTGTTCACGAGTGACGAGAGAAGGGAGCAGGAGATCGACAGACGGACCCTCACCTATGATCACGATCTGTGGGTAGTGGCCAAAAGAACAAGATCACGGATACAAGTGGTGGAAATGGGCTTCCTCCAAAGGGCAGCTGACAAACTCCAGACACGAGCGTGACGTTGCCTGGATTCCAGCTAGTGATGGGATTTCCGTCTCTTTTTAGAGAACCGGCTCTTTCGGCTCGGCTCACTAAAAAGAGCAGGCTCTTTCAGCTCCCAACCGGCTCTTCAGGTTGTTTTGTTGCTTTAATTAATTTATTATTAACAACACTATAAAATTCTGCACAAAAAGAATTACTGGTATCGGATAAAACCTAAACGATACCCATCCCTACCCACGGCTCCCAATAAGGAGCCGGCTCGCGTCGTTCACTTCAAAGAGTCGGCTCTAAGAGTCGTTTCGTTCGCGACCGACACATCACTAATTCCAGCTGCTGCAGGTGGACAGGACGAGAGAGAGCAGTAAAAGGAAAGGAGGGGGTCTTGTAGTGTTTGTGAACGACAGATGGTGTAACCCTGGGTACATCACTGTGAAAGAACAACTATGCAACAGAGACATTGAGCTGTTAGCCATTAGCATGCATACATACTACCTCGCCTTGTCCCTGTGTACAAGCCCTTAGTGCGCAGGGAGCCACCAACCACCCACACAGTGCAGAGATCATCGGAGGAGAGTGAGGAGGCTCTTAGGGACTGTTTTGAGTCTACTGTGTGGGAGGTGATCTGTGACCACCACGGAGGGGACATCAACAGCCTTGTGCCCTGCATTACAGACTATATTAACTTCTGTGTGGATAACGCCATACCCATTGTTTCTCCAACAGTAAACCGTGGATTACCCCAGAAATAAAAGCTGTCCTCAAGCAGAAGAGGAGGGCATTCAAATCTAGAGACAACAAGGAGTTGAAAAAGGTGCAGAGGGCTGAGAGGACTGATAAGGAATGAGAAGGACAGCTACAGGCAGAAAATTGAGAACCAGCTTCAGCAGAACAATGTTAGCGAAGTCTGGAGAGGTCTTAGAACCATCTCGTGCCACAAAGACCAGAAGTCTCTGCCCGGGGGTGATGTGAGGTGAGCAAATTAACTGAATCATTTGATTCATCCAGGATGCAGTCTCCAACATTGGCTGCAGACTCACCCACCCCGACTGCTACTGTTCCACCCCTGACACCTCAGTCACTTTACACCTCCTCTGCTCACCCTGCTCACTACTCTCCACCAACAACAACAGCCTCCAATAGAGCTTTGGAATTGACATAATGGTGCAATGTATTGTAGGAGCGCAGCGCCATATTTGCAGACCACGAATCAAAACAAACTGTGTTGGAAGGAAGATTGCAACGAACCATGCTTAAAAGCAGCACAAAAGAAAAAGGATGGTATAGAGACAGATTGCATCCGGATGCAAAGAGACAGTACTTGCAAAAAACAGAGTGCATCGGAAATGTGGACCCGTATGAAATATGGCCGTGGAGTAGAAATCCCGAGGACCTATCGCCATTGACTTACCCTGATATACAGGGTGGGCCATTTATAAACTTGTAAATAACTCATGAAAGAATAAAGTTACCCTGAAACCAAGCACACCATTGTTTTTCTTGTGACATTACCAGTAAGCTTGATGCGTCACATGACCCTCTTCCTATTGAAAAAACAAAAGTTGTATCCAAGATGGCCGACTTCTAAATTGCCACCATGGTCACCACCCATCTCGAGGAGTTTGCCCCCTCACATATACTAATGTGCCACAAACAGGACTTTAATATCACCAACCATTCCCATGTTATTACGGTGTATCCATATAAATGGCCCACCCTGTATTTTCATACCTTGTCTGTGGAGTCAGCACATACACGGCAAACCAGTTTTGCAAGTATAAATCTCTGGAGGTGCACATCAAATTCACCAATGGTTGGGTACAAGATTAGGCTATTTTTAAACCTCCAAGTCGTGAGTACGTCGTCATTCAAACAAATGTAAGTCAGCTTGAGTAAAACGCATTTGATTTCACCCCGAACATTCAGATTCATTAGTGCAAGGATAAATTCATTCATCAGGGGGAAATTACAGTGAGAACATGTGGACTCTGTTAGAGGGATAACATAGTGAGTTCAGTGTATTAATGTGACATTGTCCTGAAGATTTTAGTTATTCTCTATGGTTAAAGAAATTGCAATGATTTATTTATATTTATTATAAATAATCCCAATTATATATCTTGCTTCCATGTTTGTGTCCTGTGTCACTAAAAACACATTCTATTTTAGTTTTATATATTGATTAATGAACTGCATGAACTTAATCTCCTTATCATTTTAGGTGTCCATAATTGTCATTTAAAGTCAAACTTTATGCTTACTCCATCTTGAAAGTGATTACATCCTTGCATTACATACTTTAGGTTAATTTTTTGCAGGCAGGTTTCTGAAAAAGAAAAGTCAGATTTAGAATATAACATGCAGCGTTCTATGGATTCATAAAAAAATTAATAATTACATGTATGTATGAAAGAAGCCATTTATGTCCACTGTGAGCGACCATCTTTGGACAGAGGTGGTGGTTTATGACACCAACTGTCTGCCATCTATAATCCAGTTTTGACATCCCTTCCCAGAAGCCTTAATGCCCACTCACTTCCTGGGCCATTTGACCTCAGGAAATCGCATGATAGGGTGGGGCCAGGTTTCACAATGAGCTCAACCGAAACACTGGCTGATTGTGACCCACACCCATTTTCACACCTTGGCTCATGTGATTAGAGGATCATCAGGGGGTCCTTTGTCCCTCTTTGGGGGGAAACTCCCACTGGGTTTAAATCTGGAACTCTCCACCATTTGACCTTAGAACTGAAGAAGCTTCTCGGATGAGAGGTGAAACGTCTTCAAGCAACTCAAAGAAGTCCAGACGCTTTTCTTTCCAAGCTCCTTAAATTACATGTATGTGCTAACTTTTGTTGATTGTTACATTTGTAATAAATGGATTTGAAAGTAGATAAAACAAAACTGTCGATCTTGGCTTTTGCTCCTCTCCATTGTTAGTGCTTTTTTTGGCCTACAAAAATGACACCTCAACCAAAAATCCTGGCCACGCCCCCTCCCGCGATGTCACATTCCAAAGCCCTATACACATTCAACACAAGGCTCCAGCCTGTCTCTCCTAACCACCCAGGTCAGGAGATGTTTCATTGAATGCCAGCTCTCATTTCTAGAAATATGGACAAATTTATTAAACCCCCCAAAATATGACTATCCAGAGTTGGGACCAGGAAGCAGAGTTGCAGTCTTACACGCCTCTCTGCAGCTTCTCTCCTCCTGCTACCCCCCCAAAAACCCATCTCCATAGAGACTGTGTCAGCTTCCAAAAAGACAAAAAACAAACTAAAAACCAGCAACAAACAACTTAAACATAAACAATCAAAAAGAAAGAACAATACAGTATCCACATCTGAACCAAAGAGTAAAACAGTGAAATGTGGATTATTAAATATTAGGTCTCTCTCCTCCAAGTCTCTGTTAGTACATGACTTAATAATTGATCAAC
The DNA here is from genome assembly GCF_051167445.1 of Perissodus microlepis. Lineage (NCBI taxonomy): Eukaryota > Metazoa > Chordata > Actinopteri > Cichliformes > Cichlidae > Perissodus > Perissodus microlepis. Next base: position 32,442,699 of record NC_140470.1, on the reverse strand, counting down.
AAATTGATTTACTCTGCCTTACAGAAACCTGGTTGCAGCAGGATGATTATGTTAGTTTAAATGAATCAACACCCCCGAGTCATTCTAACTACCAGAAACCTCGAAGCACAGGCCGAGGGGGCGGTGTGGCAGCAATTTTTCACACCAGCCTATTAATTAATGAAAGACCAAGACAGACTTTTAATTCATTTGAAAGCCTGATGCTTAACATTGTCCACCCCAGCTGTGAAACTCAGAAACCAGTCTTACTTGTTATCATCTATCGTCCACCTGGGCCTTACACAGAGTTTCTGTCTGATTTCTCAGACTTTATATCTAATTTAGTTCTGAGCTCAAATAAAATAATTATTGTGGGTGATTTTAACATCCATGTAGATGCTAAAAATGACAGCCTCAACATGGCATTTAGTCTGTTATTAGACTCAATTGGCTTCTCTCAAAATGTAAAAGAACCCACCCACCACTTTAATCACACTCTAGATCTTGTTTTAACATATGGCATAGAAACTGAACATTTAACAGTGTTTCCTGAAAACCCTCTCCTGTCTGATCATTTCCTGATAACATTTACATTTACAATAATTGATTACACAGCAGTGGAGAGTAGATTTTATCAAAGTAGATGTCTTTCTGAAAGCGCTGTAACTAAGTTTAAGAATATAATCCACCCACTGTTATCATCTTCAATGCCCTGTACCAACACAGAGCAGAGCAGCTATCTGAACGCTACCCCAACAGAGGTCGATTATCTTGTTAATAATTTCACCTCCTCACTACGTACGACTCTGGATACTGTAGCTCCAGTGAAAACTAAGGTCTCTAATCAGAAGTACCTGACTCCGTGGTATAATTCTCAAACACGTACCCTAAAGCAGATGACTCGTAATCTGGAGAGGAAATGGCGTGTCACAAATTTAGAGGATCATCATTTAGCCTGGAGAAATAGTTTGCTGCTTTATAAGAAAGCCCTCCGCAAAGCCAGAACATCTTACTATTCATCACTGATTGAAGAAAATAAGAACAACCCCAGGTTTCTCTTCAGCACTGTAGCCAGGCTGACAAAGAGTCAGAGCTCTGTTGAGCCAACCATCCCTTTAACGTTAACTAGTAATGACTTCATGAACTTCTTCACAAATAAAATTTTTATCATTAGAGAAAAAATTACCAGTAATCATCCCACAGATGTAATATTATCTACAGCTACTCTTAGTACCATTGATGTTAAGTTAGACTCTTTTTCTCCAATTGATCTTTCTGAGTTAACTTCAATAATTACTTCCTCCAAACCATCAACGTGTCTTTTAGACCCCATTCCTACAAAACTGCTCAAAGAAGTCCTGCCATTGATTAATTCTTCGATCTTAAATATGATCAACCTATCTCTAATAATCGGCTATGTACCACAGGCCTTCAAGCTGGCTGTGGTTAAACCTTTACTCAAAAAGCCATCTCTAGACCCAGCAGTCTTAGCTAATTATAGGCCAATCTCCAACCTTCCTTTCATATCAAAAATCCTTGAAAGAGTAGTTGTCAAACAGCTAACAGATCATCTGCAGAGGAATGGTTTATTTGAAGAGTTTCAGTCAGGTTTCAGAGCTCATCACAGCACAGAAACAGCTTTAGTGAAGGTTACAAATGATCTTCTTATGGCCTCTGACAGTGGACTCATCTCTGTGCTTGTCCTGCTAGACCTCAGTGCAGCGTTCGATACTGTCGACCATAATATCCTATTAGAGCGATTAGAACATGCTGTAGGTATTACAGGTACTGCACTGCAGTGGTTTGTATCATATCTATCTAATAGACTCCAATTTGTGCATGTAAATGGAGAGTCCTCTTCACACACTGAGGTCAATTATGGAGTTCCACAGGGTTCAGTGCTAGGACCAATTCTGTTTACATTATACATGCTTCCCTTAGGCAGCATCATTAGAAGACATAGCATACATTTTCACTGCTATGCAGATGACACCCAGCTCTATCTGTCCATGAAGCCAGATAACACACACCAATTAGTTAAACTGCAGGAATGTCTTAAAGACATAAAGACCTGGATGGCCGCTAACTTTCTGCTTCTTAATTCAGATAAAACTGAGGTTATTGTACTCGGCCCTGAAAATCTTAGAAATATGGTATCTAACCAGATTCATACTCTGGATGGCATTACCTTGGCCTCCAGTAACGCTGTGAGGAACCTTGGAGTCATTTTTGACCAGGACATGTCCTTCAACGCACATATTAAACAAATATGTAAGACTGCTTTCTTCCATTTGCGCAACATCTCTAAAATTAGAAATATCCTGTCTCAGAGTGACGCTGAAAAACTAGTTCATGCATTTATTACTTCCAGGCTGGACTACTGTAATTCATTATTATCAGGATGTCCAAAAAACTCACTGAAAAGCCTTCAGCTAATCCAAAATGCTGCAGCAAGAGTACTGACAGGGACTAGAAGGAGAGAGCATATTTCTCCTGTTTTGGCTTCCCTTCATTGGCTTCCTGTTAAATCCAGAATTGAATTCAAAATCCTGCTCCTCACATACAAGGTCTTAAATAATCAGGCCCCATCTTATCTTAATGACCTTGTAGTACCATATCACCCTATTAGAGCACTTCGCTCTCGCTCTGCAGGCCTACTTGTTGTTCCTAGAGTATTTAAAAGTAGAATGGGAGGCAGAGCCTTCAGTTTTCAGGCCCCTCTTCTGTGGAACCAGCTTCCAGTTTGGATTCGGGAGACAGAAACTATCTCTACTTTCAAGATTAGGCTTCAAACTTTCCTTTTTGCTAAAGCATATAGTTAGGGCTGGACCAGGTGACCCTGAATCCTCCCTTAGTTATGCTGCAATAGACGTAGGCTGCCGGGGGATTCCCAAGATGCATTGAGTTTTTCCTTTCCAGTCACCTTTCTCACTCACTATGTATTAATAGACCTCTCTGCATTGAATCATGTCTGTTATTAACCTCTGTCTCTCTTCCACAGCATGTCTTTTATCCTGTCTTCCTTCTCTCACCCCAACCGGTCGCAGCAGATGGCCGCCCCTCCCTGAGCCTGGTTCTGCCGGAGGTTTCTTCCTGTTAAAAGGGAGTTTTTCCTTCCCACTGTCGCCAAAGTGCTTGCTCATAGGGGGTCATATGATTGTTGGGTTTTTCTCTGTATCTATGAAGCGCCTTGAGGCGACTTTTGTTGTGATTTGGCGCTATATAAATAAAATTGAATTGAATTGAATTGAATTGAATACCACCTCTGTTCAAAGAAAATCCGGGGGAAAATTTTAAGGCAGCAACTGTGTTCAGACATGGATTTTAAATTTTGTGTTGGATAATTGTTTCGAAAAAAGTATTTAGATTTTTACTTACCTCAAAGGACATTGTGTGCTGTCGATCTTCGTACTGCACAATAACATGTAATATTTAGTGTCTACTGTTATCTACTGTTAGCTAGTTTATTGTGATGGTGTTGTTTTTATTATGTTGCTCTTTGTTGTTTGTTTTCTCTTCTGGTTTTTTATCTCCATATAGGTGATCCAGGTGTTTTGTTTGTTTTTCTTTTTTTTTCTTCCCCCCTTTCTCACCATCTCTTCTCCCCTCTATTTTTCTTTCTCTCCCTCTCTTTATTTCATTCTTTCTCCCTGTCCTATCCCCCAGTCATGTCTGTCCCGTCTTTAAAAAATGAAAATAAAATAAATACATAATTATAATATGGCCATGATGATCCACTTGGTAAAGTAAATCCACTTGGCATCTTTCTTGACCTTCAGATAACAACTCTGATGGCTAAAGATCCAAACGGGACAGGAAAAAAATGAATCAAACAAAAAGAAAATGAGAGTTTAGACGCAGAGCGTTTTTAGTTTTCAGATTTATCTGGATTAGCGTAAACTAGCCTTTGATAAATAGCAATTAATAGCAAATAAATACAGAGAAAGAAGAATGTGCATATTGTGCAAAAGAAGTCAACACATCTGGGATAAGTGGAGAGTATTACAACTGCTCATCCACTTTGTCACAACCCCCTTCCTTTAGGTCGGGGTGGCTGTAGGTCACGTGGTAGAGCAGGTTACCTACTATTTACATGTTTGTTTTTCAATTCCCATCTTCGCCCATCTCCATGCCAAATATCCTTGGGAAAGATACTAAACCCAAGTTAATCTGAGATTCATCCATCAGAGTATGGATGCGTGTGAATGTTAGATACAAAGCACTTAGATAGTGGAAATATCAACACTTCACCGAGTTCTTTTGATTCCTCAGACACATCCGATGGAAGACAAAACACTGCTTAGTAGACCATTTAACACCTTATTTGTATAAAAGGCCCCAAAGTTCATAGGATAGTTTTACTGGTGTTTATAAGTTCATGTAATAGCCAGTCTTCTGTCAGTTTGGGCCAGCCCACCTTCTAGTGACATCATCCGGTTAGTAAGGTGGGCAGTTTAATGTCGGATGAGCAGTGCTGGTCCGGAGGGGATGCACTGATTCCTGGGGAATGTTAGGTGTGCGTAAATGACAAGTAAGTAGTGACCTGTGTTGTATTTTGCCTTTGTTTGTGTCAGTACTGTAGTATGTTACCATTTAGGAGCTAATGTAGTCCGTAGTTGGAGCGGTAGGCCACGCATGCAACGCGTGAGTTCACCCTCATTTCATATGCTAATTTATGTTGTTAGCTTACCCCGGTTTAGCTTTGTTGACGCATGTACGGTCGCTCATATGTCCATAATGTCATTCCTGTGTTATCAGACCTTCTCTGTATGTTGTATGTGATGCTTGTGATTGTTTACTTTGAAGTAGCGGAGTTTGTAGCGAACAATTAGGTACGTGGATTAATAAAATAGCAAACGTAGTTTGATCGGAAGTATAGCGTCCCGCTTGCCCTTCACAATAAGAGCATTATAGCGGATTATAATGGGGGACGCTTTTATTTTGTACAACTACCGGAAGTAGTTCCTGTGTACTGACGGTTGCTTAACCTCGAACTAATGCTATTTAGTTGCATAGTGTGAGCAGTTTGAAGTGTATTATATTTTTCTGATCTTTATATGTGATTATGTTAACTATGTTGTATTATGTTTATATTTGAGTATTTGACTTGTCTATTCTCTTTAATTATCGTTATTTCCCTTGTTTATTTCCTTTGTAGGAAACCACACACACACACACTTATGTACACCCGCTGTGTTTACAGCCCCAGAAATTGAGTGGTGACAATAAAGTGCCTCAAACGGAACCTCAAGCTCCCTCCTTCTTTCATACTCTGGGACAATTTGGCCTTAAGTGGTGTTCTGGCCGACACACCGGGGTGACCGTAGTGCTCAAAGACTGAATCAGTGCCACAGCCGTGCCTATCTTTGATATCTCCACTACATTAATTGGTCCTTCGAGCCGGATGCACTAGGTTTGCCTCAGAGATGGAATCAGGCCCAGAGTACGAGGCTCGTGGCGCACGCCCCAAACGACATGCTCGCCCACCTGTGCGCTACGCAGATTATGAGGTGGAGTACCCAGGCTACATTAGCCAGGCATATAGAGAGGATGTAGAGCTCAGACACCAAGAGGACAAGGCCAGGATGACCTCCCTCATTTCCCCCTTTAGCTGCAACCTAGCCAGCCCTCAGTGGAGGCAGGATGCTATTCTCCATGAGACGGCCTCGCGCTATGGAGCTCAGAGCCAACAGCACATCCAGGAGAATCAGCTAGCCCCCCAGCTGTATCCAGAGAGATGGCATGGGGAACAAGCCTATGATCACTCTACTCCTCTACCCTTCGTGCTCCCCTATACACATCCAAATAAGGAAATAAGTGCAGAGTTAGAGGATATCCGTCAGGAGCGCCACCTCATCCAGCAGACCCAGCAACGTATGTCCTCAGATCTGGTCGAACTCAAGGCACTGCGGGCAGAAATGAGACAGTTAGTGGAAGCTGTCCAGAGCATGCAGGGCCCATCTTCTCTCCAAACCAGTAAGTTAATGCAGTCACCGCTACCGGGTGATGCACCAGAGATTGAGGAGGATGATGACTGGCCTGCCCCACCACCGTGGCCAGATCCAATTGAGGAAGAACCACTGCCTAGTGACCCACCAGTGTTGAACCCCCATCACCAAGATGCATGTGTGTTTCCAGCCATTAAGACAGAGGCAATGGCAATCCCACCTGCTAATATGGTCGTGGACCACCCAGGACAGAGTCTGTCATCAGATCCTCCACCAGCTCTCAGGTTTCCAGATAAAGCCTCCCATAATTCACCTCCTTGGTTCAAGCCGGTTCATCTTCCACCTCGCTCAGGCAGTTTCCCACTGGGTGGGTCCAAGCATCCGCACGCCGCCTATGGGGACAGTAAGACTGAGCATGACTGTAATCCAGCATCCCCTGAGCAACAGTTCAATCTGTCCTCTCCACAGCCACTGCCGGAGAGACCGAATCCGGGCAGGACTCCTATCACCTCAGAGACAGTTTACCGTGGTCCCTGCCCAACAATTCCCAACTTCTCAAGTCGAGACCCTAGTGAGTTTGCTAGGCTTAAGATGGCATTGGGGAATCTTCTACCTGAGGACGCGACTGAGCTGTTCAAGTATCAAGTGTTGGTTGATCACCTGCACCTAGAGGAGGCCAGATTAATAGCCGATGCTTACCTCAACTCTACCACACCCTTCACTGATACTATGGAGGCCCTCAATGACAAATTCGGCCAGCCACATCAGATAGTGCTGAGGCGTATTGCTGCGATGATGGACTCACCTGACATCAGGCGCGGAGACGTCTCAGCATTTGAGAGATTTGCCCTCCAGATACAGTCACTTGTGGGGATGTTAAGGACACTAGGCCCAGAAGGAGAAGTGGAACTACACTGTGGTTCACATGTTGCTCGTCTGCTTAGTAAACTACCCCCCGAGCAGAGAGCAGAGTTCCGCCGCTGCATGTTCCAGCAAGGTGTGAGGATGCATACCTTGGCAGATCTCGCAGGGTGGCTTAAGTACGAGTCCTGGTGCCAAGACTCTGAAGGGCAGCTAGCAGTGAAAGGGACAAAGGAGAAACAGTGGCCCAGGCCTGAGGTGCGCCAGGGTAAGAGATCCATCACAGTCCTTCATGGTGCTAAGGAGGTACCGACAAAGCCACAGGCTGTGAGGCCAGGTGGTGTGGCCAGTAAGAACAAGCCATACTGTCCATTCTGTAACACGGAAGAGCACTATCTCAGTCAGTGCACAATGGTATCCAAGTTGACAAAGGACCAGCTAACAGAGTGGATAAAGAGTAACAAGAGGTGCTGGCGCTGCGCACGGTCACACCAGGTGGCCCAGTGCAATCTGAGGAAGACGTGCAGCCTCTGCCAAGGGAAGCACCTGCAGGTACTGCATGATGTCAATGTTAGAACACCTAAAGGGTCACTAACAACAGCGGTGGTGAGCGGTGACTCGAAGGCAGCGACCGACGTCCTGTATCTAGACAGACCCACTGAAGGCTGCAAAGTCCTTCTAAAGATCGTCAAAGTCTGCATTCATTATGGCAAGCGAACAATCAGCACTTACGCTGTACTGGATGACGGGTCAGAGAGGATAATGCTTCTGCCGGAGGCTGCCGAGAAGTTAGGCATGCAAGGGATCGCAGAGGATGTCCCACTGCGCACGATTAGGCAGGATGTGCAGACTCTCAGAGGTGAGTCAGTGTCGTTCTCTGTTTCTTCTCCGTCAAGGCCCAGGACCAGGTTCAAGATTGCTGGGGCCTTCACTGCTGCACGCATCGGACTTGCAGGCCACACTTATCCCATGGAGCAACTCAGAGACAGGTATAAGCACCTGATTGGCCTTCCGATCCACACCTTATTAAATGTGAAACCTTTGCTACTCATTGGCAGTGACCATCCCCATCTGGTTACCCCCGTTGAACCAGTCAGGCTGGGACCTCCAGGAGGGCCTGCTGCTATTCGTACCAGTCTAGGTTGGGCGCTACAAGGGCCAGCAAGTATAGTTGGCCAGCTTACCCAACCGCAGCAGTGCTTACTGATGACTGTTGCACCTCAGGTCAGTGAGTTAATGAAACATGTGGAGAAACTGTGGCAGGTCGACATCGTTCCATTCCGAAACGAGAAGCTTGTTACTCGTTCAAGGCAAGACCAAGAGGCCATACGCATTCTGGAGACCAGAACTGTCCGAATAGAGGTTGAAGGCATACGTTGCTATGCCACCCCACTGCTTCGCCGGAAGGGGATGCCTCTACTGCAGGCAACTAAAGACGCCGTCATGCCAAGTCTACGGGGTGTGGAGAGAAGGCTGGCCAAAGACCCAGAACGTGCTGAAGCCTACAAGGTGGAGATGGAGAAGCTTATCAAGGCTGGCTCCATCATTAAATGTGGCTCTGGGACACCTGTGACAGAAGGTCAGGAGGCGTGGTACATCCCTCATCACATGGTGAGCCATAATGGCAAGAACCGATTGGTTTTCAACTGCTCATTTCAGTACAGAGGACAGAACTTGAACGACTACCTGCTGCCTGGGCCCACCTTAGGTGCGTCGCTTCTGCGAGTCCTATTACGCTTCCGAGAGCATGCAGTTGCAGTGAGTGGGGACATTAAAGGCATGTTCCACCAGGTTCATCTCTTACCAGAAGATCGTGCCCTGCTCAGATTTCTCTGGCGAGACATCAGCGACGAGAGCCCTCCAGCAGTCTACGAGTGGCGGGTGCTCCCGTTCGGAACCACGTGTAGCCCCTGCTGTGCCACATTTGCCCTGCAGCGTCATGTCATGGATAACAGCCAGCCAGATGATGACGTGAGACTCTCAGTCGAAAGGTGTTTTTATGTGGACAACTGCCTTCAGAGTTTCCCCACCGTGGAAGAGGCAAGGAACCTTGTCGACAAGTTACGGGCCATCCTAGCCTCAGCAGGGTTTGACCTACGACAGTGGGCCAGCAATGAACGTGACGTCATCAGTCATTTACCAGAAGAGAGCTGCTCCGCTAGTGTGGAGCTATGGCTGGCCCAGAACAAGGTAGATACCCCAGAATCTACCCTGGGATTGAGTTGGCTATTCCACACAGATGTCCTAGGCTACAAGCATCGTCAAGTTCCATATGCAGTCCCCACGATGCGCAATATCTACAAGGTCCTGGCCAGCCAGTACGACCCCCTAGGGTTCATCCTACCCTACACAACCAGAGCGAAGGTAATCATCCGCCATCTTTGGGACAAGCAAAGGGGTTGGGATGATCCACACCTACCTCAGGAGCTTATGCAGCAGTGGACAGCCTGGGAGGAGGAGCTGCAATTTCTACCTAAAATTACTCTTCCCCGACCATATGTGCCTAAGGAAGTGGACCCCTTCGGCTGTCAGAGAGAGGTGCACATATTTTGTGATGCCTCTGAAGAAGCTTATGGCTCAGTAGCTTACCTCCGGACCACTGGCAGAAATGGTGAAGTGCATCTGTCATTCTTGGTGGCCCGTTCCAGGGTTGCCCCTAAGCGGTTCCACTCCATGCCCCGATTGGAGCTCTGTGCTGCACTCACTGGGGCACAGCTCTCACAAGTGCTGGAAAGGGAGCTCACCCTTAGAATCGACCAGACGGTCCTATGGTCTGATTCTACAACAGTGCTGACCTGGCTGAGGTCTGAATCCTGCCGATTTAAGGTCTTCGTGGGCACTCGTGTAGCCGAGATACAAGAGCTGACAGACAGGCACTCCTGGAGATACGTCGACTCTGGAAGGAATCCAGCCGACGATGTGACACGTGGGAAGAAGCTGAAGGAGCTCACTGTACCAAATAGATGGAGCCAAGGACCATCCTTTCTCCTGCGCAGTCCAGACTCCTGGCCAGAGGATCTCACGGTTGACCAAGATGGAGATGCCTCGGAGCTGCGGAAGGCTGTGTTCTGTGGGACCACAGCAACTACTCCGTCAGGTCAGCCAACTTCAGATTTGAGCCGCTACAAAACCTGGAGTGAGATGTTAGAGGTTACAGCGCGGGAGCTACATGGGGCGGCCCAACCAGATGGTCATCCCACTGTTGAAGACTATCGCAAGGCGGAGAGGCTGATCCTACAGAGGGCCCAGATGGATAGTTTCCCGGAGGAGTACAACCTGTTGAAAGTCGGTAAGCCAGTTCCCAGGAGCAGTCGTCTTCTCTCTCTGTCACCCGAGGTGGATGAGACCAGACAGCTCATTTGTGTTGGAGGACGACTTCGTCGATCTGAAGATTTGGCTCTGGAGACACTCCATCCGATTATCCTAGACCCAAGCCACCCAGTGACCAAACTCCTGATCCACGACTTTGACCGCCGCCTCCATCATCCTGGCCCGGAGCGGGTGTTCGCAGAACTTCGGTGCTCCTACTGGATTCTGCGAGGGCGTGAAGCTGTCCGGCGCTACCAACACCTCTGTGCTGATTGTCAAAGGTGGAGAGCTAGGCCTACAGTGCCAAGGATGGCAGACCTGCCAGTAGCCCGGCTACGTCTATATAAACCGGCTTTCTACTCTACGGGAATGGACTGCTTCGGGCCGTTTGAGGTCAAGGTTGGTCGGCGTATTGAGAAGAGATGGGGAATCATATTCAAGTGCCTTACCACCAGGGCAGTCCACTTGGATGTTCTTAACACCATTGATGCAGATGCATTCCTGATGGCTCTTCGGCGATTCGTCGCCCGTAGAGGAACACCTGCCGAGTTGTTTTCAGACCAGGGGGCCAACTTCAGGGGAGGTGAGAGGGAACTGCATGAGACCTTTCTGAAGATGGCCCCGGAACTACAACAGCTTCTAGCACCCCAGAGGATCAGCTTCCGCTTTAATCCTCCAGGTGCCCCACACTTTGGGGGAGCATGGGAAAGGGAGATCCGGTCGGTTAAGTATGCCCTCTATGCCACCGTTGGTGCTCAGTCAGTTCCAGAAGAAGTGCTTCGCACTGTACTCATCGAAGTGGAAGGGATACTCAATAGTAAACCCCTGGGGTATGTGTCTTCCGATGCCAGAGATGCAGATCCGGTGACTCCCAATGTTCTTCTCATGGGGCGGCCGGATGGATCGCTACCTCAGATAGTATACCCAGAGAGTGAGCTCCTCAGTCGCCGTCGCTGGAAGCACTCCCAGGTTTTGGCTGACCATTTCTGGTCACGTTTCATCCGTCAGTACATTCCCAGTCTGCAGACTCGCCAGAAGTGGCAAACAACGGCGGCTGATTTGGCCGAGGACTCTGTGGTGATGATCGCTGATCCACAGCTTCCCAGGGCTCTCTGGCCTGTGGGGAGGGTGATTAAAACTCATCCTAGCCCTGATGGACGCATCAGGTCAGCTGACGTGAAGGAGAAGGAGAGAGTCTACACTCGGCCAGTTGCCAGACTGGTTGTCCTCCCGGCGCTGCCCTCTGGAGAAGATGAGGACAGCTCTGCGTCGAACTCACCACAACCCTAGAACTTTGTTGCCTTATTGATGAGCAAATGTCTTACATACATTTGGGGGATAAAAGGCCCCAAAGTTCATAGGATAGTTTTACTGGTGTTTATAAGTTCATGTAATAGCCAGTCTTCTGTCAGTTTGGGCCAGCCCACCTTCTAGTGACATCATCCGGTTAGTAAGGTGGGCAGTTTAATGTCGGATGAGCAGTGCTGGTCCGGAGGGGATGCACTGATTCCTGGGGAATGTTATGTGTGCGTAAATGACAAGTAAGTAGTGACCTGTGTTGTATTTTGCCTTTGTTTGTGTCAGTACTGTAGTATGTTACCATTTGGGAGCTAATGTAGTCCGTAGTTGGAGCGGTAGGCCATGCATGCAACGCGTGAGTTCACCCTCATTTCATATGCTAATTTATGTTGTTAGCTTACCCCGGTTTAGCTTTGTTGACGCATGTACGGTCGCTCATATGTCCATAATGTCATTCCTGTGTTATCAGACCTTCTCTGTATGTTGTATGTGATGCTTGTGATTGTTTACTTTGAAGTAGCGGAGTTTGTAGCGAACAGTTAGGTACGTGGATTAATAAAATAGCGAACGTAGTTTGATCGGAAGTATAGCGTCCCGCTTGCCCTTCACAATAAGAGCATTATAGCGGATTATAATGGGGGACGCTTTTATTTTGTACAACTACCGGAAGTAGTTCCTGTGTACTGACGGTTGCTTAACCTCGAACTAATGCTATTTAGTTGCATAGTGTGAGCAGTTTGAAGTGTATTATATTTTTCTGATCTTTATATGTGATTATGTTAACTATGTTGTATTATGTTTATATTTGAGTATTTGACTTGTCTATTCTCTTTAATTATCGTTATTTCCCTTGTTTATTTCCTTTGTAGGAAACCACACACACACACACTTATGTACACCCGCTGTGTTTACAGCCCCAGAAATTGAGTGGTGACAATAAAGTGCCTCAAACGGAACCTCAAGCTCCCTCCTTCTTTCATACTCTGGGACAATTTGGCCTTAAGTGGTGTTCTGGCCGACACACCGGGGTGACCGTAGTGCTCAAAGACTGAATCAGTGCCACAGCCGTGCCTATCTTTGATATCTCCACTACATTAATTGGTCCTTCGAGCCGGATGCACTAGGTTTGCCTCAGAGATGGAATCAGGCCCAGAGTACGAGGCTCGTGGCGCACGCCCCAAACGACATGCTCGCCCACCTGTGCGCTACGCAGATTATGAGGTGGAGTACCCAGGCTACATTAGCCAGGCATATAGAGAGGATGTAGAGCTCAGACACCAAGAGGACAAGGCCAGGATGACCTCCCTCATTTCCCCCTTTAGCTGCAACCTAGCCAGCCCTCAGTGGAGGCAGGATGCTATTCTCCATGAGACGGCCTCGCGCTATGGAGCTCAGAGCCAACAGCACATCCAGGAGAATCAGCTAGCCCCCCAGCTGTATCCAGAGAGATGGCATGGGGAACAAGCCTATGATCACTCTACTCCTCTACCCTTCGTGCTCCCCTATACACATCCAAATAAGGAAATAAGTGCAGAGTTAGAGGATATCCGTCAGGAGCGCCACCTCATCCAGCAGACCCAGCAACGTATGTCCTCAGATCTGGTCGAACTCAAGGCACTGCAGGCAGAAATGAGACAGTTAGTGGAAGCTGTCCAGAGCATGCAGGGCCCATCTTCTCTCCAAACCAGTAAGTTAATGCAGTCACCGCTACCGGGTGATGCACCAGAGATTGAGGAGGATGATGACTGGCCTGCCCCACCACCGTGGCCAGATCCAATTGAGGAAGAACCACTGCCTAGTGACCCACCAGTGTTGAACCCCCATCACCAAGATGCATGTGTGTTTCCAGCCATTAAGACAGAGGCAATGGCAATCCCACCTGCTAATATGGTCGTGGACCACCCAGGACAGAGTCTGTCATCAGATCCTCCACCAGCTCTCAGGTTTCCAGATAAAGCCTCCCATAATTCACCTCCTTGGTTCAAGCCGGTTCATCTTCCACCTCGCTCAGGCAGTTTCCCACTGGGTGGGTCCAAGCATCCGCACGCCGCCTATGGGGACAGTAAGACTGAGCATGACTGTAATCCAGCATCCCCTGAGCAGCAGTTCAATCTGTCCTCTCCACAGCCACTCAAAGACTGAATCAGTGCCACAGCCGTGCCTATCTTTGATATCTCCACTACATTATTACTTCTAGAAGGGAGATGCGTCCTGCATGGCACGGATCTCAAACTGGGGCCCTAACAGTTTTATTACAGAAGCTCTCTCTTTCTAGTCTAAACAACAGTGTCTTAGTAACTTTTCACTAGAGATGGTCACTTTATAACACTTATTAATAAAAAAAGCATAACATTATTGAGGCACTGCAAATTATTTAATCCCAACAACAGAAATAGCATTGAAGAAAGCACTTGAATGAGGCAACTTGTGTAAAGCACTTTGAGTGCTCAAGTAGAGTAGGCAAGTGGCATTTAAGAATCAACCCATTTACCATTTATGAGGAGAGAGAGAAAAAATAGTGAAAATCTGCTAGACCACCTGCTGAAAAAAGGCAACAAACAACACAGCAGGGAAACCACAGCAAACCAACATATGTGTCATGGTTCTGGGTCAGTTTGACCCAGTATTTTGAGTTGTTATGTTTTGGTGTGTTTTTGCATTTTGGATTCTTTTCTTATTATGATGATAATGATGATTATGACTCTATGTTTCAGTTATTCTTGTTTAGGGATTAGTTCGTAGGTTTTTGTGTTCTCATGTTTATTGCAGGTTTAGTTCAGTGTCTAGTCTGTCTCTCTGTGTCGTGTCTGCGTTTTGTTTAGTGGTGTCTTGTTTCCTGTTTTACTCTGAAGGTTCATGTTCCCGTCTTATGTCAGTGTTTCTAGCTTTGTTCCCCCTGTCTCATTAGGTCTTATTCCTCCCAGCTGTGTTCCCCTTCTGTCTCTAATTCCTTGATGACTTCCTCAGTGTATTTAAGCCCAGTGTGTCTTTATGTCAGTGTCAGATCGTCTGTTATCCTCACCTCGTATTTTCGTAGTTCCCCTTATTGTGACACTGTGTTTATAGTTTTTCCATAGTTCCTTCACAGAGTGTCTTAGCCTTTTTAGTTTACACAGTGTTCTCTGTCTTCTTAGTTTTCCCAGTTTCAGTGTTCCCTAGTGTTTTTGTCATGCCTTCAGCCACAATAAAGGCTTGCCTTATTTTGGAAACCTAGTTCTGTCTCCACCGTGTCTGCTCTTGGGTCTACCTCATTCTTCACACCGGCTCACCCCGCCGTGACAATATGCATAACTAACAGTAAATGATAAATAATAAATGTTACTGACAGATTAAATGTATAGTGAGGGTGCACTGGGAATGCCACTCGGAGGCCTGGTACATGAGATCTTCAACTCACACCTCTGCCAGAGCTTCATATTCAGGATATTTGGCATGCAGAGTGGAGCAGACTGGGATCAAACCAACAACCCTCTGGGTAGTTGGTGCCCCGCTCTACTACCTGAGCTACAGCCTCCCATCGCTGTGCAGGTTTCCATCTTTAAGAAAGCGGACCAGAGGGCATGTTCCAACTATAGGGGGATCACACTCCTCAGCCTCCCTGGGAAAGTTTATGCCAGAGTGCTGGAAGGGAGAGTCCGTCCATTAATCGAACCTTGGATACAGGAGGAACAATGAAGTTTTTGTCCTTATCATGGAAGACTGGATAAGCTCTTTATCCTCTCGATGATACCTGAGGGCGCAGTGGAGTTTGCCCAACCAGTCTACATGTGTTTTGTGGACTTGGAGAAGGCATTTGACCATGTCACTCTGAGTTTCCTGTGGGAGGTGCTTCAGGAGTATCGGGTGTCTGGCCATGTGATCCTTATACAACAATTGCAAGAGCTTGGTCCGTATAGCCACCAATAAGTTGGACTTGTTCCCGGTGGGTGATGAGCTCCGCCAGGGCTGCCCTTTGTCATAGATTCTCTTCATAATTTTTATGAACAGAATTTCTGGGCATAGCTAAGTGGCAGAAGGCTTTCACTTGGGTGGCCTCAGTGCTGTGGCTGCAGTGATGCGGAGGCTGCACTGGTCTGTTGTAGTAAAGAGAGTTGAGTGTAAAAGGGGACGCTCTCAATTTACTGGTCAATCGACGTCCCTACCCTCACCTATGCTCACGAGCTGTGGGTAGTGACCGAAAGAACGAAATCACGGATACAAGTGGCGGAAATGGGTGGCTGGCATCTCCCTTAGAGATAGGGTGAGGAGTTCAGCCATCCGGGGAGGGGAAGGTCTTACTGTTTACTCACGCGACAAACCATCAGCATCAGGGCCGTGTTCACATTATAAAAAACGTGTCAGCCAAGCCTCAGGTGTGATATCAGGAGGTTCACGTCAACTGAGGTGAGTATGAGACACAAACACACACATGATCTTTCTATAGACTAAAATGGCTGTAGCCTTTGCTGTGTTTTATTTGTGTTGCATTTGGTGGAGTTAAGACTTCATGTCACTAATTCGTTGTTGGATGGCCTTTCTTTGCTCTCTGATTTATATATGTATGTAGTTTATATAGTTTTGATTAAAATCTTAATGCTGGTGGTTTGAACTATCAGGAAAATGTGGTTTTAGGAGTAAACAACAGGCAAACCCAAAGACTAGAGTGTTAGGCTGATTGTTTTTTTGTTTGTTTGTTTTTGTTAATAACAATTTTAGGTGGTTGACCTGCCCAGAGGTATTAGTTAGGAGTTGATTTTGGTTAACACTGCATTGTGTAATCTACTGATAGTAGTAATAGCCAAAAATTTGAAAAGGTCTGAAAGTATGTCTGGTTAGTAAGAAACTAAAACAAAACCTCTCCCTAACCCTTGAAAGGTTAATGGGGATCTGGTGGATGTAAAAAGGAATAATTTTTCCATTTGAGCACTTCAAATCTAATTTCCTTTGCTGTGCACGTTATAATCTTTATACTGCTGAAAAAAAAAGAAAACACTTGGAATGAAATTTCAGTGAACAAACTAAAACTCAACATGAGGAAACTTCAATTCAGGAATTCTAATTCTATCACCAGAGGAACATTTGTTCATTTCCTACTGCTACAACAAGCTTTAGAAATTGTGCTTGTAAAAAAACAAAAGAAGTGGAAAAGCATCACATGTTTAAAGTTTCGATTAGACTTTTTAATTTATTTGTGATCTTGCATAAACAGTGGCAATAAAATATAGTTTCTTTTACCGAGTTTTGAAATCAAGTTTGTACCTGATGATGACTCATCAGGGGAACATCAGGTTACCATTTCTGGAAGATCCCTTGAAACCGCAGAGAGTAGTTGGGTCTGTTGTTTTTCAGTGGTATCTAATGTCATTGTGTTTCCCTGATGAATCTCGCATTTCTATTCCCTAAACAGAAATGTAAAATTTAAATTACACTTTTCTTCATCCCTTTCTTTTTGGCTGGAGCTGCAGTGTTGTGTGATCAGTGTTGGGGAGTAACGGAATACATGTACCGCCGTTACGTATTTAAAATACAAAATATGAGTAACTGTATTCCGTTACAGTTACCGTTTAAAAAGGTGGTATTCAGAATACAGTTACTTTGTTGAAATAAATGGATTACACTGCGGTACTTTCCTGTTTCATTTTGTCGCGGGTCAGGACTGTTTGGGTTTTGTTTGACAGCTACGTTCTGTTGTTCCAGGCGGCAGCATTACGGTTGCCATGGTTACAGGGCGACGCTCTCTCTCTCTCTGCGACTGTGTGTTTCCTGGGTGAGAGAGCGCCTTTTCGTTGTTGTTGTTGTTGTGCTAAGCTAACAGGCAGAATGCTACAAGCATAGCTCTAAAGAATGTAGCATCATGGGCAGTGTAGTCCGTGTTGCAGGGAGAATGGACTGCCATACACGTTATGGGTCTGTGAGCGCGAGGAGGGAGAAAAAGGGGAGTGGAAAGGTACGAGTTGTCATCGAGCAAAAACGGGAGCTGGAAGCATGTAAATATAATAATAACCACTGTAGCCAAGAAGAGAGCCTGACGAGCCCAGCTGTAAGTAAGCTATTAAGACTCGACTGTACACTGTGTTCGTGTTTTCCTCCGAAAACAATAAGTTCCGTTGCAGCAGCCTTTCAACGCCTCTCTCTGTCTCTCGCAAGAAAAGTTGACCCACACAACAAAGTAAAGCTATTTTTCGGCTACGAGCCGACAGGGACCCCGCCGTATTAGTCAGAGGTCCCTTTACTACAGTTCGGAGTCGCGGACCTTCAGTAATAGTAATAAATCACACAGCAATAGTACATTCACGTTGTTGTTGTTTTATCCTATTGTAAAGTGTCTTTGGGTGACTTGAAAGGCGCTCATAAATAAAATTTATTATTATTATTATTATTATTATTATTATTATTATTATTATTATTATTATTATTGTAAAAAGCATGATAATATATTAAGTATTCCAAAGTATTCAGAATACGTTACTGTCATTGTGTAACGTAACGGAATACGTTACAGAATACATTTTGGGGCATGTATTCTGTATTCTGTAATGGAATACATTTTAAAAGTAACCTTCCCAACACTGTGTGATGCATTTTCATTTTGGGTTAAATACAAAAAGCACAAAGCTACATTTTTCAAGACAGCCTTATTTAAAAAGATGTGCTCATCTTGGTGGAGAATATTCAGTTCATTTCGCACTGTGACCAGTTGGGAGTGAGAAGTGGGAGACAAAAAAAAAAAGACCCATGTAATGATTACATTCCTTTTTATCAAAAAGGAATGTTTTAAGCCTAATCTTAAAAGTAGAGATAGTGTCTGTCTCCCGAAATCAAACTGGAAACTTGTTAAATAGAAGAGGGGCCTGAAAACTGAAGGCTCTGCCTCTCTCTCTACTTTTAAATAGGAAAGTGAAGTTTTCTAATGGTGTAATATGATACTGCAAGTCCATAAGACAAGATGGGACCTGATTATTTAAGATCTTATAGGCAAAGAGGCAGGATTTTAAATTTGACGCTGGATTTAACAGGGAGCCAATGAAGAGAAAACAATATAGGAGAAATCTGCTCTCTCTTTCTAGTGCCTTTCAGGACTCTCGCTGCAGCATTTTGGATTAACTTTGGGCTTTTCAGGGAGTTTTTAGGACTTCCTGATACTGTCACGCCTGCCGAAGCAGACGGCATGGTGTGAGGAGATTGGGGACCCAAACGCAGGCACAGAGACGACGTTGGATGATAATGAAAGGTGAGCTTTTATTTCTGGCTGCAATACACTGAAACAGGAGGAAGTGAGAAAACTAACAGAAACCTTGACTGGGGAAAGCCAAGAATAACACTGAACCTGAGGACTGAGACCAGAGAGGGGGTAAGCTGATGGAGGAAACGCAGAGGCAATACGGATGAAGATATGCAGACGGTGCAACGAGGAACAGAGAGAAATATACACTATATATGCACACAGAGGTAAACGAGGAGATAGCAAACAGGAGGGGATCACAGCTGTGACTAATCAGACACGATGAGACCAGGAGGTAGCAAAACAGAATACACTGACACAGGACAAAGACTGTTAAAGTAAAACAGGAAACACACCAACATAGAGACAAGGATGACTAGAAGTAACACAAGAGAAACAAGGGGGGCAAAGTAACATAACCTACAGACCAGAAAACAACAAACAACAATAAAGAATGACTACTGGAACTAGAAATACAAAACTAAACCATTAAAACCCACTAAATTACAGAATGCAAATAATGATAACACAAAACACTGTGTCTCCAGGCCCAGGAGCATGACGCTAATGAATTACAGTAGTCCAGCCTAGAAGTAATAATGAGCTAGTTTTTAATCACTCTCAAATACAATGTTTCTAATAGATATTTGTGGAAAAAAGCAGTCCTAAATATTTGCTTAATATGTGCATTGAAGGTCAAAAATGACTCCAAGGTTCCTCACAGCGTTACTGGAGGCCAAGGTAATGCCATCCAGAGTATGAATCTGGTTAGATACCATATTTCTAAGATTTTCAGGGCCGAGTACAATAACCTCAGTTTGATCTGAATTAAGAAGCAGAAAGTTAGCGGCCATCCAGGTCTTTATGTCTTTAAGACATTCCTGCAGTTTAACTCATTGGTGTGTGTTATCTGGCTTCATGGACAGATAGAGCTGGGTGTCATCTGCATAGCAGTGAAAATGTTTGCTATGCCTTCTGATGACACTGCCTAAGGGAAGCATGTATAGTGCATCACCAAGGAACAGAAATAAAATCCCTATCCCAAATCTTTAATTCAAGCAGGCTTCACAAACACGCTGAAAAAATGTCACAAAGTGGCACTCTCTACACTCTCCACCGACAAGACAGATGGGAAAATGCAAATGTGGAAGAAAAAAGGCAGGACAACAATTGAAAAGATACGAATAAAGCCAGTGAGAGGTTTAAACAAACTGAGGAAACTGATCATATGATTTGGGATGTGTGGCAGATTAAGCTCAGGGGAAACTAATGAGGGTGGGTCAAGAGAATGTTGTGAAACCAATAGAATTTTAAAGAGATCAAGAATTACTAAATAAAACAGTCTAAATCCAAAAAGGTATGGCACACACCAAAGACCTGTGGTAGCTAAAATACTACCACGGTTTTTTTTTTTTCTTCAAGAGAATAGTATCTTTCAAAAACACTTTAAAATCCCTTTAAAGTTTGAAAATAAACATGTTTTTCTGTCTTCTCTCCAGGTTGAAATTAACCTTCTGCACTATGGAAAACCAGACTTTAGATATCCTGCTCTTAGAAGGTTTACAAGTCAGCCCAGATGCCTCCATTCCTGCTTTCATCCTCCTCTTCCTCATTTACATCTTCATCATGTTTTCCAACATTGTCCTGGTGATCCTGATCACGCTGGATAGTAGCCTCCACCAGCCCATGTATCTGCTCTTCTGTAACATGAGCATTAATGATGTATTTGGAGCCACAACAATCTTTCCACGTATGCTGAGGGATATTTTTATTCCCAGCTCAGATCGGTACATCCACTATGTAGACTGTGTCATTCAGGCCTTTTGTGTTCACATTTATGCAGGTTCTTCTCACACTATACTCATGATCATGGCTTTTGATCGCTATGTGGCAATCTGCAACCCGCTGCATTACGCCACCATCATGACCAACTGGATGGTGGTGAAGCTGTCGGTCTTGGCCTGGGCAGTAATCTTCGTTATGGTGACAATCCTCGTGGGCCTCAGCGTTCGCCTGTCACGCTGCAGGTGGATCATATTTAACCCTTTCTGTGACAATGCCTCTTTGTTTAAGCTCTCCTGTGAAAGCATCCTCATCAATAACATTTACGGTCTCGGCTACACTGTCCTTCTGATGGGCTCCTCCATTGGCAGCGTCACTATCACCTACCTGAGGATCGCCATGGTGTGTCTGAGCAGCAAGAGCAAGACACTGAACAGCCGGGCGCTCCAGACCTACACCACCCACCTGACTATGTATGTCATCATGTTTGTGTCATGCATTGTCATGGTGCTCCTCCATCGCTTCCCACATTTGACAGACCAAAGGAAGTTAGCCTCCATGATGTTCCATGTGGTTCCTCCAGCACTGAATGCTGTTATCTATGGGATGCAGATCAAAGCAGTCCGACAAAAAATGTTCATCATGTTCACAAGGAATACAGTGACTGTGACTGATGGGAAATGATTCATATTCTCAATAAATAAATAAATATATTTACAGTACGTTTTTCTGCCTTTCATTTTTTTTATTTCTCATATCCCGATTTCCTTCGTGTATTTTACTAAATACATACATCACAGTAGTTCACCTCAGACATCTGCATTCCCCTCAATATAATGCAGGTAAGGCCTCAGTCACACCAGACACCAGTTGGTGTCTGCCTGACAACCAGTGGTTGCAGGGAGACGCTGTCAGTCGGTATGTGAAAACTGCCCTGAAGACATTTGTGGTGTTGCGCCCGATACCTCCATGCAATTTGTTTGATCTGTAGCACATTAACCCTCTCATCCTAACCTTGCATTGAAAATGCTAACTTCTCCATAAACACTTACTATTTTCTTGTGAAACTTTGAAGAGGGTGATGAAAACTGGACACAAAGACTGCTTGCCTTCAGCATAAAAGTTAAATGTCTTGATGCATGTTCAGTCACCCAGGTAAGGAAATCCCAACATTGGAATAGGTGAGATGCATTTTCTCTAAAAAACGGGTCTATGTGGCTTTTAAACCCCAAAACCTGCTTCACCAAAAACTGGTCCACACTCATGTAGGATTGTGTCCCCTGACACAAACCTACACTCATGTGTCCCCTGACACAAACAGAGTAATGCAGTGTACACTGTTAAGTGCCAGCTGTTTCTTTGTTGTTGTTGTTGTTCCACAAAAACAACAGAATGTAGAATCAGTAGAATCAGTATTGGATCAGTTTTGTCAATACCAGCCTGAATTTTACTTTATTAGACTGGAAAAAGAAACCAGTGGTATCGCGCATCACTGCTTATTATTTCCCTCCATCTAGTTTCATACCAATTGAATTTCACCTTCTCCTATCTCTCCCTCCCTTCCCCACAGCAGATACTAGCAGAAGCCTTCTGTGACTGTGAGGCCTGGTTACTAGTGTTGCTGGTACTACTGTTCATGGTGAAGCAGAACTGGCAGCCAACATGTCGTTAATTTGACACACTTTGTTGCATCTATCGTTAGTTTCTTTTTTATTGTTTTCTCTCGGGTTTTTAGCTCCACCTTCTCACCACACTAAACCTTTCCTACGAGCTGCTTGAGCACATAGTGATGGTAGGAGAGGGGCCAGTTGCATTCAGAGATTTGATCGGGCAATCCAGTGTCAGTCATGAAAATGAACAATGGGCTGCTGTCAGTGCTTGTACAGCCGTAGTCCAATGGCTCTTCAAGATGGCCCACCGCCCTGAAAGGAAGATGCATGCCAAATTATTAATTCTGTGTTCGGGGCCACAACAATAATTTCCCAAAGGCTAAGTGACACATTTATTCTCAGGTGAGATCAGTGTGACCACTGTATTGTCATTCAGGCCTCGTGTGTTCAAATACATGCAAGCGCCTCTCACACTGTTCCCATGATCAAGGCTTTGATCTCTGAGATACTTCACCATCCAGACCAACTGGCTATGTAGGTCATCATGTTTGTGTCAGGCACTGTCACTATCATACTCCATTGCTTCTCCATTGTTAGCCTCCATTAGGTTATTCCAGCAATGAATGCTGTTAATTATGAGATGCAGATCAAAGAAGTCAGGCAAAAATTGTTCATGTTTATGAGGAATAGTTAAACACACTTGTGGCTAATTTGTTCAGTTTTATTTTCAGTGTTGGAATCATCCAAAGTAGGACTCTGCAGTACATATGCATTAATAAATCAACTTTGCAGGCTGGAGCATTGTATTAAAATGGTATGAAATCACCATGTGATGGCCAAACCCGTGGCCACACTCTGAAGTCGGTAACTCTTGTATTTTCGTTTCTTCATTTGAACACAGTAACACACTTTAGTTTCCAATAACTTTATTGATTGGTTTGGATACATTTGTTCTATTTGTAAGCGCGCACATTTAGTTTACTTATGTATTCATACCACTTCATTACTTTGAGTTTTGACTATCCTTTGTCTTTTTATTTCTTACCTGCCATCATCCCTGGGAGATGCTGGACAAAAGATGGTAGCCAGGGTTTGAAACCATTAAATGCAAAGGGGGATAATTGGACCACACCACCACTTCCTGCTGAAGGGGAGAATGTGTGTTTTCTTTAATTTAAAAACAAAGTATTTGTATTTAATTAAATATTTGAGTTTAGGGTTTAATGGGTTTTGATTTTCTTCTTTGGTGTTTAGTTTAACAAACTAGATTGTACTGCATCGTTTGTGATTTATGATTGTGTTTTGTTTGTTACCCCTCATGTGTCACAATGGTCTGATCAGCCATTATATATACCCTTGTATGTCATTTCATGTTTAGGTCAATTATGTATGTTTGGGCAGTTATTTGGTTTGTTAAGTTTGCAGTCTTTGCCTGAGTTCAGTTTTGTTTCTTTGACCTCTTTTATGAGCTCAACATTTATTACTTTTGTAAATATAATTTTTTGGGGTTAAATAAATGAAAACTATATTTTTCTAGTAATTCCTGGGACGACTCCTGTTTTTCAACTCGGTCCATCACACACCGTGAGGTGACTATTGTTGCGATTTGGAGTTATGTAATCAAAGTTTAAATAAACTGGATTATATTTCGTTTCCAGCATAACTTTTCTGTTGGATTGGCATCCAGAATGTGTTCTGGCATTGCTTTTGAACTGACACGCCAGTCCTGTATCATTCTGTAGGGTATTTATCTTACAATACTAAACTATCTTTTGGTGACTGTTGTTTTCATTATATAAACAATAATGAAATAATAATTAATATAAAGTATAAAGTTCAAATGAGTTTCATGAAGTAAAACTTTAATAATCTTTACTCTGCAGCAAGATGCCTTATAAACCTTAAAAATGACCAAATCATCACCAAGCCTGCTTTCAATCAATTAAATGAGAACATTGTACAAAATTTGAGTATTAACCTTTGCAATTACCGTTGAGTTGATGATGCTGTCTCCTCTTGCCAGGTATGTAACCCTATATCACAAATGTGAAGGGAAATTTGCATATTTTCTTCAAGCAGTCATCTTTACTACATTTTGTTTGTACTTGCTCCAAATTTAATACAAAGCTGACCATGAACAAGCAAAATATTTTTGCCACACTGCATTGGATTTCTTTTTTGAAGGAGTTCTATAATGTTTTTCCACTGTTTTAGATATAACTGTGCTGTTGGGCCCATGCTTCCTTTCTATCTGCTATGTGGAACAGATTGGTAAGGTCTGCAGACACTGTTTTAACTGCAAACTGCACTGCATATTTAATATTCCATAGTATTCCCATATTGATCTGGAAGAAATGGAAAATATGTCATGTGTCACAAAGGTGGCAATAAACTTGATTGAATTCCGTCCTGCATTCTGGTGTCCTCACTGTGTGTGGTTCAAACCTGCTTTTGTGACAGAAGAACGCAGCCAGTCATCGATCCAGCAGACTCTGATTCTGTTTAACTGCAGTAATGACTTAGTAAACTAGATCCTTCACCATGTCTCTAAAACCTCAGACATTAAAACTAAGTCAGTCACACTTAACGTCATAGACACACCTGCTTTTGTGAGACAAAGATGGACACAAAGTTCTCAAACTGCAGAAATATAATCTGTTAAGACAATATTATCTATGTTATCTATAGTAAGCTATTTAAAGCTCATTTAAGGACCTTTAAAACTGTGTAACTGTAAAACTGTAATGCCAAAATATTTATCTGATACATAATGTCAAGACAAACCGAGTAGGAGGTGGAGAGCCCTGAGGCAAAAAAGTGACTGGAGGGCGGAACTGATCTTGTGTCTCGGTTTCTGTCGGGGAGGAAAAAGAAGGTGAACTGGGGAACAACAGGAAGTTGCCACTTACGGGAAAGTTAACCCAGCATAATTCTTTCAATAAGTTGTCACCAACATGGATATTGTGTGGAACTGATGTATCTACAAAGCCAGGGAGGCAGCCGGTAAGGAAATGGTTGCTGACGATGTTAAAAGACTGGTTGAAGCGGGTTGCTAAAGAATCGCGGCTGTCGCTAGCTTACGTAGCATTAGCATTGTGCCATGAGTTGGTCGCCTGTTTACGAGCGGCACCATTGTTTATTGTTGGTCTCCATATGGAAGACTGTTAATGCTTGCATATGATTAAGAGAAGCTGGTTATAAATACTATTGTTACTGCTTAAGCTCAAATGCAGATTAATCATTTAATTGAGCACTTTATAGAAAGCAGTATCTTTTAAGTTGTATGTACAATTGTTAGAGTGAACTACATAATTTGAGCATTTAAAAATACTCAAGCACAAATTGTGCTACAAAGCTTATGCACTGCATTGATTTGGTAAAAAAAAAATGTTTGGGATTGTTCACAATATTCTCAGATGTGTGATAGCAAACATAATTTGTATTTTGGTTTTTTGCTTTGTATTTAAAGGTTTTTCACCTATGGCTGACTATGGCCGAAAAGAAGATTAAAGAAAAAGGGAAATAAAAAGATCTGCCTGGTCATTGAGTGAAATCCAGTTAAACACCTGTGGTCGATGCATCAATCCCTTTCAAGCGGGGACGCTGCACAAACTTAAAGAGCTTGACAGTGAAAAACTGGGAAATCAAAATCTGGGAGCAATGACCTGGAGTCCTGGGAAAAGGGAATAATTAGTGCAAAGAGAAAATTCAGAGAATCCCTCAAGTTGCATGTGCCATTCCCATTAGTAAATAAACCCCAGTTCAAGCCTGAGCATACAAAAATGGCAGACCAAGCTGCTTGGAAGTCAGTTGAACAACTCAAATGAGTGACGACAACAGCAAAGAGATAATTTTCTCGTCTGGTTAATAGCATTACGAGGACGCATGAGGATATGACCGAAGGAGAACTCAAAGACAGTTTCAATAGATTGACAATGGAAGCAGAGAAACTCATGGAGGCCAATGATGATCTAGAGGCTGGTTTCATTGCAGATCTAGAGGCGAAGCTTGACACAAGTGAAGCAGTTGTGCTTACAGAACAGCAGAAAGTCGACTTAGCAAAGACTGCAAGTGAATGTGAGTTAAAACTGAAGGCAATAAAAGCCCTAGTCTGAGAGACTGTCTGGGCCAACTTTGGAAGTGCAGAATTGTCCACAGCACTACAGGCAGCAGAGGCTGAGTGTGAACATGTCACTGCCATTAAGCCTGATGGCAATTATGAAGTGTATGATTTCACACTTGGCCACCTGAGAGAGCTGGTGGGAGTGACAAAGGAGAGGTACAGCAAGTGGAAGCATTGGATCCCATCGAGTGTTTGGAGGGATCTTCAAAGCAATCTACAGAAGCTGGAACTCTGCATCCCCAGGCTGGTTTCCAGAAAAGCTGACTTTCTGGAGATGAGAATAAAGGAGGATGCTGAGCGCCTGACTTCATTGCCAGCTACCTCCAGCTGCCCCATGCCAATCATCAAGCTGAAACCAACAGCCCTTCCCAAGTTTCTTGGAAATAAACGAGACTTCCACAGATGGAAGAAGGAATGGGAGGCTCTTCAGGGGCAGGCGGAGCCATCTGGTTCGAAAGAGATCAAAAAGTTTCAGCTGGTGACACGGGGGCTATAAAAAACCCATTGGTGACAAAGTCAATGGAAAGTAAACTTCCAGAAACACTCAAGAAGGAGTGGCTTATTTATGTTGCTGACAGTAGAAACACGAGCAAAAAAAACGATTTGATAGTCTTCTGGAATTCCTCAAAGAGCAAGAAACCATATATGAACAGCTTGATCATCTGAGAGAGGAAGAGCCAAGTAAGTGAGAAAGAGTGGAACCGAAACATTCCAGAACCAAATTCACCAAATTGGGCAGTGATGAAGGGTGTGTGGTCTGCGGTGATGGAAAACACAAAAAGAAACTCTACTTCTGCAGGCAGTTTAAAACATTAAAGCTTGCAGAAAAGAAGGCTGCAATCAAGAAACTAGGGGCATGCTGGAGTTGTCTCGAGATTCATGACAACGGGTCGTACTGCAAACCCACTTATTTGTGCAAAAACCCAGGCTGCAAAGATGCGCACGCTGCAGAGCATCATTACTACCTATGCCCTAATGCTGAGCTGAGGAAGGGAAGTGCAGCAGGGATGCAAAACAGATCTGATCCAGAGGGAGGAAAGGTCAGTAGGAAATGTACGGAGGATCAGGAGGAGTTCCTCAGAAAACTATCACCTGAACTGGCAAGAGAATGCAGGGATGCATTTTCAAACACTGCATCCAGGGCATGCAGCACCACCAAGGAGCAGCCAATTCTCCTATTTGAAGGTGGGCTTCGAGAGCTGCCAGTTATCATGATGCTATGGACTCGACAGCATAGCAGAAGTCCACAAACATGTCACACCGAGTCAGCTACAAATGTTCTTTGTAAGACCGAAAGACATTCATCTGCTTATAAGTCATAAAGAAGGTCAGCTTGCGGCTCAGAGGAGCAGAGTCATTGGTGACCTTGTGTTATGGGATGGGCCACTTGGAAAGGCAGTTGGGGGAACTCACCCTGAGCTCTTCGAGGAGCTTACTGTCTCTGCCCACATGTCCAAGACACACTTTGCCAGGTCAATGAGAGCGGCAGCTGTTAAGTATGAGGAGCTCATTGGCGAGGGGTCAGACCAGTCTTCGACAAGGAAGCATGTTCCTGCTAAGCTTCAGAGGTCAAGCACCTCAACCACCAGCTGAGAATTCTTAGACTGGTGGAAATGGGATAGCATTGGTGCTGCATGTGAGCCAAAGTGTGGGGGTTGCCGGTGCGGAAATTGCCAGCCAGGTGGGAAAGAAATGACACTGGCTGAGGAGAGAGAGAAAGAAAAGAAGGGCTCACCTAAGTCACAGGTGATAGCCACAGTGAGGAACCACACTGGCATGCCAAATACCCCTGGGTTGAAGATCCAGCATCCTTACCAGACAACAAAAGAGGGGTTGAGAGCACATTCCTCCGGACAGAGAAGAAATTGGCCAAGGAGCCTGAATGGAAAGCTGCTTGTGCCGCTCAGGTGCACGACATGGTGGAGTGTGGAGCTGCGGTCAAGTTGTCCAAGGGCATGGTCAGTAACTGGGATGGGCCAGTGGGGTACGTGAGTCACCTCATTGCTCCGAATCCTCACTCTGTTACAACTCCAGTGATGCTTGTGTGGAATAGCAGCCAGAGGTTTAGAGGTGTGAGCTTGAACGACCTGCTAATGAAGGGTGCAGATGTCCTCAACCAGATTCGGGCTGTTCTCCTCAGATTCAGAGGTGGAGTGTACTGCGCCCTTGGTGACATAAAAAAGATGTACAATTCAGTTTGGTTGGAAGACCAGAGATGCACCTGCATAGATTCCTCTGGCGGGACTCTGAGGATGACGAGCTGGAGGAATATGCAATCACAAGGGTGAATATTGGAGATAAACCGGCAGGATGCATTGCACAGCTGGCAATGCGTGAAACTGCCAGCCTTTCTTCCTTTTCCCACCTCAAAGAGGAACGTCAGGTACTCCAGCAAGACAGCTATGTCGATGACATCCTTACCTCTCACAATGACATGAACCAACTAGAAGTCATTACAGAGAACATTGTGCGAATTCTGAAGGCTGGAGGATTTGAGCTGAAGCCTTGGGTCTTATCTGGGCAAAGTGGGAGGAGGAAGCACGATGACAAGGGTGAGAAGACAAGAATGAAAACCATGGTCTTACCAAACCAAATGCGTGATGAAGAAAACAAAGCTCTTGGTATAGGTTATATAGTGGAAGAAGACAAGCTTCATGTCATGGTAGCAATCAACTTCTCCGAGAGGAAGAAAAAGATGCGAGTTGGCCAAGACCTTGTCCAGGAGCAGATTAAGACCCACACGCCAAACCCGCTGACACGAATAGAGCTTCTCAGTCAAGTGTCAGGGTTGCATGATCCAGTGGGTTTGGTCACTCCTGCAAAGCAAAAAGGAGCAATCTTAGTTCGCAGAGCATTCCAAGAGACAAAAGTAGAAAGCTGTTTGGTCAAGGACACTTGGGACATGGCGCTCTCAGATGCCCAGAGGGAGGACGCCATCAGGCTTTTTGAGGAGTATGTCCAGCTCAGCAAATTCACATTTGCCAGGGCGCTAACTCCCCCATGCTTCACCGAAGAACCCTGGGCAATTACTTTCTCCGATGGAAGTGAGCAAGCCTATGGGGCAGTGTTGTACTTAAGGTTGAATTCAGATCAGGGCACAATCATCAGGTTGGTGAAGTCCAAAGCTAAGTTAACTCTATTGGACCACAAAGGCGATGTTGTCAAAGCAGAGCTGTGTGGGGCAGTGTTTGCCTCACGCCTAAAGAAATACTTTGAGACACAAAGCCGGATTCAGGTTGAGAGGTGGTATCACTTTGTCAACAGCCAAACGGTCATTGGGGCAATACAGCGGGAGAGCTATGGTTATCAGACCTTTTTCGCAAATAGGATTGGAGAAATACAGAGCAGCACAAGGATTCAAGATTGGTGGTGGATCCCTAGCCCTCAGAACATTGCGGATGTAGTCACAAGAGGAGCTAGTCCCAGAGATCTAGATGAAGACTCAGAGTGGCGAAATGGTCCAAGGTTCTTGAGTCTGCCTGTGAGCGAGTGGCCAGTTAGGTCAGCTAAAGAGTTAGCCGCCACTGCCAAAGAAAACGTCAATAAGCTGCAAAGAAAGGCATTTGTCGCTGCCTTGACAAGGGCCAAGATAAGAGGACAAGAAGAAAAGCAAAGTCGGGCTGAGGCCCAGGGAGAGCAGCGAAGACCACCTGCAGGGTCAATCATCAAGAACCTTGTAGATGTCAAGTGGTTCCGTGGCCTAACTCGATTGGTTAGATCAGTTGCTTGGACTTGGAGAGCAGCAAGAAAGTTTCTTGGGGGAAATCCAGCTGCTAATGACCCAAAGTGGGAGGCAGTCCCGTTGGCAGGAGTAATTTCAGTGAAGGAACGTGAAGATGCCCTAAGAGACATCTTCCTTGCTGCACAAAACAGCGCAGTCTTCCCAAGCACTACTACAGATAGACTGGTAGTATACAAAGACCCAGGCTCTGGGCTCTTTGTTTGTGGTGGCCGAGTGCAAGCTTTTAAGAAAGACCTGATTAGTGTTCCCATCTTGGCTTATGATGCGTGGGTGTCTACACTGTTAGCCCGGGAGGCCCACAATGAGAGTCATCAGGGAGTTGTTGGGACCCTGCTCAGAATGAGGAAGAAAGCGTGGGTCATCAGAGGGAGAAGAATTGCCCAAAAGGTTGTTGATGGTTGTGTGGTTTGCCGGAAAGCAAAAGCACAGAGTTGCCGGCAAATAATGGGTGACTTACCTCCGGAAAGAACTCAACCTGCTTTACCTTTTGAGTTTGAGTTGTATTCTGTTGTATGGCCAGCAGGGCGATTCACACGGAGTTAGTAAACTCCTTGTCGACTGAAGGATTCTTGATGGCTTACCAGAGATTTACAGCAATTAGAGGACATCCAAGAAAGATCTGGTCCGACCCAGGCACCAATTTCATAGGAGCAAAGTCTGTCTTGAAGGAACTTTACGAATTCTTGGAAAGTCAGTCTTGGAGGAGACTGCGGCAAAGAATGGAATAGAGTGGATGTGGAAAGTTAATCCAGCTGATTCCCCACATAGGAATAGAGCTGCTGAGGCTGCTGTGCGCATTGTGAAGAGAGCGCTCCAGAGTCTTGGAAGGGAGTCTGGGCTAAGTTACAGTGAGTTCCAGACAGCTCTTCATGTGGCAGCTAACCTTGCAAATGAGCGCCCGATTGATGCCAGAGTACAGAGTCGGGAAGGTTGCATTCATTACGTCACACCCAACACTCTTTTGCTTGGTCGAGCATCTCAAAATGGGGACTTCAAGATGTTTGACTTTTCCGTTTACCCCTATAAGAGACTCCAGGCGATTTAGGCAGAAGTGAGCAAGTTTTGGAGGTCCTGGAGCCAACTTGCTGGCCCTAATTTGTTTGTAAGGAGCAAGTGGCACACTGCACACACAAATGTCGCTGTTGGAGATGTCTGGTTAAGTGATCAGAATGCGCTGAGAGGACACTTCAAGATGGGCATAGTTGTCAGCACTAATCCAGACAAAAAAGGTATTGTCAGGGACGTCAATGTCCGGGTACGCTCAAGTTACAGCGGTTCTGGGGCTAAGTCCTTACATAGCATTAACATTGTGCCGTGAGTTGGTCGCCTGTTTACGAGCGGCACTATTGTTTATTGTTGGTCTGCATATGGAAGACTGTTAATGCTTGCATATGGTTAAGAGAAGCTGGTTATAAATACTATTGTTACTGCTTAAGCTCAAATGCAGATTAATCATTTAATTATTATAATTATTATAAATAATTATAATTATCATTTAATACTCAAGTACAAATTGTGCTACGAAGCTTATGCACTGCATTGATGTGGTAAAAAAAATGTTTGGGATTGTTCACAATATTCTCAGATGTGTGATAGCAAACATAATTTGTATTTTGGTTTTTTGGTTTGTATTTAAATGTTTTTCACCTATAGCTGACTATGGCCGAAAAGAAGATTAAAGAAAAAAGGAAAACAAAAGATCTGCCTGGTCATTGTATAAAATCCAGTTGTGGTAGATGCATCAATCCCTTTCAAGCGGGGAAGCTGCACAAACTTAAAGAGCTTCACACATAATAAAACAAACCACAACCACAACCTAGATGGTGCATCAGGTGATGATTAGGTAACAGCTCACGCTTACTCTTTTCCATTTCTTATGTCGCATTTCACTGAATTCAGTTAGTTGTAATATGCAACTTCACTGCTAAATCCCACACTGCTCCTTTGACGTATGCATGTGGAACAAAAGTTTTTTTTAAAAAATCCCAAAAGGTTGAACAGGTTGAATCTGTTCATCTGGTTTTTCTGTTTCTGCCATGAAGTTTAAATTTCTTTTTGTAGTAAGTGCAGTTCCCTTCAATTTCTATTATTTTCTGAACTGGTGAACTGTCTATGTAAATTTAACTCAGTGGCGGAACTGAACTTTATTCATATATTATTTTTATCTTGCTTGTACTACAACAAATGAGGACATTAATTATACAATATTTGTAACAAGTATTGACTTACACAAAAAAATCTGTTTACTTGTTACAGGCAATACGTGTGCAGATGTTGATTACTGCTCTTCTTCCACCTGTAGAAACTGTCATACAGCCGCTTCAACAAATGGCTTTGTCTGAGAGGTGCTGGCATCTCAGCTGGCACTCTGCGGGTTCCTAGTTGGTTTCTCTAACTTATTCTGTCCACATTGTTCACACTAGCATAGCAGGTTAGAAGCAGTCCGTGCATCAGTGCTGCTAAAAAGTTGACCCAGTTCCATCTTTCATTTGTTCAAAGAATCTTTTAAGACGTGTGCAGACTCATTCAGATGTTGTCTGGCCTTCCTCTTCTTTAGTGTAAAAAGTGGTTTGCAGCTTGTTGTAAACTCCCTTTATTTCCATTTATGACGGCACATCTTGATTGTAGCTTTGATTGTAGCAACCTCGTCAAAAGTGTTTTTGATTTGGTTAAATGTTATGTCATATTTTTCCCCTTAACCATGGAAATAATTCTGCTACTCTGCATTTCATTTGTCTTCTGTGATCTTTCAGGTCATTTGGTGTTGTTGATTCAACCAGTACATTAATTATTTCTAACATTGTACCCATTTGTTGATTTGGGCAGTCATAACTTTTTTGCTTTCTCTCTGATTTATTTTGCTATTTGGCCTCAGCATTCACTTGTCTCGCTGTAGATGCACCATCAGCAACCCGTTCTGCGACAACGCCTCCCTGTTCAAGCTCTCATGTGAAAATGTTCTATGGCCTCGGCTCCGCCATGGCCACAATGGCCTGCTCACTGTGCAGTGTGACGATCACCTACCTGAGGATCTCCATGGTGTGTTTGAGTAGGAAAAACCAGGCTCTGAACAGTAAAGCCCTGCAAACCTGTGCACACCTGGCTGTGTACATCATTCTGCTTCTGTCAGGAAACATCATCATCATTTTGCATCGGTTTGAGAACCTTTCAGACCATAGGAAGCTGGCATCCATCTTGTTCCACGTGGTACCACCTTCTTTAAACGCCATTATTTACGGACTTCAGATCAAAGCCGTTAGAGAAAAAATCACTGTCATTTTTACAAGGAAAAAATGACTTCCTTCTCCCGCAGGGCAATTTCACTTTTAGCTATAAGAAACTGATCTTTTAACTGTGTTTAACAGGCTTTGAGTTATAATTTAATATAGGAAACTGACTGTGATTTTTACACATCTCAAGCTACTCATTCAGTTGAACTTTGTGTTGAAATTTGTGATATTATTATGCAACAGCAATATTGTATGCGTTTAATTGCATGTTGTTACTTTGACACTTGTATACTTAAGAATTTTAGCTTTAATTTTTTTCAATATGTACATTTTTCCTAACACCTTTTTAAACTACCATGCTGAAATCTCATGTGCTCCTTAGAAACATGTTTTAACCTCTGTCAGGTTACTGATGTCGGGTGAAAATAATCTGATAATCATAAACTTTCTAGCAATCCATTATTTCTTTAACTTTTGACTTTCACAGCACCACACATCCATTTCTCATCCATTCAGAATGGATGAATGGAAGTTCTCTTTTTCCTTATAAGAGAAATGTAAAAAACGTTTGGTTTCTTGAAAGCACCCTCAAATCACCAGTGAAACCTTTTCAAATTAATTTAACCAAAAACATATTATCACTTAATGTCAGGTTAACTACTGCTACTTTTGGTAAACAAGGCAAAACACAATACATCATCTGTTTTCTGTATGGTAAAGTTTACTTTAGAAATCATTATTAATCATAGATTAAATATATTACTAAGCAAATAAGAGTCTTATGTAAAGAAACAATTCTTGTGTCATCTGTAACAGAGTTACTGGTGAACTACGCTTCTTTTTTGTCTTTGTTTATGCTAACATGTCCAAAGTACTTTGGAAACTGATCAGACATTTTCCTTGTCAGAGGTACTTTATGGGGACAAATTGTGGATTAGTTGTGATAAAATTGCAGAGTGTGGTAACACCTCTTAATACCAAAAGAATATCCTACAGTGGGTCAAGTAGGTGTATATCAGGTGTCGGCAACCCTGGGAACGCGTACCATAGCTGGCATGCAAATTGGCTTGCATAGACACATTAGTTGTGCCGCTTCTTAATGACGGTATCTTAGCTAACAGCCCCAACTATCAGATTCAACTTGTAATTGGCTAAAAATAACTTAGCCTACAGTCCACAGCTGTGCGTGTTCATGGAGCTTGCATTTTCACCTGCTGGACATCACTACCTGACAAGTTTAACTGTCTTCAGAACATTGCAGAGGCCTTATTGACAGTATTTGGCTCTACATATCTGTGTGAGCAGATTTTCTCTCAAATGAAGAGTGTCCTCAGGTAGCCATCTGAATGCTGGACACTCGGAGACCAGAGATCACATTAACATGTATCAACAAACATGCCATATTGGCCTAGTTTTTTTTTCTTATCATTCTTGTGAGGAGACCATAAATAACATTTGCATTTTCTGTTGTACAGTTCATTTGCTGTTAGGGATAAAAAGTCTTTTTTTGTTTCAAAATAGCTGATAACTATTCGCTGATAGCTGCCAACATCTGAACAAATATAATTCTGTAAAGTTGATCTATATAGTGTGTAACTGTTACTATAGAGCGTTATTAAATTTATTGCTAATGTAATCATGTGGCACATTGACTTCTGAGGAAATTTTAGATGGCACTCATCATCAGAAAGGTTGCCTACCCCTGGTGTATATCGATAAAGTGAGCATCACTTCAGCTTGTTTGTCATTATTCATTATTGTGTTATCTGGCCACTATTTGAGTGCATGATCTTTAAAAGTCTTCATTTTTGTATTGTTCAATGAGGCCATAATAGTGCTTTAAAGTGTAGGGAAGATATTAAATTCAGTTCTTTGTATTCTTTTAACGGCAAAGAAAGACTAGGCTCAAAGTGGTCAAAGCTCAAAAAATGATCTTTATTTTACATTGCCGGGAACGGAGACTGAGCAGAGAGACATCAGCTCAAGTCTGAAGCAGCAGTAGGCAGTCTGGTTATTTATATACTTCCTCTAGACTTCACGCACACTTTAAGTTTCGATCAAACACTCTACTTAGTTTCACTTTCTGTCTGCCACGCTTCCTGTTCTCTGCACAACGCGTGCAGTCTTCTGTCAGTACTCTGTGACTTTTGGCACACATTCTAACTCACAGGGGTGTTTTCCTACACTGGCCTCTATAAACCAATATAAACAGAAAATAAGCACTAACAATATATATTTATTTCGTAACAAAGATAAGAGGGAAAAAATGAAACATTTATAAGGGTCTAAAAAAATCCCCAGCTCCAAAAGTATCAACTTTACTGTGGTTTATTTTTTTCAATTTTTTTTTCCAGTGCCAGTGAGACACTTTTGATGAAAGCCTAAAGGTGACATTTCAGCAGCATATTTTCATATTTAGGTTCTTAGAAATTTCTAGAGCATTCAATTCAATTTTATTTATACAGCGGCAAATCACAACAACAGTCGCCTCAAGGCGCTTTATATTGTACAGTGGATAGATATAATATAATAGATACAGAGAAAAACCCAACAATCATATGACCCCCTATGAGCAAGCACTTTGGCGACAGTGGGAAGGAAAAACTCCCTTTTAACAGGAAGAAACCTCCAGCAGAACCAGGCTCAGGGAGGGGCGGGGCCATCTGCTGTGACTGGTTGAGGAGAGAGAAGGAAGACAGGATAAAGACATGCTGTGGAAGAGAGACAGAGATTAATAACACTTATGATTCAATGCAGAGAGGTCTATTAACACATAGCGAGTGAGAAAGGTGACCGACGAAGAAATACTCAGTGTATCATGGGAATCCCCCAGCAGTCTACACCTATTGCAGCATAACTAAGGGAGGATTCAGGGTCACCTGGTCCAGCCCTAACTATTTGATTAAGTAAAAAGGAAAGTTTGAAGCCTAATCTTAAAAGTAGTCTCCTGAATCCTGGAAGCTGGTTCCACGGAAGAGGGGCCTGAAAACTGAAGGCTCTGCCTCCCATTCTACATTTAAATACTCTACAACAAGTAGGCCTGCAGTGTGAGAGTGAAGTGCTGATCACAGTGAACTAAATTGTGTTTTCTTAGTGCTGTCAATTTAAGTGCATAATCCTATGGAAACCATGAATGAGCACGTTTATGCACATTTTGGTGTGTTAGAGCCCTGCACGGCTTCAATTCAGGAGACTGGCTTCTATGTATTTTTAATAAATTAATTCTAAGTTTATGAAATTGCATCAGTTTTTTGTAAAAAAAAGAAAAAACAAACAGCCGACTGTAACTTTAACAGAAGTTAGTGTCACACTAGTTCCCTCAACAAAGGCCATCGAGCTTTATCTACCAGATTTTAAGATTCTTGCAAAAAGAAGTTCTGTGCAAAATTAATGTTAATGATACTTGGGCATTTTGTCAATCACAAATTTCTTAATAATCCATCTATCCATCTTCTTCTGCTTCTCTGGGACTGGGTCACGGGGGCAGCAGCCCAAGCAGAGAAGCCCAGACCTCCCTCTCCCCAGCCACCTCCTCCAGCTTGTCCGGGGGAACACCAAGGCGTTCCCAGGCCAGCTGAGAGATATAATCTCTCCAGCGTGTCCTGGGTCTGCCCCGGGGCCTCCTCCCAGTGGGACATGCCTGGAAAACCTCACCCAGAAGGCATCCTTGTCAGATGCCTGAACCTCCTCAACTGGCTCCTTTCAATGTGGAGGAGCAGCGGCTCTACTCTGAGCCCCTCCCGAATGGCCGAACTTCTCAACCTATCTCTAAGGGAGAGGCCAGCAACCCTTTGGAGGAAGCTCATTTCCGCCACTTGTATTCGCGATCCCATTCTTTCGGTCACTACCCACAGCTCATGGACCATAGGTGAGGGCAGGGACGTAGATCGACCGGTAAATTGAGAGCTTCGCTTTTACACTCAGCTCTCTCTTCACTACAACAGACCGGTACGTCTGTCAATCTCCAGCTCCCTTCTCCCGTCACTTGTGAACAAGACCCCGAGATACTTAAACTCCTCCACTTGGGGCAGGAACTGCTTAACAAATTCTCTGTAATAATTATAATAATTATATATGAATTATTATTTAACTGTAAAATAGTCATAAGAACACTTGGGTGTAAGCCAATCACTTCATGAATGACCCAGATAACTCATGTAGTCTCTGTTAACCACTATTTAACAATATAACAGCTTCAAGATTCACAGCTTACTGCTGTACTGTCTGGTGTAGCTGAAGAGAAATGTAAAAACGTTTAAAGGTTGTGTTAACATTGACTTTATTTCAAACATTAAAAGAAAGTGACAGAGACAAGGGAACCAAAATGACAAAATGTTAACTAATTAATGCAGTACTTAATCAGTAGATTTTATATATGAGCTCATCAGTACATAAACAATTGGATATCTATTATTAATATTGGCAAAATCAACCATGTAATTAAAAGATCACCATTTCTAAGTATGATTTGTGTCAGACACTTGATCAGGACAAAGTGCTGATTTTCTTGGTGGGTAACACAGCAGCAGGTATGAACCTGCTCAAAGTTCTTCTGATAGACTCTCGCAGCTCTTTGTTCCTCAGACTATAGATCATCGGGTTCAGGAAGGGAGTCAGAGCAGAGTACAGCACAGACACAATGATCCGCACCTGAAACAGAGTCAGATGTAATGCTTAATTCATCTGTTAATACACTCGAGGATGACATTGCTGGTCCATCTGGTCCTTTAGCATGAATGGTTTTTTACCCAGGAGTCATGCTGCATGGCCCTTGGTAAAAACTGGCATGACTTTTTTTTTCCTGGGATTTAAACCAGAAACATTATGAAAGTATCCAGCTCTGTGGTGGAAGTCATATCAACATGTCATCACAGTAATGATGCAAGTCCTTTTTGGTTTGTCGTGATTTATTGTATCCACAAGGAGATTTAACATATCACCTGGTTGTCAAGAGTGTTGGGGAGTAACAGAATACATGTACCGGCGTTATGTATTTAAAATACAAAATATGAGTAACTGTATTCTGTTACAGTTACCATTTAAATAGGTGGTAATCAGAATACAGTTACTTTGCTGAAATAAATAGAATACACAGCAATCGTTTCCGGCTTCATATATTAGGCTATCCCCTCTCTATGCCTTCTCCAATTTTGGTGATTAAACGCACTTGGCGCAGGTGCATGTAGTCATATATCGCATGGCTATGAGCAGCCGGCCTGAGTTCGAGTACAATTCGCAGCAGGACCTTTTTTCTTCTTCCTTTTTCTCAATTTCCATCTGGTATTAATAAAGTTTATCTGATTCTGATTGCTGGAAACCCAAACAAAACACATAATAAGAGGCTGTAATGTAAGTGTCCTGTTGATGTTGGTTAGCCCAACAGCCAGCAGTGCACGGGCAGGAATGCATTTCTTGGAAATTCCGACACCACCTCATAAGAAAAATGGGATGGGCGAAACTTCAGTATCTTTGATGTACTATTGCTGTGTGATTTTTATTACTTTTAATGAAGAATACTCCATACCGAGCTAACATTGTTAGCTGGCGTTAGCTGAGGGTAGTTTATAGACTGCAGATTGTTAGGCCTTTTCTAAATCCTCATGTACAGTGGCTTGCAAAAGTATTCGGCCCCCTTGAACGTTTCCACATTTTGTCACATTACAGCCACAAACATGAATCAATTTTATTGGAATTCCACGTGAAAGACCAATACAAAGTGGTGCACGCGTGAGAAGTGGAACGAAAATCAGACATGATTCCAAACATTTTTTACAAATAAATAACTGAAGACTGGGGTGTGCATAATTATTCAGCCCCCTGAGTCAATACTTTGTAGAACCACCTTTTGCTGCAATTACAGCTGCCAGTCTTTTAGGGTCTGTCTCTACCAGCTTTGCACATCTAGAGACTGAAATCCTTGCCCATTCTTCTTTGCGCAACAGCTCCAGCTCAGTCAGATTAGATGGGCAGCGTTTGTGAACAGCAGTTTTCAGATCTTGCCACAGATTCTCGATTGGATTTAGATCTGGACTTTGACTGGGCCATTCTAACACATGGATATGTTTTGTTTTAAACCATCCCATTGTTGCCCTGGCTTTATGTTTAGGGTCGTTGTCCTGCTGGAAGGTGAACCTCCGCCCCAGACGAAAGTCTTTTGTAGACTCCAAGAGGTTTTCTTCCAAGACTGCCCTGTATTTGGCTCCATCCATCTTCCCATCAACTCTGACCAGCTTCCCTGTCCCTGCTGAAGAGAAGCACCCCCAGAGCATGATGCTGCCACCACCATATTTGACAGTGGGGATGGTGTGTTCAGAGTGATGTGCAGTGTTAGTTTTTCCGCCACACATAGCGTTTTGCATTTTGGCCAAAAAGTTCCATTTTGGTCTCATCTGACCAGAGCAGCTTCTTCCACATGTTTCCTGTGTCCCCCACATGGCTTGTGGCAAACTGCAAACGGGACTTCTTATGGTTTTCTGTTAACAATGGCTTTCTTCTTGCCACTCTTCCCTAAAGGCCAACTTTGTGCAGTGCACGACTAATAGTTGTCCTATGGACAGATTCCCCCACCTGAGCTGTAGATCTCTGCAGCTCGTCCAGAGTCACCATGGGCCTCTTGGCTGCATTTCTGATCAGCGCTTTCCTTGTTCGGCCTGTGAGTTTAGGTGGACGGCCATGTCATGGTAGGTTTACAGTTGTGCCGTACTCCTTCCATTTCTGAATGATCACTTGAACAGTGCTCCGTGGGATGTTCAAGGCTTGGGAAATCTTTTTGTAGCCTAAGCCTGCTTTAAATTTCTCAATAACTTTATCCCTGACCTGTCTGGTGTGTTCTTTGGACTTCATGGTGTTGTTGCTCCCATTATTCTCTTAGACAACTTCTGAGGCCGTCACAGAGCAGCTGTATTTGTACTGACATTAGATTACACACAGGTGCACTCTATTTAGTCATTAGCACTCATCAGGCAATGTCTATGGGCAACTGACTCCACTCAGGCCAAAGGGGGCTGAATAATTACGCACACCCCACTTTGCAGTAATTTATTTGTAAAAAATGTTTGGAATCATGTATGATTTTCGTTCCACTTCTCACGTGTGCACCACTTTGTGTTGGTCTTTCACGTGGAATTCCAATAAAATTGATTCATGTTTGTGGCTGTAATGTGACAAAAAAAGTTCAAGGGGGCCGAATACTTTTGCAAGCCACTGTACATGAGTCCGTACTCGCATTTTCGCTTGTCCGGACTTCGTAAGTTCACACAGGAGTCCAGACTTCCCGAGAACGCAGTGCGATCATTCCACAATTGGAACGGTACTGTACTTGATGACATCACAGTCCGGGGTTTTTACTGCCATCCCCTCTTAATTTAGCTGTGATTAATATTTGCAATGGAAATTACACATGACATAAATTATACATGATGTAGTAGATTTCTTTAAGAAAAAAATAATAATTTGAACTAATTTGAATTGAACAAATATTTAAAATATAATCTTTTTTGAGCAGCCTTCAGGATCTCCACATATTAACATGGTGTTTTTAGACTGATGGATAGCATTAACAACTTGCTAGCTGCAAATAATTATGTGCAGTTCCACATGATTATTAACAGATAAAAAGAAAACATATTACTGATCCAGAAATATGTCTGTGAAGGTTCTCAGTCATCCAGGTCATCATAGTCAGAACTCAAGAAGCTTCTCGGATGAGAAGCTTTCCAAGCTTCTTAGACTGATACAGAAACAGTCTCCTATACACGATCACTGCAAAAAGTGCAGCCTTACCTAATGTCCATTTTATATTAAGATTATATTAAGATTTAATGATCTAGTTGGCATTGTAATGGCGAGTAGCCTTCAGTAATAGTAATAAATCTGTAATATATCTGTAGTGGAATACATTTTAAAAGTAACTTTCCCAACACTGGTTGTTAACTCTCTGGGCTCAGCCCTAAATGAAAACACAAGTGGAACAAATGTACCTTATTTTGAGGCAATATGTCTGTGTAGGTTCTCAGTCATCCAGGTTGTGGTAGGATGACCTAGATGACTTCAAGCTTCTCAACTGAAGAAGCTTCTCAAATGAAAGGGGAATTGCCTTCAAGAAACTTAAAGAAGTCCAGCTTTCTTTCCAAGGTCTTTAGACTTACTTTGAGCAATGTCACAAAACTCTTAATGTTACTGTTAATGTCGTTTCTTCTGACACTTTAAAACCTTTTGACGTCAGTTTTTGACGCCTTTAGTCTTAACCAATAGTTCTCCAGGATTTCTGAAGGTCTTTCAAATTTCTTCTTTAGCCACTGGCTTCTTTTTTGATCATCTCACGCTCTCATTCACACCTAGGCCAATTTAGAAACAAGTACCCTAACCCACTCAGGGGAGTTTACATAAGAGTTTACATGAGTTTTTACTAACATGGCGGCGCGTGCACACGCAGCGGCTTCTCTCTCTCCCAAACAAACTACTTTTTTGTGTCTTTCGTCCTGTAAGTTGCAGTGTTTTTGTAAGTCTCTGTCGCGTCTATCTGTGTGCAAGTGAGGATATGCCCGAACATTTCTTCTCGACATCGGCAGAAACAAACTTTTTAAGTTAAACTCTGTGGACATCGAGGAGCTGAAAGATCTGGGTCTGCTCCGAAGGCCTACTCAATCACCGACCCCCACTCCTGCACCTCGCCCACAATGGATGCGCCTCAAGCGGTGTGAGAGGAAGCAGAAGAGGGGTAAGCGCGGCGGCATCCGAGCTAGGCTAGCGGCTAGCCCACACAAACCCGCCATCCCCTCTATCGTTCTGGCCAACGTACGCTCGCTAGAAAATAAACTGGACGACATCCGACTGCTACGTTCATCTCAAAGGAATGTAAAGGACTGCTGTGCTTTTGTGTTCACGGAAACATGGCTTAGCGACAGTGTCCCGGACCGCGCCATTCAGCTCGACCAGCTAACATGCTACCGTGCTGACAGAGTCATCGTCGCGGGAGGTAAGACCCGCGGGGGAGGACTTTGTGTTTACATCAATGATGCCTGGTGTCGCGATGCTGTTGCGGTCTGTAAACACTGCTCACCAGTGCTGGAGTTTATGGTTATTAAGTGCCGGCCATTCTATCTACCGAGGGAATATACAGCCATATTACTGTGTGCTGTGTACATCCCTCCCTCCTCCAATGTCAACAACAGGAGTGAGGCACTGAATGAACTGTACCAGCACATCAGTGAGCAGCAGACAGCCCATCCTGATGCTTTTCTCATCTTGGCTGGGGATTTCAATCATGCAGACTTAAAGTGCGTATTTCCAAAAATACAACAACACATAGACTTTCCAACAAGGGGAAATAACACACTGGACTTTGTTTACACCACCGAGAGAGGAGCTTACAAAGCTTTTCCCCTCCCCCACCTTGGCGCCTCAGACCATATCACTGTCATGCTAATGCCTGCTTACAGACCGCTCGTTAAAACCACCAAACCGGTTCGTAAGCGGATACAAGTGTGGCCAGAAGAGTCTTCAGAGGCTTTACAGGACTGCTTTAACACCACAGATTGGAACATGTTTAAGCAGGCTGCCACCTATAACAACACCACTGACCTCCAGGAGTACGCGGAGACTGTTACTGCCTACATCAACAAGTGTATTGAGGATGTAACAGTCACGAAAACCATAACTGTCCGGGCAAATCAAAAACCATGGATGACAGGAGAGGTCTACAGGCTGCTGAAAGCTAGGAATGTTGCCTTCAGAGATGGAGACGAGGCGAGCCTGAGGACAGCTAGGGCCAACCTTTCCCGTGGCATCAGAGAAGCTAAGAGACAGTACTCTAGGAAAATATCTCATCACTTCAAAGACAGCAGAGACTCACGGAGCCTGTGGCGGGGCATTCAGACCATCACAGATTACAAGCCCCCACCACAGACCTGTGATAGCACTATCCCCCTGCTGAACGAGCTGAATACTTTCTTTGCTCG
This sequence comes from Perissodus microlepis, assembly GCF_051167445.1. NCBI lineage: Eukaryota > Metazoa > Chordata > Actinopteri > Cichliformes > Cichlidae > Perissodus > Perissodus microlepis. Next base: position 32,399,656 of record NC_140470.1, on the reverse strand, counting down.
CTTTGAAGCCCAAAACAGCACCACTGCACAGAAGACCCCACCCCCTCCTGGTGACCAGGTGATGACTCTGTCCCCGGACAGCGTGAGGAGATCCCTCAGCAGGATCAATGCACGTAAAGCTCCGGGTCCTGACAACATTCCTGGTCGTGTACTGAGAGACTGTGCAGTGGAACTCACTGATGTCTTCACAGACATCTTCAACATATCACTCATCCAGGCTGTCGTCCCCACATGTTTTAAAGCCACCACAATCATTCCGGTTCCAAAAAAGTCATCTCCCTCCTGCTTTAATGACTACCGTCCTGTTGCACTCACTCCCATCCTGATGAAGTGCTTCGAACGACTAGTCATGCAACACATCAAGACTGTCCTGCCCCCCTCCCTGGATCCCTTCCAGTTTGCGTATCGGCCCAACCGCTCAACCGATGATGCCATCTCCACTGCACTCCACTCAGCACTCACACACCTGGAAAAAAAAGACTCATATGTTCGAATGCTGTTCATAGATTTCAGTTCAGCATTTAACACTATAATCCCCCAACAGCTCACTCAAAAACTGGTCCAGCTGGGGCTCAACATCTCACTGTGCAACTGGCTGTTGGATTTCCTCACCGGAAGACCTCAAGCAGTACGGGTCGGCAGTAATACATCCAGCACCATCATTTTAAACACGGGGGCCCCGCAGGGATGTGTGCTGAGCCCCCTCCTCTTCACTCTGCTGACCCATGACTGCACTCCATCATATAGCTCCAACCTCTTCATCAAGTTTGCGGATGACACAACGGTGGTGGGTCTCATTAGCAACAGGGATGAGACCGACTACAGAAGTGAGGTGAGACGCCTGGCCACGTGGTGTGTTGACAACAATCTCTCTCTGAATGTGGAGAAGACGAAGGAGATTGTCGTGGACTTCAGGAGAATGCACACCCAACATGCTCCTCTGACCATCGACGGAGCGTCTGTGGAGAGAGTGAGCAGCACCAAGTTCTTGGGTGTGCATATCACAGAGGATCTCTCCTGGACGCACAACACCACAGCACTGGCCAAGAAATCACAGCAGCGTCTCTTCTTTCTCCGCAAACTAAGAAGAGCAGGAGCACCAGCCCCCATCATGTACACTTTCTACAGAGGCACCATCGAGAGCATCCTGTCGAGCTGCATCACTGTGTGGTTTGGAGCCTGCAATGCGTCCTGTCATAGAACCCTCCAACGCATAGTGAGGGCTGCAGAGAGGATCATTGGTGTCTCTCTCCCTTCCCTCCAGGACATTTACAGCACCCGTCTCACTAAAAAAGCCCTTTGCATAGCGGCTGATCCCACGCACCCGATGCAAAGCTTCTTCAAGCTGCTGCCGTCAGGGAGGAGACTGCGGAGTCTCCAGGCCAGGACCAGCAGACTGAAGGACAGCTTCATCCATCAGGCTGTCAGGAAGCTTAACTCCCTTCCGATTCTGCCTCCTCTCCCCTCTTCTCCTTCATGGTCTCACTGAACTCTGTCACACACACTCACACACACACACACACACACACACTCTCTGACTTCACTCACTGGCCTGCACCAGTTACCAGTCACTTTGTGGAGCGTTGGACTGCCAGTACCTCATAAGACTTTGTTGTCATACCATCTCTTACCGTATATTACTAATCTCCATTTGCACTATTTGCTTATTTGCACTACTCTGCCTGGTTTACACTCATGGTCATTTATCCTTACTTGAATATTGTATATTGTATATTGCATAGCTTTCTTGTTATATGTAAAATTGTATTGTATTTATTTAAATTTTTATTTTTAATTATTTTATTTGCATTTTTTAATCTAGGGTTTGAGAGTAACGAAATTTCTATTCTCTGTATGTCCTGTACATGTGGCAGAATTGACAAATAAAGTTGACTTGACTTGACTTGACTTGACTTGACTTGACATGAAAGCTTGTTCATGAGAGTCCTGGTTCTGCTGAAGAAGAAAAGGTGGAGAATAAATGTGGTTATACCAAATATCGACAGCTCATTAGAAATGTCCAAATGCTGTTTTTGTCATTGATACTGTATTTCCATTTTGGTCTGTTTGTTTCAGTAAATCTCTGCACGTATTTCTTGTTTTCCTACCAAAAATAGAAATAAATGAGGGGTGGCTCAAGACCTTTACAGAGTACTGCACTGAGACATTACAGAGAAAGCAAAGCAAAGTTTTTACCTCTGATGAAAAGTTTCCCACTCGGTAGGAAATGTATACAAATGAGGCTGCTGCATAAGAGATGGACACCACAGTCAGGTGGGCAGCACATGTTCTGAACGCCTTCAGCCTCTGAGCAACAACCATCCTGGATATGGAAAAACCAATCAAGATGTAGGAGGAGAGTATGAAGACACTTGTGGTCAGCAGCACCACGATTGCAAAAGACATAGACACAATGTTATCCAAAGAGGTGTCACTGCACACAAGCCGCCTTACAGAAGATGGGTCGCACCAGCCATGTTTCACCACATTTGGGCCACAGTAAGGCCTCTTAAAGGCAATCACAGTAGCAGGAAGAGTGCAAATTGCACCGAATCCCCAGGCTCCTGCAACAAGTAGCAGTCGGACAGGCCTGGTCATGATGCTGTTGTATTGCAGAGGGTTGCAGATCGCCACGTAGCGATCGTATGCCATGACTGTGAGAATGGCACGGCCTGTAACATCTAACTGAATGAAGAAGTACATCTGGAGGAAGCAGCCCAGGACAGAGATGGTTAAGATATCTGTCAGTAAGCCAGATAGCATGTTGGGGATGGTGGTTGTGGTGTAGACCATGTCCACAAAGGAGAGGTTGCAGAGGAAGAAGTACAGTGGAGAGTTGAGCTTTGGATCCGTCAGTGCCTGCAGCAGGAAAGACATAGATGGTAATCGTCACATCCTCACCTCAACCTCAACTCTTTATTAGACTAAGACAATATTGATTAAACTGTTCTCTGTACCACATAGATGATGACGCTGTTTCCTCCCAGGATCATGATGTAAATCAGCAACAGGATGGAAAAAAGGATTATCTTTTTCTCATCGAGGTTTGTGAGGCCCTGGATGATAAAGAACGTGACACCACCGAGTCCCAAGGTCTCGTTAACAGAACTAGATCTGTGATTGGTTGACAAAGTTGGGAAATCTGAAGGAAAAAAGAGCTCATCAGTGTTCATCAGAGGGGTCCAAGTCCAAAAAGGTGCATTGTTTGTGCTGCTGATATGATGTATATATGATCCCAGCTGTGATGCACCCACTGGCCAGTAAAGTTCCACTAAGCATTTTTTCTATTGTCCTCAAGTTTTTTGAAAGATGTGCCATGCTTATATGATAGCAACATGCCAATTATAAAGTAACAATGCCCCAAATCACACTGTGTTTTATTCTGGTTTTTCTGTGGGACCATTAACAGGGTGATCATCATGTTGAATTTATAAGATTTAAAACTATGGTGTAAGACCAAAACTCATCAAGTATGTATAAAGCTCATAAAATAACTTAATGTTAAGGTTGTTTCCTACAGACTTCAAAAAGAGATTTTTCATCCAGAGGAGCGGTCTTCTGCTGACGTGGTAAAAAAAAAAAATGAAAGTGTCAGGCACTTCTGCATTGGCTTTCCTTTTCAGAATCAGAAACTATGACCATCATTTACACGGATATTTATATATTAAATTTATATTTAGGCAGACAATATGTTAAAAAGCCACTTTTTTTCTCTTGGCATAACATTAAATCTAGAAGATGGACCCACCACAGTATAGTTTGTACTACTAGTATGTCTGTGACAGACATGAGAGATTGCCATTCCCACATTACATAAATTTTTAGTCCCACTAACCTCTGGCAGGAAGCTGCAGTCCATCAGTACCAGTTTTTTTCCCCCATGTAGCTGGACTATTTCACAAACTTAATAAAGCATAAAAGCCCCGAACCTCAAAATCTCTCTTTTTCTTAGTGGAGAGAGTGATATGTCATGTGTGATATTGGTATAAATATTAGGTTTTTCATAGCTAAATATTCATATTTTTTTTTATTTTTAAGCGACTGTTTGTAACATGATAGCAAGACAAATTCCTTTTTTATGCAAAAAGAAACAATAATTGTAATTCTGATTCTGTTTACTGCTGAGATGCTTTAAAATCATTCACAGTGAAGTTTTTCAGACTGGCCAAAATATTCAGAATTCATCTACTCATATATAAACATGTTTCCAAAAATAAAGAAACAAGGTTCAAGCCATTTTCAGCGATGATCCCAATACTTGCCCAAGGAATTTGTCCTTGCCTTCTTCAGAGGCAAACAAAAAGTACTTTTTAGTCCTTCGATCTGGATTACCAAGATTTCTTATCTTATGAATACAGCTATGGTTAGATGATGACTTAAACCTAGGAGAGTTTGAGCCATGTTTAGCAAAAGCATTATCATTGTGGTTGTAATTACATTTTACACAGTACTTCAAAATCAGTATACTCACAGACATTATATTATTCAGTACACAACTGCACCAGGACATTAGGCGAAGGGGCCCTCTGCGTTTCTTGGTGTTTCTCTGTGTCATCCCTGCCTCTCATGCCATGTGTTCCCGTGCCTTTTGTCTCCTCGTGGTTTCAGGTATCACAGTGTTTAGCGTTTTGTTTTTCAGTTTGAGTTTGCATGACGTTGGTTTTCCCATTCTAGGTTTTGGTAGCTCCCCAATCATTATTTCCTGTTTTTGTCACTGTGCAGACACTGTAAATAAAACGCTCACTCGAATCACAGCCTTCGCCTGCATTTAGGTCCTTCCTTCACAAACACCACACGGCTGTTGTAGCAGCCGTGACGAGTAGGAAATAGTCAAAAATGAATTATCATAAATTTGTAAGTAATGCATTTTGGCAGGGAATGCATTTTGTGTCAAAAGCACATATTTTTGCAGAAAAAGCAGGGAGGTTTTACCACCAGCTGTGACAAGGTTTATAATTTTACTGAGATCACTTTTTCAAAACCTAACCAAGAGGTTTCAAATGATGAACCTTAATCAAATGACATACATGCAATTTAATGGATAAAAAAAATCATACAAGTGATTTGTGAAAAACTGACATGTAACTCAAAGTTTCACATCTGCCATGAAAACGAATACACTCTTTGTTAATTGTTAATCTAGAATTTATCTAACTTTTTAAATAAACAAATAGAGTGGACTGAAGAAAAATTGTGCTCAAGGACACAACATACTGTTGTGAAATGTGGGCCAGCAACGGGAATCAGTAGATTAGTAGTCATGAGTATATCATGAACTGCTATGAGATCAGGCTGGGTTTTTTGTGAGAACGTCAAGATTTGTGGTATTTTGAGCTGTATTAAAATGATTCCTGTAAAAATAAGTTACTTGTGAACACACTGACAAGCATACCTAAACAATCACTTAACCTCCTTGAAAGTAACCACCATTTCTATTGTAAAAATCTAATTTAATCTAAAATCTAATGGTTTCAGAATTATTAAATAACTTAAGCTAACAACTTACTCAAAATTGAGTCACATGAACTCCTTATAGCAAAGTAAATGAGTACCACCTATTTTTAAGTTAAATTTACTTTAAGAACCCTAAATTTTAAAATAAATGAACCCAAATAAACATCAGTGTGACTGGACTAAAACTTCAGTATGACTGTACCAAAAACCAAATTGTACTTTTGCTGTATTACTGTACCCCATAAGCAGGTACTATAACTTCAAATAATACTGTAGGTTTGGTTAAAACAATAGATTTAATCAAATAATGACATTAGTTAAAAGAAACACCACAAACACTAATAATGCAGTTGTTATATATATTTTTGAGTTGTCTGTTATTTGATCTCTTGGATTCCAACTATGGTTGTTATTTAAAGAAAAAGAAAATGTGTTATTAACATTGTGGTTAGGGTCCAGAACTGTAAAAGCACCAACAACAATAACAGAATCAGTTTTAAATAATTTTTACCAAAAAACCCCAAAAACACTTCATCACCTTTAACAAGTGTTTCTGTTTTATATAAATGGCAGATTATAAAGTTTTGACTGGACATCAGTAATTAGTTGGTGGAAAAGTAAAGACAGTAAAGGTACAGACCTCTGGGACTTTGGAGTGGAATATCGAATGTCCACAGCTCCATCTCTTCTCACCAGACAGACAGATGAACTTCCCAACAGGTGATCAGGTAAGAAAAAATTAGCTCGATAAACGACAATGACAAGTGAAGAAAAATTTGATGTGTGCATGAAAACATTAAAAGGCTGCAGAACACAAATGAAACTCTTCCAGATTTAAAGGTTGCTTTACAAAATATGTGAGAAGGTATCACTGGCTTGTCTAAGCAGGACTGAAGTCCTCTGCTCCACATTCTGCCTTTTCTAGAAAAAACAACTATCTAATGAGTGACCAGAAAACTTTAATTAGGCCGAGTTACATCAGAGCATCAGAATTAAAAATGTAACACACAAGAACACAAAGAATACCAAAGGGACTTGTTTTAGGTACCTTTGTGGGTTTAAATGCAAAAAGCACAGAAACATAATTATCCCTGTAGCCATGGTAACAAAAACCTGCTTCAAAACACTTGCTTAACCTTCTCATTATACAAACTGTTGCTTTAAGTGTGTGTGTGTGTGTGTGTTTATTCTCAATTTGTAGGGCAATGACTTTTTAAATTTTTTCTTCACCTCAGCTCAGGGATGAAATGGCCACCTGTACTAGATTGCCAGAGCAATCAAAGCTGACCAAAAGTCTAATTCCATGGGTTCAACGACCTCCAGAGCTGCGCTCTAGTTGGCCTGCCAGTGTCTGTCAGCTGCCTCAGCAGTCCCACAGGCTAAACAAGGCTGTTAAGACTCCCCACCTGAGATTACCAACATGACAGGCATTAACAACCTTACAGCCACAGCTCTGTCCACACTAACACCCCCCCCCCAAAAAAAAACAACAACAAAAACAAAACAAACAAACAAACAAAAAAACAAATATTTAAATGAACAAAAAAAGGGAACAACTCCCTTTTAACATGAAGAAACCTCTGGCAGAACCAGGCTCAGGGAGGGAACCCATCCGTCCATTCTTCTCTGCTTATCCCGGAGGCTAGAGGGGCTCGAGCCTTTCCCAGCTGTCATAGGGTGAGAGGACTATGGCAGAGGTGGGACAGACAGCTATATGCACTAACATTCACAGTTCATACTTATGGGCAATTTAGAATCATCAAGTAACCTCACATGTCTTTGGACTGTGGGAGGAAGTCAGAGTACCTGGAGAGAACCCACGCAAACACAATTATGCTAACACCACACAGAAAGGCCCTGGCCAGTTGGTGGATCTTAGGACCTAGGACATTCTTGCTGCGAGGAAACAGTGCTTGCCACCGAGCTGTCGTTCTATACTTAAAAGAAAAAAAGTAGGAAAGCTATGGTTACAAGGTTTGATTTAAAAATTTTCTTTACATTTTTGTTAACAACAACAATGTTGATATTTGTAAATTAAAACATTTACATTTATTTATTTATTTGAGTCCAAGCAACTAACCATTTTTGCTGGATTATGTCACATCATTTTAACAGGAATTAATTTAGCAACTGTTAAGTTGTTGAATTTCATACGAATCGTAAATGATTTGATTACATATACCATAGAAACATCAAATTATTTTGTTCAAATTATAAGTAAGACTCATGTAAATGCAATAACCAGCCAATTTCACTTTTTTGAGTGCAGTTGCTTCAAAAAGTTACAAATACCGCCTCTGCCAAATGCTTTCAGTCACCCTGATGATACGTTATGCTAGACCTGTAAATCTAGGCTATGCTAGGCCTGCATCTTATCTTAATGACCTTGTAGTACCATATCACTTCACTCTCACACTGCAGGCCAACTTGTTGTAAAGAGTATTTAAAAGTAGAATGGGAGGCACAGCCTTCAGTTTTCAGGCCCCTCTTCTGTGGAACCAGCTTCCAGTTTGGATTCGGGAGACAGACACTATCTCTACTTTTAAGATTAGGCTTAGAGGTTTGGGGTCTTCACAAACCCCTGTTCTCTGCTGGCCATCGGGGCGGGGGGGCTGGGAGGAGGTGTTGGCCGTCCGATTGGGATCTGGGATGCGGGGCCTCCCTGCTGCTGCGGAGCCTGGGGCGGTCCGCTTGCCTCCACCCTGGGGGAAAGGGTAACATCTCCTGGGTCTAGGTGCCGTTTCCCCCTCCAGGGGCGAGGGTACCTGGACCTGGGGTATAGAGTTTGTTTGGGGAGTGTGATTGTGTGTACAGTGTCCATGTATGTCTATCCCTACGTTGAGTGAGTGCTGAGTATTTGTATATGTGTGCATGAGGGTGGGAATGCATGTTTGTGTCTGTGTGTGCCTGTTTGTCTGTGTCTATATGTCAGGTCGGGTCTTAGACTCCACCTCTCTGGGAACTCCCAGGCCCTCCAAAGTGTGGAGGCCTATCTCCCCTCACCACACTCCCTGCCGGTGACTGATGCCCTCAGGGGTCGGTGCATTGGTGGTTCTTGGTGTCCGGGACTGGGCGCTTAGGTTTGTACCAGCTCACTCCCGGTGGCTACTTGGCGGGGCCTGGCACCTGTTGCTCGGTCAGGCCTCCTCCGGGGTGCGGGGGGCCCTCAGGCCTCCGGCCTCTGGGCCTGCGGCTCGGTTCACTCTGGCACAGCTGGCTGCCGGCACAGCTGGCTGCCGGCAGAGCCGGCGGGCACGCCGGTGCAGCCCCCTCTAGCTTCTGCTCGGTGGCTACTGGGTGACGCCTCGTCTGGGGATCCTCAGCCCTTCCCATGAGGGTGGCACGGATGCCCCTCCGGTGGTCCTCCTTGGGCTCTCGCACTCTGGGGCCTCTGGATGTCTGGGGCCTGGTTCTCCTCCATGCCTGCTTCATGCCCTGGGGGACAGGGCTATGGCTCTCTACATCCTCTTGCAGACCATTACATGTGGAAACCTTTTGAATACAAGTGCGCTGATCCACACAGGTGTGCACACGCGTGTTCACTGTTCGTAGACTTAAATTACACCTTTCTTGGCTGCTACTTCAAAGCACATTGTGCGCTGTCTGTCCTGCGTGCTGCACAACAACATTGAATATTTAGTATTTACTGCTGTTTACACTTAGCTAGATTAATGCGATGGTGTTGTGTTTAGTATGTTGCTTTGTTTTTTTTTGCTTGTTTTCTATTCTTTCTCTCTCAACAGGTGATCCAGGAGATTTTTTTTTCCCTTTCTCACTGTCCCTCTTCCCCTTCTGTTTTTCTTTTCCTTCCTCTTTCTTTCTCCCTTTCCTATCCCTCACTCATGTCTGTCCCGTCTGTAACAACTGAAAATAAAATAAAATAAATAATAAAAACAAAGGTCGATCAAATGGACCAATACGGCAATGCCACGAGGATTCATTTGGCAAAATAAATCCATTGGGTCTCCTTGTTGGTCTTCAGACAACAATTCTGACGGCTAAAGAACCAAATGTATGGAAGCCCGTTTCCGCCACTAAATAAAAACAAAACAGCTAGTATCCATAACTCGAAATTTCGAGTTATTTTCTCGAAATTTCGACTTATTAACTCGAAATTTCGAGAAATATAACTCAAAATTTCGAGTTACTTTTCTCAAAATTTCGAGTTAGCTCTGCCAATCAAAAATATACGTGAATGAGGTCGCTTTCTTGTTACCCGGAAGCATATGGTGCAGAGGAATGCGCACTCAAAAACAGATCCCAAATTGGCGCTTTCGCGAGTACGTTTGCTGATAGTAACACCATGTGATTCAGCTAATAACACAGGGATTTCATCATTTGTGAAGCCAGGCTGAAAACACTCAGCAATCTGTGCATTCACGACTGGATGTAATACCAGTAGCTTAGCTGTAGCATTTGTAGCTGAGGGCTTCAGCTTCCGGGTAACGAGGAAATGACGTCATTCACGTAGATTACTGATTGGCAGCGCTAACTCGAAATTTTGAGTTACTTTTCTCAAAATTTTGAGTTAATAAATCAAAATTTTGAGAAAGTAACTCGAAATTTCGAGAAAATAACTCGGAATTTCGAGAAAATAACTTGAAATTTCGAGAAAATAACTCGAAATTTTGAGTTATGGATCCTTTTTTTTTTTTTTTTTAGTGGCGGAAACGGGCTTCCATACAAATGGGACAGGCAAAAAAAAAAAAAAAAAGACTGAACCCTTTGGCTACTAAATTTGGGTTATTGATGTCTGGATTAAGAAAACTGGGTTAATTGGTTGTAAGTGGGTCATTGTTGGGAAATGCTAAATGTTAAAGTGGGAAAAGCAAAATGAAAATAAAAAGAAAATGGGGTTTCAAATGGGAAGTTCATATTAATTAAAAGTTTTTGTCTGGGTGATGTGGAAGAAAGCTCGAGGAGTTGAAGAGATTTAACATGATAACTAAAATTATTTCATTTCTTAACACAGGTTTGCAAGCCCGGAGCAAGTTTACTCGAGAGGAGAATTGCTGAGGTTTTCTGAGAAATAATATGACTAACCTTTTTCTTTTAATTTCCTAGATGTGGTGAAGCAATTTCATTCTGTTTGACACATAAAATGTGTCAAAGGGCGAATTTTAGGTTTAATTTGAAAGAATGGATTGCATGATCAGGGTATGACTTTTTAGTGTGCTTGATAACTTAGCTACGGTAAAACTTACGCATAAATCATTGTTTTCATGTTTAAGCTTAAATGATTAAAAATAAAATTAATCCCGTTTAGAAGATAAAATGCATGTGTTCATGAGAAGCTGAGTACCACACTGAAGGGGAAACTGTGGGACAGCAAGCTGAATGAAACATATGCTTTTGTGAAAGAAGGGAAGATGCTTAAGATTGAAAATGTTTGATTTCTTTTTGATTTCTTCTACTAAAATAAGCGGTTATAATTATTTTCATACACACATGACAATAATGAAGGACTTAGAGTGCAGAGCGGTAAATGCAAACACGCTTACACACATTTATAATAATTAGACTAATCCTGTAGATCAGAGAGTCCCAAACATGATATTCTGAGCCAACTTTGAATAGCTAAAAGAACAATGGATGAATAAATTAGCTTATTGAGGCTTCGCAGAGAGGTGTTTGCCTTTTCTGTCCTTTACAGAAGGAGCAGATTCCAGAACCACAGCAAAAGCACGAAGGGGTTGGCGAGAATCCAGGAAGCACCAGACCGAACGGATCTGGCTAACAAAGGGGGACACAGTGATCTAAAAGTAGCATAGATCCCAGAGAATCACCCGTCCCAGAAGATTAGTTGTTTAAATTGTAAAGAAGGTCAAAAGCTCGTTAGACAGAGGTTATGGTGTGAGCACAAAAGTAATGAAAAGTTATGGGAGGATTAGCTTTAGTAATAGTTTGCATGATTTTTATGTTATGTCAATTGCCCAAACACAATGCTCATGCCTGATATAGTCTAGCCGTTAAAGTGGGAGTTAAGAGAACTGAAAGTTGTGTGCTGAGAAACTAGGAGTGCTTTGTAAAGAGGAAACGGGTTAACTCTATAGAGACTGTTCCCATAGATTTACAAAAGGACCTTTTACTAGGAAAAAGCTAATTATATCTGTTTGGATTTTACAGTGAGCAGTGAGGGAAGTCAGAAGCAGGTTTAAACTATGATGCGGGGTGAAAATGGGGTGTCAGGAAGTAAGGTAGGACAGCTCACAGCCAGGCGTAGACACGAGGTGCTGTCTTAGTGCTTGACTTATTTGTTTGATTTTTTGTTGTGGATAGAAGTAATTATGCCACAATATTACATGAACATTGAAGAACACAATTGGAAGAATGCATGACATTTATTTTGGGGTAATGGAAAGGGTTTATTTAGTCTATTATGATTTCTCTCGCTACATTTTAGCAATTATTGTAAGTTGTTGTTGCTGTGTGCCGTGTATTAGCATGTTGGCAGTGCGTCTCATCAACAAGGCAGCGGACCCAGGGTCAGAAGGCCAGGGGCCATGATCCCGCTGAGGCAAAATGAGGAGGAAGGTACCCTGGACAGGTTAATGAGGGAGTTAGTTAATTAGGTTAACTCATAAACTTATGAGTTAAGTCTCTCTCTGTACTCAGAGACCAGTTTATACCATCAAAAATCTGTTTTCTGTATTATTTGCTTGCTTATTATGCACCAGTCTACCGGTGTATAAAAATGACCTCCGACAAGAAAGCCTAATTTCCGCTGTTCAATACTGAAGAAATTTCAGCTTTTACAAATTCTGCCAAAATGCAAAATGCTTATCTCTGTCTCTAATAAAAAGTTTGTAACTCTGCTTTACTTTAGCAGCATCAGGTAATGTTTATCTGTTGATTCATGGTTTTCTTCTGTTTTTGTTCTACTGCAGAATATTTTTAAGGTGGTTATCTGCTATAAAAGAACAGGCCAGGAAAATCTCCTTCATGTTTTATCCTCAGTTAATTTGACACAAAGGCATCTGCTGTTATGCTTTCACCTCTGATGAAGTCTCACAAGTGTCAGCTTTGTTTTCATAGATAGATATAAAAATATGGATTTGTACTGATAAATGAAGAGAATTATAATATTTCTGATTGTCTGAGTCAAAACTGGATCAAATCGAATCAAATCACCAGGTTGGGGCCTTGATAACCCTCTTGTCATGTTTACGCTGTGTGGCATAAAAACACAGTAGTCCAAATCCAAGCAGTTCAGGGGACTGACCTGGAGGTCAGCAGCACTGGAGTTCAACACACAGTTCAGGAGGCAAACCAAGGAGCCAACGGCTGTGACGGAGATGGAGCAGTTCTGGGGACTGACCTCATGAAAAGCGGCAGCGGCAACACAATTCAGGAGGCCGCTCATGGAAGCGAAGATCCTTGGTCAACAGATCTAGAGGGCAATGGTGGTGATGAAGGCTTTGGTACCAGAAGAGGGAGATGAAGGAATCAAAGGGCTTTGGTAGGCTTGGATGGTAACTGTCGTCGGTGTGGCTTGGTGGATGGATGTAGACGTGCAGGTTGCGCTGGAAGTGGATGTGACTGAACGCTCTTGGGTGGCTTGGCAGATGGCCGGTGTGCAGTACCAGACAAGGCAGGACAAGATGAGGCAGGCCAGATGCCGTGTAGCAGTTGCAGGTGGTTGAGCAGGTAGTTGCGGGATGGACTCTCAAAAGCGTCTGACGGGAACAGGTGGCTGAGCCTCCAGCAGGAACAGACGGTTGTGTGGGAGCTCTCCCGAGTCTCCAGCAGAGACAGACAGCCTGGAGTGACCCTGACCTCAGTTCTGACAACATCCAAAATGGAATTATCATCTTCCATGATGCAGGGAGACTTACATCTTTATATCTTTATTCTTTTTCTGGCAGTCTGTTGCAGATTTTCTGCGGTGCTTGGGATCACTACTGTGTTTGGGACCCAGTTTGATCCAAGCTTGAGCTGTGGTAAAGATCGCCTCACATTTGACTCTAGAAATGTTTGGTATACAGAAAAGTTCATGATGAACTCGCCGATCACAAGGTGCCCAGGTCCTGTGGCTGCAAAGCAAGTGCAAACGATTGATCATCCCTCCACTACCATGCTGACAGTTGGTGTGAGGCATTTGTGCTGATATGTAGAATTTGGTTTTACTTAAACAAGGCAAATAAATCCAATTCGCTATGTGTACTAAATACAAAAAATATTTATACTATGTGAAAAAGTATTCACAGTGAATTGTAAAGAAACGACTTTTCCCCCCAGATAATTTTATACACTTACACTGTATTCCCAGTAAAAATATATGTGAAATACAAGGAAGGAAAAAAGCTGCAACTACAGGATGGGCCATTTATATGGATACACCGTAATAACATGGGAATGGTTGGTGATATTAGTTACGTTGAAACCAAGCACACCATTGTTTTTCTTGTGACATTACCAATAAGTTTGATGTGTCACATGGCCCTCTTCCTATTGAAAAAACAAAAGTTGTATCCAAGATGGCCGACTTCTAAATGGCCACCATGGTCACCACCCATCTTGAGGAGTTTGCCCCCTCACATATACTAATGTGCCACAAACAGGACTTTAATATCACCAACCATTCCCATGTTATTACGGTGTATCCATATAAATGGCCCACCCTGTACTGTTGTGTTTGGTAAGAAAACATACTATCACCAGGCTCAAAACTCTATTATAAATTGCATTGAAAATGTGGACTGTCGTGGCTTTAATTGGAGAAGCAGATTTTTGTATGTCAGCCACTCATATAACAGCAGCCTTCATTATTAACAAACAGTGTTAAAAGGCTATCATTGAAAATGATAAAGACAACAGGAAACATGTAAAAGCAGGTGGAGGCTGTAGCTTAGGTCAAATTTTTACAAGTCATCTTATTCTCATCTGTACTTTTAATATCAGTAATGTATTGTAATAACACCATGTCAGTGACACTGGGTTTTTGTTACACACTTTAATACTCTCTAGGTCTAGGTTTGCTCAATGTTATTTTCATTTTTTTTCCATAAAATCACTAAATATTTGACAAAACTCACGTTGAAAAAAAAGTAACCACAAGGGTTTGCCTTTGAAAATAGTGTTGCATTTCTACAGTGCTGGTAATAAATTATTCTTAATTATCTTGTGTCATCCTGCACAATTAATAATGCATGTGCAAATAAAACTTATTTTAATGGCCCAGTTTTCTTCTGTAGTAACTTTGCAAATAATTTTTGCATCTCTTTGGACTGCACACCATAAATAATGGGGTTGAGGCTTCCAGGGATGATGTGAAACAAAATGGAACAAAGTTTTCTGTAATCTGAGTACTGTGGAAAGCGATGCAACATAATGACAATCATTCCACTCAACAGCATAATCAAGTAAACAACCAGGTGGGTGCTGCAGGTCTTCAATGCTTTACTGTTCAAAGACTTGTTCTTACTGGTTAGACAGACAATTGTTATACTAGCATATGTGAGAACAATGCTGCCTATAGAACCTGTAAACAGGACCACAGTGAAGGTGAGCCCATAGACATTATTAATGAACACATTTTCACAGGAAAGCTTAAAAAGAGAGGCATTGTCACAGTAAGGGTTTGTAATCAAAGTCCTGCATCGACTCAGTCGTACAGTCAGTCCAAGCAGAATCCCGACCAAAACAAAGGCCACTCCCCAGGCAAAAACCGTCAGCTTGATCACCATTTTGTTGGTCATTATGGAAGCATATCGCAGAGGATTACAAATGGCCACATATCTGTCAAAGGCCATAATCATAAGCACAGTGTGACTCGTGGTACCAAACATATGTGTGGTAAAAGCTTGCACCACACATTCATAATAACTGATAAAGCGTTCAGATGGAGGCTTCAATATGTCTACCAACAATCGAGGTACCATGATAGAGTTTCCAAGAATATCATTAAAAGGCAGGTTGCAAAAAAGCAGATACATAGGCTGGCGAAGGTTCTTGTCCATGAAAACTAAAACAGCAATCCCTCCATTTGCTACTATTATAAACAGGTAGAAGAACAGCAGGAGAAGAAACAAAGCATATGTGGACTCTACTGAAATATTCAACCCTTCCAGCTGGAGTGTGAGGGTGTTGTAGGTGTAGTTCTCAATCATCATGAAAGAACAAAATGGTAAGTAAGCCAATCAAGTTTGTGGTAGGAAAAACGTGTTTTGATTTCAGTTTTAAATGAGAGGTACCTACTCTCAGTCTTTTGTCTGTTGTCTGCGCTTTCTTGTTTCTGGTAGTTCACAACTGGCAATGCCTACACAGAATGCGCTCTGTTGCAGTGTTATATGGGCATTATCTCAACCATGCAAACACTTAGCTTAAGCAATGTATGATGTCATACAATAAAGACAACAACAACTGTCAACAATCTGGGGAATAAAATTTGTGGGCAATGAAGTAATGTTTGTCTGCTCAAGCTTCACTTCCCACTGGTAGCACTTAGGCTACGGTTTTTTTGACCCTATGCGACCCATCTATCCGATCATGCTATGACAGTGTGAACGGCACAAATCCGATATTTTCAAATCCGATCTGGGTCACTTTCGTATGTGGTACTGAATCCGATACATATCTGATGTTTTAGAAAGCGACTGCTGTTTGATGGTCATGTCGCATTAAATCCGTCTTTTACGTCACTGACACAAGACAGACGCCAATTATCAGCTCCGGAGAAGACATCGCGAACGCTTCCTGGCCATCCAGTGTAGATGTTAGTAAAACTGTTGGGAAGACAACGTTGGAGAAACGTAAACATTTTATTTGTACTGTATAATCTGCAGATTCTGACAGAAATCTGCAACGATCCTTTGAAGCACCGCTCCTCTAAAACAGCAATAACGATAATTATTTTGTTATCTACATTATTATGTAAATAACAAAATAACTCAAAGCAAAAATTGGGAAACATAAAGTCCGAAGTCTTTATATTAAGGGCCATCAGTCAAACAATACTGTTTGCTCTGAGTCTAAACAGAGCGCGTTGTGCGTGAAATCTTCTTTTGCGCATGCGGGCCGCTTTGAGGGTTCACACTAGAGCGCGTTTGCTGTCACATTTTATTTGTAGTGTGAACAAGCAGACAAAATAATCGGATTTGATCAAAAAATCGGAATTGAGCATTAAGACCTGCAGAATAAACGTAGTCTAAGTGTCAAATCTTAAACACTACAAAAGGAACTTGCACGTTGTTACTCAAAACATGAAATTTGGCAAAGCTGCAGTGAAGATATGGGAAAAATCAATCTTACCAAGACAGTCTTTCAAAAATATATTTTATTCTAATGAAAAAAATTCACTCAATTCAGTAATTTTGTTTGTTAACCATACATACATATCTCAGTATGATGTAGATCCTGTACATCATGAAGATTATGAAATAAATATATGCTTTCAGCTAATAGCTTTTTGGGAATCAGTTTGTTGTGCAAAAATAGTAATTAATGCATGTCAAACTCTTTTTTTTTTAAATATCCAGAAAAATGCCAAAGAGAACAAACAGATACCAAGCAAAAAAAAAAAACATTTTAAGAGTAAAAAGCTATTAAATATTTTAAAAATCACATCATTTTCAATGCTTCAATTCAATTTTATTTATAAAGCGCCAAATCACGACAATAGTTGCCTTAAGGCAATCATATGACTCCCTATAAGCAAGCACTTTGGCTACAGTGAGAAGGAAAAACTTATTTTTAATAGAAAGAAACCTCCAGCAGAAACACGCTCAGGGAGGGGCGGTCATCTATTCAATTCAATTCAATTCAATTCAATTTTATTCAATTCAATTCAATTCAATTTTATTTATATAGCACCAAATCACAACAACAGTCGCCTCAAGGCGCTTTATATTGTACAGTAGATTGTACAATAATATATACAGAGAAAAACCCAACAATCATATGACCCCCTATGAGCAAGCACTTTGGAGACAGTGGCCCACATAGCGGACAGGTCTGGTCCAGATCTGGAGTCAAGCTGGCACTGCTGGCTGACTTCTGGCATGGTAAGTGGTATGTCAGCCAGGTCTGGCAATGATGGTGCTATTTATGTTTCAATGTTCCTATTTTATTTTTTATTGGGTTTTTTTTTTTTGCCTGTCCCGTTTGGTTCTTTTGCCATCAGAATTATTGTCTAAAGGTGAAGAAAGATGCCCAACGGATTTACTTTACCAAATTGACCATCCCAGCCTTGCCGTAATGGTCTATTTGATTCACCTTTTATTGTTTATTTTATTTATTTTTTTATTTTCACTTGCTAGATACGGAACAGACTTGAATGAGGAAAAGAAAAGCGAGAAAGGAAGAGGGGGGGAAAAAAACAGTGGAGAAGAGGGACGGGGATAAAGGGCAAAAAAACAAAAACCAACTAAATAAGCAGACAAAAAAAAAATACATATATCAATCACCTGGATCACCTGTTGAGAAAGAAAAGAAAACAAGCAGAAGAAAACGAGAGCAATACAATAAACAACATCACAATGATATATGGGAATATAACAGTAAATACTAAATATTAAACATTATTGTGCAGCACGTAATATCGACAGCGCACAGTGTGCTTTGAGGTAGGAGCCAAAAAGGGTGTAGTTTGTGTGTGTGAGCACCCGTGTGTACACCTGTGAGCGTGGACGCGCTTGTTTTTAAAAGGTTCCTTCATGTAATGATCTGCTAGAGGGTGTGGGGGGGCCACAGCCCCGTCCACCAGGGCATGAAGCAGGTATGGAGGAGATCAAGACTCCAGACATCCAGAGGCCCTCAGAACACAAGAGACCAAGGAAGACCAACAGAGGGGCAGCCGCGCCACTATCCCAGAAAGAGCTGAGGAGAGTCCCAGATGAGGGGTCACTCAGCAGCCGCGGAGCAGAAGCCAGGGGGGGTTGCAGTGACGCGCCCGTGAGCTCCGCCGGCAGCCAGCTGTGCCAGAGTGACCGAGCCCCAGACCGAGAGGCCGAGGGCACCCCACCCCCGAAGTGGCCCGAGCGAGCCCCAGGCTCCAGGCCCCGATAAGCAGCCACCAAGGAGTGAGCCGGTGTGTACCTGGACGCCCACCCCCGGACACAAAGAACCACCAACGCACCGATGTCTGAGGGCGTCTGCCACTGGCAGGGGAAGTGGTGGGGGGAGATAGGCCTCCATACCTTACAGGGCCTGAGATGTCCCCAGAGAGGTGGTGTCTGATACCCAACCTGACATATAGACACAGACATACAGGCACACACAGATACAAACATCCATTCCCACCCTCATGCTCTCATATGCAATTACTCAACACTCACCCAATGTGGAGACAGACATAGAGAGACACTGTACACACAATCACACTCCCCAAGCGTACTCTAAGAACCGGGTCTAGGTACCCTTGCCCCTGGAGGGGGAAACTGCACCCAGACCCAGGTGGTGTTACCCTTTTCCCTGCGGTGGGGAGAAGCAGACCGCCCCGACTCCGCAGCAGCAGGGAGGCCCCCCACTCCAGACCCCAGTCAGACGGCCAACTCCTCCTCCTGGCCCCCCACTCCAGCAGGTCGCAGAGAACAGGGGGTGAGAAGACTCCAAACCTCCCTCCGCTCGCTCATATGTAGTGTTGATGCATGTGTGTTCTAAGGTGCATTTAAAACCCAGGAGGGCATGGAGCTACCTGCCAGAGAGCAGCAGGTAAGCGCATAGCTCCTCCTGATAGCCCTCAGTGTCTACGTGTATTTAAAATTGAGAGGTGGGCAACGACGCCAGAGGTGTACACCCTGATGGTCTTTTGGAGTCCGTGTAGCGTGCCCACCCCCAAGATCCTACATGTATGTGTTATGAGAGTGTGAGTAATGTGAGTGTCTAAGTTGTGAGATAAAATTGAGGCACAGGCAGCAAGAAGGGGACAGAGGGGGGGATGCCTCCCCTGCACCCTGGTGACACACCTTTACCCCAAGGCCCTGCATGTGTGGATGATTGTGGTGGAGCGGGAAGAGGGAGGCAGCTGGAGATGGGGAGGGAAGGAAGGGAGGGGCAAGTGACCCCACCCTGGGGCCAGCTCCCCCGCTGACCCCAGTAGGCACCCCCATACTCCGCAACCCGCCAGGGAAAGGGGGCCCAGGCCCATCCGGTCCGGGGCCCAGAACAGCAGCGCCGCCAGGCCCCACAGAGCCTGGGACATCCCACCTGACCCCACCACAGAGAAAACTGCACCCATCCCGTCACACACTCATCTTCCAAACTACACAAGACAATAGACGCCCAGGCTGAGATCTTCCTCCACCTCTCCTGTATCTCCCCCTCCTGCAGAGTGAGTTCCTGAAGAGAGGAGACCTCCTGCAAGATGTAACAGCCTCCTCCACCAGTTGAAGAGCCCCCCAGGTGGCTCGATGCACCGGCGGCACCCTGCGCCAGGGTCCCCACACACCCACCCGCCCACAACCCCAGCAACATACCAACCAAGACCCAAGCCCCTGAGGCCCGGCCAGGGCCCCAGCCCAGAGATGGAGCGCCCCCAGAACCTCACGCCTGTCCCGGACCCACCCAGGGGCAGCCAGGTGACCAGGTCAGTAACCCACGTCCGTCAGCACAGACCCTCCTCTAGCCCCGCTGCACGCAGCCACGAGGAAACCATCACCTAAGAGCCAACAGAGCCCCTAATAGGCCATGACCACTACCCCGGGTTGAGCCCCCCAAGGAAGATGCTCCTGGGGAACCCCCCGACACCCTAAGCCTGTCCCTACCCCCACACCAATCACAACAGCGAAGGTGGGACCAAACTATGACCCCCCACCCCCACTAGGTGATGGAGCTAATCAAAGGAGCCCAGAGCAATTGATCTGATGTGGTGGCAAAGGCTGTATCGAGACTAATGTAATCTAATAGATAATTTCTATATTGGTTAGAATTAAGATTATTTTTATTTTTCCAGTTCATGAGGACTGTTTTCTTGGCTATGCATAGGGCAGTGAAAACCATATGGGCTATATTCTTATCTGTAGTGACATTATCTAAGTTGCCCAACAAACACACTAAAGGGGAAGTTGGAATGTTACATTTCAGACACTTTGATAAGTCTTCACATATCTCTCGCCAAAACTTCTGAACTGGTGGACAGAACCAAAGAGCGTGGATATAATTGTGCGGTGAATTGGTTTGACAGTGTGAGCAGTTGTTGGTAGATGTATAACCCATCTTGAACATCCGATGACCTGTATAGTGCACTCTATGTAGTATTTTGTATTGAATTAATTGAAGACTGGGATTTCTAATTAAATGAAAGATTTTTAAGCAAATCTGAGACCAGAAGTTTTGGTCTAAGTTAACTGATAAATCCGCTTCCCATTTTGCAATAGGAAGTGATATTGATTCATCTGTTTTAGAAAGCATTCTGTATATTTTGGATAGTAATTTGGGGGTTTTAAGAGTAAGAAATTGAACCACACTTGGTGGTATTTGTAGTTCAACTTGACCCGGTTTAAATTTCTTTTTTACTATGGATTTAATTTGTTGATATTCTAAAAATCTTTTCTTGTTGATCCCATATTGTGTAACTAGTCTGTCAAATGAAATAAATTCTGTTCCTTCTAGTATATGTTCTAAATATTTGATTCCTTTACCACTCCAATCTGAAAAGTTTATCATATTATTGTATGTCAGGGTTATTCCAGATAGGTGTACGTTTGCATGGGATTAATGAAGACTCCGTCAATTTTAGAAACTCCCACCATGCTGTCAGAGAAGAGCTGATGCTGATGCTTTTGAAGCAGTCATGTCGTTGGATGTTTGAGCTGATAAATGGTAGATCTGAAATCTCTAGATTATTGCAAAGTGCTTGTTCTACATCTAGCCAAGGTTCATCTAAGAGGGTATGTTTTAGCCTATGTTCCTATTTTAGGTAGAAGACCCAAATGCCATGTTGCAATACTATACTGCTATATAGTAGCCAACGTTTCAAATGCAGATTTGACAGGTTTGTGATTGTACACTTTATCCAAAACCCTGCCGTCATGTTACTTCTGCACTATTATGTTCCGGCACATGTTGTTATTACATGGCTTGATTAAGGTACATATTAGACTGACATCTGGGCCAGCAAAGGGCCAGCAGTGTGTCTGCAACTGGCCCGTGGCTGCACACAATGTGCTTACACATGGCCAACATTAAAAAACTAATTCAAATTGTAACCGTGCTGAGGGCAAGCTCCAGCTTTGAGCTGTTTGGTTTAGGCAGTCCGGGCAAGGAGGATGCATCTGCCCCCCTGGGAGCCATTGCTGCCTGTTTTTTTGATTCATAGGTGGACAGTTTCCCCACCGTCGCTCGCCGCTCACTTATTGAACCCTCTATTGCGGGGAAGACGGCTCCCTCACCATTGGCACCCTACCCCATCTCCTCTCACTCCTTTAACATCTGCTGAGTCAGCAGACAAAGGACGAGCAGTGCTAGTCACCACAGTGAGTAGACCAGACTCTGTTGTTTTAATAAATCCTTTCACAGAGGATAAAAATGCAGATAATCAGGAGGGGACAGTTTCCATACATGCAGCCCCAGGTTCTCGGAGGAGAATCCATCGTCAAACCAATTCTCACCACACTCCTGTGGCTTCAGAAGAATCAGCAGATTGTGGACCAGCAGTGCAAGGTGCCACAGTGAGTAACTCAGACTCCACCATAGTTCTAACTCCACTTGCTATGAACAAGAAAATTAAGGCCGTTTCTTCCCCACTCACTAGCAATGCTAAGCCTGCTAAAAGTGGAGAGAGAGAGGTTTTAACTAAACTGTCCACTGTGGGTTTCTCTGAGTCAGTGGGCCTAGAGACTGTTAGTTCAGTGACTGTCAGCTCACTGTCAGTGGACCCTGTGGTTACTAATTGTGAAGCGGTTGGGAGAAACCAAGAGATTATGTCATTACCTGTTGAAACACCCTGCTGCCCAGCCTGTAGCTGTAGCTCAGTCAGCCGCCCAGCCTGTGGCTGTAGCTCAGTTAGCTGCCCAGCCTGTAGCTAAGAAGTCTGCAGTAACCACATCACCATCACTTCACCTGCCTATTGCTGCAGCATCACCGCCCAATCTACCGCTGGTGGCTGCTACACTACCATCATCACCATCGGCTCAACCGTCTGCAGCTGCAGCGCTGCCGGAAGGACCCGCTCAGTCAGAGCAGGAGGTCAGCGCCCTGAAGCAACCTGCATGTCCACGTCCAGCACGGCCTACATGTCCACGTCCATTATGGCCTGCACATCAAGAACCACCTACCGTGCTACGCCGTTGCACATCGGAGCTGTTACATGGTTAGTTGCCGGAGCTGCTTAGCCGCCACCGGACCTGTGGTCTGCCGCCAGAGCTACTTCGCCACCACCGGACCCGTGGTCGGCCGCCGGAATTGCAGCATCACCGCCACCAGGCCCACAGCCGCCCACCTGAACAGTTTCGCCGCCCCTGGAGCCGTGGTCAGCCATTGGAGCTACTTCGAGGCTGTCATCAGATCCCTGGCCGCCCACCAGAGCTGCCATGTTGCCTCCACCAGGCCCGTTGCTACTATTGCCATCCATCGGGTCGGCGACCAGAATTGTTTTGTCGCCACAGCCTGGACCGCGGTTGGCTGTTATGTGGCAGTCGTGGGGATTGTGATTGGGCCTATGGACAGGTTGAACTTTTGGACTAATTGGGGTTGTTTTTGTTTAGTTTGGGGAATGGTTTCGAAGTTACGTTTTTATGTGTGTCAGGGCAGATGAGCAAATACTTCTGGCAATATGTTTATCTTTTGAAAAACTTGCAATTAATTTAATTCAATTCAATTCAATTTTATTTATATAGCGCCAAATCACAACAAAAGTCGCCTCAAGGCGCTTCATAGATACAGAGAAAAACCCAACAATCATATGACCCCCTATGAGCAAGCACTTTGGCGACAGTGGGAAGGAAAAACTCCCTTTTAACAGGAAGAAACCTCCGGCAGAACCAGGCTCAGGGAGGGGCGGCCATCTGCTGCGACCGGTTGGGGTGAGAGAAGGAAGACAGGATAAAAGACATGCTGTGGAAGAGAGACAGAGGTTAATAACAGATATGATTCAATGCAGAGAGGTCTATTAATACATAGTGAGTGAGAAAGGTGACTGGAAAGGAAAAACTCAATGCATCTTGGGAATCCCCCGGCAGCCTACGTCTATTGCAGCATAACTAAGGGAGGATTCAGGGTCACCTGGTCCAGCCCTAACTATATGCTTTAGCAAAAAGGAAAGTTTTAAGCCTAATCTTGAAAGTAGAGATAGTTTCTGTCTCCCGAATCCAAACTGGAAGCTGGTTCCACAGAAGAGGGGCCTGAAAACTGAAGGCTCTGCCTCCCATTCTACTTTTAAATACTCTAGGAACAACAAGTAGGCCTGCAGAGCGAGAGCGAAGTGCTCTAATAGGGTGATATGGTACTACAAGGTCATTAAGATAAGATGGGGCCTGATTATTTAAGACCTTGTATGTGAGGAGCAGGATTTTGAATTCAATTCTGGATTTAACAGGAAGCCAATGAAGGGAAGCCAAAACAGGAGAAATATGCTCTCTCCTTCTAGTCCCTGTCAGTACTCTTGCTGCAGCATTTTGGATTAGCTGAAGGCTTTTCAGTGAGTTTTTTGGACATCCTAATAATAATGAATTACAGTAGTCCAGCCTGGAAGTAATAAATGCATGAACTAGTTTTTCAGCGTCACTCTGAGACAGGATATTTCTAATTTTAGAGATGTTGCGCAAATGGAAGAAAGCAGTCTTACATATTTGTTTAATATGTGCGTTGAAGGACATGTCCTGGTCAAAAATGACTCCAAGGTTCCTCACAGCGTTACTGGAGGCCAAGGTAATGCCATCCAGAGTATGAATCTGGTTAGATACCATATTTCTAAGATTTTCAGGGCCGAGTACAATAACCTCAGTTTTATCTGAATTAAGAAGCAGAAAGTTAGCGGCCATCCAGGTCTTTATGTCTTTAAGACATTCCTGCAGTTTAACTAATTGGTGTGTGTTATCTGGCTTCATGGACAGATAGAGCTGGGTTTCATCTGCATAGCAGTGAAAATGTATGCTATGTCTTCTAATGATGCTGCCTAAGGGAAGCATGTATAATGTAAACAGAATTGGTCCTAGCACTGAACCCTGTGGAACTCCATAATTGACCTCAGTGTGTGAAGAGGACTCTCCATTTACATGCACAAATTGGAGTCTATTAGATAGATATGATACAAACCACTGCAGTGCAGTACCTGTAATACCTACAGCATGTTCTAATCGCTCTAATAGGATATTATGGTCGACAGTATCGAACGCTGCACTGAGGTCTAGCAGGACAAGCACAGAGATGAGTCCACTGTCAGAGGCCATAAGAAGATCATTTGTAACCTTCACTAAAGCTGTTTCTGTGCTGTGATGAGCTCTGAAACCTGACTGAAACTCTTCAAATAAACCATTCCTCTGCAGATGATCTGTTAGCTGTTTGACAACTACTCTTTCAAGGATTTTTGATATGAAAGGAAGGTTGGAGATTGTCCTATAATTAGCTAAGACTGCTGGGTCTAGAGATGGCTTTTTGAGTAAAGGTTTAACCACAGCCAGCTTGAAGGCCTGTGGTACATAGCCGATTATTAGAGATAGGTTGATCATATTTAAGATCGAAGAATTAATCAATGGCAGGACTTCTTTGAGCAGTTTTGTAGGAATGGGGTCTAAAAGACACGTTGATGGTTTGGAGGAAGTAATTATTGAAGTTAACTCAGAAAGATCAATTGGAGAAAAAGAGTCTAACTTAACATCAATGGTACTAAGAGTAGCTGTAGATAATATTACATCTGTGGGATGATTACTGGTAATTTTTTCTCTAATGATAAAAATTTTATTTGTGAAGAAGTTCATGAAGTCATTACTAGTTAACGTTAAAGGGATGGTTGGCTCAACAGAGCTCTGACTCTTTGTCAGCCTGGCTACAGTGCTGAAGAGAAACCTGGGGTTGTTCTTATTTTCTTCAATCAGTGATGAATAGTAAGATGTTCTGGCTTTGCGGAGGGCTTTCTTATAAAGCAGCAAACTATTTCTCCAGGCTAAATGATGATCCTCTAAATTTGTGACACGCCATTTCCTCTCCAGATTACGAGTCATCTGCTTTAGGGTACGTGTTTGAGAATTATACCACGGAGTCAGGTACTTCTGATTAGAGACCTTAGTTTTCACTGGAGCTACAGTATCCAGAGTCGTACGTAGTGAGGAGGTGAAATTATTAACAAGATAATCGACCTCTGTTGGGGTAGCGTTCAGATAGCTGCTCTGCTCTGTGTTGGTACAGGGCATTGAAGATGATAACAGTGGGTGGATTATATTCTTAAACTTAGTTACAGCGCTTTCAGAAAGACATCTACTTTGATAAAATCTACTCTCCACTGCTGTGTAATCAATTATTGTAAATGTAAATGTTATCAGGAAATGATCAGACAGGAGAGGGTTTTCAGGAAACACTGTTAAATGTTCAGTTTCTATGCCATATGTTAAAACAAGATCTAGAGTGTGATTAAAGTGGTGGGTGGGTTCTTTTACATTTTGAGAGAAGCCAATTGAGTCTAATAACAGACTAAATGCCATGTTGAGGCTGTCATTTTTAGCATCTACATGGATGTTAAAATCACCCACAATAATTATTTTATTTGAGCTCAGAACTAAATTAGATATAAAGTCTGAGAAATCAGACAGAAACTCTGTGTAAGGCCCAGGTGGACGATAGATGATAACAAGTAAGACTGGTTTCTGAGTTTCACAGCTGGGGTGGACAATGTTAAGCATCAGGCTTTCAAATGAATTAAAAGTCTGTCTTGGTCTTTCATTAATTAATAGGCTGGTGTGAAAAATTGCTGCCACACCACCCCCTCGGCCTGTGCTTCGAGGTTTCTGGTAGTTAGAATGACTCGGGGGTGTTGATTCATTTAAACTAACATAATCATCCTGCTGCAACCAGGTTTCTGTAAGGCAGAGTAAATCAATTTGTTGATCAATTATTAAGTCATGTACTAACAGAGACTTGGAGGAGAGAGACCTAATATTTAATAATCCACATTTCACTGTTTTACTCTTTGGTTCAGATGTGGATACTGTATTGTTCTTTCTTTTTGATTGTTTATGTTTAAGTTGTTTGTTGCTGGTTTTTAGTTTGTTTTTTGTCTTTTTGGAAGCTGACACAGTCTCTATGGAGATGGGTTTTTGGGGGGGTAGCAGGAGGAGAGAAGCTGCAGAGAGGCGTGTAAGACTGCAACTCTGCTTCCTGGTCCCAACTCTGGATAGTCATATTTTGGGGGGTTTAATAAATTTGTCCATATTTCTAGAAATGAGAGCTGCTCCATCCAAAGTGGGATGGATGCCGTCTCTCCTAACAAGACCAGGTTTCCTCCAGAAGGTTTGCCAATTATCTATGAAGCCCACATCGTTTCTGGGACACCACTCAGACAGCCAGCAATTTAAGGAGAACATGCGGCTAAACATGTCACTCCTGGTCTGATTGGGGAGGGGACCAGAGAAAACTACAGAGTCCGACATTGTTTTAGCAAAGTTGCACATCGATTCAATATTGATTTTAGTGACCTCCGATTGGCGTAACCGGGTGTCATTACTGCCGACGTGAATTATGATTTTACTGAATTTACGTTTACCCTTAGCCAGCAGTTTTAAATTTCCTTCAATGTCGCCTGCTCTGGCCCCTGGAAGACAATTGACTATGGTTGCCGGTGTCTCTAGCTTCACATGTCTGAGAACAGAATCACCAATTACCAGAGTTTGACCCCCGGCGGGTGTGTCACCGAGTGGGGAAAAACGGTTAGACACATGAACGGGTTGGTGGTGTACCTGGGGCTTCTGTTTAGGACTATGCTTCCTCCTCACCGTGACCCAGCCGCCCTCTTTCCCCAGCTGCTTGGGGTCTGCCGGGGAACAGCTAGCGGGGCCTACGCTATCTTCGGCTGCACCAGCTACAGGGGCCTGGCTAGCTACGGGTGAATGAAGGGTGCGAAGCCGAGTCTCCAATTCAGTAATCCTGGCCTCCAGAGCTGCAAATATGCTACATTTGTTACAGATATCATTACTGCTAAAGGAGGCCGAGGAGTAACTAAACATCTGACACAATGAGCAAGAAAGTGCAGGAGGGACAGGTGAAGTAGCCATGGTGCTAACGAGTCGGCTACGAGCTAAGCTAAGCTAGCAAAACAGTACAGAGACAGTGAGTGAATACTTTGGCTATAAATTAGGTAGTGAGTACACAGAAAGTGTGCTTCGGATGAAGCACGTGAAGATTATACTATGAAAGAAGAATGCATTTAAAAGTTGTTAATTAAATTGCTAAGCAAATAAGCTACTCAGAAACACCACTGTGTTTGAGCAGGAACAGGAAGTGATACTCTACCGCAGAGCGAGCGAACACCAAGTGACAGCGCCACCAAGAGATCCATTTAGGTTATTTTACAGTTCTTTAGATTGTGTCATGAATCTTTGACCGTACTCAAGTTTGTCAGACAAGTTCTATTCATGTGATTTCATGATTCATTGGGAAGATATCAGGCTTGGGTGTGGGTACTGACACTGAACTCACCTTCCCAGAAATGTGGTTAATCAAAGTTCATTTGTAATTTAACAAGAGGGGTCAATTACTTTTTCAAATAGTTTGGTAAGTTTGGATAAATTTTTTCCCTTAAAACACTTAAAAAGTTTTAAAAGTTATCATTTAAAACTAAATCTTGTATTCATGTAGGATATCTTTGTACAGTAATAACATTTGTTTGGTAATCTGAAACATTTAAGTGTGATGCATATGTAAAACCTAAGAAATAGAAAGAAGGTGAGGGAGATGCTTTATGTCACTGTAGGTGCCCAGTGGTTCATAATCAGTGGTTCACATGATTGTTAGAAATATAACTTTTGCCAGGGCTTCCAGATACAGACGGACAAAATGGTGGTGGCTAACCAACCGGACATAGTGGTGCTAGACAAACATGAGAAGATGGCCGTAGTGATCGATGTAGCAGTTCCGAATGACAGCAACATCAGGAACACGAGAAGCTCGAGAAATACCAAGGGCTCAGAGAAGAGCTCGAGAAGATGTGGAGGGTGAAGGTGAAGGTGGTCCCAGTGGTAATCGGAGCACTAGGTGCAGTGACTCCCAAGCTGGGCGAGTGGCTCCAGCAGATCCTGGGAACAACATCGGAGATCTCTGTCCAGAAGAGCGCAGTCCTAGGAACAGCTAAGATACTACAGCTAAGCTAATAAGGACCCTTAAGCTCCCAGGCCTCTGGTAGAGGACCCAAGCTTGAAGGATTGACCGCCCACAGGGGCGAGTGGGGAATTTTTTTTATATATATATTTCGGCTCCCTTGAACTTTCCCACATTTTGTCACATTACAGCCACAAACATGAATTAATTTTATTGGAATTCCACGTGAAAGACCAACACAAAGTGGTGTACACGTGAGAAGTGGAATGAAAATCATACATGATTCCAAACATTTTTTTTACAAAGAGACTTCAACACCAAGAAACACATTCTTGGAATTCTCTGCCATCAGCCCACTAGGGTCACAGTTTGCCCTGGCTGCATGAGCTGGCTGTGACAAAAGACAGTTTGAGTGGTTGAATGGTTTGCTAAAGAAAAACAAATGGCAGCTTTGGAGAGCTGGGAGTCCTCTAACTCTGTTTCTTTAGAGTTTGACTTGGAGATGTGCCATGGCTTGCACCGGAGCTCCTCCTCCAGCTGGGTGCAAACTGCTTGCTGCCGTTCATAGAGGTCTAAGTCTATGCCCGAAGAGCCATGAGGTGAAACAGCACTATCACTGACCTACGGCTGATGAACAGTGCAATGGCGACGTGGACGCCACTTCCTCCTAGAATCGTCTGTGAGGGAAGCAGACACCCCCAGAGCTGTGGGTGGTGTGGCAGCGAACTCTTCCTCCTCTGCCCACATCCTTGCCAGAAAAGATGCGACGGGATGTCCAACTGTGGTGGAAATTAAGGTGAGTTCAGAAAATGCACAAAGCTCAGAGAGCCCACTCTTTCTCCTGGAGTCGGTGGCGGCGAGGGTGCGCGACAGCAAGGCTTTGGTGAAGCAGCCCACATGCTGGGCAGCTGCTGCTGCAGACGGAATTGTAGAGTGGTGATGAGGAAGTGTGATCAAAGGGGGCAGCACCTCCCATAACCAGGGAAACACAGAAACACATACTCACTAGTGGCAAACTAATTCCTCCATGGCCTCCTTCCGATCTGAATTTTCTTCTTTTGTATTGCTGGGTCCGACATGGTTAGGTTGCACTGTCACGGTGTGTTTGACTGAATAGTGGGACCCAAATGCAGACACGGTAGAAGACAGAACCAAGTTTTAAGCAAAAGGCAAGGTGTTTATTTTGCTGACAAAACGTGAACTCAAAAACAAAGCGAAAGCAAAGAGAGCAAACCCTAACCTGAAACCTAAACTGGGAAATTACTAAATAATCATGGAAACTATGACGAGAGACATAGACATGAAACTGAACAGGTACATGCGACTATGGAACTATGAAATAAACCGAACATGAACATGAACTTGAATCTCATCAGTACAAAGAACTCTGAGATATGATGTGGCTAGACATGAAACCGCACAGGTGACCTGACAAAGACTATTCAATTCAATTCAATTTTATTTATATAGCGCCAAATCACAACAAAAGTCGCCTCAAGGCGCTTCATAGATACAGAGAAAAACCCAACAATCATATGACCCCCTATGAGCAAGCACTTTGGCGACAGTGGGAAGGAAAAACTCCCTTTTAACAGGAAGAAACCTCCGGCAGAACCAGGCTCGGGGAGGGGCGGGGCCATCTGCTGCGACTGGTTGGGGTGAGAGAAGGAAGACAGGATAAAAGACATGCTGTGGAAGAGAGACAGAGGTTAATAACAGATATGATTCAATGCAGAGAGGTCTATTAACACATAGTGAGTGAGAAAGGTGACTGGAAAGGAAAAACTCAATGCATCATGGGAATCCCCGGCAGCCTACACCTATTGCAGCATAACTAAGGGAGGATTCAGGGTCACCTGGTCCAGCCCTAACTATATGCTTTAGCAAAAAGGAAAGTTTTAAGCCTGGTCTTGAAAGTAGAGATAGTGTCTGTCTCCCGAATCCAAACTGGAAGCTGATTCCACAGAAGAGGGGCCTGAAAACTGAAGGCTCTGCCTCCCATTCTACTTTTAAATACTCTAGGAACAACAAGTAGGCCTGCAGAGCGAGAGCGAAGTGCTCTAATAGGGTGATATGGTACTACAAGGTCATTAAGATAAGATGGGGTCTGATTATTTAAGACCTTGTATGTGAGGAGCAGGATTTTGAATTCAATTCTGGATTTAAGAAGAAGCCAGTGAAGGGAAGCCAAAACAGGAGAAATATGCTCTCTCTTTCTAGTCCCTGTCAGGACTCTTGCTGCAGCATTTTGGATTAGCTGAAGGCTTTTCAGTGAGTTTTTTGGACATCCTGATAATAATGAATAGCAGTAGTCCAGCCTGGAAGTAATAAATGCATGAACTAGTTTTTCAGCGTCACTCTGAGACAGGATATTTCTAACTTTAGAGCTGTTGCGCAAATGGAAGAAAGCAGTCTTACATATTTGTTTAATATGTGCGTTGAAGGACATATCCTGGTCAAAAATGACTCCAAGGTTCCTCACAGCGTTACTGGAGGCCAAGGTAATGCCATCCAGAGTAAGAATCTGGTTAGATACCATATTTCTAAGATTTTCAGGGCCGAGTACAATAACCTCAGTTTGATCTGAATTACAGTTTTTTTCAGTCGCTAACAAGCGTTTGTCCAAACAGTTGTCACATTTGCAAAACTCTAAACACAATTAGCACAGCATCGGTCTGTTGTGGCCATACCATTCACACATTTCATGTCGTGTTCACCCAATATGCAGTCAGTGAACACATTTCCACAATGCTTACATTTTCTTAACAGACAAGCTATACCTCCCAACAAAATTATGGACTGTTTTTGTAGTATCTACGAATGTTAACACACAACATCCCACAATAGCAAAAACAATATTCCAAACCTTAGATACAGTTTAAAAACCTCTGCTTCTGCAATGATATCAGTACAAAAACAATATCAATATCAAAAATATATCTCAGCTGATAATAAACAAACAATTGAATAATTGACACACAGCTGATTTATGTTGGGTAAATTGGGCCAACCACAGCTTCTTCCATTCTGGCTTAGACTCAGTGGGGTTTATAAGGCAAGATCTTGAGGAGTGATGTTTTTGGAAACAAAAAAAAGACAAACACTGTAATGTCTGGTCGAGGAAGAATAAGAGCAAGGGGCCCAGGGAGAAGAGCAGGCCCAAGGAGAGGGCAAGGTAGAGGTGTAAGAATGCGTGGTGGTGGCATTCCAAGGGCTGCAAGAACAGTAGTCAGTGATGAAATTCGTGCCACTATCATTGACCATGTAATCAACCATGGTCTTTCACTAAGAGAGGCTGGTGAAAGAGTGCATCCCAATTTGAGGCGGTCAACGGTTGCCTCCATCATACGCATCTTTCAACAAACCAACAGGTAAGTCTTGCATTTTACATGGATTGTTTCTATTCTCACTTGACATGTCAATATGGTCATACAGTAATGCATATGTTGAATTTTTTGTCTTTCTAAAGAATGCAACGTCTTCCACCCTCTGGGGG
Source organism: Perissodus microlepis (assembly GCF_051167445.1). Classification (NCBI taxonomy): domain Eukaryota; kingdom Metazoa; phylum Chordata; class Actinopteri; order Cichliformes; family Cichlidae; genus Perissodus; species Perissodus microlepis. The sequence continues at coordinate 32,367,525 of NC_140470.1, read as the reverse complement.
AAGAGGAAAGCTCCTCAGTAATGATCAGGAGCTTGCCATTGTAGAAATGGTCACTGCAAATAATGCAATAAAACTGCTTGAAATTCAAACTAGAATTGTGGCGGACCATGAGATATTTGACAATATCGATAGAATCAGCCTCACAACCATTACGCGGACATTGTCCAAACACAGAGTGCGGATGAAGCAGCTCTACACTGTTCCCTTTGAGAGGAACAGTGAGAGGGTCAATGAGCTACGACGACAATATGTCCAGGTATAGTGTATATTCAATCCAATGTCCAGTTCTATAAGCTTTGCACTTTGCAAGTAGGTAACCTACACAATGCTAGGTTACAGTACAGTATGGTATACAGTAATAACATGACTTACATAAACTTTGTTTCAGAGAGTCATGGAATTGGAGGCCAACCAGGCCCCTCATGAATTCATATACATCGATGAGGCAGGATTCAATCTGGCCAAAAGGCGTCGACGTGGACGAAATGTAATTGGAAAAAGGGCCACAGTTGATGTGCCAGGACAGAGAGGGGCAAACATTACCATGTGTGCAGCAATTGCAAATGCAGGATTACTCCTTCACAGATGTCAGGTTGGACCCTATAATACAGAGCGCTTGCTTGCCTTTCTCAATGATCTCCACCAGCGCCTGGTTCCAGAGCAGGGTCAGGAGGGTGAAAACATGAGGACCTTTGTAATTACCTGGGACAATGTGGCTTTCCATCACTCGCAAGCAATAACAACATGGTTTGAAGTCCACCCAAGACTGGTAAGTCTCTTCCTTCCACCCTATTCACCTTTCCTCAACCCCATAGAGGAGTTCTTTTCTGCATGGAGGTGGAAGGTTTATGACCATCAGCCACATGACCAGATGTCCCTCCTTGAAGCCATGGATGCTGGCTCCAGGGACATCACAGTTGACGATTGCCAAGGGTGGATCCGACATACTAGGCGGTTTTATCCCAGGTGCATCGACTTGGATAACATCAGATGTGATGTTGATGAAAACATGTGGCCTAACCCTGAAGATCGCAGAGATTAGATGCAACTTTTTTGCCTTTTTTTAGCCCCCCTCCCCCCCTTTTTATCTTGGCTTTTTGCTGTTGTTTTTTTGTTCAGAATGCTCTTGTGTGTTTCATGGATATTTTGTTCACTGTAAGCAATACTGTAAAACTTCCTCTGTCCTATCATACCTTGTTTCTACTGTACCTCCTGTAGTAAACAGTAAAGAAACAAAAACTTGTTTGCTTTTTACTGGAATGCTTTTGAATGTGAACATTACTGTACATGTGGACATACAGTTACCAACCAAGACATTTCTGGTGTCAAAATGGTGGATTGCATGTTTCGCATGCAAATACCTGTAAAACTGAAACATAAAAGTCTATGGAGTTTTTGTAATGTCAATAATAGCCAGTATTTTGAAACCTGGTGTACTTTGATTGACTGCATGTACCTTGTGAAGTGAAAACAAGTGTTATTCTTTGACAGACTAATTTCATTTTGAGTCAGATTTATAGTGTTTTTGTACAGTTAGTGTGTGCAGAGAAAGATGTGTTCTATTTTGAAATGAAGAGTTAGTATATATTTACCAAAATGTATTCTTGAGAAGAAAATTATCCATTTGGCCAATTGTGTTTTGTAGGTGTGAGTCTGTGTTAAGAGTTTAGAAAAAGTATCTGAAGTATGGGTAGGCGCTTGTTAGCGATTGCAAAAAACTGTAAGAAGCAGAAAGTTAGCAGCCATCCAGGTCTTTATGTCTTTAAGACATTCCTGCAGTTTAACTAATTGGTGTGTGTCATCTGGCTTCATGGACAGATAGAGCTGGGTGTCATCTGCATAGCAGTGAAAATTTATGCTATTTCTTCTAATGATGTTGCCTAGGGGAAGCATGTATAATGTAAACAGAATTGGTCCTAGCACTGAACCCTGTGGAACTCCATAATTAACCTCAGTGTGTGAAGAAGACTCTCCATTTACATGCACAAATTGGAGTCTATTAGATAGATATGATACAAACCACTGCAGCACAGTACCTGTAATACCTACAGTGTGCTCTAATCGCTCTAATAGGATATTATGGTCGACAGTATCGAACGCTGCACTGAGGTCTAGCAGGACAAGCACAGAGATGAGTCCACTGTCAGAGGTTATCTATAAGCTACATGTTTGGAAATTATATCAGCCAGTCAAGTACTTCTGGTTTGAGGATCTATTTTTCACAGGAGCTACAGTATCCAGAGTCATACGTAGTGAGGTCAAATTATTAACAAGATAATTGACCTCTGATGAAGTAGCGTTCAGGAAGCTGGTCTTTAGCAATGGATGAATTATATTCCTAAACTTAGTTACAGCATTTTCAGAAAGACATCTACTGTGATGAAAACCACTTCCCACTGTTGTGTAATCAATTATTGTAAATTTAATTGTTATTAGGAAATGATCAGACACGAGAGGGTTTTCAGGAAACACTGTTAAATATTCAGTTTCTATGCCATATGTTAAAACAAGATCTAGAGTGTGATTAAAGTGGTGGGTGGGTTCTTTTATATTTTGGGAGAAGCCAACTGAGTCTAATAACAGATTAAATGCCATGTTGAGGCTGTCATTTTTAGCATCTACATGGATGTTAAAATCACCCACAATAATTATTTTATCTGAGCTGAGAACTAAATCAGGTAAAAAGTCTGAGAAATCAGACAGAAAGTCTGTGTAAGGCCCAGGTGGACGATAGATGATAACAAGTAAGACTGGTTTCTGAGTTTTACAGGTATCGTGGACAAGGTTAAGCATCAGGCTCTCAAATGAATTAAAAGTCTGTCTGGGTCTTTGGTTGATTAATAGGCTGGTGTGGAAAATTGCTGCCACACCGCTCCCCTCGGCCTGTGCTTCGAGGTGTCTGATAGTTAGAATGACTCGGGGGTGTTGATTCATTTAATCTAACATAATCATCCTGCTGTAACCAGGTTTCTGTAAGGCAAAGTTAATTGATTTGTTCATGAGTTATTAATTAATTAGTGCTGTCAACGTTAATCTTGTTAATCTGGATGGTGCTAACGCGTTAACGAGTTTACGGCGCTAACGTGTTGACGCCGTGCAGCCTCACACACGGGGCGATCTGCGCTAACTCGCTAATGGAGATTTGCTGCGTTAATGCAGTTATGGCGTTAACGTCATAGGGTTTATGTCAGTGTTTTATTTGTTCCTGAGAAAATCAGTTTGGCTGAAATTAAAGTTTGGAGTCTTTGCACAGTTGAATATGCGGTACAAACGTCAAACAGAAAAATGATGAAACAGAAGTGTGAGATGGTAGAGAATTTACTCCAATGTACTGTCATATTTCAGGGAGTAAGGAGCAGCCGCCTGAGCCCAAACTCCAGGGTGAAAATGAACACCTGTTCACAGCGTGCCAAGAACTCAGCCGCTGTGGGTTGGAGGTACAGCAACAGTATGCATGTATAAATCTGTTGGGCATGATGGAGAGTGCTTTGCCTTTCTTGTAGTCCAAGCTGGCACATTTTGCTGTAGATCCTGTTCAGGGATCAACATGATTGACATGTTCTATTATATTCTGTCTGTTAGGGCAAATCTTGAGAAGATTGGCCTGGCGGGGAAAATCACTCTGTTGCAGGCAGAAAAAAAAATGGGACAATCTAAGAAAAAATATGTACAGTACATGTGCTCCTCCATGAATCGCTACCTTATCGTGGTGGAGGGGTTTGTGTGTCCCAGGGATCCCAGGGGCTATGTTGTCTGGGGGCTTTTGCCCCCTGGTAGGGTCTCCCATGGCAAATTGGTCCTGGGTGAGGGACCAGACAAAGAGCAATTCAGAAGACCCTTATGAAAAGAATATCAAGGGAACAGTTTACCCTGCCCGGGATAGGGTTACCGGGGCCCCGCCCTGGAGCCAGGCCCGGGGAGGGTGCCCGAGGGCGAGCGTCTGGTGGCCGGGCCTTGTTAATGTAAAGCTATACTGTTGCTGTTTTGGTGAACTGCCACTTTTGATTCCCTCTGCCTTTAGGATTGCAACTATCCCACGTCAGGTGAGGGGGTGAGGGGATGAGTGGGAAGACCACTGCTGCTACATGGCCCTGGTTTGCCCTCATGGATGAGGTGTTAGGACAGAGGCCTTCTACCAGGCCTCCAGTTGTAATTGACTCCAGGGCCCAGTTCAGCAGTGGGCACCCAAGTGCAGGATGACGAACGGCAGGAGGATGAGGCCCAGCTGGAGCCAAGACTGGAAAAGAGAAAGAGGGACAGGGAGGATGAATTCCTGGAATTAATCAAAGAGGACATGTGGCTGCAGAGGGAGATGGAAGAAAGACGTGCTGAGCGAATGGACAGGCTGATATGTCTACTGGAGAAGGTTGTGGGAAAAAAATGAGTAAAGTATTGTAAATACAACCCATTGTACGAGAGAGTTAAACTTTTTATATGAATGTTTGTGCAAAATATGTACAAAGAATACAAAATAATGTAAGTTCTGTGAATACAAGTTAAACTTTATTTGATTTGTTAGACAAACAATGTACTACATCAGGGGTCGGCAACCCTAGGCACGCGTGCCAACTGTGGCAGGCGTGCCTAGGGTTAACTGATGGCACGGCCATAGCTGGACTGGCCATCGGGCATACCGGGCATTTGCTCGGTGGCCCAATGATTTATTTTTTATTTTTGTAACGGTATAAACAATGGAAGGTGTTGGATTGGCCAGATGCTGGCCGGTGTGTAAAAATAACTCAGTTGTTTGGTGGTGGCATCGCGGAGCTTCCACAGATTCAGTAAAATTAACAAGTGGTGGAGGCCAGCAGGTGGATGAGGGAGATCGGAGGCAGGACGAGGAGAGACCCAAGGCGGCTGCTGGTCTGAGCGTCAGGTGAACTGAACTTCAGGTAAGAAGTTATGACCTGCAGTCTATCTGGGTCAGATATAAACCAAGTTTAGGTGGAGTTTATTTTTGTTGTGCTGACTTTTTACAGTCAGTTACAATAACTCGTACTGCATACTAGCTAGCATGACGGAGTTTCTATACAGCTGGGTGGGTGCTTTGATGTTACTGATGTTGAACTTTATTTAATTCATAAGGTTAGTTAGTAGAGTTGCCAACGGTCCTGTAAAAAGACGGAATCCTCCCGCATTCAGAGAAATTATTACGCGTTTCATGTTGAGCTGAGAGGGGACGCAGTTTGTCCCGGACTTCAGCTAGAATGGAAAAAGACACAAAGCTGGAGTTATTCTTTGTCTTTGCTGCACCGCTGCGTCTTCTTCTCTCATTCTCTCCCCTCCCTCTCCTGTTGCTACTTTAATCATGAAACTGATCAATGATCAGCTGATCGGCTTTTCTCTCGTTTGTTTATCGCCCACTTTGCGCCAGAAAGAGGAAACCGCCGGATGTTGCGCTAAACAACAGCAGCACGTTTAAGCTTGATCAGCTGTTGTTAGAATTGATTTAATATTAATTTAGTATCAGCTGATGTTTGCTGGAGCCACAGCTGTAAAGCTGCTGGTCATGATGTCGGTTTGGATATGTGGTGAGAGGGAAACATGAAGATGAAACAAGGAGATGTCCTTACTGAATCATCAGAGCTGAACAGGTGATGGAGAAACAGGTTTACCTTTTAGGTGACATGAATGAGTTGAAGGGAAGTTATGAACTGTTTCTGAGAGACAAATAACACCAGGATCCTTTTCTATGTAGCTGACAGCTGGTAACTGTGCAGGGGCGGGTCTAGCAAAGTGTTGCCAGGGGGGCCAGGTAGGGCATTAACAGGGAGAGGGGGCACAAAGAAATACTTTTCTTTCTTATTCTCATTTAAAATGTCTGGCTGTTATTAAATAATTATCTGAAGCTTACAACCAAAGTTTTTATCTGATGTAAAATGTATAGAAATCATACATATACCAACAAGACTGTACATCACTGTAACAACAGCGTTTGTTTTCATTCAAAGGCTTTATGGCTTTATTACCTGGTGGGCCGGTCTTTAGTCAAAATGCACAGGCTGTTTTTTTGTCCCGGTCCAGCCCTGGGCACGACACACAGTGAATTAAGCTGAGAAGGTGCATCAAAAAATAAATGGCCGCGCCAGCGGTGCACATCGCAAATTAGCTCACATAGACACATTAGTTGTGCCTCTTCTTAATGATGGTATCTTAACTAACAACCCCAAGTACCAGATTCAACTTGTAATTGGCTAAAAATAATGTAGCCTACTGGTAAGAGGGACGTTGTTAGCTTTCCACATTCCGACACTTCAAAAGCTTCAGGAGCTGTCCGCTCAGCATCAGCACCACGGAGATACACGGATACATCCGTAGACTCGAGACAGAATTTCCCGAATTTCCCAGAGGAACCCACCCGAGGGATTAATAAAGTTTTATCTTATCTTATCTTATCTTAGAATTCACAATGCGTTTTTGGGACTTTCAGGTGTTTGGACCAATGTTTTATTTTCTGATCAAACCAGAAAGCTTTAATGAGCAGCTAGATTTGTCTCGCATTAACTGGCTGAGTTAATGCCAGTTAATGCAACATCGAAGCAGCTGGAATCCACAGCTGTGTGTGTTCATGGAGCTGAATTTTCACCTGCTGGACATCACTACCTGACAAGTTTAACTGTCTTCAGAACATTGCAGAGGCCTTATTGACAGTATTTGGCTCTACATGTCTGTGTGAGCAGATTTTCTCTCACATGAGTCCTCAGGTAGCCTCTGAATGCTGGACACTCGGAGACCTGTGTCTCTGAGTGGGAGACCAGAGATCATATTAACATGTGTGTCTCTGTATTAACAGACATGCCATATTGGCTTAGTTTATTTTTCTTATCATTGTTGTGAGGAGACCATAAATAGCATTTGTATTTTCTGTTGTACAGTTCATTTGCTGTTATGGATAAAAAGTCTTTTTTTGTTTCAAAATAGCTGATAACTATTTGCTGATAGCTGCCAACATCTGCGAACAAATATAATTCTATAAAGTGGTTCTATATAGTGTGTAACTGTTAATATACAGCGTTATTAAATTTATTGCTAATGCAATCATATGGCACACTGACCTCTGAGGAAATTTTAAATGGCACTCGCCATCAGAAAGGTTGCCTACCTCTGTACTACATTAACAGAATGTATGAACTACCTCCTCCAGGCCAGACACCTCAGCAGATAGCTGATCCTGCCAGAGAGCACAACTGACTGCCTCCAAACCAGTCTCCACCTCATCTTGCACATCATCCTCAGGGGACACAACATCACCAGCACTGAGGCAGATGTTGTGCAGACCCACATAGCAAAATTGGTATGGCCCCGATCTGGCCCACACAATGTGCTTACACATGCCCCACATACCGCAAAGAATGACGGCCCTTTAGTGGCCCAGATCAGATTAGCCAGAGGTGGTCCTGTGCTGGCCCATGTGTGGACTACCTCTGGCAAATCTGATCACTAAAGGGCCGTCATTCTTTGCGGTATGTGGGCCATGTGTAAGCACATTGTGTGCAGCCACGGGCCAGTTGCAGACACACTGCTGGCCCTGTGCTGGCCTAGATGTCAGCCTAATATGTACCTTAATCAAGCCCTGTAATAACAACATAGCGCTATATATATATTTTGCGCTTTTCTACTCACTTGGATTACGCAAAGTACTCTATATAACATGCCGTATTGCCGTACTGAGTGCTCCCGAACTGCATTCATGCACATTCACACCCTTGCAGACTGGAGAAGCCAGGAATCGAACCGCTACCCTTCCGATCAGCCTGAGCTACAGCCACCCAGTGGCAAAGATGAGTAAATCATCACTATGTTTTGGATAAAGTGTACACTCACAAACCTGTCAAATCTGCATTTGAAACGTTGGCTACTACAGCAGTGTAGTATTGCAACATGGCATTTGGGTCTTCTAACTAAAATAGGAAAATAGGAACATAAATAGCACCATCATTGCCAGACCTGGCCCACATCTGGTTGACAGACACTCTGCCACGACACGGGTCAGTCAGAATTGCCAGCTTGATGCCACATCCAGGGAAGACCTGTTTTCCATAGGCCTGGGCCACATAACCCAAACCACAATTGAGCCAGATATGACATGCCATTACATAGACAGTGGCATCATTGTCAGACCTGGCCCATATCTGGATGACATATGTCTTATCATGCCAGAAGTCAACCAGCAGTGCTGGCTTGATACCAGATCCGGGCCAGACCTGCTTTCTATGTGGGGAATAGCACATGCTCTTGTGACCAGAAACAGAAGTTTTGTGTTGTAAATAACGTGTATATACATGAACATACACTGTAGTTCCCATTATGTCATCATGACTATTCCAAAAACAATGGCTATGTATTCTACTGACTTACATGTGGTACAACGGTGTGGTGCACCTCCAGCGCTTGGAGGAAGATGGCCCAGAACCTCGTCTTCATCATCCCAAAAGCACGCTCTATAATAGAATGTGCCCTGGAATGATGAGAGTTGAAAAGCTGGGCTCCCACACCTTGGAGTTGCCTCTTATAGGGAGTAATGAGGGGGAGTGGATGTTGGAGACACAGGTACCCTCCATCTGCAAGGATGAAATGCCCTGGGGGAGGGTAGATGGCCTGCTGGTACAGTGGTCTGTTGTGAGCACCCTGGAGTCATGCACTGACCCCGGCCAGCCCACATACTGTATGTATCAATGAAGCAGCCCTGATGGTCAAAAACCGCCTGCAGGATTATGGAAGGGACCAATTTTGTCATGTGAAGGCTGTGTGCAGGCAGGAAAAGGACCCCAAATGCAGACTCACAGAAACAAAAGGTGAACTTAAATACAGCTTTAATGCTGGACGGCAAAACAGAAAACTGGCTGAACTAGAATACAAAATGAACTAACTCGGCAGGCTGGCAGGCAGAACACACAGTACAAGATAACGGTAGATCACAACACGGACACAGAGAAACACAGGGCTTAAATACACAGAGGGAGCAATCAGGGAATGAGAGACAGGAGGGAAACAAAGCTGGGGCAAATCAGGCCTAACGAGACAAAGGAAGCAAAGTCAGACACATTAACATGAGACACGGACTATCAAAGTAAAACAGGAAACACAGACTGAACTTATAGACACAGACTCACAAGCAGGCACTGCAACAGAGACGTGGGAACAGGGAAGACACAGACACTGACAGGACACAGAATAGAGGGAGTATGGAAAACAAAACCTGAGAACTACATAATCAAACACCAAGAAGAACTGGGGAAAAAATAGAAATGCAAAACAGAAACCAAAAATAAACTAAGAAGAGAACACAAATAAAGGGTACAAAACAGAAACCATTGGGTCAACAACCCAGGAGCTCTAACAAATGTCCTGTTCCTGTATCACTGACCATCAGGGTCGCTGGGAGGCTTGATGCCGATATGGCGCCAGTCAATTTCACCAACAGCTTTCAAAAAGGCTCTGTGTCATGCCAGCTCTGCAAACCCATGAGACACGACTTGTAGATCTTCAGGGGTCCGAGGGAGGTGGATGACCTGATGGCAAATGGCCACCACCTCCTCTGTGACCCTGTGGACGATGCGGTGAACACTGGAATGAGATATTGCGAACACTCTGGAAACGACTCTGTGAGATACTCCACTTGCCAGCCAGAAAACGAAAACAAGGACCTCAATTGTGGCACCCCAATCATGTCTCCGATCCTGGTTAGGTAGATTCAGCAGCACTTTAAGAGACTCCCTGCTCAGGCGAAAATCAGGCCTAGTTTCCTCATTATTAAAATACCTGTCCAGGGCTGGGACACTCAGTTTAATCCTGCAGCACAGTGGTCTGCTCTGGTGAAGGAAAATTTGCAAAATGACAGGAATTGTTTCATTGTTGCCATTAGTATGGATGTTGCTGTTGTTGTAGTTTACAAAAATGACTTTACGTGTCGAAACATTATTTTAATTATTGTACTTGAGGGAAATGTACTAAAAGGTACTGGTTCACTGTAAAGGATGATGGAGCAAATACTCCTATATGAAAATCATGTCTACAGTGGTAAATATCGGAGTTTTAATCTAGTAAACCGTCTTAAATAGACACACTTCAAATCTCAGTATCAGTATGTATTTTGCACTGTACCTGAATGTAGTTTTGTCTTGCACTATTTTGCACTGCGTAGACCGCTGAGGCCGTGTCATTCAAGGCTGCAGACCCTAATTGGGATACAGCCTCTCACAACCCTCACACGTCTGCCACCGCAGCCATGACAGTGATAAGGTCAGAGTTCAAAGTCCATTCTGTTCTTTGTAATAAAAGTAAGTGAGAAAAAAAAACAGCATATGGTCCAGTTTGGTTGTTTGTGATTTTCTCCTTATTTACTGGTGATCCAGTGGCTAGTTTTAAAAAAACCCCAATGATATCAGTTTCCACCAAAAACATCTACAATTTTCCCATTTTGCTCTGCTAAAATGATCACAGACGATCGTTCATGTGAGCCCCTGAAAGGTTAGCACTTGAATTTTTGGCAGCTTGTATTTCATTTCAATGCAATCCACGCACAATAATAAAAGTTAAAGGGTTCATCTTAAAATAACTGAATACAGATCAGATCTTACAGGGGGTTTTTTTAGCCTAAAAACTGAAACATTTCACATTTAGTTTTCAAGCTGGCTTTGTTCAGCTTTTTTTTTTTTCAAGCTGCTTTTGTTGAGTTTGGAGTTGTTGTCACATTAAGTATGCTGCTTTGGTTTATTGCTCAAGTGTTAATTCCAGTTTTGTTACTTTCAGGTTTTGTTACTTTGTTACTTTAAGTTCCCTGATGAATAAGTTAATGAAATTCTGTTTTAATAAACAACAAGTTGAGTCATAAAAGCCATTGTAATACTGAATCAGAAAAGGTTAAAATTAGTAGGAACAAGCATTTTACCATTTCAGTTCATTCAGATATCTTTTATTTTGACAAGGAATTTCTTTCCATCTTGTCCTTATGATACACGCAGATAGAGTGCAAAAAGCAGTGCTTCAGAAGCAGTTTCAGCAGTGTTGCATTACTCCCTTTTATTTTAGCAATCTGGTACTGACAGAAATGTAATGACTTTAATTCATATTAATAGAATTGGAGAAGTAAATCTGTAATAGTGACAGCGGATCGAGTTGGCAAAGATCTCATTTATTAAGCCAGGTTACAATCTCTGCACACTGTCAGTTTAAAAAACATTAATATGTCACTTCAAACTGTTCAAATAACCCGGAAAATTGTCTTTAATATAATGGCAAAACCTTCTTTAACTTAACTTTTGATACAAATTTTTTTATCTCTTTGGATTGCATACCATAAATGATGGGATTGAGGCTTCCAGGGATGATGTGATACAGGACAGCAACAATTTTTCTGCTCCCTGAGTACTCAGGAAAGCGATGCAGAGTGATTATGGACATACCACTGAACAAAAAAATCAGATATACAACCAGGTGAGTGCTGCAGGTCTTCAAGGCTTTATTGTTCAAGGACTTGTTGTTAGTGGTTAGACACACCACAGTAATCTTAGTATAGGTAAGAACCATGCTACCGATAGAACCTGTGAACAAAAGCACAGTGAAAGTGAGGCCATAGACATTGTTAATGAACACATCCTCACAGGACAGGTTAAACAGTGCAGCATTGTCACAATAGGGGCTTTTGATCAGAGTTCTGCATCGGCCCAGTCTCAAGGTCAGACCAAGCAGAATCCCAACCAAAACAAAGGCCACCCCCCAGGCAGAAACTGTCAGCTTCATCAACATCTTATTTGTCATTACTGCAGCATAACGCAGAGGATTACAGATGGCTACATATCTGTCAAAGGCCATTATCATAAGCACTGTGTGAGCTGTGGTACTAAACATATGTGTGGTGAAAGCTTGGACCACACATTCATAATAACTGATGAGGCGCTCAGACGGAGGCCTCAACATGTCTACAAGCAAACGAGGGATCATGATAGAGTTTCCAAATAAATCATTAATGGACAGATTACAAAAAAGGATATACATGGGCTGGTGAAGACTCTTGTCAACAAAAACAAAAACAGCAATGCCCACATTTGCAACAATTAGAAACAAGTAGGAGAAAAAAAGAAAAAGAAACATAGCGTATGTGGCTTCCTGTGGGACATTTAAACCCTCCAGCTGTATTGTGAAGATGTTGTTTGTATTTTGCATGGACCTGAAAGAACAAGACAATTTCAAAGGCATTTCAAAAGCAATTCAGTCACTATCTAAAACATTAAATAAAGCTTTCACGCATGACATTCCCACATCTGTAAACAAGAGCTTATATCACAAAAAAAGACAAAAAGACAGAGATCAGATACTTGTTAGTCCTGACAATCCTCAACTCCTGAAGTTGAAGTGTTGGACTGTTGTACATATAGTTCTCCATCTTGTCTGAAGTAAAAGCAGAAGGAGGGAAAAAGATTAACTAAAATTAAAATGTAATAAATTAAATATCAAATATTAGCAGTGAGGCAAACCTTTTTCAAAAGTCACACATTTTAAAATATTAATCTAGTATCCACCAGCAAAAGGAGGACAAACACTATAATAAATATTTGTTCAAGGGAGAAAAATAAACTGAAAAGGACCCACAGAATAATGTTTTCTGAATGATCATTCAAGATAATGTGTTATCATCTGAAGGCAAGAAGCAAACTGTTAATGATCACCTGAAATGCATCAGTTCATGTGCTTCTTGTTTCTCTCCACAGCTTTATCTTGTGCAGTGGTTGGACATGGGTGTCCACTGGGAAACTTTAATCCACCTCAGGATTAATGGTAAATAGTCATCAGCACTCTATAAAAAAAATAGGGGGAGAAAGCATATTTCATATACTTTGTTTTGAAAAAACAAGATGGTGCCAGTGTGCACAGCAGGCCGTCCTCGTCTCTGTTTCCGATCTTTCTTTTTTGATTGTTGTGTATTATTCCTCCTTCTTTTGGTAATATGCCTCTCTGATGTCAATGCCCATGCTGGAACTTAGGAGATGCCACTTTGCTCCATATATATCCTTCCACTGGTGCACTGCCTCTACCTTCCCTGCCTAAGAGGCACTATAGAAAGCGAGGCAAACGGAGTGGGTTCCGTGTTCGCTTTAAGGTCTACCTTAAGGCACATGCTGCGGCTAACTCCGATCCCACTTTGGATATTTTGCAACCTCCTTTCTCCTTTCGGGACCGGCTGTCCTTCAGACTGCTTAGTCACCATTGGATTTGCCCAGTAGGACGACATTCTAGCTTCGAAGTACAGTTATTGAGGCTGGCTGCCCCTCCTATGACTCTTTCTACTGTAATCTACCGGCCATCCAAATATAATAAGTTTTTTATCTGTGAATTTACTGACCTTTTAAGTTCTTTTTTCCTAAATTATGATCGGGTTCTTATTTATGGCGATTTTAACATACATATTTGTTGTAAAGATGACTTGTCGTGCCCTAACTGATTCTTTTAACCTTACACAGTGGGTGAGTGAACCGACACATTTAAAGGGCCACTCATTGGACTTGGTATTTTCATATGGTCTGGATATCTGTATCAAGAGCATTGACAGTGCTGGCACCTCTGACCATTTTTTGGCTATGTTCGATGCTGAGTTAAATGCAATAGAATAGACTTCTGTGGGCCCTCGTCGCCCTGTACGTATAATTAATTCTGAGACTGTGGCTAACTTTTCTGCTGCCTTTTTAAACACTGCGTTTTTTGATCCTGATAGAACGGACACTAAATGTTATACGCCCGACTCGGTTGATGATTTTGTTAATTCTATGTTATCCACATGCTCCTCTGTTATGGACACAGTGGCCCCTGTTAAGATGAAACTTCCCAGATGTTCTTCTCAACCTTGGTTAAATGACTCTATACGGGCCTGTTGTCAGTCTGAGAGGAAGTGGAAAAAAGACAAGCTTCAGTTATGCCTTGACACTCTATGTAGGAGCTGCTCTATTTACCAGGAGTCTGTTAAGACTGCTAAAGCGGCTTTCCTCTTGGATATTATTGTGGCTAATAGCCACAACCCTCGTATCCTCTTCAAAATCTTTAACTCTGTGATCAATCCTTGTCCTGGAATGTCAGATTTGCCCCCCCCCCAGCTCTCTGTGAGCAATTCATTTTACAAGAAAATTTTTATTTTTTAAGGCTTCACTTTTACACCCTTCTGTGGTGAATCCTCTTCCTACTTTAAGATGTCAGTCAACTTTTAATCAGTTTGAGCCAATTTCACTCTCCACCCGCAAGAGATTAATTGAATACCTGAGAAGTTTGAATTCTGTACATGACATCCCCCCTTTCTGCATTATTAAGGATGGTTTTGATGTAATTGGGCCTTATATTCTATCTTTGATGAACCTATCATTACTGGTGGGCTGTGTCCCGACTGCCTTTAAACATGCGACAGGGCAACCTGTTCTAAAAAAAGCAGCCTTGACCGGAATGATCATGCAAACTATAGATTGATCTCCAAACTCCTGTTCTTATCTAAAGTACTAGAGAAAATTGTCTTTTTGCAAATACAGCCCTACTTAAACACAAATAATATTACTGACAAATTTCAGTCTGGCTTTAAACCACGCCACAGTACTGCTTGTTAGACTGCATGAAAGAGGTCAAGGATTGGTTGTCGGCAATTCTCTTATTTTGAATGAAAACAAAACTAAGATTGTGGTGTTTGATAGGCATATCCCTCGGGACCAGTTAGCCATTCTAATTGGCCCCTTTGCCAGCTTCCTCTCTGACAATGTAAGCAATCTAGGTGTTTTCCTGGACAGTTCATTTAAGCTTGATAAACAAGTGTCCTCAGTAGTCAAATCTGGCTTTTACGAATTGCGCCAAATCTCTAAATCCAAACATTTTATACAGCGCGGTGACCTTGAAAAACGTACCCATGCTTTTGTGACTTCTGGATTAGACTACTGAAATTCCCTTTACTTTGGTGTTCAATCCGTCCATCTCCATAGACTTCAGCTTGTTCAAAATGTCTTGGCTCATCTCCTCCTAACTGGAAAATTTGCTTCCATTACTCCAGTTCTTGTTGACTTACATTGGCTACCCCGCAAATATCATATCGATTTTAAAATCTTGTTGCTTATTTTTAAAATTATAAATAACAATGCGCCTAGCTATCTTATCCACCTTCTTAGCTTGTATACTCCAAGTCGAGAGCTTGGTCCAACCTAGGTCCCGCCTGAAGACCAGGGGCGATCGTGTTTTTGTCTCAGCTTCACCGAACCTCTGGAATAGTCTTCCTGTTACTATGCCTCAGACTCTATTCAGTCTTTCAAAACACGGTTGAAAACGTATCTAATTAATTTGCAATTTCCCTACTAGCCTAGTGCCCTTATCTCATCTATTTTAACCTTTTTACATTTTAACCTTCTTACTACATGTGACCTTTTTTTTACTGCAGTATTGCTGACTCTTCTAGATAACATTTTATATTTATGAATTGACTTTATCGCTTAACCAAGGCCCGACATCTATTTTACTTAGCCCATACTGCCAGTTTAATTAGTGCTTCCTGTTAGTATTAGTACTAGTGCTTGTTTTTGTACTATGTTAATGTTTTATCACAATGACTTATTGTATTATTGTGAAGCACTTTGGTATACCTTTGGTTTTAAATGTGCTATATAAATAAAATTTTATTGTATTGTGCATATATATAATGTATATATATGTGTATGTGTGTGATATGCTATACAACACATTATTGTGATTTTACTATTTTTAATTCACAGAAATCATAAAATACAAAAGCCTTTCCTGTTTAAAGAGAATTTTTCCTTCCCATCATCTCTAAGTGCTTGCTCATTGAGGATCGTCTGATTTTTGAGGGTTTTTTCCAGATCACCAAGCAATATTTTTAATTAGACAAGGTTATAAGAAGTGAATATAAAGTGATGAAAAGTTTTTTTCAAAAAGTTATACAAACCTACCAACCCCTACTTGAAAAAGTACTTTACACCTAAACCTAATAACTAGTTTTGCCAGTCTTGATAGCAAGAGCTGAAATCAAAAGTTTGTGATAACTGTGTCAAAAAGGCTGAATTGGCTGAGAGGTGGACCGAAAAGCAGACTCAAACAGACAGAAGATTTCACAGGAAAGCAATGTTTATTCACTCTTTTCTCAGTTGACTTAACCACAGGGGCAGGAGGGCAAACTAGAGTTGCTGTAAAAGAGTTCACTGAAAGAGAGGGAGATGTGAGTTAGTTCTCACAGAATACTGGGAATGAGTGCCCCCCTGGAGTGGTTCAAAGGCAGAGTTAATGAGTGGCAGAGGGTATTCATTTTTTATTGTAATGTCAATCACTCCCCGGTGATCAATGCATGGAGTCTTATCCTTCTTAACCATGGAAAAAAATCCTAAAGCTACTGCTCAGGAGGATGGCAAATGATGCTTGGCACCAGCGTCCCTCTCGGGCCACAACAGGTTGTACAGGCAACTGCATGGCAGCGGGCACTGGGAAGGAGGTCTATGGCGCAGTCGCATAGTCTATGCGGTGGTCATGACATGGCTTTGAACATGTGGGTAATGCCAATTGAAGGCAGTTAGCCGGACAAAACAAACATCAACTCTTTATTTTACTGTGGGTTGAGTCAATATGGGGGTTATGCTTTTCCAAAGCACCCAATAGTGAGACATTTCCCCCAGGCCCTGACTAACTGTTATTATGTGTCAAGAGGAGACACAAGGAGACAGAAGCACCAACCAAATTTCATGAAAGTGAGGGACAAGGGCAGGAGTCCCCCCCCCCCACGTTTAAATAACAATCAATAGCCTGTGCCAGTATGAAGGAACAGAGAGGTCAAGTGTCAAGTGCAGCAGCCAAGGTGTGGAAATCACAAGCAGTAACGACAGCGATGGAGGATGTGCCAGCCGCGGCACTATTTTGGTCTACTGTGTGGGACCATTTTGGATTTAGAGCTGCTTATGCTGATTGATAAAAACTCCAAATGTGTGCAAGCACTATACATCTTCCTTTTAAACAGCCTGTCAGAGAAAAGTCAGAGTACAAGCCATAATGAAAGTACTGGAAGGTTTCTTAACTAAAGAAACCCAGCCTTATGCCGTAGTAGAGGACAGAAAAATAAGTTTAAAAAAGTAGACAGTGACATATTATCAAAAGTTTGATAATAAATAGACGTATATATTTCTATATTAAAATCCACATACATTTTAAGTCATTACATACATTTCCGACTACACATATGGGGAAAAGCCCTACAAAGAAAGAAAAAAAAGTATTTACCATCTATTCATCCACACATTTAAAAAATAAACTGCAAATGTGAACTCTCATCCTTTATGCTGACTTCCTAATTACCTGGGGGCACCTTAAAAACAGCCAGAGCCGAGCTAACAGCAATATTTTATCACATAATTTACGCTGTGAGTAAGTTAATGTTAATTCTTTTGAAGGTAAACCAAGAATAAAATATCCAGGGTCCTTTTGGATCCAATTCTTAAAAATATTACTCAGATCTTGAGATATAGAACTCCAAAATCTTTTACTTAGTTTGCATTGCCAAAAGTAATGGAAAAAGGTACAAGTTTCTTTTTGACATTTGATACAGACACATCAGGTGTAATCTTATGCAGACATTAGGAGTTAGGCGGTGTCGAATTTTGTATTGGGTATCTTGCAAACAGTTGCAAGTAAAAGTAGATCTAGCTATGTTTCCACTCCTCCTCCACATATTGATTATTAAGATCTCTCTCCCATTTATGAATAGCACTCAATGTGCTGCTACTATGAGTATATAGTAAAGAATAAAAGGCAGAAATAAAATGAGTTCTGTCCTTTTGTTTAATAAGAAAAGTCTCCAAATCTTCATATATAGCTGTTTCTGCAGATTGTGAAATTTCAGAATTAACAAAATTACAAACATGGAGGAAGCCCAAAAAAGTTGTCTCTAGGAATATTAAAATTTGAATCCAGTTGCTGAAAGTTCATCAGTGTGTTGTTTAAATACAAATCGCCCTTAGCCCGTTGTTATGCCACATATCAAACAGACTGCGAGACATTCCTAGAACAAAGTCTTTGTTTCTCAATAAAGGAGTCAAAAAAATCTTCTCTGCCCAACCCTTTGTGCATTTCCCTCCAAAACCTTATTGTATTATAAATAACTGGGTTATTGTTAATCTCTGTTTGTAAGTTCTTTTTTGTCACAGACAACTAGGCCCCAAAGTGAAGAAGGTGAAGCAGACCAAGAGTCAAACAAAAAGACTGAACTTTATACACTTTGTGTTCTGAACATGCACGAAAGGTCTGACAGATGGCAGGGTCATTGTATTTTAGCATAAAAATCATACTCTTTAAAAACATTTTCCTTTGAGTTAACATGAGAGAATGAGTAACTATTGATGTACTTTATGCAGTAACTTTATGATTTTAAAGAAAACAATTTTAATGGGGTTTTTTTTTTACCTCACAAATGAAATGCATTTGGAAATCAACAACTTCTCAAATTTTACTGTACAAGAATCTCACTTAAGATTATCACAATGACATGCCTAATGCCAAATTGCCTTATTCTTTCAGTTTAGGTTCAGTTTCTTACGTATACAATACTGAACCAAAACGGTGATATGTGCTGATTTTGTGAACTGTTCCTAATTCACTGTTCCAGTCTGATTTGCCAATATATGCACAGTAGTAAGAACAAAATTGGCTAGTGTGCATGTGTCATAAATGTGAGGGATTTTTCATACAAGCTAATTTTTGCAAGAAAATAAACACATTTTTTCACGGGGTAAGAAGGTTTTCATGCTGATATTAGTGAATTATTCCCAATGAGTCTTTTGTCACTGGATTAATTAAAGCTCTCTCTCTCCTTTGCAGTATTGTTTTAATTCAGCTGTATTTTAAACGGCCTGTTTAAGTTCATATAAACATCTCACTCAGATTTAAGTCCAGAGATTGTCTTTTTTGGTTTTAAATGAAAGCTATGGTATAAGTAAGAATACTAAAAATTACTTCCATGCAAAGGTATTCTCTTGGCCTTTAAGATTCATTACATCGGTATAACCGGGTGTTATTGCTGGTTTCATACCATTATGTTCTTTCTTAAATACTAATTATGTATTTAGCTCCAATAAAACTGCACAGTCCTTGTGTCTGTGTTTAACAAAGGCTTACCAGCAGATAGCGAATATTTGCTTTTGCCTTTAACGTCATCTAATGTAAATTAAACTTCATGAATGAGACAAAACCACAGATTGGCTTAAGCTTTTATTTTACACAAACACACGCACATTTTGAAATGCTGACTAAAGTTTTATACATTAGTTTCTTACAGCAGCAAAAACATTAACTTCCATCTAATTATGATTAAAATAGCTGTCAGAGATGATCTCCCTTTAGATGTTGAATTTCTATAAAAACAAACAGAAACACATTCTGTTTATGATGCCAAAACCTTCTTGGATATGCACAACTTCAAAAGGGCTTTTTGTAGGTCTTTGGACTGCACACCATAAATAATGGGGTTCAGACTGCCTGGAACCATATAACACAGAAGAGCAGAGATTTTTCTGTACTCTGTGTACTGAGGGAAGCGATGCAGAGTAATAAGTGTCATTCCACTAAGTGTCAAAATCAGATAAACAACCAGATGAGTGCTGCAGGTCTTCAACGCTTTACTGTTCAAAGACTTGTTCTTACTGGTCAGACAAACCACTGCAATGCTTGTATAGGAAAGAACTATTGCCCCTATAGAGCCCACATAAATAGCCACAGTGAAAGTGATACCATAGATGTTGTTAATGACCACACTTTCACAGGAAAGTTTAAACAATGAGGCATTGTCACAGTAGGGGTTTGTGATCAAAGTCCTGCATCGACTCAGTCGTGTGGTCAGACCTAGAAGAATCCCGACCAAAGCAAAGGCCACTCCCCAGGCACAAACTGTCAGCTTGATCATCATTTTGTTGGTCATTATGGAAAAATAGTGAAAAGGATTACAAATGGCCACATATCTGTCATAGGCCATAATCATGAGAACAGTGTGACTTGTGGTTCCAATCAAGCTCGCAATGTAGGCCTGAACAACACATTGATAATAACTAATGAGGCGCTCAGATGGAGGTCTCATAAGGTCTATAAGCAAACGGGGCACCACGATAGAGTTTGCAAGAATATCATTCAATGGCAAGTTGCAATAAAGGAGATACATGGGCTGGTGAAGATTCTTGTTCATGAAAATCAAAATAGTAATGCCCACATTTATAATCATTATAAACAGGTAGGAGAAAAACAAGAAAAAAAAGACAGGGTAGAGAGAATCCTTTGAAGTGTTTAAGCCCTCTAACTGGAGGATGTAGCTGTTGTAGGTGTAGTTCTCCATCATCCTGAAAGAACGAAGCTGTTATTTTACACTTACAGATCTTATGAGATAGTAAGTCCATATGATCTTATCAGAAACAATAAAAGTTACAGAAGGAACTTTATAGTAGTGAAAACAATGAGGCTGATTTATAGAAAAGCTGATGTAAAGCTGTTGGTAGACTACTACATCAACGCACAGCTTGTTTGTCACTGTTCTCCGCTGTCTTATAGGCACAGACTCCCAGAGGGTGTCCACATTGCCTCAGATTTTGAATGATGTAATTGCAATGATAATAAGATCAAAGGTGCTTTGTTCATGAATACTCAAGGCAATTCCTTTGTTATCAGGGCTCTTACCAATAATCCTCCAATAGAAGGCACACAACACCCACAAGTTACCAAATTAGTAGGAACAAGCATTTTACCATTTCAATTCATTCAGATATCTTTTATTTTGACAATGAATTTCTTTCCATCTTGTCCTTATGATACACGCAGATAGAGTGCAAAAAGCAGTGCTTCAGACGCAGTTTCAGCAGTGTTGCATTACTCCCTTTTATTTTAGCAATCTGGTACTGACAGAAATGTAATGACTTTAATTCATATTAATAGAATTGGAGAAGTAAATTTGTTTTTTTTTTTTGTTTTTTTGTTTTTTTTGTGTCCCGTTTGGATCTTTAGCCATCAGAATTGTTGTCTTAAGGCCAAGAAAGATGCCAAGCGGATTTATTTTACCAAGTGGATCATCATGGCCTTGCCATATTGGTCCATTTGATTGACCTTTATTATAATTATGTATTTATTTTATTTTTGGTTGCTACAAACGGGACAGACGTGACTGGGGGATAGGACAGGGAGAAAGAATGAAAGAAAGAGAGGGAGAGAAAGAAAACCAAAGGGGAGAAGAGACGGTGAGAAGGGGGGGAAGAAAGGAAAAAACAAACAAACAAACAAACAAACAAACAAAACGCCTGGATCACCTGTATGGAGAAAAAAAACAGAAGAGAAAGCAAACAACAAAGAGCAACATAATAAAAACAGCACCATCACAATAAACTAGCTAGCAGTAGATAACAGTAGATACTAAATAATAAACGATATTGTGCAGCACGCAAGATAGACAGCGCACAATGTGCTTTGAGGCAGCAGCCAAGAAAGGTGTAGTCCGCGTCTGTGAACACCCGTGTGTACATCTGTGTGCATACCTGTGTGGATCAGCATGCTTGTATTCCAAAGGTTTCTCCATGTAGCGATCTGCTAGGGAGTGTGGGGAGCCATAGCCCCGTCCACCAGGGTATGAAGCAGGTATGGAGGAGATCCAGGCCCCAGATATCCAGAGGCCCCAGAGTACAAGGACCCGAGGAGGACCACCAAAGGGGGGGGGAACCGTGCCACCCTCCTGGGAAGAGCTGAGTAGAGCCCCAAACGAGAGGTCACCCCGCAGCTACGGAGCAGAGGCCAGAGGGGGTTGCAGTGGCGTGCCCGCGGGCTCCGCCGGCAGCCAGCTGTGCCAGAGAGGACCGAGCTTCAGGCCCAGAGGCCAGAGGCCTGAGGGCATCCCACCCCCCGGAAGGAGCCCAGCCGGGCCACAGGCGCCCGGCCCCGCCAATCGGCCACCAGGAGTGAGCCGGTACATGCATGAGCGCCCAGCCCCAGATGACAAGGACCACCAACACACCAACGTCTAAGGGCATCAGCCACCGGCAGGGAGTGTGGTGAGGGGAGATAGGCCTCCGTACTTTAGAGGGCCTGAGATGTACCCAGAGAGGTTGAGTCTAAGACCCAACCTGACATATAGACACAGACAAACAGGCACACGCGGACACAGACGTGCATTCCCACCCCCATATGCACAACCAAATACTCGGCACTCACCCAACGTGTAGACAGACACAAATAGACACTGCACAGACAGTCGCACTCCCCAAACATACTCTATATCCCAGGTCCAGGTACCCCCGCCCCCAGAGGGGCAAGCCGCACCTAGACCCAGGAGATGTAACCCTTCTCTCTGGGGTGGAGGCAAGCGGACCACCTCCTTATCTGCAGTAGCAGGGAGGCCCCGCATCCCAGACCCCAGTCTGACGGCCAGCAGCACCTCCCAGCCCCCCAGCCCTGGCGGCTAACAGAACCGGGGTGAGTGAAGACCTCAAACCTCCCTACGCCCGCTCATATGTAATGTTGTTGTGTGCTGTTCTAAAGTGCATTTAAAACTCAGGAGAGCATGGTACTAGCTTCCTCTCAGAGAGCAGCACGGCTCCTCCCGAAAACCCTCAGTGTCTAAATGCATTTAAAATTGAGGGTAGGGCACCAGCGCCAGAGGTGGGTTGGAGTACAACGACCATCCTCTGGATGCTGTAAAACGTGCCCACCCCCAAGGCCCTATATGTATGTGTTATGTGAGAGTGTGAGTAATGTGGATGTCTAGGTTGCAGAATAAAATTGAGGCACAGGCGGCCAGAAGGGGACAGAGGGGGAGTGCCTCCCCTGCACCCTGGTGACATACCTGCACCCCAAGCCCTGCGTGTGTGGGTAGGTGTGGTAGAGCGGGAATAGGGAGGCAGCTGAGGATGGGGAGGGAAGAAAGGGAGGGGCAAGCGGCCCCTCCCTGGGGCCAGCTCCCCCGCTGACCCCAGTAGGCACCCCCACGCTCTGGAACCCACCAGGGCAAGGAGGCCCAGGCCCATCCGGACCGGGGCCCGCAGCAGCAACACTGCCCAGCCCCACAGAGTCCGGGGCAGCCCACCCGACTCCACCCCAGAGAAAACTGCACCCACCCCATCATCCAATCATCTCCCAAACTACACAAGACAATAGACACCCAGGTTGAGTTCATTCTCCCCCTCTCCTATATCTCTCCCCCCACCTGCAGAGTGAGCTCCTGTAGTGAGGAGACCACCTGCAAAGATGTAACAACCTCCCCACCAGTTAGAGAGCCCCCTAGTTGGGCCGATGCACCAGAGGTCCCCTGCACTGGGGCTGAGCCCCCCTGCACCCACCCGCCCACTGCTCCGGCGACACAACAGCCAGGACCCAAGGCCCGGCCAGCACCCCAGACCAGGGGGCGGAGCACCCCCAGACCCCCAAGCCTCCACGCCCGTCCCGGACCCTCCCAGGGGCAGCCAGGCTACCAGGCCAGTAACCAACGTCCGCCAGCACAGACCCTCCCCCATCTCCGCTGTACGCAGCCACAAGGAAAACACCATCCAAGAGCCCCAGAGCTTCTAACCAGGTCATGGCCACAGCCCCCAGGTTAGGCCCTCCAGGGAAACGTCCCTAGGGACTCCCCAGACGCCCTAAGGCCGTCCCTACCCCCACATCAACCACAATAGCGAAGGCAGGACCAAACCATGACCCCCCACCCCCACTAGGTGATGAAGCCGATCAAAGGAGCCCAAAGGGATTGATCAAATGTGATGGCAGAGGTTGTATCAAGACTAATGTGATCTATTAGATGGTTTTTATATTGGTTAGAATTAAGATTATTTTTATTTTTCCAGTTAATGAGGACCATTTTCTTGGCAATGCATAGGGCCGTAAAAACAACGTGGGCTGTGTTTATTTCTGCAGTGACCTCATCCAAGTTGCCCAGCAAGCATACTAAAGGGGAGGCTGGAATGTTACATTTCAGACACTTTGATAAGTCTTCACATATCTCACGCCAAAATTTCTGAACTGGTGGACAGAACCAAAGAGCGTGGATGTAATTGTCCGGTGTATTTGCTGTGCAGTGTGAGCAGTTGTTGGAAGGCGTATAGCCCATCTTGAACATCCTATGACCAGTATAGTGCACTCTGTGTAATATTTTGTATTGTATTAATTGCAAACTGGGATTTCTGATCCATTGAAAGGTTTTTAAGCATATCTGAGACCAAAGGTTTGGGTCTAAGTTGATTGATAAATCTGCTTCCCATTTTGCAATAGGAAGGGATATTGATTCATCTATTTTAGAAAGTGTTCTGTATATTTTAGACAATAATTTGGGGGGTTTTAGACTAAGAAATTGTACCACACTTGGTGGTGTTTGTAATTCAGCTTCACTGGGATTAAATTTCTTTTTTACTATGGATTTAATTTGTTGATATTCCAAAAATCGTTTCTTGTTGATCCCATATTGTATAACTAGTCTGTCAAACGAAATAAAGTCTGTTCCTTCCAATATATGTTCCAAGTATTTAATTCCTTTGCAACTCCAATCTGAAAAGTTTATCATATTATTGTTTTGTAATATGTCCGGGTTGTTCCAGATAGGTGTACGTTTGCATGGGATTAATGAAGACTCTGTCATTTTTAGAAACTCCCACCATGCTGTCAGAGAAGAGCTAATATTGATGCTTTTAAAGCATTCATGTCGTTTGATGTTTGAGCTGATAAATGGTAGGTCTGAAATTTCTAGGTTATTACATAGTGCCTGTTCTACATCTATCCAAGGTTCATCTAAGAAGGTGTGTTTAAACCATCTAGAGATGAACTGAAGCCTGTTGGCTAAAAAATAGTGATTAAAGTTAGATAGATCTAATCCTCCTTTATCCTTGGTCCTTTGTAGTGTTTTTAAGCTGATACGTGGGGGTTTATCTTTCCAAAGGAATTTAGAAATGTACGAGTCTAGAGATCTGAACCAATCTTGTGATGGCTTATTTGGGATCATTGAAAATAAATAGTTTATTTTTGGCAAGATCATCATTTTTATAGCGGCGACCCTTCCCATGAGTGATATGGGTAAAGATTTCCATCTAGCCAGGTCGCCTTCTACTGTCTTTAAAAGTGGGATGTGGTTTAATTTAGTTAATTCTGAAAGTTTAGGAGAGACATTGATACCTAAATATTTTATATTTCCACATTGCAGTGAGGAAGGAGAAGAATTATGGAAGGAGCAATTAATCGGAAGAACTGTTGATTTCGACCAGTTAATTGAATAATCTGAGACACTTGAGAAGGAATTTATCAATGCAATTACCCCAGTGATATTGGTTTGTGAGTTTTGGAGAAAAAGTAACACATCATCTGCATAAAGGCTGATTTTATGTTCTATATTCTTACATTTTATGCCCTTAATTGTTGTAGCCTGTCTAATTGCTGCTGCTAATGGCTCAATAAAAACTGCAAACAGTGAAGGGGAGAGTGGGCATCCCTGTCTGGTGCCCCTCAGAAGAGAGAAGCGGGAGGATGTTTGGTCATTTGTTCTGACACAAGCTGTTGGGGAGTTATATAATATTTTTAACCAGTTTATGAAACAGGGTCCAAATCCAAATTTATGTAAAGTTGCAAATAGAAATTTCCAGTTAACTCTGTCAAATGCTTTTTCTGCATCTAAAGAAAATATTATGGTTTCAGTGTTTTTACTGCATGAGTAGTCTATTAAATTAAGTAATCTACGTGTATTTGTTGATGAGTGCCTACCTTTTATAAAACCAGTTTGGTCAGGATGAATTAAAAGGGGGGTTATTTTCTCTAATCTCTTTGAGAGAGCTTTGCAGATTATTTTAAGGTCTACATTAATAAGGGATATTGGACGATAGCTTGAGGGATATACAGGGTCTTTGCCTGGTTTTTGTAAGAGACTGATATTTGCAGAGTTCATATTTGGTGGTAGTCTACCATTTTCTTTGATTTCCTGCAACATCCTGTGAAAAACTGGTGCCAGAATTGTCCAGAATTCTTTGTAAAAAATCTGTTGGAAAACCATCTGGACCTGGAGCCTTATTATTGGGCATACTTATCAGAGCTTCCTGGAGTTCACCTGGCGTCAGTGGCGAATCCAGTGCTATTGCTTGGGTGTCTAATAATTTTGGAAGAGTTATGTTGTCGAGAAATTGATCAATTTCGTTTTTAGATGGGTTTATTTGTGGTGTATATAAAGTTTCATAGAAATCCCTAAAAATGTTATTTATTTTTTTAGGATCATATATTGTATTCCCAGATAAATCTTTAACAGCACATATAGTTGTTTTTTTCTTTATTGATTTTTAACTGGTTAGCAAGAAATTGTCCGGATTTGTTACCGTGTTCATAATTTTGCAGGCGAAGTCTTTGTACTAAGAATTTAGTCTTTTTATTAATAATTTCATTTAATTCTAGTTTTGTCTTGCGTATTTTGTTTAATATTTCTTGATCTTGGTGTGACACATAGGCTTTTTCTAAGGATTTGATGTTTTTCTCTAGTTCCTGAATTTTTTTGTTTTCTTCTTTCTTCTTATGTGATGAGAAAGAGATTATTTTACCTCTCATCACGGCTTTCCCTGCTTCCCAGAGGACAGATGCTGATGTTCCAGGAATGTCATTAAAGCCTAAATATAGAGTCCATTCTTTTTTAAAGTATTTGATAAACTCTTCGTCTTTGAGCAGTGATGTATTAAATCTCCAGTTTTTTCTTGGTGTAGTATTATTCATCTGTATTAGTGTTAAAGATACAGGAGCATGATCGCTGACAGCTATAGGATGAATCTCAGTGTCTGTAATGTTACTCAGCAGTGAGCTGCTGACCAGAAAATAATCCAGACGAGAGTAGGAGTGATGGACATGTGAGAAGAAAGTATATTCCTTACTATTGGGGTGAAGGGAGCGCCATGCATCGCAAAGACCAAAGTCGCTCATATACTGTTTGATTATATTTGTGGACTGCCAGTTACGCTGAGTTCCTGCTGTATTGAGCCTATCCATTTCTTCATTTAGTCCCAGGTTGAGGTCTCCCCCCAGAACAATTGTGCAGTCTAGGTGTTCGGAGAGTGTACTAAAAAAACCGTGGAAGAATGAGGGGTCATCAACATTTGGACCATATATACTTACAATACCTAGCTTTTGGTTAAGTATAGATAGTTTGACGATTAGGAATCTGCCCTCTGGATCTATAACTGTATCGAGTACTGTGAAATTAATATTTTTATGTATTAGAATTGCTACTCCTCTTTGTCTGGAATTATAACAGGCTGAGAACACATTAGGAAACTCAGGTGTTTTAAGTTTATTCAAACCTGTGACAGGCATGTGGGTTTCTTGTAATAAAACAACGTCTGCCTGTAATTTTTTAAGTTGGTTAAGTATTTTTAACCTTTTTTCCCTAGAGCCAGCTCCATGCACATTCCATGTGACAAATCTTAGCATGCCCATAGTTGTGTGTTTGTGGCTAATGATGTACGCTGTGTGTCTCGCTTAGACGGGTGAGGAAAATGGAAACACATCTTTTTTTTTTTTTTTTTTGGTAAGTAAAGAGAAGAAAATGCGCGGCAAGAAGCTCCATAGGTCTGACTATGTGTGTGCATAATAACTAATATGAGCAAATGTGTGCATGTGTCCTATATCTGTGTGCGCTGTGTGGCTGTTGTAAATGTGTTGCCTTTAAACGCATGTGTGTGCGTGATCGTGCAGAGTAAGCATGTAGAAATAGACAGTGTCGTTTGTGAATGGATAGGGAAACAGGTGATCGACATAGTGATAGAAAAGAGAAGCAAATAAACCAAAGAGCAAGGTGCGCGACAAGAGAGAGAGAGGAAAAAAGAAATAAAAACAGAAACATTCCAATTAAAGCATTGGCGGAGAGTGACGGTGACGTTATACTAAATTAGCAAACTGAAATTACATAGTTAAGCAAAAGTTAATACAAGAGAGTGTGAGTGAAGAGAATAGTGTAGCGGATTCTTATCTGGTGTGCGGTCAATACAGCCATGGAGTGGTGCCAGGGTCGCGGTAGAGCTGTCCGTCCACGTAGAGCCGGTCCACGGCGATGACAGCCCGGGAGCCTTTCTGGATAAAACTACGTCGGACTGGGAAGAGGACCCTGCGTCGTTCCAGGATCTCTCTGGGGAACTGATCGTTCACGCTGAAATCCGTTCCTTTCAGCTCTCTGCCGCGACTCTTCACCTGCTCCTTCTGCTTGAAGTGGCCGAATTTGGCTACAATAGGACGTGGTCTCCCACTTCCTGTCTTCGGAGCCCCTATGCGATGCACTCTATCGAACCCTATGTTTTTCACCGTGTCCTCCGGCAGCTTCAGGTGGATTTTAATGAAGCTTCTCACGGTCGTTTCCGGGTCCTCTCCGGCAGACTCTGGAATACCAGAAAACACCAGATTATCTCTCATGCTACGGGCTTGTAAATCTATAACGGTCTCTTTTATTTTTTTATTTTCTATGTTTAATTGGGTCGCATTATCGGTTAGAGATTTGACCGAGTCCCGTAGCGTGGCGTTTTCCGCAGCAAGTGTTTCCACCTGCCGCTGGCTGAACTCCAGGGATTCTTTTAGAGATTTAAATTCCCGGTGTAAGATCTCCACCAGGGACAGCCTTGCATCGAAACTGGACAATCGCTTATCGATTGACTCCAGGATGTCGACGATATCTTTGCCGGCAGGCGATGTTGTGCCGGGGGAGTCTGCCGGGCGATATCTTTTAGATGACGGCGTCTCAGCTTTGGCCAGGGAAGACGCGCTCTGGGCCTTCTTCATTACTAAATCTTCAAAGCACCGGTCGATGTATTCTTGGAGAGCGTCTAAACTCTCCTCGTTGTCCTCCAGGGTGTTAGAGATGATAGGACAGATGTTGTTAGTTATATGACAGTTGGTTAGTTTATTTGGCAATACTGAAGTTTAAAGAAACTTTGTTAAATTCTATGCTACCATTCGCTTTTTTTTTTTTCCGCCAAATCTCCGGCGTCTGACGTCACCTACAACATGGGTCGCTTACCTTTCCCCGTCACTTCCGTCACTTACCTCTCCTGAAACGCCCCGAGCTCCTCCCGCCCCGAGCTCCTCCCGCCCCGAGCTCCTCCTTTTTGTAGGTCTTTGGACTGCACACCATAAATAATGGGGTTCAGACTGCCTGGAACCATATAACACAGAAGAGCAGAGATTTTTCTGTACTCTGTGTACTGAGGGAAGCGATGCAGAGTAATAAGTGTCATTCCACTAAGTGTCATAATCAGATAAACAACCAGATGAGTACTGCAGGTCTTCAACGCTTTACTGTTCAAAGACTTGTTCTTACTGGTCAGACAAACCACTGCAATGCTTGTATAGGAAAGAACTATTGCCCCTATAGAGCCCACATAAACAGCCACAGTGAAAGTGATACCATAGATGTTGTTAATGACCACACTTTCACAGGAAAGTTTAAACAATGAGGCATTGTCACAGTAGGGGTTTGTGATCAAAGTCCTGCATCGACTCAGTCGTGTGGTCAGACCTAGAAGAATCCCGACCAAAACAAAGGCCACTCCCCAGGCACAAACTGTCAGCTTGATCATCATTTTGTTGGTCATTATGGAAACATAGTGAAAAGGATTACAAATGGCCACATATCTGTCATAGGCCATAATCATGAGAACAGTGTGACTTGTGGTTCCAATCAAGCTCGCAATGTAGGCCTGAACAACACATTGATAATAACTAATGAGGCGCTCAGATGGAGGTCTCATAAGGTCTATAAGCAAACGGGGCACCACGATAGAGTTTGCAAGAATATCATTCAATGGCAAGTTGCAATAAAGGAGATACATGGGCTGGTGAAGATTCTTGTTCATGAAAATCAAAATAGTAATGCCCACATTTATAATCATTATAAACAGGTAGGAGAAAAACAAGAAAAGAAAGGCGGGGTAGAGAGAATCCTTTGAAGTGTTTAAGCCCTCTAACTGGAGGATGTAGCTGTTGTAGGTGTAGTTCTCCATCATCCTGAAAGAACGAAGCTGTTATTTTACACTTACAGATCTTATGAGATAGTAAGTCCATATGATCTTATCAGAAACAATAAAAGTTACAGAAGGAACTTTATAGTAGTGAAAACAATGAGGCTGATTTATAGAAAAGCTGATGTAAAGCTGTTGGTAGACTAATACATCAACGCACAGCTTGTTTGTCACTGTTCTCCGCTGTCTTATAGGCACAGACTCCCAGAGGGTGTCCACATTGCCTCTGATTTTGAATGATGTAATTGCAATGATAATAAGATCAAAGGTGCTTTGTTCATGAATACTCAAGGCAATTCCTTTGTTATCAGGGCTCTTACCAATAATCCTCCAATAGAAGGCACACAACACCCACAAGTTACCAAATTAGTAGGAACAAGCATTTTACCATTTCAATTCATTCAGATATCTTTTATTTTGACAATGAATTTCTTTCCATCTTGTCCTTATGATACACGCAGATAGAGTGCAAAAAGCAGTGCTTCAGACGCAGTTTCAGCAGTGTTGCATTACTCCCTTTTATTTTAGCAATCTGGTACTGACAGAAATGTAATGACTTTAATTCATATTAATAGAATTGGAGAAGTAAATTTGTAATAGTGACAGCGGATCGAGTTGGCAAAGATCTCATTTATTAAGCCAGGTTACAATCTCTGCACACTGTCAGTTTAAAAAACATTAATATGTCACTTCAAACTGTTCAAATAACCCTGAATATTGTCTTTAATATAATGGCAAAACCTTCTTTAACTTAACTTTTGATACAAATTTTTTTATCTCTTTGGATTGCATACCATAAATGATGGGATTGAGGCTTCCAGGGATGATGTGATACAGGACAGCAAGAATTTTTCTGCTCCCTGAGTACTCAGGAAAGCGATGCAGAGTGATTATGGACATACCACTGAACAGGGGCGGAGCGTGGGGTGGCTTACTGGGCTTAAGCCCGGGTTGTTTTGTCAGAAGCCCGGGGTCTTTTGGAGTGTAATTTTTTCATAGTTAGATGCCTGGCTGACAACTGTATAAAACAAAAAGTACACACAATATTCGAAGCACATAGTGCACACTGTGGGAATTTACGACTGTGCGTGAATCCCCCCTGATATTGGTATGATCCGAGCTCAGGCACTAAGCGACTGAGCGAGGGGGCGGGGCAGCTGCTGCCTGTGAGTGCGCTGTTGGAGAAACGGAGCCAGCCATACTAAGGAGAGCTTAAGTTTGACCAGGTACCAAAGCAAATCATTCGTACCGTACAAATAATGTAAATATGACGGTGTATCACGAAAGATTGATATCAAGCTGATCACTTGACCATTATTACGTTACTTGCTCTTCGAGTGAATCAACAACTGGCGAAATGAAAAGCCGAACAAATGCTATTTTTTTTTAGAGAGTCTTAGCTTACGTGTGTTTATTTCATATTTTCAGTTGTTTCCCTCCCCGACTAAATCGGTTTCAGTTATGTACTGAAATATAAGAATGGACATTAGAGGGTTCTTTCAA
The DNA here is from genome assembly GCF_051167445.1 of Perissodus microlepis. Classification (NCBI taxonomy): domain Eukaryota; kingdom Metazoa; phylum Chordata; class Actinopteri; order Cichliformes; family Cichlidae; genus Perissodus; species Perissodus microlepis. The sequence continues at coordinate 32,336,023 of NC_140470.1, read as the reverse complement.
AGAAAAAACTCAGGTACATGTTATTTTATATATTATGCTTTGTATGTTGTTCAGTATATTTCTATGCAAAACAAGAGGGATTTCAGTACACAGCAGGATATTCACATTTGTAACCAGATATTTACACTTTAGGGAGAAAACATAAAACATTTTTACTGTACAACATCAATTTAGAGTAAACTTTTGTTTTAGATAAATATTGAAATATCTTTTGAATTAGTTAAATGTCAGAATAAAGAGAGACAGAGCTGTCTATTTTTTTATCACTTTGATCAAATTTAGGAGTACATATACACTAAGTTTATTGTTAATTAATAAGAAAACTCCAGACGATTCCATTCTGAGCTGAAGAAGCTTCTGATTGGTTAGTAGAGTCCATGTGAGTAAATTGGTGGCACACCTGTGGATGCATATAAGGCAAAACACAGAGCCTGTTTCTTTGAAATGGAAAATCAAGAGATGTCAACCAAAACACCAGAAAAAGAACTGTGGAGCTCCATAAGTGTGGCTCAAGTTTGAATACAATTTGGTGCCATTTACAATTAAGAAATACAGATAGTTTCTCTATTTACTCTTAAAGTTAACAAATATGTTTTTTATATTTATCAATCTAAAAAAATAAACATTTAGTCTGATTTGATGTTACAATTAAAAAAGTGTTTGTGTTTTTATCTGAAGAGTGTGTAAATGTCTGGTTTCAACTGTATATTTGATGATTGTCAGCACAAAGAGGAACAGAGAGGGAGAGAGAGGAGCACAGAGGGAGATGGAGAATGAGGACAGAATAGAGATGAACAAGAGCAGGTGAGACACACATGTTAGTCAAATGGTTGTTTACCAAAAGTATCACCGTATCATAGGTACTCATGTATCTTGTACCTAGTGTTTCTTTTTAGGTTTGCTATTTTTCAAATTCTACATTTATTAAGTTATGCAGGCTTCTTTGCACAACAAGGCTAAATAATTATATAAACTGTTCTCAATCTAAATAGTGTACTTTGGTAGAATTAAAAAAACAAGTGTAGTGCAGGTATATGATGATTTTTAGTGCTACTATCATCTAGTTCTGATTCTGGTTCTGTCTTGGTTAAGTCCTCAGTAGTCCTGATTTTTAACTGTTGTAGTCCTATTTTAATTCTGGATCAGTTCTGGGTCTGGTTGAATTAGGGTTTAGTCCTCGTGTCTTGATACAGCCCCGACTTTGTTCTGCCTTGCTGCTTAATTAAAAAACTAGTTTAAGGTGTCCTGCATATATATATATATTTTTCCCTATATGAAGTCATTCTTTTTTGAACAAAACTCAAAACAGAGCCAATTAATCTTTCAGTCATTTCTAACCCCCCCCCCCCCCCCCCCCCCAAAAAAAAAAAAAAAAAAATCCCACATGCATACTACCCTTTAGGGCTAAGCCCCGGGTGTTTCAAATGTCTGGCTCCGCCTCTGCCACTGAACAAAAAAATCAGATATACAACCAGGTGAGTGCTGCAGGTCTTCAAGGCTTTATTGTTCAAGGACTTGTTGTTAGTGGTTAGACACACCACAGTAATCTTAGTATAGGTAAGAACCATGCTACCGATAGAAACTGTGAACAAAAGCACAGTGAAAGTGAGGCCATAGACATTGTTAATGAACACATCCTCACAGGACAGGTTAAACAGTGCAGCATTGTCACAATAGGGGCTTTTGATCAGAGTTCTGCATCGGCCCAGTCTCAAGGGCAGAATCCCAACCAAAACAAAGGCCACCCCCCAGGCAGAAACTGTCAGCTTCGTCAACATCTTATTTGTCATTACTGCAGCATAACGCAGAGGATTACAGATGGCTACATATCTGTCAAAGGCCATTATCATAAGCACTGTGTGAGCTGTGGTACTAAACATATGTGTGGTGAAAGCTTGGACCACACATTCATAATAACTGATGAGGCGCTCAGACGGAGGCCTCAACATGTCTACAAGAAAACGAGGGATCATGATAGTTTCCAAATAAATCATTAATGGACAGATTACAAAAAAGGATATACATGGGCTGGTGAAGACTCTTGTCAACAAAAACAAAAACAGCAATGCCCACATTTGCAACAATTAGAAACAAGTAGGAGAAAAAAAGAAAAAGAAACATAGGGTATGTGGCTTCCTGTGGGACATTTAAACCCTCCAGCTGTATTGTGAAGATGTTGTTTGTATTTTGCATGGACCTGAAAGAACAAGACAATTTCAAAGGCATTTCAAAAGCAATTCAGTCACTATCTAAAATCACATTTTGGGTTGTCTAGACCAAAATACTAAATTTAGCTCCACAATGGACTGATATCCACTTACGAGAACATTACACTGCCTCTGTTTTATCAAAATTGAAAACAAATTTCTTCATATGTGGCTCTCATTTTTCTTAGAAACAAAAATCGGGTAAAAAAAAAAAAAAAAACAGCAATTCTTTGTTTTTACATTCATTAGGTTCCAATCAGCCCAAATATCAAAGAGAAATTAAAAATGCAAGAGTTCAGGTCTTAGGAAGTTAACCCAGTTAAGAATAAGAAAACATTTCCGAGCTAACAGCAATATTTTATCACATAATTTACGCTGTGAGTAAGTTAATGTTAATTCTTTTGAAGGTAAACCAAGAATAAAATATCCAGGGTCCTTTTGGATCCAATTCTTAAAAATATTACTCAGATCTTGAGATATAGAACTCCAAAATCTTTTAATTAGTTTGCATTGCCAAAAGTAATGGAAAAAGGTACAAGTTTCTTTTTGACATTTGATACAGACACATCAGGTGTAATCTTTGGCCTATCATTCTACAAGACCACAGTTCCACAGCTAGAGGTACCGGGAGTCTACGTCCTCTTTCCAGGTGTCTGCTGTCAATTCCCCGTCAATCAGCTGTTGATGACGTCAGCCTGTCACCTCCGCTTCAGATCGCTCTCCTGAACACTCGCTCCATAGCCAACAAATCATTTGTACTGAATTACTTTTTTAGTAGTAATAGTCTGGACTTCATGTTTCTCACGGAATCTTGGCAGCGGGAGAATGAATTTATCCACCTTAATGAGCTCTGCCCGGTCGGCTGTCGCTTCATCGGGACTCCGCGTTTGGACCGTCGTGGTGGTGGTCTGGTCACTGTTCACCGAGACAATTTCACTTGCAGGACTATGGACTCTGAGTTTTTCCCTTCCTTTGAGTCACAACTTCTTAAGGTTGGTTCTTCAGATATATTTTATTGTGTTTTAATTTACCGCCCTCCCAGCCCCGCTGGTGTTTTTATTAAAGATTTTACGGACTTTTTATCTTCCATTATTAAACTGGAGAAAGTCTTAATGATTGGGGATTTCAACCTCCACATGGATGATCTCAGCTGTTGCATAGCCTCTGACTTTCTATCTATTACAGACTCTTTTAGTTTTATTCAGCATGTCTCTGGACCCACCCATGTTAAAGGCCACACCTTGCACCTTGTGTTTTCTCTTGGCTTAGACATAACTAATGTCTGTGTTAAAGACGTACAAGTGAGTGACCATTCCTGTGTTACTTTTAGTCTTAGCTTCCCTCTGTACGCACCACCTTCTAATCTCATGTTCCATAAGCGGTTCATAAATCAGGATGTTGCTTTGAAGTTTTCTAATATGTTGGACCCTCATGTGATCAGTGGCTGCACTGATGCTGATGTTGCTACACACTGTTTTAATAATCACTGCTTGGAGATTTTAAATTCAGTGGCACCTATGAAATCTGTCATTGCTGCCCCAAAAAGAGCTCATCCGTGGATAAATGATGATGTAAGGAAGGTCAAAAGAATCTGTAGAAAAGTAGAACGCCTTTGGAAATCAACCAAACTCGAAGTTCACAGGCTCCACCTTAGGAAACTTTGGGTTTCCTTACATGAAACCATAAAAACAGCCAGATCAGGATATTTTTCTCAGTTAATATCATCAAGCAAGAGAAATTCCAAGGTACTGTTTGACTCCATAAACTCTATTGTTTCCCCCGTGGTGTTAGGGTCCCTGGGTCGTTGACCCAGTGTATTGTGTTTTTGGTTCTTTGATTTTGTTATTTCATTATATTCTAGCTTTGCTTTATGGGTTTTAGGATTATTCTTAGTTTAGGTTCTCTGGGTGGGGTTTGGTTAGAGTTTTAGTGTTCTGGTTTTCTGTCTGTGTTCCATAGTTGCTGTCTCCCCTGTCTGCTGTATCCCCACGTCCAGTCAGTGTCTGTGTCTGCCCTGGTCCCACGTCTCTGTTCCCTTTGTTATAGTGCCTGCCTGTGAGTCTGTGTTATGTTTCCTGTTTTACTTTGAAAGTCCATGTCTGATGTTAATGTGTCTGGTTTTGCTTCCCCTTGTCTCATCAGTTCTGATTTGCCCCAGCTGTGTTTCCCTCCTGTTGTCCATTCCCTGATTGCTCCCTCTATGTATTTAAGCCCTTTGTTTCAGTTTGTCATTGTCGTGATCTACTCTTATCTACCCTCACTTATGCTGTGTGTTTTGTTTTTTCCCCTGCCTGCGTTAATGTTTCTACTTTGGAGGTTTGTTACTTTGAGTTCATCATTAAAGCTGTTTTTTGAGTTCACGTCTGTCTCCGGAGTCTGCACTTTGGGTCCTTTTCCAGCCTGCACACAGCCGTTTCATAACACGTGGTCCACCGAGTACCCGTGACAGCTATATCTGAGAGTGATGAGTTTCTGAATTTCTTTGTGGATAAAGTTGATCATGTCCGTATGAGCATTGGTTCTTCAATACCATCTGTTTGTGTCTCTGGGCCACCTCCCCCTCATTTACTGTCAGTGTTTAACCCAATGACCATACATGACCTTTCACTCCTGCTGGATAAAATGAAAATTACCACTTGTGCAAATGACATTCTACCTGCTGGGCTGTTTAAAAATGCTCTCTCTGTCATTGGCCCCTCTATTGTAGAGATATGCAATGCCTCTCTTTTAACAGGGGTTGTCCCTAGGTTCTGTAAGCATGCTGTTGTTGAGCCGATATTAAAAAAGAGCAGTTTGGATCCAACTCAGCTTAAGAATTATAGGCCTATCTCTAAGCTTCCATTATTATTCAAAAATTCTGGAAAAAGTAGTTGCAGATCAACTTACCACTTTTTTAGAAAAACATGAAATTTATGACAAATTTCAGTCAGGTTTCCGTAAAAGTCACTCAACAGAAACCGCATTACTTAAAGTCTCTAGTGACATTATGATGTCAGCTGACTCCGGAGCATCCTCAGTCATGGTTTTGTTGGACTTGACATCTGCCTTTGACACCATTGACCATACCATCCTGATTAACAGGCTCCGGGACGTAGTTGGTGTGTCCGGTCTGGCTTTGAAGTGGTTTCAGTCATACCTCTCCAACAGATCTTTTAGTGTTTTTGCAAATCGGTTTATGTCACATTCTAAAGATCTGACATGTGGGGTACCGCAGGGTTCAGTTCTGGGTCCTATTCTTTTTCTTTTGTACATGTTACCTCTAGGACTTATAATTAGGCAGTTCCCTGAGGTGTCTTATCACTTCTCTGCTGATGATATTCAGCTCTATTGGTCTTTTAAGCCGATGGAAGTCCATAAACTGTCCTCTTTAATTAAATGTTTAGCTTCCATTGAACAGTGGCTTGGTGACAACTACTTACAGTTGAACTCTGAGAAGTCAGAAACATTAATTATTGCCCCCGACAACCAGATATCTCTAATCAAACAGCATCTTGGTTCTCTTGGCTCATCTGTTCACCCGAGCCTCAGGTACCTTGGTGTGATCTTTGATTCTGCCATGTCCCTAGAACAACACTCTCGCCAGTTAATTAGGAACTGCCTTTTTCAGCTACGAAACATCTCCAAACTGCGAACTTTGCTGTCTAAGTCCGAGTTAGAAATGGTTATTCATGCTTTTATTTCTTCTCGCTTAGATTATTGTAACAGCCTTTTTCTTTGTTTGAGCAAAAGGAATCTTGACCATCTCCAGTTAGTCCAGAATGCTGCTGCAAGGCTTTTAGCTAAGACACGAAAAAGAGAGCACATAACACCAGTGTTACGTTCATTACACTGGCTTCCAGTACATTTCAGAATTCATTTTAAAATCTTGGTACTGACTTTTAAAGCTTTGAATTGTGATGCCCCTGCTTACATTTCTGATCTTTTAGAACCCCACGCTCCCTCTCGCAGCCTGAGATCTTCTAATCAAAGGCTGTTGGTAGTCCCTCGAACATATTTTAAAACCAGAGGTGATAGATCTTTTAGAGCGGTGGCCCCCAGGTTGTGGAATGCTCTCCCTCCATCATTACGTTGCCTTGATTGTATTTATTCTTTTAAAAAGCAGCTTAAGACTCATTTATTTAGATTGGCTTTTAATTAGATTTGTGCTGTGTGTTTTATTATTAATGTATTTTATGTATTTCTGTTTTATATTACTGTGAAGCACTTTGTGGTTTTTATCCTGTGAAAAGTGCTATATAAATAAATTGATTTGATTTGATTTGATCTTATGCAGACATTAGGAGTTAGGCGGTGTCGAATTTTGTATTGGGTATCTTGCAAACAGTTGCAAGTAAAAGTAGATCTAGCTATGTTTCCACTCCTCCTCCACATATTGATTATTAAGATCTCTCTCCCATTTATGAATAGCACTCAATGTGCTGCTACTATGAGTATATAGTAAAGAATAAAAGGCAGAAATAAAATGAGTTCTGTCCTTTTGTTTAATAAGAAAAGTCTCCAAATCTTCATATATAGCTGTTTCTGCAGATTGTGAAATTTCAGAATTAACAAAATTACAAACATGGAGGAAGCCCAAAAAAGTTGTCTCTAGGAATATAAAAATTTGAATCCAGTTGCTGAAAGTTCATCAGTGTGTTGTTTAAATACAAATCGCCCTTAGCCCGTTGTTATGCCACATATCAAACAGACTGCGAGACATTCCTAGAACAAAGTCTTTGTTTCTCAATAAAGGAGTCAAAAAAATCTTCTCTGCCCAACCCTTTGTGCATTTCCCTCCAAAACCTTATTGTATTATAAATAACTGGGTTATTGTTAATCTCTGTTTGTAAGTTCTTTTTGTCACAGACAACTAGGCCCCAAAGTGAAGAAGGTGAAGCAGACCAAGAGTCAAACAAAAAGACTGAACTTTATACACTTTGTGTTCTGAACATGCACAAAAGGTCTGACAGATGGCAGGGTCATTGTATTTTAGCATAAAAATCATACTCTTTAAAAACATTTTCCTTTGAGTTAACATGAGAGAATGAGTAACTATTGATGTACTTTATGCAGTAACTTTATGAATTTAAAGAAAACAATCTTAATGGGGGTTTTGTTTACCTCACAAATGAAATGCATTTGGAAATCAGCAACTCAAATTTTACTGTACAAGAATCTCACTTAAGATTATCACAATGACATGCCTAATGCCAAATTGCCTTATTCTTTCAGTTTAGGTTCAGTTTCTTACGTATACAATACTGAACCAAAACGGTGATATGTGCTGATTTTGTGAACTGTTCCTAATTCACTGTTCCAGTCTGATTTGCCAACATATGCACAGTAGTAAGAACAAAATTGGCTAGTGTGCATGTGTCATAAATGTGAGGGATTTTTCATACAAGCTAATTTTTGCAAGTAAATAAACACATTTATTCACGGGGTAAGAAGGTTTTCATGCTGATATTAGTGAATTATTCCCAATGAGTCTTTTGTCACTGGATTAATTAAAGCTCTCTCTCTCCTTTGCAGTATTGTTTTAATTCAGCTGTATTTTAAACGGCCTGTTTAAGTTCATATAAACATCTCACTCAGATTTAAGTCCAGAGATTGTCTTTTTTGGTTTTAAATGAAAGCTATGGTATAAGTAAGAATACTAAAAATTACTTCCATGCAAAGGTATTCTCTTGGCCTTTAAGATTCATTACATCGGTATAACCGGGTGTTATTGCTGGTTTCATACCATTATGTTCTTTCTTAAATACTAATTATGTATTTAGCTCCAATAAAACTGCACAGTCCTTGTGTCTGTGTTTAACAAAGGCTTACCAGCAGATAGCGAATATTTGCTTTTGCCTTTAACGTCATCTAATGTAAATTAAACTTCATGAATGAGACAAAACCACAGATTGGCTTAAGCTTTTATTTTACACAAACACACGCACATTTTGAAATGCTGACTAAAGTTTTATACATTAGTTTCTTACAGCAGCAAAAACATTAACTTCCATCTAATTATGATTAAAATAGCTGTCAGAGATGATCTCCCTTTAGATGTTGAATTTCTATAAAAACAAACAGAAACACATTCTGTTTATGATGCCAAAACCTTCTTGGATATGCAAAACTTCAAAAGGGCTTTTTGTAGGTCTTTGGACTGCACACCATAAATAATGGGGTTCAGACTGCCTGGAACAATAGGGAACAGAACAGCAAAGATTTTTCTGTACTCTGTGTACTGAGGGAAGCGATGCAGAGTAATACGTGTCATTCCACTAAGTGTCATAATCAGATAAACAACCAGATGAGTGCTGCAGGTCTTCAACGCTTTACTGTTCAAAGACTTATTCTTACTGGTCAGACAAACCACTGCAATGCTTGTATAGGAAAGAACTATTGCCCCTATAGAGCCCACATAAACAGCCACAGTGAAAGTGATACCATAGATGTTGTTAATGACCACATTTTCACAGGAAAGTTTAAACAATGAGGCATTGTCACAGTAGGGGTTTGTGATCAAAGTCCTGCATCGACTCAGTCGTGTGGTCAGACCTAGAAGAATCCCGACCAAAACAAAGGCCACTCCCCAGGCACAAACTGTCAGCTTGATCATCATTTTGTTGGTCATTATGGAAACATAGTGAAAAGGATTACAAATGGCCACATATCTGTCATAGGCCATAATCATGAGAACAGTGTGACTTGTGGTTCCAACCAAGTGCGCAATGTAGGCCTGAACAACACATTGATAATAACTAATGAGGCGCTCAGATGGAGGTCTCATAAGGTCTATAAGCAAACGGGGCACCACGATAGAGTTTGCAAGAATATCATTCAATGGCAAGTTGCAAAAAAGGAGATACATGGGCTGGTGAAGATTCTTGTTCATGAAAATCAAAATAGTAATGCCCACATTTATAATCATTATAAACAAGTAGGAGAAAAACAAGAAAAGAAAGGCGGGGTAGAGAGAATCCTTTGAAGTGTTTAAGCCCTCTAACTGGAGGATGTAGCTGTTGTAGGTGTAGTTCTCCATCATCCTGAAAGAACAAAGCTGTTATTTTACACTTACAGATCTTATGAGATAGTAAGTCCATATGATCTTATCAGAAACAATAAAAGTTACAGAAGGAACTTTATAGTAGTGAAAACAATGAGGCTGATTTATAGAAAAGCTGATGTAAAGCTGTTGGTAGACTAATACATCAACGCACAGCTTGTTTGTCACTGTTCTCCGCTGTCTTATAGGCACAGACTCCCAGAGGGTGTCCACATTGCCTCAGATTTTGAATGATGTAATTGCAATGATAATAAGATCAAAGGTGCTTTGTTCATGAATACTCAAGGCAATTCCTTTGTTATCAGGGCTCTTACCAATAATCCTCCAATAGAAGGCACACAACACCCACAAGTTACCAAATAAGTAGGAACAAGCATTTTACCATTTCAATTAATTCAGATATCTTTTATTTTGACAAGGAATTTCTTTCCATCTTGTCCTTATGATACACGCAGATAGAGTGCAAAAAGCAGTGCTTCAGAAGCAGTTTCAGCAGTGTTGCATTACTCCCTTTTAATTTACCAATCTGGTACTGACAGAAATGTAATGACTTTAATTCATATTAATAGAATTGGAGAAGTAAATTTGTAATAGTGACAGCGGATCGAGTTGGCAAAGATCTCATTTATTAAGCCAGGTTACAATCTCTGCACACTGTCAGTTTAAAAAACATTAATATGTCACTTCAAACTGTTCAAATAACCCTGAATATTGTCTTTAATATAATGGCAAAACCTTCTTTAACTTAACTTTTGATACAAATTTTTTTATCTCTTTGGATTGCATACCATAAATGATGGGATTGAGGCTTCCAGGGATGATGTGATACAGGACAGCAAGAATTTTTCTGCTCCCTGAGTATTCAGGAAAGCGATGCAGAGTGATTATGGACATACCACTGAAGAAAAATCAGATATGCAACCAGGTGAGTGCTGCAGGTCTTCAAGGCTTTATTGTTCAAGGACTTGATCTTAGTGGTTAGACACACCACAGTAATCTTAGTATAGGTAAGAACCATGCTACCGATAGAACCTGTGAACAAAAGCACAGTGAAAGTGAGGCCATAGACATTGTTAATGAACACATCCTCACAGGACAGGTTAAACAGTGCAGTGTTAGGTTTTGTATTGTTGATTGTCATTTATGCTTAGAAATATCTACTTATATATGCTTAGAGTTTCATAATTAGTTGTAGATTGGTAGAGGTTTTATCCTTAATAGTCTGCAAACTTTGTGTGCATTCCAGAGCACTCTGGGAGCATGGGAGAGGTCGTACCTTGTCTTATTGTTTTATGGTAGGATAAACGTGTCTATATCTGTTTTAGGCTAAGTGCCTTTTGTTTAGATGAACTGCTGGACTTCCAGACCAGCAGGGTTAGGGAAGTCATTTATGGGGACACACACACACAGACACACACACACACACACACACTTACACAACACACAGGCAAGGTACTCTTTGTTTGTATGTAGACGTCATATGTTAATGAACCTATGTATATTCATGTAACCTCAATAAAAGAGCAGTGTTGGGTCTGTGTTTCCACAAGCCCCGCTAATTCTAGAGACTTATTCATCATGAAGAAAACAAGACAGTCGATCGATCGATTATTTGCGCAAGGGAGGCCTCGTCTATGTCCACCACGAAAATGACCCCCAGATTTGACCTCCTCCTGCTCTTTTTATTGAGACACAGTTCACACAAAACACGTCAGAACAAAGCCACGCCCCCTTGGTTCTGAGACAAAGCATTTGTATGTATATGTGTGAACTTCTGTAAGTGTGTGTGTGTGTGTGTGTGTGTGTGTCAGACCTCCTGCTGACCAAAGGGTCGTAAACCCAGGAAGCTTACATCAAAAGAAACAGATCTTTCAGATAGGATGTATCTACAATAAAACCTCCCCCAGCACAGAGTGGTTGGAGAGGTGGTCAGGATCAAAGGAATGGCTTTGATCCTACTGCTTGAACTAAGACTGTACAAATTTAAGAAACACAATGGCAACATTCAACAATTAGACTTAACATTTCCCTCCTTTTTGTCATTGTATACTTAAATTTCAACTTATGCACCCTTTGTTTGGACAGTGTCAGTGTAGATTTCATTCATACACAGTAAACTACATCCTATACATAAGCAAATCAATGTCAACAGTCCAAAAACAGGAATTAATATTTTCAAAAGAAGATGCCACCAAGGACCAGACAGTAACCAAGCTTTCCAGCCTTGTGGCGGCTCTACTCCTGCCGTGCAATTCATTATGTAGTTCTGCAAGTAAACAACTGAATGTCAACAGTCGAACAAGAAGAATCATCATTCTCAAAAATCATATGTCACTACAATCCAACTGTATACAGACATAGGCATTTAAACGCATCAGTTGACTTTATTGTTTGTCCATGTGGCTCTCAGCTAACTTCAAAGCTGCAGCCTGGTCAACACCCTTCTTTATGACTCCTATCAACCCCCCAAATCTCACTGTAGGCATCCTGTGGGGGTTAGAGTCAACTGGCGAATTATCTGCATTTACAACTCTTCTCCTGTCCTGTTGTCACCACAGAAAAAGCTTTGTAAAGGAAATTGGATCAAGGTGTTTTGATCTTCTTGGCTCAAAACCTCAAGTGTTCATGATGTAAATGTAGACAAAAGGCTTCTCTGTTTACATCCTTCTTGCAGAAGACAAAAGAATAGGTGATGTTGCCATGTTCCATGGTAAATCTCCAACTTGGACTAATCCATTGTCCTTTATGCACATAGGCAATTGACCTGTTTCCAGTTCGTTTAACTGTTCAATGTCCTGCAACAAGTCATATTCTTTGGGTCAGACGAGCAGGTCTGTCGTACCAGAGCAGTTCACCTTCCCAGCTACTGGTGAATCGACCTTCCATTCAAGTTCCGAGGAGTTGAAAAGTTAGCAGTGTTCCAGGTAGGTTTACTCCTGGATGTGTTGCTAAAGCAACCAAACAAACTGTCTCGCTCTCAGTGATGCTATATGGCCACAGTCCAGAAGAATGTGTAGCCAGTGGCATCACAAGCATAACCATTGGTCTCGTTGTTTATGTGAGCGGTTGTGTTCTTAAACTGCCACCAGTAGTTGTTGAAAACCCATGCGGGCACTGGGTGTGGGTTGCTCTGTCCCAGTGCGCTCCCTGTCATCCCACTCTGGGTCCACAGGCTCAAGAAGATGCACAACACATTCCCAGCCATTCTGATGAGTACCTGTGGCTCAGTTGGTTTCTTCACCGGATTGAGACGAAGGGCCCTGGAGGCTTCCCCCCCCCTTTGTACCCGGTCTTCCTGCCACTTACTCCGAGCTGGCCTGGATGTGTGTCACCTTCTTGCAGTACGCTTGATGTATCCAAGTGTTTCTTCCAGCAATCTTCACTGCTGTGGTCGTTGTCAGCAGCACCCGATAGGGACCTTCCACCGTGGACTGGACCAGCACTTCCTCTCCATGGCCTTATCAACATCCAATCTCCAGACTTCAGACTCTGCTCCTGCAGAGAAACAGAATCATCTGGCAGATCATTTGTTCTCATGACTTCTTTACTTTTAAACATTTCAAGGATCTAATCTGCTAATATGCTCTCTCTTCTGCTCTTCTATCATCACTACAGAAGACTAGAACTCTAAATGCTCTAACATATGTAATCTCAAAGAGTCAGACCATTCTGTTGGAGTAATCCTCATGTATATCTTAACTAATTCTATACAGTCTAACCATGTCCTGCCTGTCTTCCTAAGTCTTAACTTTACTGTTCTATTAGTTCTCTCTGCCTGCAAATTTTTTTTAAAGTATTTAATAATCCTAAAGTATAAACTACTTCTAGAGTGAGTATAACGACTGCTCATCTCCCTCCTGTTGAGACATGGCATGGCCCATGGCTCAAAATAGCAGCAGTCTTATACAAATTATTAGGCAGTATTGGTTTATCACACAGATAATAAACACCAACCTGCAAGCTCGCTCCCTTGGTGAGCCACAACTGTTTTCCTGCCATAGGTGAGTGGCCCTACATGTCTGCTGATGTTGTACTGCTAAAATATGAACACCATGTTCTCCTAAAGCTGCCTCTTTTGCAATGTTATCTGCAAAAACTTTCCTTAATGCAACTGGATCTTTCCCTCACATGTGTGCTGCACATTTACAAACGGCAATTCCACTGGTTAATAACACTGCCTCCAGCAGATTTTGCAAGAGTTTGGTGTGTTCTACAGGTGTCCCTGTAGAGGTTGTCACACCTCGTCTCACTTACTGCACTACAAAGAAATGTAATGTAGCAAATGCATACTGGCTATCAGGGTATATTGTCTCTCTGCAGCTTTACACGCTTCCGTTAAAGCTAGAATCTCTGCTGCTTAAGCAAATATGAAACATGTTAGTTGTCATGCATAGATAACTTTCTCACTGTTTGCTACAGTAAAACCTGTTCTAGCCTGTCCCTCTGCTGTTGTAAAACTCAAATCATCAACAAACCAAACCTTTCCCTCAACGAGTGGCACAGCTATTAAGTCATCCCTCGGCTTACAGTTCTTCTCCACGTGCTACTCATGAGAAGTGCCCTCTTCTTTCGTTGGCAAAAAGGGTTTACAGATTCAGAATTGTGCACCACTTTATGGTAATATGTGTGGTTGTGAGAGTAACAGTAACATTAAAGGCAAGTGTCTTGTAGGTGACAGAAATGTAAGTTTAGTCTGCAGTAGTAAACATCTACCTCGTGTGGAACTAACAGTGTCAAAAGGTGAAATAAACTATTTCCTGAAACATTGTACAGCTTAAGCTGCTGCACATACTGATCTCACGCATGGAGGTAAAACACAAGCAACTAAAGCTAATCTTTTAGGATAGTAAGTTACTGGCTTCACTTGTGGAAAAAGTGCTGTTAGTTATTTTACAGTCACCTGGCATTTGTGCTGTTCACAGAACCACAAGTCCATCACTGGACCTCCTCTGCGCTGTCACTTTCTGGAGCTTGGCACGCTCCCTCAGGTTCCATTTTCCAACGCTGCTGAAGATTTTTAAGGCAGAGCACGTCGTACACCTTAGTTGTCTTCCTTAACGTCAACGTCGAAACTCTTTCATCTTATTTAAGATTTGCTATTCAAAGTCTCCTCGTGATGATCTCCTCGTGACAATCCTTTGGAAGCCCAGTAGCACAGCTCTCTGTGCTGAAGGTGATCTCCGATCCTCCTGAAGACTCTCTCCAGGCCTCAGCTTCCATCTTGTGGACAATCCTCTGAGTCACTCCTTCTCGTCATGGCACCTCACGACATCTACAAATTGAAAAATGACACTCCTCTCGCCACACGACTTTCGCCATGTGTCAACTCCCCAATGAGACATGCACAAGAATGTTGCACATTCTCTCTAAAACAATCTCCAGGGTTTCCCACTTGGAGCAGCCATACTCCAACCTGTAACCCTGTGTAAAAACATTAGTCAGCAGTTACATGTTAAGCTTGTTTAACTCCCAGCTCCACCTGGAGCCTGTATCCTGGAAGACAAAGTCTTAAAGTTAAAACAACTACACATTTGCAACCAACTATAGATCATAAGAGTAATAAAGTATTCAGCGTCACAGAGACAAGTATCATTGCAGGTTTATTCTAAACTCATTAAACTCCTACTTTTTCCCATAATTTGTTCCAAATTATTTAACATCTCAATGTCATTCCACATTGTAATCAGTGACTTTCCTTAAGTTTGTCACTCACCATGAGCCCAATAGCGGTCAGATAACGAGCTCCATGTAACTATTCTGTAACCACTGCACCTCTGTTCAATTGTCACTTGTCTGTCTGTGCTGAATCCTTTACAAGCACTCTTAAAGAAAAACAAACATTAGCCAAACACACGGTTCATCCTGGTTGTCAGGTGTCGGCCATCCAGATTCCAGAGGAGCTGTGAAAAGTCATAAAGTTAACACTCGCTGTGGAAAAGTAACACTGGTTTCAAACACAGTATGTCTCAAACTGTATTAATTTCTCCCCTGTAACATTCACATTTTCTCCAACATTCTCTCAACAACACAGTGTAATTTCATCATCAACATATAGCCTGTAACTACAATTTTCCTTCACACAAAATCTCAGTAATCCTGTGGTAGAAAAACATCATTAAGTTGTGTCCTGCTGTAAATCACATGATCAAATCACATGATTAACCATCTGCTGTAAAAAGAAATGTAAATGTTAGCGCTGCACAGGTGTATACACTCTTTCTCACAGTAATCTCTGTGAGCAACATAAGGTAGTGAATGGTACCTGGTAAATTCACAGACACAGAAAAATTTTTAAACTAAAAAGGTTAAATTTTCAGAGTTCACATAGTCATGTGACCCAAATTTCCTCCTGTGGTCTCCTTCTGCTCCTGCAACAGAGACACACACAGAGATACATCCACACCTTTGTCAGGTGGGGGTTAACTTCACACAATGGTGTTAAGTCAGTCAGTCTTGTCAGCTTTTGTCAGTCAGTCAGTTCCCCATTTATTTTAAAATTCTTACTCATTCACTCAGTGATTCCTTCTTTTGCTGATTGTGGAAATTATCGTCGCATTCGTTTCCACGCTCAGCAAAACGACGTCATTTCAAAAAGAAAAATAATTTAGACTGGATTTCCTCGTTGAATCCTTTTGGACAGGAACTTGTTTCCTAATTGTCCCAAATAAGTGACTTTCTCCTGAGCGCATTTTAATTTTGGAGAAGCTCACTTTGCAACAGTTTTTTCGACGACGCTTCGGTTCTAATCGTGCAGATCTGCTCAAACAGAGATCATCAAACAAAACTTTCAGTGCACCATGAAAGTAACAAAATAAAAGAAAAGAAAGAAAATAAAGGAAAGCAAAGGAAAGAAAGGCCTTGTTTAAGTCATGACACGTGTTCTTCATGCCAGGGGGGTAAATCGTAACAACCCAATTGGCAGGCTCAACTTAATAACAAAAGACAAATCAACAGCCAGTTTAATCTCAAACATTCATCCAAATCAGCCATACACACAACATACAGCATAACCCTGTTGTCTTGGCACATAATAAGTTTCTTCTCATGTAACCAAATGTGTGCCATGGTAAAACTTCTTCACACACCAGAAACTCACAATCAGCTCACTCAGCTCACTCATTTAAGACCTCTCATCAGCATTCTGTTTTCTCCTCTATGATGCAACCATCTGTCCTCCTATAATATTCAGTCCACTAGTCTATGTATCACTTTCATCTTACTAGTGACTTGGACAAGATGGCAAACAGAATCTCATGCTTAAGATGCTGTCTGGTCTTCATGAGTATCATTTATTGTGTATATGCATGTAGGGTTAGTATGGTTAATGCATTTTCTGTATGTTTTTGTGTTCCTCTCTCATCACATTTTCATTATTCTCATCACTGCTTAAACAACATACATCTCTCTGTCTGGTTTTTTTTTTTTTTAAACTGTACTTTTCTCCAAAACAGAAAATAGCATTACAGCTGTTTCAGACTGAGAAACACCAAACACTCTTCGTGCTATCATTCATCCACACAACTATTTTATTTCTTTTTGTCCACTGGGCAGGTGATCTGCAGAATCACGTCTGCCCCAGCTGGATACCTTTTCACACACACCGTGACGTCAGACACGCTCACACTCACTTCTGCTTAGATCACAATTACACTTCATTCGTCAACAATCCACACACCACGTGCTGCCCAATGAAAACTTTGCAGTGTATTTCATCCTCTTTCAAGGCAGACTTACACAGTTTATTCTCCATTACAAGACAACAATCAGCCACACTCACGCAGACCACGTCTGGCCCGCACACACACACAACATAGGCCTATCGCTTGCGTCTACACGCACAGCTAGCGCTCTCTGTTGAAAACTCTCAAACACCCCATATGGCGGAGAATTCAACCTTCGGACACTCTCTAACGCCCCAAATGGCGGAGATTCCGGACTCTCTTCACGGCGGAGTCACCGAACCTAGGTTATCTCTACGCTCCACACGGTGGAGAAGCCTGCGTCTCTCACGCGGCTAGCGCGCTCCCGTACCTGCGTTCAACGCAGGGTCACGTAGCCGCTCTCTAAGGCCTTCTGTACTCACTGTTTGTTTACGTTCATGGGAAGAGTCTCTGGATCCCGTCAATCGTCATCCATCCCGAGGGGAGTTCAGGCGCAAACTTCCCAGCCTGGTGACACGCCAAGAACACCAGGGCTTTACGTCAATCATCCCAGACGTTGCGGTGGCGTCCTCTCCCTCTCCTCGGTGGATGCGATGTTTTAGGCTCCGGCTCCGAAGGACCAAATAAATGTTGGGTCTGTGTTTCCACAAGCCCCGCTAATTCTAGAGACTTATTCATCATGAAGAAAACAAGACAGTCGATCGATCGATTATTTGCGCAAGGGAGGCCTCGTCTGTGTCCACCACGAAAATGACCCCCAGATCTGACCTCCTCCTGCTCTTTTTATTGAGACACAGTTCACACAAAACACGTCAGAACAAAGCCACGCCCCCTTGGTTCTGAGACAAAGCATTTGTATGTATATGTGTGAACTTCTGTAAGTGTGTGTGTGTGTGTGTGTGTGTCAGACCTCCTGCTGACCAAAGGGTCGTAAACCCAGGAAGCTTACATCAAAAGAAACAGATCTTTCAGATAGGATGTATCTGCAATAAAACCTCCCCCAGCACAGAGTGGTTGGAGAGGTGGTCAGGATCAAAGGAATGGCTTTGATCCTACTGCTTGAACTAAGACTGTACAAATTTAAGAAACACAATGGCAACATTCAACAATTAGACTTAACAGCAGTGTCACGGGGGAGCGGACGAGAGTCTGACGGAGGTCAAGTGGGTGGAACGACACTTGGCTCCAGGCAGGTCTCCCTCATGCATGAGTAACACGAAGAACTTTGCCTACTTGGTGTTCAATGCTTTTGCTGTGTTTTAAATTGTCTCGTTCCAGCGGTGGGCCTGAGATAGACAGACCCAACATTAATTGGTCCTTCGGAGCCAGAGCCCTAGAATTGACATTCACCGAGGGGAAAAAGAGACACGCCGAAAGACGTCAGCCAGGACGTATAGAAGTTCCTGTAGTAAAGTCCCGAGACGTGAGAATTCGTCATCGGGCCGGTGGATTAGCTGTCTGTTTTTTCTCCTCGCTGGATGGTGATTGACGGGATTCGAGATTAATGCAAGAGCAACACCAAGTAAGTACTGTACAAAGAAGAGCGCTGTAGCTGCGCGGGTGCACGCGAGCATGGTCGCGCAGGTTTCACGCGGACCTGAGCCGTTTGGTTAATCGCAGGCTTATAAAGGAAAGAGAGCGACGGCTCCTTAGCTGCGCGGGTACACGCGAGCACGGTCGCGCGGGTTTCACGCAGACCTGAGCTGTGCGGTTAATCGCAGGCTTATAAACAAAAGAGAGCGACGCCTATGCCGTGCGGTTTCACGCAGGCAGGTGCAGCTTAGTGACTGCGCGGGTACACGCGAGTCCAGGAGCTCAACGGCCGTGCGGGTTCACGCAGGCTGGGGAAATTTAAAGGCCTATTTTGTGTTGTTTGTGTACGTCTGTGTCAGTTGTTAAAAGTAATCTGCAGGTAAATATTTTAACTAATTACGTGCATAGAGGCACTTGACCTGTGTGAAAGACTGTCGTCTTATTATGAGCCATTGCTGAGATATAGAGCACACCTATGAAAACAACTAACATGCTGAACCCTGTATGAAGCAGCTAAAACTACTTGACGAGGAAGTTGAATTGAATATGAAAGTGCAAGTCTTTGCCACTGTGGGCAAAGCACGCAACCACTGTGTGAGGTTGCGTTGCAGTCTCTTCTGAGCTGATGAGCAAGCTACACATGATCAGATCGAGAGCTGGCTGAGAACTCATCAAAGAGAGGGAAACAGAACTATGATAACTGGAGTGTGCAGCGTGTCCGTGAGTTCAGCTTCTTCTTTCAGATGCGCAGCAGTTTTTCTGCATCTTGACTCATGTGTGTAGAGTGTTCATAGCATCAGCATCATGTTTTTGTTATTTGTTTTGTTGGGTTGAAAAATTATTAAATAAACTTGTGCTCATACTTATGGATCACCATGGCACATGCCATCAGCCATATGATTTATTTGCACAGATGAAAAAAGGGAGTGTGAATGTGTCTGACGTCACAGTGTTTTTGTGCGCTGTGTAAAAGTAATTGCCTCTGATTGTGAGAGCGGTGATTCTGCAGGTCACCAGCTATTGTAAAGGAAAAAAACAAAAAACAAAAGAGTAAAAAAGAGACTAAATTTACATTGTAGATGAAAAATAATCATAGGAAAAAGGTTTTGTGTTGATCAGCCAAGAACAACTACAATCTCATTTTCTGCTTTTAAGAAAGGACTGTTCACAAAAACAGAGAGAGAGATGTGAGTTAAGCAGTGATGATAATAATGAAAATGTCTTAGTTTGTCACTTTCAGGTGAAAAGCAGACCTGAATCAATTTTCCACATGCAGCGGTCGGAAGACAGTTATAGTTTAACATCATTGGAAACATTCAGGCCAAGTTTCTGGCTAACTTATTTACAGCACCATGTGTCTCTCAAACTCACAAGCGAGCTCTCACTCCTCCCTGAAGACAAGGAATGCAGTTCCAAAGAGCAATAACATGGCAGATAAAGAGACAGCAGCAAAGTCCTGAGCAAAGAGACCCAGCAAGCAGCAGCAGTGTGGACAAACTGCATCGGAGAAGAAGAGCAAACCCATCATCCTGACTGATTGGATGAATGGCACTGTGTTTCCAACAAGCTGCAACTTCACTGTGCATGTGACAAGAACTTATGAGGAGAACTGAGGAGACTGTTGGAGTTTGACATTTGCCACCTTTGGAGAAAATGGCAAGAAGAGACAGTGGAACACAGGACGAAGCTGAAGG
Source organism: Perissodus microlepis (assembly GCF_051167445.1). Classification (NCBI taxonomy): domain Eukaryota; kingdom Metazoa; phylum Chordata; class Actinopteri; order Cichliformes; family Cichlidae; genus Perissodus; species Perissodus microlepis. The sequence goes on along the minus strand of NC_140470.1, from coordinate 32,315,889 downwards.
AGAACTGCTGGCTATTGGACTGCTGAAGTGGGAGAGGACAACAGAGTGAGAGTAAGTGAGAATGCTGTTGTTTAATGTGGGAAATCAAAATTTGGGTTAGCAAACCAGGGGAAAAGAAAACTGACTGCTTAAGTTGGAAAATTGAGAAGGAATCTGAAACACTGCAAAAAAGAAACATATACAAAATCACACACACAAGCAGAACATGCATTAACCCTACTAACACAAACACAAGAGAGCTCATGAAGATTAGGCAGCATCTTGAGCATGTGAGTCTGTTTATCATCTTGTCCAAGTCACTTAGTGTGATGAAAAGTGATGCAAAGACCAGTGGACTCATAGCAAAGTAGTTAAGAAATGATCAAATAATAGCAGAGAAGTGTGTAGCAAAGGCAGCTTTAAGAACATGCCCTGCTGGAGATGCAGCTCCACAGACATTGATTAAACCCGCCTAATAACACAAACACACATGCAATGAAGATCAGCTTGTTATCTCTCATCAGTGTTAAAATAGTGTAAATTTAACAGAAACTTGTTATCAAATACTGAATTTATCCAATGCTGACAATTAACTCTCTAGGTTGCAGGACAACAGTTTAATTTTCGTGGAAAAAAAAGATTCTGGTTTGACCATCCAGTGATCAGACAATAAATTTAGTCGTTGATATAGTAAATTGGGAGATGCTTCCTGCTTGATTGATGCAGTACAAGTAATTTACTGAGGGAATTTTTGTGATAAGATTTTGAACATGCATTTCTGTTGTCCTGTCATCTTAGTGGGTTAATAGCTGATATGCAAATTAGTTGATCGTTCTTAGATTAATGAAAGGTGATTGAATTCTAGCACGAGTGAATGGGATGTTTGGAGTTTGTTGTGTGTTGAGTGGAGACTCTAAAACACTGAGTTTCCTGTTTGATGTGCGAGTGAATCCTGTACCTAGATACACAACTCTGAATACGTCAGAACAAACTTCTTTTGTGAAGTGCATGACAACATGTCACATGTTTTGTGATGACGGGAAAAAAGAAAAACTGGATAAAATAGATCTGTGGCGTAAATGAGTGAAAAGCACAGACCTGGGGATTAAACTCATATCTAATAACATATTAGGGTTATGTTGTGTGTTGTGTGGCTGATGGATGGTTTGGAGTGAATCTAGCTGATGGTTTTTCTTTTGTTGTGAAGTTGAGCCTGCCAATTAGCATGATGGTATGATAAATCATGCTAATGGTATGATTTACCCTCCTGAGATGAGGAGCTTGTGTCATGACTTAACAAGGCCTTTTTATTTTGATACTTTCACAGTGCACTGAAAGTTTTGTTCGATAATCTCTGAGCAGATCTGCACGATTAGAACAGAAAGCGCTGTACGACACGTCGTCGAGAAAATTGTTGCAAGTGAGCTTCTCCACATTAAAATGGGCTCAGGAGAAAGCCACTTATCTGGGACAATTAAAAAGAGGGTCCCTGCCCAAAAAGGATTCAGCGAGGTAATCCGATCTAAAATTCTTCTTTTTCTTTTGAATGATGTCATTTTGCTGAGAGTGGAAACTAAATGTGATGATAGGTTTCACTATCAGCAAAGAAAGAATGAATGAATGTAGGAATGAATGAGTGAAAGAGAAAAAATGACTGGTAAAAGCTGACAGAAGCTGACAGACTGACTGACATCACTGTGCGAAGTTAACCCCCACCTGACAAAGGTGCAGATGAATCTATGTGTGTTTCTTTTTACAGGAGCAGAAAGATGACAGCAACATCCGAGGTTGCATGACGATTTAACCTTTTGAATGCCACTTTCTGTGTCTGTGCATCTACCAGGGGTGTTATTCACTATCTTGTGTTGCTTACAGAGGTAACTGTGAGAAAGTGTGTATACATCTGTGCAGCGCTAACATTTGCATTTTCTTCTCTACAGCATTACAGTTCTTCATGTGAGTTGATCATGTGATTTATAACAGAACAGCTGGTTGATGTTTTTCTACGACAGGATTTCTGGGTTCATGTATGAAGAAAACTGTGTTTACAGGTTATGAGTTGGTGATGCTGTTACACTGTGTTTTTGGGGAAATGTAAAGGTTATTTTGACAATGTGAATAACATGTGAGACATTCCCTGTGCTGAAACTAGTGTCACTCCTTTCCACAGCTATGGATGGCTAGCTTTATGGTCTTTTTATAGCACCTCTGGAACCTGTCGACCTGCGTCTGACCACCGGGATGGTCAATGTGTGTTGCTAATGTTTGTTTTTTCTAAGAGTGCATGTAGAGGATTCAGCAGAAGCGGACAAGTGACATGAGAAAAACAAATAATAGATGCAGTGTTTATGGAATAGTTTAATATGGGGCTCATTAGCTGGCCACTATTGAGCTCCTAGTGATTGATGAGTTGACTGACTTTGCTTAAGAGAAGTCACCGATTACATTAATGTTGACTGAGTACATGGGATGATCCATGTCTGAGGCAAATTATGGAAATAATTGTAGTTTACTGATTTGAGAAAACCTGCACATGACACTTGTCTTGCTGGTGCTGAATACTTTATTACTTTAAGTGTGAAGTTTGATTTCACTTCCAGATCTTGTATTTCAGGCCATGATGGCGTGTATGCAGGCTCCTGGCGGAGCCAGTTTTTAAGCAAACGTAATATTCAAAACACACTAACATCTTTTATTGCAGGATTATAGGTCCGGGGTGGTGCTGCTCCAGAGGAGGAGACACCCTGATGTTGCCTGGGACGTGATCTAGCTAACCTTTTTCTTTAAGACAGGAATCTGGTTTTGATGAGTTGACTCATGGGAGTGTCCATGCGTCAAGAGGAGGGGTCCAGGATTAAGATGAAACAATGAATTAACATTAAACTATGTTTTATATGATTTTTGCAGTGATTTGTGTGATTAACAGTTCATTCAACGGGTATTAAACCTATGCAAGTGGTGCATTCATGTTCAGATGAGGCTTTGATGGCCTATAAGTGAAGTTCACTGAACTAAAAAATGTGGTTTGATGATTGTTGACATGCTCTCCAAATTTGTTGACATGCTCTCCAAATAGAAGTTTTTCCTCCTAGCAAGGAAATACAGGTGTAGCAGTCAGAATATTGCTGAAAGGAATCTCATGAGAAATCTTCAGAGGCCCAGTGAGAAGCGAGAACCATTCCAGGCATAGCTGACAGCCCAGGCAGTGGTTGAGGTCAAAGGTCGAGCTGTTTGGGGCCCATCATGAGATCAGATTCCGGAGCCACAGCAAGGACCACGAAACTGCGTTGGAATGAGAGCTGTGCCAAGGGGGATTTCCAGAGGCCAACAGAGGAGATTGTGGACAACAGACGGGCACCTGAAGGGTGAGGGGAGCATGCCACGCTCCATCGACATCGCAGAGGGAGTCCAAGGATGGCATCATGATTCTGTGAAAAGCACAGGAACCAGAAGCTATGGTGGTGATGACAGCAGTTTCCTATGAACATCACCTAATGCTGTGCCACTGTACTGTGCATACGATGACACTCTGAAGGCTGCTGGGATCATAACAGCAGTAAGACGACTGGATCCAGCACCCTTTCCACAGAGGATTTTTTCTGCAGAGCATGGACAATGGAGGAGTCATAAGTACCCCCCTCGCAGGACGAAGGCCTGAAGTGAGGTGATGGGGGTTGATAGAGGCCATAAAACAAGAGTGCTGACGAGGCCTGCAGCTTTGGAGATAGCTGAAAGCCTCATTGACAAACAACAAAACCAACTGGTATGTATGAATTTCTATTCTACATACGTTTGGACTCTGGTCCTATGGACAGTGATGGAAACAACTGGAAGAGACATTCATGACGCCCTGCAGAACTTAAACCACTCTGCAGAGAGACATGTGATTTGCATGCCCAGAGGAGCACCACCAAGCTGGGATGTTTTTGAAAATGTTACTTTCTTATTTTAACTATTAAATTAACAATTCATTTGTTTGCTTGTAGGATGCAGTTTGCCTTTGGATGAGATCAATGAGGAATGGGATAGCTGCTAATACATTTGTCAAACTGTGTACGTTTACAGTAATTTAGGGTGATTTGACATATGCTGAGTATAAAAATGTTTGCATTGACACTGTCAGACATGAGGTGATCATAACTGGGAACTTTTCTAGCATAAAGGTCAAAAAGGGGGGAATGTTAGGTTTTGTATTGTTGATTGTCATTTATGCTTAGAAATATCTACTTATATATGCTTAGAGTTTTAGATTGGTAGAGGTTTGATCCTTAATAGTCTGCAAACTTTGTGTGCATTCCAGAGCACCCTGGGAGCATGGGAGAGGTCGTACCTTGTCTTATTGTTTTATGGTAGGATAAACGTGTCTATATCTGTTTTAGGCTAAGTGCCTTTTGTTTAGATGAACTGCTGGACTTCCAGACCAGCAGGGTTAGGGAAGTCATTTATGGGGGCACACACACACACACACACACTTACACAACGCACAGGCAAGGTACTCTTTGTTTGTATGTAGACGTCATATGTTAATGAATCTATGTATATTCAAGTAACCTTAACCTTAATAAAAGAGCAGTGTTACGGGGGAGCGGACGAGAGTCTGACGGAGGTCAAGTGGGTGGAACGACACTTGGCTCCAGGCAGGTCTCCCTCATGCATGAGTAACACGAAGAACTTTGCCTACTTGGTGTTCAATGCTTTTGCTGTGTTTTAAATTGTCTCGTTCCAGCGGTGGGCCTGTGCTAGACAGACCCAACATGCAGCATTGTCACAATAGGGGCTGCAACAGAGTTCTGCATCGGCCCAGTCTCAAGGTCAGACTGAGCAGAATCCCAAGACTTGTTGTTAGTGGTTAGACACACCACAGTAATCTTAGTATAGGTAAGAACCATGCTACCGATAGAACCTGTGAACAAAAGCACAGTGAAAGTGAGGCCATAGACATTGTTAATGAACACATCCTCACAGGACAGGTTAAACAGTGCAGCATTGTCACAATAGGGGCTTTTGATCAGAGTTCTGCATCGGCCCAGTCTCAAGGGCAGAATCCCAACCAAAACAAAGGCCACCCCCCAGGCAGAAACTGTCAGCTTCGTCAACATCTTATTTGTCATTACTGCAGCATAACGCAGAGGATTACAGATGGCTACATATCTGTCAAAGGCCATTATCATAAGCACTGTGTGAGCTGTGGTACTAAACATATGTGTGGTGAAAGCTTGGACCACACATTCATAATAACTGATGAGGCGCTCAGACGGAGGCCTCAACATGTCTACAAGAAAACGAGGGATCATGATAGTTTCCAAATAAATCATTAATGGACAGATTACAAAAAAGGATATACATGGGCTGGTGAAGACTCTTGTCAACAAAAACAAAAACAGCAATGCCCACATTGGCAACAATTAGAAACAAGTAGGAGAAAAAAAGAAAAAGAAACATAGGGTATGTGGCTTCCTGTGGGACATTTAAACCCTCCAGCTGTATTGTGAAGATGTTGTTTGTATTTTGCATGGACCTGAAAGAACAAGACAATTTCAAAGGCATTTCAAAAGCAATTCAGTCACTATCTAAAATCACATTTTGGGTTGTCTAGACCAAAATACTAAATTTAGCTCCACAATGGACTGATATCCACTTACGAGAACATTACACTGCCTCTGTTTTATCAAAATTGAAAACAAATTTCTTCATATGTGGCTCTCATTTTTCTTAGAAACAAAAATCGGGTAAAAAAAAACAAAAAAAACAGCAATTCTTTGTTTTTACATTCATTAGGTTCCAATCAGCCCAAATATCAAAGAGAAATTAAAAATGCAAGAGTTCAGGTCTTAGGAAGTTAACCCAGTTAAGAATAAGAAAACATTTCCGAGCTAACAGCAATAGTTTTATCACATAATTTACGCTGTGAGTAAGTTAATGTTAATTCTTTTGAAGGTAAACCAAGAATAAAATATCCAGGGTCCTTTTGGATCCAATTCTTAAAAATATTACTCAGATCTTGAGATATAAAACTCCAAAATCTTTTAATTAGTTTGCATTGCCAAAAGTAATGGAAAAGGTACAAGTTTCTTTTTGACATTTGATACAGACACATCAGGTGTAATGTTATGGAGACATTAGGAGTTAGGCGGTGTCGAATTTTGTATTGGGTATCTTGCAAACAGTTGCAAGTAAAAGTAGATCTAGCTATGTTTCCACTCCTCCTCCACATATTGATTATTAAGATCTCTCTCCCATTTATGAATAGCACTCAATGTGCTGCTACTATGAGTATATAGTAAAGAATAAAAGGCAGAAATAAAATGAGTTCTATCTTTTTGTTTAATAAGAAAAGTCTCCAAATCTTCATATATAGCTGTTTCTGCAGATTGTGAAATTTCAGAATTAACAAAATTACAAACATGGAGGAAGCCCAAAAAAATTGTCTCTAGGAATATTAAAATTTGAATCCAGTTGCTGAAAGTTCATCAGTGTGTTGTTTAAATACAAATCACCCTTAGCCCGTTATTGAGTCTTTGTTTCTCAATAAAGGAGTCAAAAAAATCTTCTCTGCCCAACCCTTTGTGCATTTCCCTCCAAAACCTTATTGTATTATAAATAACTGGGTTATTGTTAATCTCTGTTTGTAAGTTCTTTTTGTCACAGACAACTAGGCCCCAAAGTGAAGAAGGTGAAGCAGACCAAGAGTCAAAAAAAAAGACTGAACTTTATACACTTTGTGTTCTGAACATGCACAAAAGGTCTGACAGATGGCAGGGTCATTGTATTTTAGCATAAAAATCATACTCTTTAAAAACATTTTCCTTTGAGTTAACATGAGAGAAAGAGTAACTATTGATGTACTTTATGCAGTAACTTTATGATTTTAAAGAAAACAATCTTAATGGGGGTTTTGTTTACCTCACAAATGAAATGCATTTGGAAATCAACAACTTCTCAAATTTTACTGTACAAGAATCTCACTTAAGATTATCACAATGACATGCCTAATGCCAAATTGCCTTATTCTTTCAGTTTAGGTTCAGTTTCTTACATATACAATACTGAACCAAAACGGTGATATGTGCTGATTTTGTGAACTGTTCCTAATTCACTGTTCCAGTCTGATTAGCCAACATATGCACAGTAGTAAGAACAAAATTGGCTAGTGTGCATGTGTCATAAATGTGAGGGATTTTTCATACAAGCTAATTTTTGCAAGTAAATAAACACATTTATTCACGGGGTAAGAAGGTTTTCATGCTGATATTAGTGAATTATTCCCAATGAGTCTTTTGTCACTGGATTAATTAAAGCTCTCTCTCTCCTTTGCAGTATTGTTTTAATTCAGCTGTATTTTAAACGGCCTGTTTAAGTTCATATAAACATCTCACTCAGATTTAAGTCCAGAGATTGTCTTTTTTGGTTTTAAATGAAAGCTATGGTATAAGTAAGAATACTAAAAATTACTTCCATGCAAAGGTATTCTCTTGGCCTTTAAGATTCATTACATCGGTATAACCGGGTGTTATTGCTGGTTTCATACCATTATGTTCTTTCTTAAATACTAATTATGTATTTAGCTCCAATAAAACTGCACAGTCCTTGTGTCTGTGTTTAACAAAGGCTTACCAGCAGATAGCGAATATTTGCTTTTGCCTTTAACGTCATCTAATGTAAATTAAACTTCATGAATGAGACAAAACCACAGATTGGCTTAAGCTTTTATTTTACACAAACACACGCACATTTTGAAATGCTGACTAAAGTTTTATACATTAGTTTCTTACAGCAGCAAAAACATTAACTTCCATCTAATTATGATTAAAATAGCTGTCAGAGATGATCTCCCTTTAGATGTTGAATTTCTATAAAAACAAACAGAAACACATTCTGTTTATGATGCCAAAACCTTCTTGGATACGCACAACTTCAAAAGGGCTTTTTGTAGGTCTTTGGACTGCACACCATAAATAATGGGGTTCAGACTGCCTGGAAATATACCAAACAGAACAGCAAAGATTTTTCTGTACTCTGTGTACTGAGGGAAGCGATGCAGAGTAACACGTGTCATTCCACTAAGTGTCATAATCAGATAAACAACCAGATGAGTGCTGCAGGTCTTCAACGCTTTACTGTTCAAAGACTTGTTCTTACTGGTCAGACAAACCACTGCAATGCTTGTATAGGAAAGAACTATTGCCCCTATAGAGCCCACATAAACAGCCACAGTGAAAGTGATACCATAGATGTTGTTAATGACCACACTTTCACAGGAAAGTTTAAACAATGAGGCATTGTCACAGTAGGGGTTTGTGATCAAAGTCCTGCATCGACTCAGACGTGTGGTCAGACCTAGAAGAATCCCGACCAAAACAAAGGCCACTCCCCAGGCACAAACTGTCAGCTTGATCATCATTTTGTTGGTCATTATGGAAACATAGTGAAAAGGATTACAAATGGCCACATATCTGTCATAGGCCATAATCATGAGAACAGTGTGACTTGTGGTTCCAACCAAGTGCACAATGTAGGCCTGAACAACACATTGATAATAACTAATGAGGCGCTCAGATGGAGGTCTCATAAGGTCTATAAGCAAACGGGGCACCACGATAGAGGTTGCAAGAATATCATTCAATGGCAAGTTGCAATAAAGGAGATACATGGGCTGGTGAAGATTCTTGTTCATGAAAATCAAAATAGTAATGCCCACATTTATAATCATTATAAACAAGTAGGAGAAAAACAAGAAAAGAAAGGCGGGGTAGAGAGAATCCTTTGAAGTGTTTAAGCCCTCTAACTGGAGGATGTAGCTGTTGTAGGTGTAGTTCTCCATCATCCTGAAAGAACAAAGCTGTTATTTTACACTTACAGATCTTATGAGATAGTAAGTCCATATGATCTTATCAGAAACAATAAAAGTTACAGAAGGAACTTTATAGTAGTGAAAACAATGAGGCTGATTTATAGAAAAGCTGATGTAGAGCTGTTGGTAGACTAATACATCAACGCACAGCTTGTTTGTCACTGTTCTCCGCTGTCTTATAGGCACAGACTCCCAGAGGGTGTCCACATTGCCTCAGATTTTGAATGATGTAATTGCAATGATAATAAGATCAAAGGTGCTTTGTTCATGAAAACTCAAGGCAATTCCTTTGTTATTCCTTTGGAATTTCTTTCCATCTTTTCCTTATGATACACGCAGATAGAGTGCAAAAAGCAGTGCTTCAGAAGCAGTTTCAGCAGTGTTGCATTACTCCCTTTTATTTTAGCAGTCTGGTACTGACAGAAATGTAATGACTTTAATTCATATTAATAGAATTGGAGAAGTAAATTTGTAATAGTGACAGCGGATCGAGTTGGCAAAGATCTCATTTATTAAGCCAGGTTTGTCACGGTGGTGGACGGACTCAGACACAGACTGAGGTAGCACGGTTCAACAACACTTTATTAATCACTCCGGTGCGCTATGTACACGTGAAGGGGGGGGAGAAACACCAGGGTCCCGGGAATCAATTGGCCGGGGATACACACTTCTTCACACTTGCTCCGCTCCTTGTTCAAACACTCCTCACACGAGCAACCCACTCACACTCACGGGGTCCAGGAGTCAAAACGGGCGGGTCCAGATAAACCTATAAACTTAAACGAGGGTAAGTCGGCGGCAAGCACGGGAACAACTGATTCACAATGAAGCCAGGCAATACTGATGAGGTTTACTCAATATTCCAGCGACGAATAGCTCAGAGCCCCAGCCTTAAGAAGAGCCAGAGAACAACTGCAATTCACTCGAGATCAGCTGCAGTGGAGAGCCATACCTTCTGCCCCACCACATATTCAGGGGCGGCTGTCCGGTGGCGATCCGCGAGCGCTTTATTGCGTTCCTTCGTCCGGAGTAAAGCCGCCTGAGTGGCCCGCCAGGCCCTGCGACACATGCGGAGGTGATGTCGGACAGATGGAACAGTATGCTCACCATCAACCATGGGAAACAGAGGTGGTTGGTATCCCAGAGACGCCTCGAAGGGTGACACGCCGGTAGCAGAGGATGTGTGACTGTTGTGAGCATACTCCATCCATGCCAGGTGTTCGCTCCAGATGGCCTGGTTATGAGAGGCGACACAGCGGAGGGCGGCCTCCAACTCTTGGTTGACGCGCTCCGTTTGGCCGTTGCTTTGCGGGTGGAAGCCAGAGGAGAGGCTGACCTTGGCTCCTATGGCAGAGCAGAACTCCTTCCACACCCGTGACGCGAACTGAGGGCCCCGGTCCGAGACAATCTCCTCAGGGATGCCATGGAGCCGAAAAACATGTGTGGTGAGGAGTCGGGCAGTCTCCAAGGCTGTAAGGAGCTTAGGAAGCGCAATGAAATGGGCAGCTTTGGAGAAACGGTCAACAATGGTCAATATTGTAGTGTTACCTGCAGATGGTGGCAGACCAGTGACGAAATCCAGAGAGATGTGGGACCAGGGTCGGCTGGGTGTGGAGAGTGGCTGCAGACGTCCAGACGGGTGTTGATTGGAGTGCTTATTTTGAGCACAAGTGGTGGAGGCGGTTACATACTCCCGTGAGTCTTTAATGAGGGCGGGCCACCAGAAATACCTGCGCAGGAATGCAGTGGTGCGGTTAACTCCTGGATGGCAGGAAAAACGGGCTGTGTGAGCCCACTGGAGCACTCGGGACCGGACAGCCGCCGGAACGAAGAGTCGGGCCCGTGCCAGGATCAGGGTCGGTTTCTTGTGCCTCCCGGATGAGCTCTTCGATCTCCCACGTAACGGCTCCAATAATACAGGAAGCAGGCAGAACAGATCCGGGGTTGGACTCTCCGACTGGGGCGAATTGCCGGGAAAGAGCGTCTAGTTTAACGTTTCGGGAGCCTGGCCTGTAAGTGATGGTGAAATTAAACCGGGTGAAAAACAAAGCCCACCTGGCCTGCCGTGAGTTGAGCCGTTTCGCCGAGCGGATGTATTCAAGGTTTTTATGATCAGTCCATACAATAAACGGCTGTGCGGCCCCCTCCAGCCAGTGTCTCCACTGCTACATCAGGTGTAATATTTGGCCTATCATTCTACAAGACCACAGTTCCACAGCTAGAGGTACCGGGAGTCTACGTCCTCTTTCCAGGTGTCTGCTGTCAATTCCCCGTCAATCAGCTGTTGATGACGTCAGCCTGTCACCTCCGCTTCAGATCGCTCTCCTGAACGCTCGCTCCATAGCCAACAAATCATTTGTACTGAATGACTTTTTTAGCAGTAATAGTCTGGACTTCATGTTTCTCACGGAATCTTGGCAGCGGGAGAATGAATTTATCCACCTTAATGAGCTCTGCCCGGTCGGCTGTCGCTTCATCGGGACTCCGCGTTTGGACCGTCGTGGTGGTGGTCTGGTCACTGTTCACCGAGACAATTTCACTTGCAGGACTATGGACTCTGAGTTTTTCCCTTCCTTTGAGTCACAACTTCTTAAGGTTGGTTCTTCAGATATATTTTATTGTGTTTTAATTTACCGCCCTCCCAGCCCCGCTGGTGTTTTTATTAAAGATTTTACGGACTTTTTATCTTCCATTATTAAACTGGAGAAAGTCTTAATGATTGGGGATTTCAACCTCCACATGGATGATCTTAGCTGTTGCATAGCCTCTGACTTTCTATCTATTACAGACTCTTTTAGTTTTATTCAGCATGTCTCTGGACCCACCCATGTTAAAGGCCACACCTTGCACCTTGTTTTTTCTCTTGGCTTAGACATAACTAATGTCTGTGTTAAAGACGTACAAGTGAGTGACCATTCCTGTGTTACTTTTAGTCTTAGCTTCCCTCTGTACGCACCACCTTCTAATCTCATGTTCCATAAGCGGTTCATAAATCAGGATGTTGCTTTGAAGTTTTCTAATATGTTGGACCCTCATGTGATCAGTGGCTGCACTGATGCTGATGTTGCTACACACTGTTTTAATAATCACTGCTTGGAGATTTTAAATTCAGTGGCACCTATGAAATCTGTCATTGCTGCCCCAAAAAGAGCTCATCCGTGGATAAATGATGATGTAAGGAAGGTCAAAAGAATCTGTAGAAAAGTAGAACGCCTTTGGAAATCAACCAAACTCGAAGTTCACAGGCTCCACCTTAGGAAACTTTGGGTTTCCTTACATGAAACCATAAAAACAGCCAGATCAGGATATTTTTCTCAGTTAACATCATCAAGCAAGAGAAATTCCAAGGTACTGTTTGACTCCATAAACTCTATTGCTTCCCCCGTGGTCCACCGAGTACCTGTGACATCTATATCTGAGAGTGATGAGTTTCTGAATTTCTTTGTGGATAAAGTTGATCATGTCCGTATGAGCATTGGTTCTTCAATACCATCTGTTTGTGTCTCTGGGCCACCTCCCCCTCATTTACTGTCAGTGTTTAACCCAATGACCATACATGACCTTTCACTCCTGCTGGATAAAATGAAAATTACCACTTGTGCAAATGACATTCTACCTGCTGGGCTGTTTAAAAATGCTCTCTCTGTCATTGGCCCCTCTATTGTAGAGATATGCAATGCCTCTCTTTTAACAGGGGTTGTCCCTAGGTTCTGTAAGCATGCTGTTGTTGAGCCGATATTAAAAAAGAGCAGTTTGGATCCAACTCAGCTTAAGAATTATAGGCCTATCTCTAAGCTTCCATTATTATTCAAAAATTCTGGAAAAAGTAGTTGCAGATCAACTTACCACTTTTTTAGAAAAACATGAAATTTATGACAAATTTCAGTCAGGTTTCCGTAAAAGTCACTCAACAGAAACCGCATTACTTAAAGTCTCTAGTGACATTATGATGTCAGCTGACTCCGGAGCATCCTCAGTCATGGTTTTGTTGGACTTGACATCTGCCTTTGACACCATTGACCATACCATCCTGATTAACAGGCTCCGGGACGTAGTTGGTGTGTCCGGTCTGGCTCTGGAGTGGTTTCGGTCATACCTCTCCAACAGATCTTTTAGTGTTTTTGCAAATCGGTTTATGTCACATTCTAAAGATCTGACATGTGGGGTACCGCAGGGTTCAGTTCTGGGTCCTATTCTTTTTCTTTTGTACATGTTACCTCTAGGACTTATAATTAGGCAGTTCCCTGAGGTGTCTTATCACTTCTCTGCTGATGATATTCAGCTCTATTGCTCTTTTAAGCCAATGGAAGTCCATAAACTGTCCTCTTTAATTAAATGTTTAGCTTTCATTGAACAGTGGCTTGGTGACAACTACTTACAGTTGAACTCTGAGAAGTCAGAAACATTAATTATTGCCCCCGACAACCAGATATCGCTAATCAAACAGCATCTTGGTTCTCTTGGCTCATCTGTTCACCCGAGCCTCAGGTACCTTGGTGTGATCTTTGATTCTGCCATGTCCCTAGAACAACACTCTCGCCAGTTAATTAGGAACTGCCTTTTTCAGCTAAGAAACATCTCCAAACTGCGAACTTTGCTGTCTAAGTCTGAGTTAGAAATGGTTATTCATGCTTTTATTTCTTCTCGCTTAGATTATTGTAACAGCCTTTTTCTTTGTTTGAGCAAAAGGAATCTTGAACGTCTCCAGTTAGTCCAGAATGCTGCTGCAAGGCTTTTAGCTAAGACACGAAAAAGAGAGCGCATTACACCAGTGTTACGTTCATTACACTGGCTTCCAGTACATTTCAGAATTCATTTTAAAATCTTGGTACTGACTTTTAAAGCTTTGAATTGTGATGCCCCTGCTTACATTTCTGATCTTTTAGAACCCCACGCTCCCTCTCGCAGCCTGAGATCTTCTAATCAAAGGCTGTTGGTAGTCCCTCGAACATATTTTAAAACCAGAGGTGATAGATCTTTTAGAGCGGTGGCCCCCAGGTTGTGGAATGCTCTCCCTCCATCATTACGTTGCCTTGATTGTATTTATTCTTTTAAAAAGCAGCTTAAGACTCATTTATTTAGATTGGCTTTTAATTAGATTTGTGCTGTGTGTTTTATTATTAATGTATTTTATGTATTTCTGTTTTATATTACTGTGAAGCACTTTGTGGTTTTTATCCTGTGAAAAGTGCTATATAAATAAATTGATTTGATTTGATTTGATCTTATGCAGACATTAGGAGTTAGGCGGTGTCGAATTTTGTATTGGGTATCTTGCAAACAGTTGCAAGTAAAAGTAGATCTAGCTATGTTTCCACTCCTCCTCCACATATTGATTATTAAGATCTCTCTCCCATTTATGAATAGCACTCAATGTGCTGCTACTATGAGTATATAGTAAAGAATAAAAGGCAGAAATAAAATGAGTTCTGTCCTTTTGTTTAATAAGAAAAGTCTCCAAATCTTCATATATAGCTGTTTCTGCAGATTGTGAAATTTCAGAATTAACAAAATTACAAACATGGAGGAAGCCCAAAAAAGTTGTCTCTAGGAATATAAAAATTTGAATCCAGTTGCTGAAAGTTCATCAGTGTGTTGTTTAAATACAAATCGCCCTTAGCCCGTTGTTATGCCACATATCAAACAGACTGCGAGACATTCCTAGAACAAAGTCTTTGTTTCTCAATAAAGGAGTCAAAAAAATCTTCTCTGCCCAACCCTTTGTGCATTTCCCTCCAAAACCTTATTGTATTATAAATAACTGGGTTATTGTTAATCTCTGTTTGTAAGTTCTTTTTGTCACAGACAACTAGGCCCCAAAGTGAAGAAGGTGAAGCAGACCAAGAGTCAAAAAAAAAGACTGAACTTTATACACTTTGTGTTCTGAACATGCACAAAAGGTCTGACAGATGGCAGGGTCATTGTATTTTAGCATAAAAATCATACTCTTTAAAAACATTTTCCTTTGAGTTAACATGAGAGAAAGAGTAACTATTGATGTACTTTATGCAGTAACTTTATGATTTTAAAGAAAACAATCTTAATGGGGGTTTTGTTTACCTCACAAATGAAATGCATTTGGAAATCAACAACTTCTCAAATTTTACTGTACAAGAATCTCACTTAAGATTATCACAATGACATGCCTAATGCCAAATTGCCTTATTCTTTCAGTTTAGGTTCAGTTTCTTACATATACAATACTGAACCAAAACGGTGATATGTGCTGATTTTGTGAACTGTTCCTAATTCACTGTTCCAGTCTGATTAGCCAACATATGCACAGTAGTAAGAACAAAATTGGCTAGTGTGCATGTGTCATAAATGTGAGGGATTTTTCATACAAGCTAATTTTTGCAAGTAAATAAACACATTTATTCACGGGGTAAGAAGGTTTTCATGCTGATATTAGTGAATTATTCCCAATGAGTCTTTTGTCACTGGATTAATTAAAGCTCTCTCTCTCCTTTGCAGTATTGTTTTAATTCAGCTGTATTTTAAACGGCCTGTTTAAGTTCATATAAACATCTCACTCAGATTTAAGTCCAGAGATTGTCTTTTTTGGTTTTAAATGAAAGCTATGGTATAAGTAAGAATACTAAAAATTACTTCCATGCAAAGGTATTCTCTTGGCCTTTAAGATTCATTACATCGGTATAACCGGGTGTTATTGCTGGTTTCATACCATTATGTTCTTTCTTAAATACTAATTATGTATTTAGCTCCAATAAAACTGCACAGTCCTTGTGTCTGTGTTTAACAAAGGCTTACCAGCAGATAGCGAATATTTGCTTTTGCCTTTAACGTCATCTAATGTAAATTAAACTTCATGAATGAGACAAAACCACAGATTGGCTTAAGCTTTTATTTTACACAAACACACGCACATTTTGAAATGCTGACTAAAGTTTTATACATTAGTTTCTTACAGCAGCAAAAACATTAACTTCCATCTAATTATGATTAAAATAGCTGTCAGAGATGATCTCCCTTTAGATGTTGAATTTCTATAAAAACAAACAGAAACACATTCTGTTTATCATGCCAAAACCTTCTTGGATACGCACAACTTCAAAAGGGCTTTTTGTAGGTCTTTGGACTGCACACCATAAATAATGGGGTTCAGACTGCCTGGAACAATAGGGAACAGAACAGCAAAGATTTTTCTGTACTCTGTGTACTGAGGGAAGCGATGCAGAGTAATGAGTGTCATTCCACTAAATGTCATAATCAGATAAACAACCAGATGAGTGCTGCAGGTCTTCAACGCTTTACTGTTCAAAGACTTGTTCTTACTGGTCAGACAAACCACTGCAATGCTTGTATAGGAAAGAACTATTGCCCCTATAGAGCCCACATAAACAGCCACAGTGAAAGTGATACCATAGATGTTGTTAATGACCACACTTTCACAGGAAAGTTTAAACAATGAGGCATTGTCACAGTAGGGGTTTGTGATCAAAGTCCTGCATCGACTCAGTCGTGTGGTCAGACCTAGAAGAATCCCGACCAAAACAAAGGCCACTCCCCAGGCACAAACTGTCAGCTTGATCATAATTTTGTTGGTCATTATGGAAACATAGTGAAAAGGATTACAAATGGCCACATATCTGTCATAGGCCATAATCATGAGAACAGTGTGACTTGTGGTTCCAACCAAGTGCGCAATGTAGGCCTGAACAACACATTGATAATAACTAATGAGGCGCTCAGATGGAGGTCTCATAAGGTCTATAAGCAAACGGGGCACCACGATAGAGTTTGCAAGAATATCATTCAATGGCAAGTTGCAAAAAAGGAGATACATGGGCTGGTGAAGATTCTTGTTCATGAAAATCAAAATAGTAATGCCCACATTTATAATCATTATAAACAGGTAGGAGAAAAACAAGAAAAGAAAGACAGGGTAGAGAGAATCCTTTGAAGTGTTTAAGCCCTCTAACTGGAGGGTGTAGCTGTTGTAGGTGTAGTTCTCCATCATCCTGAAAGAACGAAGCTGTTATTTTACACTTACAGATCTTATGAGATAGTAAGTCCATATGATCTTATCAGAAACAATAAAAGTTACAGAAGGAACTTTATAGTAGTGAAAACAATGAGGCTGATTTATAGAAAAGCTGATGTAAAGCTGTTGGTAGACTAATACATCAACGCACAGCTTGTTTGTCACTGTTCTCCGCTGTCTTATAGGCACAGACTCCCAGAGGGTGTCCACATTGCCTCAGATTTTGAATGATGTAATTGCAATGATAATAAGATCAAAGGTGCTTTGTTCATGAAAACTCAAGGCAATTCCTTTGTTATCAGGGCTCTTACCAATAATCCTCCAATAGAAGGCACACAACACCCACAAGTTACCAAAATAGCTATGATAAGAAAACCCTAATGGACATAATGCAACCTTTCCATTGCCCAGAGAAAGAGGTCATCCCCTCCTCCAGCGGATTGTCAACTCCCAAGAGCTCATACATGAGTTTAGACAAGGTCTTCAGGCCTTTCAGTGCTCTGGTCACAGTTTCATCAGGGGGAGTATTGTTGAGAAGAGAAGTGGGTCCTAATTGCTCTGCTAATCCTTCTACTGCATCACAAGTTAAGTTTGCCTACCTAAGCACATTGTAGTGGACGTAATTAATAAGGTCCACAGTCTAATTTGGAGTAATTGGGATAATTGAAATAATCCCCACAACTACTGGCAACGTTTTAAACCCAGCCACAATTTGGTCAGCCAATTTATATTCGTTTGGAACCCCTCTAGGCAGCCCAATAGCCTCTATATACGTTGGTGAACCCACAGAAAGGTCAAATGAGCCTATCGAGCGCTTCCTCAAAACATGGCATCCACGCCTCGCTGTTAATTGGGCAGTGCCGGGTTCACCCAGTCGCACCCCCTTTTCACCCACTAAAACTAAAGGCACCCCGACACGTACCATGGCACACAGGCCAGAAGTCCAGCTAGGGATTCTGACGAACAGCCTGTACTCACCGATTTGATTTACCTTTCCTCTGGACAGATACGTCACAGCCAACCAGTCAGAGTCGACATCTCCCGCGTCGTGCTTGTGGCTTCCCTGATTGCTTACTGTAAAATTAAAACAAGTATAGTTAGCTTTTCTTGGGGTGAAATGTCCTGGACCTGTTTTGTTGTCAATTTGTGGGGACAGCCTGGCCAAAGTGGAGTAGTTTCCTGTAGAAACAGCACTTCCAGTTAATTTAAACATACAACCAAGTCCCCATGTATCAATGGGATACAGAGGACCAGGTTCAGTGAATACATGTGGGCGGGCAGCTCTTTTCCTCTTCTTGTTTCAAACTCAGGGGTGGAATACCCTGAGGTCCGGGATTTTTTCTGACTCAGCCAAGTCAGGACCTCCGGCCTCTTTGGTGCAGTGCTTCTGGATTTCCACCAACCCCCTTCGTGATTATTGCTGTGGTTCTAGAATCCTCACGAGGTGACTAGCAGGAGCCCAAATGGCATGACCCTTGACCCCAATTGCTTTCTTGGCAGTCTCGGCTTCTGCTGCCAAGGATCCTCGTATCTCCGTGACCTCATCTAGTGTCTGCTCCTTTCTCTGTAAGAGACAGAAAACAAAAACACCTCTCTGCCTAGCCTTAATAATCTACTGTTATTATCCATTGTTCTTCTAGTGATTCAAAGTTGGTTTCGAATATCATATTCAGAGCTCTCTGACCCAGAGACTTATTCTAATCATAATCTATGTGTTTAAGTGTGTTTGCAATTACCCCTCTGCACTCTAAGTCATTTCAGTATACAATATATCAGTCCGGACAGTCACGCGGAACAAAGCTTTTGGCCTTCAAAAGACTGAGTGCCAACTCTTATGAGCACATTCGCAATGTGTGTATGAAAATAATTATAACTGCTTATTTTAGTAAAATAAATCAAACATTTTCAACCCTAACCTTCCCTCGTTTCACACATTTTAACATGTGAACAATAGAGCATGTGTTTTGTTCAGCCTGTCTCCTCATGAAAACGCACTAAATGAACACAGGCATTTTATCTTCTAAACACGATTCAGTTTCTTTTGATCGTTAAACCTGTGTATTAATAGCATTAGAAGTTTCAAGATGGCGCTGTCTTTCAAACTTTTTTTTCTCCACCTTCCTTTAGTTACTTTACTTTCTACCTTTTAGATATAGTATGGATAACGCACTTTTTAAAACTTCTGGAACCAGCTCCTTCATCTACTCGAGAATGGAGCTGCTGGCACTAAACACAAAGACACAGACTGGCATGAGACACAACATCCCGGCCGAGCGAAACAGGAGCTACAGAGGCTGCAAGGCTGGAGTGAGGAAAGCGGATCACCAAAGGCGATTCAAGCCATCAATCCCGACAGTGATAATGGGCAACGTGAACTTGTTACAGAATACGATTGATGAACTGTGTGCTCTGAACAACCACCGACTCTACCGTGGGTGCAGTTTGTTTATCTTCACGGAGACATGGCTTACCGAGCTAACGCCGCAGGCTAACATAGACCTATGTGGATTCACATCCGTGAGAGCCGATAGGGACACAGGCCAGCGGAAAAAGCGGAGGTGGGGGACTCACTGTCTACATTTTAACATTTTGTACATTTTGTAACCCTGGACACGTCTCCGTTAAAGTATCGGTATGCCGACCGGACCTGGAGCTGCTAGCCGTTAGCTTGCGGCCATATTATCTACCTCAGGAGTTCAGTCATGTGATCTGTGTGTGTGTTTACATCCCTCCGAGGGCCGACGCAGCGGCTGCCTGTGAGACAATACACACAGTTACAGCAAGACTGCAGACACAACACCCCAAGGCTTTCATTATATTATATCTGGAGACTTTAATCATGCCACACTGGATTCTACTCTGGCTGCTTTTCACCAGTTTGTGAATTGTCCCACACGGAGTAACAGGACAATTGACCTACTGTATGCTAATGTGAGAGATCCCCCCACTAGCGAAGTCCAACCACAATCTGGTTTACCTACAGCCACAATACACACCCCTTGTCCAAAGGCAGCCTGTGACAACACGCTCCATTAGGAGATGGACCCCAGAAAAGGAGGATGCTCTGAGGGACTGTTATGACACCACAGATTGGGATGTGCTTCTGAGCCCGCAGGGTGAGGACATAGAGGGGGCGACACACTGTCTGACAGAGTCAAAGGAGCTTGCAAAGAAAAGCGTCTGGACTTCTTTAAGTTACTTGAAGACGTTTCACCTCTCATCCGAGAAGCTTCTTCAGTTCTAAGGTCAAATGGTGGAGAGTCCCAGATATAAACCTAGTGGGAGTATCCCCCCACAGAGGGACAAAAGGACCCCCTGATGATCCTCTAATCGCCTGAGCCAAGGTGTGAAACTGGGTGTGGGTCCCAATCAGCCAGAGTTTCGGGTGAGCTCATTGTGAAACCTGGCCCCACCTTATCATGTGAATTCCTGAGGTCAGATGGCCCAGGATGTGAGTGGGCATTAAGGCGTCTGGGGAGGGAACTCAAAACTGGATTATAGATGGCAGACAGTTGGTGTCGTAAACCACCGCCTCTGTTCAAAGATGGTCGCTCACAGTGGACATAGATGGCTTCTTTCACTCCTCTTTCAAACCATCTGTCCTCTCTGTCCAAAATGTGAACATTGGCATCCTCGAAAGAGTGTCCTTTATCCTTAAGATGCAGATGGACTGCTGAGTCTTGTCCTGTGGAGGTGGCTCTTCTGTGTTGGCTGATTGGGACCCACACCCAGTTTCACACCTTGGCTCAGGCGATTAGAGGATCATCAGGGGGTCCTTTTGTCCCTCTGTGGGGGGATACTCCCACTAGGTTTATATCTGGGACTCTCCACCATTTGACCTTAGAACTGAAGAAGCTTCTCGGATGAGAGGTGAAACGTCTTCAAGTAACTTAAAGAAGTCCAGACACTTTTCTTTGCAAGCTCCTTTGACTACGATTACCTGGATGACTGAGAACCTTCACAGACATACTGTCTGACAGACTATCTCAACTTTTGTGAGGACGCGGTCGCCCCTGCTAAGATGGTTATCCTAATAGCAAACAGTGGGTTTGTTATTAGGATAGGGAAAGCTGTCCTCAACATGAAGAAGAAGGCCTTCAGGAGCAAAGTGAAGGAGGAGATGAAAGCAGCACAGCGGGAGGTGAAACGCTGCCTGAGGGAAGCAAAGGACACCTACAGGAGGAAGGTGGAGCAGAAGTTGGAGAGGAACAATATGAGGGGAGTCTGGAATGGCGTGAAAACCATCACAGGCCACAACATCAAGAACAGCACAGTGGGGGGGACTGTGGAGAAGGCAAACAAACTCAACAACTTCTTCAACAGGTTTGACCAGCCCACAACCCCCCCCCACCCTCACCTTTACTACAGAGCCCTCTCCCTACTCTCGTACCCCCCTCGCTCCCCCCCCTCCCTGACACTATGACACCCCCTCCTCCTCCTCCAACCCCTCTCTAAACAGCATGACAGCCTCCCTCCCCCCCTTCCAATCCCCTCCCAGTGTCATAGTTGACCAGGTCAGGAGACAACTGGGGAAGCTTCGCCCCAGGAAGGCAGCAGGCCCAGACAAGGTGTGTCCTAGGATGCTAAAGGTGTGTGCTGCTGAACTTGGGGAGCCGCTACAACGAGTCTTAAAAAAAAAAAAAAAAAAATTTTATTTATATAGCACAGACAGAATCACAAAGTGCTGCACATAAGATTACAAGTCACAAGATTACAAGATAGATTTAAAAAGACAAAATAAAACAGGCAAAAAATGAACCAAAAGCAGTTTTAAAAAGGTGAGTTTTGAGTTGTTTTTTAAAAAACAGCTACTGAGTCCGCAGTTCTTAATGTTTGGGGGAGAGAGTTCCACAGTCTCGGGGCCACAGTGGCAAAAGCTTTGTCATCCTTAGTCCTCCTCTTAGTATTTTTTATAGCAAGTAAGCCCTGATCAGATGACCTCAGGGCCCTGCTGGGGACATCGGGCTGTAGCAGATCAGAGATGTAGGCTGGTGCTAGTCCATGCACAGCTCTGTAAGTCAAGACCAGGATCTTAAAATTCTAAATTCAACAGGAAGCCATTGTGATTGAGATAACAATGGTGTCACATGTGAGTACTTGGGGGATTTTGGCAAACCTCTTCAGCCTCAGCCTGCGACTAGGGAGAGTGCCCGCCCTCTGGAAGACATCCTGCATCATCCCGGTCCCCAAAAGGAACCGGCCCAATGAGCTGAATGACTTCCGACCGGTGGCACTGACGTTACATCTTATGAAGACTCTATAGCGGCTCCTCCTCAACCTCCTCCGACCACAGGTACAACATGCCCAGGACCCACTACAGTTCACCTACAAGGCGGATGTCGGAGTGGAGGATGCCATCCTATACCTCATACATAGAGCCCACTCACACCTGGACAAGGGAAAAGGCACGGTCAGGATCCTGTTTCTTGACTTTTTCAGTGCCTTCAATACAATCCAGCCCTGTCTGCTCCAGGAGAAACTAAACAGGATGCAGGGGGACGCCTGCCTGGTTACTTGGATCTCCAACTACCTCACCGACAGACCACAGTACGTCAGGCTGAAGGGCATCATGTCTGACACTGTGGTCAGCAGCACAGGAGCACCACAGGGAACTGTGCTGTCCCCTCTTCTCTTCACCCTGTACACCTCTGACTTCTGCTATAACTCTGAATTATGCCATATTCAGAAGTTGCAGATGACACAGCCATCATGGGGTGTATCTGGGATGATCAGGAAGAGGAGTACAGGAGTCTGGTGAGGAACTTTGTCACATGGAGTCACACAAACCACCTGCAACTTAACACCTCAAAGACCAAGGAACTGGTTGTGGACTTCGGGAGGTCCAGACCAGGTCCACTGCCAGTTCAGATAGAGGGGGAGGAGGTGGAGGTGGTCAACATGTACAAGTACCTCGGGCTGTGGGTGGACAATAAACTGGACTGGTCATGCAACACGCAGCACCTGTACAAAAAAGGCCAAAGCCGACTGTACTTCCTCAGGAGGCTGAGGTCTTTTAACATCTGCAGGAAGCTCCTGAGGATGTTTTACCAGTCGGTGGTTGCTGGAGTACTTTTCTATGGTGTGGTGTTCTGGGGGAGCAACACAGCAAAGAAGGACTCATCCAGGCTGGAAAAACTGATCAGGAAGGCTGGCTCTGTGGTCGGCATGAAGCTGGACACTCTGGTGACAGTGGCAGAGAAAAGGACACTAAAAAAACTGCTGGACATTATGAACAATGCTGGGCATCCTCTGCACACGGCCATAAACAACCAGAGGAGTCTGTTCAGCGACAGGTTGCTTCTCCCAAAGACAAGAACCAACAGACTTAAAAACTCCTTTGTCCCACACGCCATCAGACTGTTTAACTCCTCTCTGGAGGGGAGAGGGAGGGGAGACAGGAGGACAAAGGAGGGGGGGACAACTAAGCTGTAGAGCCTCTTCACCTCACTGTGCAATACCTTTTGTGCAATACTTTTGTTAATAGTCAACGGTGCAATAGACCTCAATACTTTAAATGTGCAATTCACTTGTATTTTTATTTTTATTTTTATTCCTATTTATTCTATTTATCCCCTTCGTATATTTTATTTATATATGTCTCTGTATTTATATATGTGTGTGTGTGTATATATATAATATTCTGCTCACGCTCTGTAACTTCTGTCGGTGCTGTGCTTTTGGAAACCGAATTTCCCAGAGGAACCTACCCGAGGGATTAATAAAGTTTTATCTTATCTTATCTTATCTCTCTCTCTTAAGATCAACAAAAACTAAATATAAACAGTTTCAGTTATCTTTGTGAAATCCAGGATAGTTTTCGACTATCACTGATGAAACTGTAAGAGTTTCAGCTTATTTGGTAAATTCAGACACCCAGAAAAATTACAGCTAAAAGGTTAAATTTACAGAGCTCACACTTTGTCATGTGACTCAAAGTTTCCTCCTCTGGTCTCCTCCTTCTCCTGCAACAAAAGACACACACCCATAAATACACCCCTTTGTCACATCTGGGTGGGGGTTAACCTTGCATAGTGGTGTTAAGTCAGTCAAGTCAGTCAACTCTTGTCAGCTTTTACCAGTCCAGTCAGTTCCCCATTTTTTCATTCATTATTCATTCATTCACTCATTGCTGATTGTGGAATCTATCGTCGCATTTCGTTTCCACCCTCAGCAATATGATGCCATTTCAAAAAGAAAAATAATTTAGACTAGATTACTTTGCTAAATCCTTTCAGACAGGGACTCTGATTGTCTCAATAAGTGACTTTCTCCCGAGCCCATTTTAATATGGAGAAACTCACTTTGCGACTGTTCCCGACAACACTGTCTAGCTCTTCCTGTTCAAGAGATTGTAGTTGTTTTAGGCTGAGAAACACCAAACACTCTCCATATTATTATTGCTTGTTTTCATCAACAACGCAACTATTTTCTTTCGTTTGTGTCCACTGGGGTAGAAGGTGACCTGCAGAATCACCTCTTCCCCAGTTGGAGACCGCTTCACACATACTCTTCTGGAGCACGCACACACACAGTGACATCAGACACATTCACCTGCTTTGCGCACAGTTTCACTTATTTTCTTCCTTCAATGATCTACATACTACGTGCTGCCCGGTGAATACTTTCAATGTATTCCATCCCCTTTCAAGGCAGACTTACTCAGTTTATTCCCCATTTCAAGACAACTTTCAGCCACACACAGAACACGTCTGGTGTGTACTTACTCACATCCCGCACACACACACAAAATAGGCCTAAGATCTCCCTTACAGCAGAGGAGAAACCATCCTTAAAAACTCAACGGCCCTAATTGCGGAGAACCCTGCTTAAAAAAAACTTGCGGAGAAACCAGACCTCCTTAAAAAACTGGTGGGGAAACCAAGTAGCTTGCGTCTGCATGCACAGCTAGCGCGCTGCCGTACATGCGTTTAATCGCATGGTCACGGTGACGAATAAGGCCCTCTCTCTTTACTTACTGTTGTGTTGCTTCTCGTTCACGGGGAGAGTCTCTGGATGCCGTCAATCAGCCTCCAACCTGAGGGGAGGTCAGACGTTAACTCACCGGCCTGGCCACAAATTAAATACCGGGGCTTTCGTCAAGCATCTCGGACGTCCTGGCTGCTAGCAGACTGCGGCGTCGGCGTCTCTCCCTCCTCAGTGGAAAGCCATTTGCTGGGCTCTGGCTCGGAAGGACCAAATAAATGTTGTGTCTGCGCTTCCACAGGCCCCGCTGGTTTAGAAACTTATTCCCGTTAACGAAGCAAGACAAACAGCTTAACCGGTTTTTCACATGCTATAGCAAGGGAAGGATCTCAGAGCAGCCCTTTTGCCTTCGGTGTCAGACCACTTCGAAGAACCACCACCCCACAGCAGCCTTTTATTTCTGTGACACACAGTTTACACAAACACCCATTGTAAACCCCCCCTATGGTGTCAAGCACTAGGTGTGTGTGTGTCTGTGTGTGTGTGTGTGTGTGTGTGTGTGTGTTTGGGGGTGCATTTGTGTGACCTCCTGCTCACAAAAGGGTCATAAAGGCAGGAAGTTTACTAAACAAGAAAACAGAACCTTCATGTGCCTATAATAAAACACTACAGCCTCCCCCACCATTCAACAGGCTGGGGAGGGGGTCAGAAACAAAAGAATGTCTTTGATCCTATAGTTTGAACCAAGACTTACAAATTTAAGTACAATGATGGCAACATTTAACAATTTGACTCCAACAGGAAACATTTCCCAGCTTGGTGAAGAACACTCATTCAGACAGAAAGATCCCTCAAACATCAGTAAGATAGTTTAGATTCATGCAGGTTTCATAGTAAAAATGTAATCAGATTCAATTTATCTGATTCTTCACAGTATATTTATGTTCCCCATTTTCTCTCATTTCCCCTTTGTTTTTATTGTTTTAAGATCCCAGGTATCACTTTTTTAACAAACTAATAATTAAATACATACACAAACACAACTTAGCTGATTAACTGGCTACAGCCTGCTTCACACTACATATATGCAAACCACACAACACTATTAAATATCTCTTTGCAGAGATTGTCTGAAAATATGTACCATTAGTCTGTTTTTTGGAGAATGTGAGAAAGTAATGGCTGCGCATTATTAAATGTTATGGTCCTTAACATGTCAGCTCAAACTCTGATATACTATGTAGGTATAGCGCACGTAAAGTATGGAGAATTTCCATGTCTCCAACTGTCGGCATGCTCTATCCAGAAAACACCCTCAAATCCAGAAAGAATATTTTCCAAGTTCTGAAGCAGATTATTTCCTGCTGGGTCCTACATATGGGAAAGTATAACTTTACACAAAATCCAAACAACATTATCATGACATTGTTAATATGCAGTGTTGGGGAGTAACGGAATACATGTACCGCCGTTACGTATTTAAAATACAAAGTATGAGTAACTGTATTCCGTTACAGGCACCGTTTAAAAAGGTGGTATTTAGAATACAGTTACTTTGTTGAAATAAATGGATTACACGACGGTACTTTCCTGTTTCATATTGTCGCGGGTCAGGCCTGTTTGGGTTTTGTTTGACAGCTACGTTCTGTTGTTCCAGGCGGCAGCGTTACGGTTACCATGGTTACAGGGTGACGCTCTCTCTCTGCGTGTTTCCTGGGTGAGAGAGCGCCTTTTTGTTGTTGTTGTGCTAAGCTAATAGGCAGAATGCTACAGGTATAGCTCTAAAGAAGGTAGCATCATAGGCAGTGTAGTCCGTGCTGCAGGGAGAATGGACTGCCATACACGTTATGTGTCTGTGAGCGAGGGAGGGAGAAAAAGGAAAAGTACGAGTTATCATTGAGCAGAAACGGGAGCTGGAAGCATGTAAATATAATAATAACCACTGCAGCCAAGAAGAGAGCCTGACGAGCCCAGCTGTAAGTAAGTTATTAAGACTCGACTGTACGCTGTGTTCGTGTTTTCCTCCAAAAACAATAAGTTCGGTTGGAGCAGCCTTTCAACGCCTCTCTGTGTCTCTTGCAAGCATAGTTGACCCAGACAACAAAGTAAAGCTATTTTTCGGCTACGAGCCCGACACAGAACCCACCGTATTAGCCAGAGGTCCCTTTACTACGGTTCGGAGTCGCGGACCTTCAGTAACATTAATAAATCACAGCAATAGTACATTCACGTAGTTGAAAACAGCATGATAATATATTAAGTAATCCAAAGTATTCAGAATACGTTACTCTCATTGAGTAACGTAACGGCAGTGGCGGTCCTAGCCTGTTTGGCGCCCTGGGCGAACACTCCCTCTGCCGCCCCCCCCCACACACACACACACACACACAGCCAAAACATATTAAGGATCGTACATTAACATAAAGCTGTTGTACACACACACACACACACACATATGAAGAGCGAGAGAGAGTATGCATAGTATGCAAACGGCTACCAAACAGCCATCATAATTCGTCATACAATGAGAACAGGACAAATCAACAATTGACAATGACTCATTAAGATTAAAACCTGTAACCTAATGTATTGTTTGCAGTTTAGTCTGTTACTGTTACTATTTTTACCATTTCTTCTTGGAGCAACTGTAACCCACATAATTTCCTTAGGGATTAATGTCTGTGAAGGTTCTCAGTCATCCAGGTCATCGTAGTCAAAGGAGCTTGCAAAGAAAAGCATCTGGACTTCAAGTAACTTAAAGAAGTCCAGACGCTTTTCTTTGCAAGCTCCTTTGACCCTTAGGGATTAATAAAGTATTCTGATTCTGATTGTTTCAGGATGACCTGCCATTATCCAATCACACATCTGCTTACCTGCATCTTTTGCTCGTTTCTCTTCCTCTTCTTTTCTCTTTTTTCTAAACTGAGCACCTGATGGCTTTGAACTTTTATTGTCCATCTTCCATTGGTTTTAATTTTGCACTCCAGTATGAACACAAATCCCACAACTCGAGGATCACCACAACATGATCTAACACACCTACACCTTAGTTCACAGATTCACTAGGGTGCATTTCTGAGATTTCACACAACCCAGGATTCAAATCATGAATACATAATGGACTTGGATTTACATCATTATAAATGAAATGTGCTCTATTTGGAAGCAGCCGCCCCCCTCCCCTTTCGACGGGTTGTGCGTGAGACTTTAAATCATCAAACTGTAAATTTTAAATTGTTATTGATCCCTTTACCCTGGTCCTAAAGTGTATATTTATTTTCTTACTCTCCTTATGTCTGTGAAGGTTCTCAGTCATCCAGGTCATCGTAGTCAAAGGAGCTTGCGAGTCCAGACGCTTTTCTTTGCAAGCTCCTTTGATTACTCTCCTTATATATATTGTTTGTTTCCTTGCACTGCTGTAACTGGAGCCTCGTCGTCTCGTCTCTCTATATACTGGACTGTATGTAGCGGAGATGACAATAAAGTTTACTTTGACAACAGCAGCGAGCAGGCGCACCGAGGGCTCTCGCGCTCACTTTTCGTGTATAGAATTTCGAAAAAACATCGGTGCAAATTATACGTCTGTATTATGATGTCTGGTGTTTTCGTGTTTGTTGGTTTGTTTTTATTTTGTTTTATTTTTGCGAGTTGGTTATTAGACGCTGCTCCAGCCAGCCAGAGAATCCTCCGCCGCCCCGCCCTCTCCTCCCTGTGCCGCAAGCAGCAGGCGCACCTCGCAAACGGAGGGGGCCCTTACTCCCAGCAAATGGGCGATAGAAAACCGATCGGTGCCTGTACCATTCCCAATATGCGCTGGCTGACGTCGGGGCAGCACGAGCATTTTTTTTTTTTTTTTTTGCCGATGCCCGTGATGCCGCCCCCCACCACGATGCCGCCCCCCACCACGATGCCGCCCCGGGCAACCACCCGTGTCGCCCGTATCTAAAACCGCTACTGCGTAACGGAATACGTTACAGAATACATTTTGGGGCATGTATTCTGTAATGAAATACATTTTAAAAGTAACCTTCCCAACACTGTTAATATGTTAATGAATGGTAATAAATAAACTGATGTTTACTGACTAGTAAGTCAGTGACTACTGACTTACTGATTTAGTGTGAGAATAGATTATCGTAGTATTAGGGATTTAGTTGTATTAACCATAGTAAAGCATTATATTCATCATTCATTTACACACACACTGAACATTCTGGACATTGTTTTCACTTCATCACTTAATCACTTTAAGCATATTTGCACTGCACAAGACACTTAATAATGTGGATTGCACAACACTGGACATTATATCTCTTCATTTCCATTTAATACTTGTACAGCTGCTGTTATTGTGTATATATATATATATATATATATATATATATTTATATTTCTCATACATTCGTATATATTTCTATACTGTGTATTGTGTATTTTGTTGTACAGTTATTTTATTTTCAACTTTAATTTATATATTTTATCTTATTCTTTCCCAGTTAAATTTACCCTTCATTCTAATTTGTGTTGTACAGTTATTTCATTTTTAACTTTAATTTTTATATTTTATTTTATTTTATTCCTTCCTAGTTAAATTTACCCTTTTTAATTTTCATATTTATTTCCTATCTTATTCATAGCCTTTTCTTTTTTCTTTAGGTCACGAGCAGTTGTGTAAGCATTTCACTGCATATCGTACTGTGCATGACTGAGTATGTGACAAATAAAATTTGAATTTGATTTGATTTGAATTTTAAGTAGGTCATAGGTAAAGCTACTAAACATTCACACATAGAATTGGGAGAATAGGTCAGAGGTGTATGTGAGAAGCAGAGGCGACAGAAAAGCTGCCGTTAGTGGGATAAGGAGTTGGCAAGCCAAAGCAAGGAGAATATAGTGTGCGAAGAAGTGGGCAGCAAGGACGTGAGATAGGGAGGCAGGAGGTAGAGAGGGATCCGCAGGAACCTAGTTTTGAGAGACAAAGATTGTTGATGTCTGTGCATAAAATGTGTGCTGCTGGGACTGCCCCAGCGGATTTTGATGTTGGATGCTGTCCTGTGAAAATCCCCATGTATATGTAATAAAATTAATTGATTGTTGACTTTGTTAATTGTTGACTTTGGCTGCGTTAGGTTTGTTTTGGTTTTTGCTTTTGACACTATTACATGCATCATTTTCCACTCATCCATTCGTTCACACACTACTGATGGTACTGATTACACACACCACTGTTTGTTTCTGACAGTAGGGTTCTTTTCGGTTTTATTTGCTTAAAAGAATAAAGCAGCTTGGAATACATTCCTAACCATGTGTGGGGGTTTTTTGTCATGACTGTACGGCCGAAAAAAACAGGAATGGAATATTACACTGTTTTATGATGCAATATACTGCTGATTTATAAGAAATTCTGTTTGCATAGAATCATGGCCTTATTTCTCTGATTAGGGAGAACAAAACATACTGCACAGGAAGCCAAGGTCATAACTGAAGCTCACTGAGAGGGAGAGAAAGAAAGTGCATGTTTAGATTTTATGACTTTGGAGGGGGGAAGAAGCTATAAGACTGTGTGAAACGGTCAGACACTTCAAGATCTGCCGGACCCCCTCCCATGCACATCTCCCATCCGGACGTTTGTATTGTGTTTGCATGGAATAAAGAGAATTGTACTGATTAAAGAGATTGTTGATTGAGCATTAAAACACAGAGTGTTGTTCTTCCTTCAGCCCGAAGATCAAAGAATTGGGTTTTTCAACACTGGTAAGTCAATAAGTTTGTGAACAAAAGTTTTATGTACTTTATTTATCCCCAAGGGGCAATTAACATACAACAGAGCAGCATGACTTTGAAGATAAGGACAGGGCATAAACAGGCAGTAAGACTGAGATAAGAAATACACAGAATATACATTATATACACAGTTTTAAAATAACTGTAAGTGAGTAAAAGTGAATAAAGTGTCTGCAGTGGATGACTTATACAGAGTCAGTGAGGGCCTCAGGTAATAATAAGATTACTATTGTGTCCTCACCGTTAGGTTCATAGAGTATCTCCCAGTCTTTCACCTCAAAACAGCCCTGTAGTTCTGCTATGGCCACCTATGACCACCTCCTAATACTTCTAGCCCTCCAGTTGTGGTCACCCCACAACTGAACACTGACAGGAAGGCTAGTGGTCACAGGCTCCCTCTTCAAAACAGGCATATGGCGGGGGTTGAGGTGAATCGGGTTATGAGGAGGAGGAGGAACTGTATGCATCCCTGACATTAGCATACAGTAGGTCTAAAATCCCCCCCCCCCGGTGGGACAGACCACATACTGTGTGAAAGTTGGCAGTGTAGTGTTCAAAGTGTTGAAGTTACCCAAGATAGCAACGGAGACACTTTGGTGCTGAGTCTGTAACCGGGCTATAGCAGAGTAAAAACACTGAGACAACACTAGAAAGAAGTTAAGAGGTAACAGATACTTTTAACCATTTCTGAATGTCTCACTGTGTTATACCTGTTTTTTTGGAGCACTGTCTGTTCCCCTTATTTGTTTTTTGTTTTTGTTTTTTTTTTGGGGGGGGGGGGGTTGTTTTTGCTTTGTTTTATTTTATTTATCTATATAAAAAAAAATTCTGCAATAATATCTGAATGATCTACATGGGAGAGTATGTATAACTATATCTATGGGTTTGCCCAACACTGTTCATATACGATGTACATACATTATTATTATACACTCAATTTTTTTAAATTAATTTCCTCCTCTATTTTATTTGAACTCTCCCTTCCTGTTGGTTAAAATGTTGTTGGAAAAGCAATAAATAAATCTTTGAGAAAAAAAAAAAAATTCTGAATGTCCACAGCAAAAGTTTTGACAACTGGCTACTGTTTGAGATTTAGAAAGCTCAGTAGTCAAAGTTTTCTTTGTTGTATGTGTAAGACCTGTAATTCCCTGGATCATCATTACTGCCTACTATAATCTTTGTTATCCTCTGGGAACTATTAACGACCTACATTCTCTCTCCCAGAGGGCTAATTACCACCAAAAGCTGTTAATAAGTGCTACATTAAGAAGCAGCCCACAGGGGACGTCATCAATAATTACCTTTGTTTCAAAAACATTAACCCTCATTACTAGCTGTAACAATTGGCAATTGGCAGAGTACTCCCTCAGCTCCAAACATGCAAGGGTTAAGACAACAAAGTTACAACAAAGTTTAATCACTGAGAACAAGAGGCTTTGTTTGATTGAAGAAAAACTTTTTCTTTTAAGAGTGCTATGTTTCATAATTTTTGGAGGAAGAAAAACTAGTTAAAAGATAAATAGTGAAGTAAAATACCGATGCAGTTTGGTACAGTTATAGTTATTTTGTTTTTTTGTTTTACCTGTTTACTGAAACATATTCCAATCAAAGCTGTATAATGGATCTGGACATAAGTGTAGACTCTTAGCTTTCATTTAAGGGTATCCACATTCAAATTGAATGATTCTGTTGTTATGTCATTATCAGTTAAGCAGATGCTTGCATTTGGAAGATTTTGCTGCGAACAGACAACGTGTGGTCTACAGCTCCATGGTGGAAAAACAAGCCATCCTTAAACTGCGAAAAGAGGAAAGAAAAAAAAGATCAGAAAACTTGAGCTACAATAGAAGGCGTGGCAAAATCTACAGTTTGGTACATCCTGACAAAGAAAGAAAGCACTGGTGAACTCAGCAACACAAAAAGTCCTTGGCGTCCACCAACGAGAACTGTGGGGGATGATCACAGATTCATTTCCATGGTAAAAAGAAGCCCCTTCACAACAGCCAACCAAGTGAACAGCACTCTCCAGGAGATAGGAGTATTGGTATCCATAAAGAGAACACAGAAGGTTCACTGCAAGGTGCAAGCCACTCATAAGCCTCAAGAATAGAAAGGTCAGATACGAATTGGCTAAAAAAAAAAAAATCTAAAAAGCCCAGCAAAGTTCTGGAAAAATATTCTTTGGACAGATGAAACCAAGATCAACCAAGTATGGAGAAGGCAAGGCAAACAACATGAAAACGGCGTTTTCAAATTAATCCACTTTGGAGAGCTTTTTCAAAAAGCTCAGTTTTCCTTGACCAAAAACGCCATCTCAGTGTGGAAGGAAGGGGCCCAGTCTGGATCGCATTCCTGCATTTTGTAGGCTGGTTTTCCTACAAAACACAACAAACATTAGCCCGCAAAGCCACAGTGAACAAAGCAGCATAGCGCAATGAATTCAATTCAAATCAATATAAGACTTATTTGTAACCTACATCAACAATTATGTTATGATAAATTATGTAATAACTACAACAGAAGACTTGTGGAAATGCTTGGAGCAGACTAACATGTGAGCTACGGAGCCCCGCAGGGGACATGGGAGAAAAAAAATTAAGACGGACTTTTGCGAGATCTCGCAAAAGTTGAATTCCAACAATGGCGGCAGCTACTTAGTTGTAATATTACTCTTTCTGGGTCACAAAATACACTTTTAAGATATTTTGAGGCGTGAATGTAGTTGTGTAAACGTCAGATACCTGCTCGGTTTACAAGACATCACATATTTGCAAAAGTGCTCCGACGCTTTCCCGGCACATCGTGCCTCGACCTCCCGGTCGGCTTCGAGCTGGCGGCCTCCAAAGAATGCGGCTAAAACTTTTGCGAGATCTCGCAAAACTTTTGCGAGATCCCGAGTGTGTTGCGAGATCTCGCAAAAGTCCGTCTTAATTTTTTTTTTCTCCCATGTCCCCTGCGGGGCTCCGTAGTGAGCTGGAGTGTTCTGGGACGTTATATTTGGTCTTCGAATGGCTGCAATCCAGGCCATCCGTCGGCTCTTTGTTACTTCGGAAACGTGGCTTAAACAATTTCTCTTCCACGACGTAATCCGATAACAACCGATCTCTTTACCCGTCGGCTTCCCGTGGCTGTCATGCGACCGGCTATTGCAGTTAATAATACAACAGCTTCTTTCCATTTTTTGTGTTTCTTTTTATCGCTGTGTAATGTAATTTCAATTGAAAGCCTGCGTGCGCCAGTACCGCTTGCCACGAGTTCGCAGAATCCTTTGCGGTTTTACCCCGAATGACGTCACATTTTCAATCTCTATAAGATGAGCCTGCAATGCAAGTAATAATAAGACCATTCATCTGCTATTATAACCTGGTTTTCAAATAACCCATGTAAATTTATTAAAATACACTTTTTAAACTTTTCTCCAGTAAATTATCTGAAAACAGACAAAAGAGTCAGGCTACAAATGCTTGTTTTGGTTCTTCTAAGTTGCGAACATTAAACTGATAAAAGCTAAAACTGTGATATATCCAATGGTTTCAATAGGAAAAACAAACCTGGTTGTAGAAAAAAATATCTTTAATTTGTGACACTTGACTTGGTTAGAATTTGCAACTGAGCTTAAATGTGTTTTTCAGTACTGGTAAGTTCACACGGACAGCTCCTGCACTTAAGTGATGGAGGATCAAAAACTCTAGAAAAAATGTAAAAACTTCATCTGGTATTTTTACAGCATTATCAATAAAAACGTAGCTGATTCTGAAGGAAAGTTATGTTTCACACGATATAAACAACACAGGTAGATATACAATTTGCACTTCAGATGAAGTTTTTTTCCCACGTCTTCACTCACAGTTTGTTTGCCTTTTCATTCATGCTGTTGTTTGAGGTGTTTATTGAGATCATAATAATGTAACTGATGGTGTGCTCATCACATCAGAGTTCAGCCTCACAGAGCTGTCAGCATTACTGTAGATGATGTTTTAAAAGCAGCTCTTTCTAAACACCATGTGATAGTAACTCCCAGCATGTGTAGGTTTGTATGAAACACATATAAAAAAAATCAACAGCGTTAGTTCAATGATGCTTTTATTTTGAAACTAAAGAATTGAAAGAAATGAACCCGAGTAAGTTTACAGTCAGTTATCTGTGTCTGGATTTGGATGAAAAATAAGGAAACATTTCAGCTTCTAGAAATTCCTCCACAGCACTGACACACATTTTTATATCAACCTAAATCAGCTGTTTACATTTTTATCATGATGGTCAGATTAAGTTTAACATCTGTTAAGAGTTTAAGAAAAACACCTGCATGATTATCAAAGAAGAGAAAAAGAGGAACTGTTGGATTTTGCTCAACTTAACAGGAAAGACTCCAGTTAAAAGCAAACATGTGGGCCAGCAGTCACCAAAATAACAGACTGACCAACACAGGACAGTGGAGCCAATAAAAAATGATGCAGTTTATCAACTTGTAGAAAATAGTCATGACCTAATGGAGGAGCAGCACTTTATGAAGAGCCGACTCAAAGAAAGGACAAAGAGAAGAGAATCACTGAGCATTTACCTGGATGTATTTGAATCAAAGATAAGAAGAAGAAGTAAATTATCTGAGTCAGTAGAAACAAATAAACACAAAACTAGAACCCAACCAGAAAGAGAGGGAGAGAGCAAGAAACTGATTCCAGCAGGTGATTTACTTCCTGTTTTACTTCTAAAAATGGCTAGGCTCCGCCCACACAGGACAGTCCAAACAGGAAGTGTTGGAGCTGTCACACCTCTCACATGGTGAAGATCAGATGACCACTGAAGGTGTTATGATGATTTTCATTGTCATATATCTTTGCATTAGGCCAAAGACGTACAAACACCTGATCTCCAACCTCTAGAAGCAGAGAGGCTCCATGAGAGCCAGTGACACTACCAGATCCTTGATCTCCGTATGCAAGAAAAATGTGTTCTCCATTCCTGAACAACACAGCACCTGCAACGCCATTAATATGCGCAAGTATGGTCCAGACAAAGTGGTAGACTCCTCTCACTGGTGCAGTGAAAATACCTGTGGGACATTTGTTTTTGTTAAATGGAAAATCAGCTCTCAGAACATCTGGAACATCAGCCTGACATCAACATAGCTGAGAAGTGACATTAAATCTTATTACCTGTGTGTTTGTTGTAGGCATTTCCAGTGTTTGTGACAACATGTTTGAAGATCAGAGTACTCTGAGTGTTAAAGGGTCCAGTATATCCACTTCCTGTCTCCAGCTGAGAGGCTGAGAAAGCCACCCGTTTGACTGAGAGAGAGAGAAATGCCATTATTTTTGAACTTTCTGTTTTAGAGTTACTCTTATTGAAAAAATGACCATGACAACAACTTTCATCTCAATGAAAGAAACAGCCAAAAGCATTTCATTGTCACAGAAGAAATCAGACTCTGTGATTGGAAACTGAAATTTGATTGAATCTGTTTTTAAGGATGCCAGACAGGAAGTTATTTTGTAGCTTCTGCGAAAACAACAAACTGTGTTACTCAGTGTTTTAGTTGCATCTTGTTTTGCGCTTCAGACAAACATGAACTCAGTTTAATGTCATTCAGTAAATTTGATCCAGTAATGAACTTAATGTGTGCTCTGAAACTTGAATTTTAAAATGTGATGTTGAGCTGACCAGAGCAGTTTTTAGTTTCAGTGTCTAACATTAATCCATTCAGACATAGATTTTTGAATTCAGGTCAATCATCCGTCCATTTTCTTCCACTTATCCTTGACAGGATTGCTGGGGGCTGGAGCCGATCCCAGAAGCAGGGGTACACCCTGGACAAGTCACCAGTCTGTCGCAGGGCTAAGACATAGAGACTGACAGACAGACATTCATTTGCATTCACACTCCTACCCACATTCACACCTATGGGCAATTTATGATTACCAGTTAACATAACCCCATTTCTTTGTCTTTGGACCGGAGTACCCGGAGAGAACCAAACAAACACGAGGAGAACACACAAACTCAGCACAGAAAGACAGTGCTAATCACTGCGCCATGTTGCAACCCTAATTACATAAATGTATGTTTTTCTATTTATATTTTCAGATTCCCACACAGTACCTTGTAGCTGCTGCTTCAGCTGATCAGTCTCAGCCTTCTGACTCTCCAGCTTCACTGCTTGTTCTGAGAAAATGCAAAATGAAAGAAATCTCACTGGCAGCACACAGTGATTCACATGGTTTTATCTGTAAGTAAGAAAGTAACTGTGACTCTTATTCTGTTCATGCTACACTCAGCAGTAGTCTCTATGGGCAGAACTTTGTGCCATCAGAAACTGAATTTGAATAAGTTAAATTCGAATTTGAATTGCTCAGATTGAATCTGAATTGTAACTTCAATAAATCAGAATCAGAGAGACTTTATTTATCCCAAAAGGGGCAATAAAGATACAACAGAGCAGCATGATCTTGAAGATAAGGACAGGGCATAAACAGGCAATAAGCTTTGTGTAAAAAGACACAAAGCTGGAGTGATTCTGTGTCTTTGCTGCACAGCTGCTCTTCTTCTCTCATTCTCCCCCTCCCTCTCCTGTTTCTACTTCAATCATGAAACTGATCAATGATCAGCTGATCCACCTTTCTCTCTTGTTTGTTTATCACCCACTTTGCATCAGAAAGAGGAAACCAGTGGATGTCAGGCTAAACAACAGCAGCACGTTTAAACTTGATCAGCTGTTGTTAGAATTTATTTAATGTTACTTTCTAGTATCAGCTGATGTTTGCTGGAGCCACAGCTGCTGGTCATGATATCGGTTTGGTGAGAGGGAAACATGAAGATGAAACCAGGAGATGTCCTTAAGTGGTCATCTGATGTAAACTGTATAGAAATCATACATGTATACCAACTAGACAGTGTACATTACTGTCACAACAGCGTTTGTTTTCATTCAAAGGCTTTATGGTTTTTCCTGTAATAGCTGGTGGGCCGGTCTCTAGTCAAAATACCCGGGCCGATTTTTTTGTCCCAGTCCGAGCCTTTCTAACCGGGTGATCAAGGCTCGGACTCCTGGCACATCGTTTTCAACCCCCCCACCCCCATTTTAATATTTCTAATATTTCTAAAGAAATATTAGAAATATTAAAATGTTTTGAAGTTTTGTACTTTGCAATCCAACATGTAAAAAAAACCCCAACATATATGTTTCAACATCATACATCATTAGGATGATATATTTCCTGCACCATGATATCTTTATTACAATCTCTTTTGACTGCAGCTTCAGCTGATTTTCTGTCTTCACCTCTTTATATGCTCTTTAATAAATTTCATTTTGTTGAAGTCACATTGATGTATGAAACTGTACCTTGATTCTCTCTCTGTAGGACAGTGATCCGCTCATTCTGCACAGCCAATGAGGCGGTCAGCTCTCTCAGCGCAGCGTGGATGTCCTGTGGACAGGACTGTTGGCCTGCAGTCTCAGTCTGATCTGCTGACACAGAGCAGACCAGAAGCAAAAGTGGGAGAAACATGATGATCTTCATTCTGTCAACAGAAACCTGCTGTATAACTGTCATCTGTTAATCTGAGAGTTTTATAACAAGGGTAAAAGAGGCGTGAATGAGGAGCTTACTGCCCCACATGTCCCCTCATCCTCCACCTCACACACTGCACAGCCACAGGACCACACCTCCTACAGGTGCTGTTGGTGAATGATTGAAGAAGCAGACTTTGACTGCAGGACTGAACAAACTGGGTCATGTAAACAGAGCAGGAATGAAGAGACTCTCTGCAGTAGACTATGTACACAGAGTTCATGCATATATATGTATGTATATGCATATATTTATATATGTATACTCTG
This sequence comes from Perissodus microlepis, assembly GCF_051167445.1. Lineage (NCBI taxonomy): Eukaryota > Metazoa > Chordata > Actinopteri > Cichliformes > Cichlidae > Perissodus > Perissodus microlepis. The sequence goes on along the minus strand of NC_140470.1, from coordinate 32,277,507 downwards.
AATATAAATAATGGATATAACCACCATACCATAGCTGTTGTATTCACCTTTGGTTTGACATTCTCAAGATTTGCTGTCATGTTTTTTTTTTTCAAGTCTCAATTTGATTTCATTTTATTTATACGGTGCAAAATCCCAACAACTGCTGCCTGAAAGCACTTTATATTGTAAGGTAGACCCTCCAATAACAATCTGGACATCACAGCAGTGCTTGGACTTATTAGCTAACACTAGCACTGTATAGCTAGATTTGTTAGCATCCATAATCCACTATGTTTGTATGTTTAACAGCATACTGAAATGCATGTAATAAAATGTGCTACATACAAAGAACTGCCAATTACAACCACAACGTGAACAGATATTCATTTCAAAACAGCCATAATAAAGATTAAATTGAACGTTTTTTTAATAGTTTTAGCTTTGGCTTCACAGAGCAAGAGAGAGCAAACATTTGTTTGTCAAGTGTGTTGAAAGAACCAAAGTACAATTCCTGAGACAAAAACACACACAGGATTTGTGCCTCACTGTATCCAGGTATTTCAGACCAACATACAGACCTCAAAAATGCATTTATTGCATTAATTAGTTTTTTTTTAACTGTAGTAACCACAGAGTCATGTCACAGCTATCCAGCACTGGAAAGATCACTGCCTGCGTTCTTTTCAAGTGATTCCTCCGTCTGTCCGGAGAAATCTTCCATGAATCGTCGTGGTTTCAACCCCACCCGTGACACAAACCACAGCCAGACTGCTGCAATATGAAAACAAAAAGAATCGGATCCTTGGGGTGGACCAGTTTTTGGCGCAGCATGTTTTAGGGCAGCGGTCCCCAACCCCCGGGCCTCGGACCGGTACCGGTCCGTGAGTCGTTTGGTACCGGGCCGCGAGAGTTGAGGCTCAGGTGTGAAATGTATGGTTTTCAGGGTTTTTATCGGTTTTCAGTGTTATTTTGTTATCGTTTTTATCGTTTACTCGGTTTTCCTGGGTCTTTTCACATGTGTTATGAATAAATCTTCTTTTTTTCGGTACCGGTACTAGTTTTATTTTGTTGTATTTATCCGCGACACCTTAAAGGCTGGTCCGTGAAAATATTGTCGGGCATAAACCGGTCCGTGGCGCAAAAAAGGTTGGGGACCGCTGTTTTAGGGTTTAAAAGCCACAGAGACCCGGTGTTTAGAAACACCGGAGTCCTTCCACCCCAAGGATCGGGTCCCCCGACACAAACAGAGTAACATAGTGTACGCTGTTAAGTGCAGGAGGATTGCCAGGATTTATACATCGGGGAAACCAAACAACCTCTGGCTGAGAGGATGGCACAACACAGAAGAGCCACCTCGTCAGGCCAGGACTGCAGTCTATTCACACCTACAGGCCAGTGGACACTCTTTCAAGGATGAGGATGTAACATCCTGGACAGGGAGGAACGCTGGTTTGAGGGCGGAGTCAAGGAGGCCATTTACGTGAAAAGGGAAAGACCATCTCTGAATGGAGGAGGGGCCTAAGGGTACATCTGTCACCATCTTACAATGCTGTGATTGCAGCCATTCCCCAACTCTCTGTGAATGGGACTCATGGACATTGATCAGTGGGTTTTGGTCAATGGTCATGAGAATTTGCATAATTAAGATTAAGGAACTGACCTCCCAGCCCATTGTTCCTTCAGTGGGCTGGTTTCAGTCATTATGCAAATGTACTGTTTATAAGATTGAAACCTGCAGTCAGCTGAGACTGAAGACGTCACCTGATGATGACGAAACATTTCTCCCACAAAACGCTACGTCCAGATGAACAGAATCAACTTTTGGAGATTTACTTTCCTGGATGATTGAGATGCATCAAGACGATCAAAATACAGTTTAGTAAGTAGGAACAGCATAACAGTCTGATGTAGACGACAGGGCATTCGACCCCTTTACCTGCTCGGACAAAATGGCCCCCAGCCCTCTGTTTGAGGCATTTGTCTGCTGAATGACAAGGAGTAAGAAGTTATGTGTGTAGAGCGGGGTTTCCCCACTGAAAGCCTTCTTTACCTGCACAAATGCCGTCTGGCACTGGACCAGATCTTTCAGGTTAGGTCAGTTAAGGGGCTCGTCCAGCACAAACCAGAGGTAATAATCAGCAGTGTTGGGCAAGTTACTTACTTAGTAAGTAAGTACTAAGAAAAAGTACTTAGTTATAATTACTAGTTACTTCACAATTAATCTAAAATCAGACAAAAAACATAAAATCCAAGTAGAAAAAAGTTGTATTTTTTTACTGTAACAACCACAAACATGTTCAATAAATCATTTTCATAACTTGCTATTCAGATATAAACTGTAAATTTAAAAAAAAAAAACTATGAACAAGTTTTGCAAATAACTTAAGTTATTTGCAGGTATTTACCTAAAAATGCTGCCAACATGTTTTTTTTTAACCATTTTAAACTATTTACAGAATAATCAGTTCAATTCCATTCAATTCAAATTTTTTTGTACATCACCAAATCACAACAACAGTTCACTTCACGGTGCTTTATATTGTAAGTTAGACCCTATAATAATACATACAGAGGAAAAAAACAACAACAATCATATGACCCCCTATGAGCAAGCACTTTGGCGACAGTGGGAAGGAAAAACTCCCTTTTAACAGGAAGAAACCACCAGCAGAACCAGGCTCAGGGAGGGGCGGGGCCATCTGCTGTGATTGGTTGGGGTGAGAGAAGGAAGACAGGATAAAGACATGCTGTGGAAGAGAGACAGAGATTAATAACAAGTATGATTCAATGCAGAGAGGTCTATTAATACATAGTGAGTGAGAAAGGTGACTGGAAAGGAAAAACTCAATGCATCATGGGAATCCGCCAGCAGCCTACGTCTGTTGCACACTGTAAAATTGAATTAGATCCCAGAACTCAAAAAAATTGAGGAAACTCGTTGCCTCAAAAAAATTGAGTAAAGCTTAGCTAAAAATGACTAAATTAGGATAACTTATTTATTTTGAGTACACTGTACAGCCTTGTTAGTTCCCAGAACTCAAAAAAATTAAGGAAACTCGTTGCCTCAAAAAAACTAAGTAAAGCTTACTTAAGATGACTGTTAGGACAACAGCCATCATTGCAAGTCTGCAGTATTAAGAATAACTTGATATTTCTGACTGTACAATACTAATTGTTTATTTACTGACAAACATTTCAAGTTCAACTAAATGAAAAAACTATTTGTGGTAACCTGAATGATTAAAAATAATTAACAACACTTTTTGTAATGATGTTAAAATCAGCCCAACTTTTATTTTCAAACACAACAAAGTATAACAGCCAACATACTGGACACTGTTCTGCTGAACAACAAACAATTATATTGCATCACTGTTATAATCTTACAATGAAACAAAGTCTCAGATGTAATTATTCTGAAAATAAGTTTAGGCCTACCACAAGTTTGTTTTGTACTTACTTATATAATCAAAATAAAATATTTGTTGTTCTGTCACAAGTGCAGTCTCTGATTTAAACAACACATTTGTTTTTCATTCCAACACAGGAGCTGGAATGTTGTAATGTTTTAAGGATGCTTGTCTCCAGTCCAGGCATCACTGCCTGAATGACTGTCATGGATCGAGGTGATCCAAATGTAGGTGCAGACAAAGTCTTTAACTTCCCTTCAGTACAGTGGCAGTGGATGTGGGTTGGAGATGCAATGAGCTTGAACCTGCAGGCGACCATCTTCACTGACCAACAATCTGTGACGGAGGACTCGTCTCTCCTGGTGTCCTGCAAGCAAACAATCATATTTTTTGGAACATGAACTTAATTGGTTTCTTAAAACATTTTTTTCTGCATTTGGTATAAAACAGACTCCAATTTATACAATCTCAGGCTCCCTCCCCACCGGAGAGGTGACATTCAATGTCCCAATTGTCAGTCTGGATAGCCCTGACCACCACCCGACACACAATAGTGTCATGAAAGCATCATTTTAAAAACGGCTATGCAAACATGGCCAATAACTTTCATTCTAATGATGTGCAAAATGATTTGGGCACAAAACAAATTTTGCTGTTAGAAAACTTGCAGACTTGACTATATACAGTGTAGACCCTCTAAACTAAGTTTGGGGGATGTGATCTTTCAAGAAATGCAGACCAAACTGTTGTTGTTTGTTTACTTACACAGCGTGTCTTGTAGAATTAACCGGAGTCACCAGCAACAGCATAGTGCAGTCATATCTCAAGTCTAATAACAGAAGACAGGAAAAGATCAGTACAGAAACAACTTCCCCAAACCAAAGCACAAATAAAACAATAAGTAAAACAGGCTGATCTAAAGAATGATTAAAGTTCAGCCTGATTAATATAAATGTTCATTCAGACGAGAATGTAGCTGTGTAATGCTCAAATATCTACTTAATTTATCAAAATATCACATATTTGCAAAAGTGCTTCCACGTTTTCGGAGAGCTCTGTTATCCACCAGCGCGATAGCTGACCGGGAGGTCAAGGCTCGATAGAGTCCACGAGCACAGCTAACTCCTGGCGTATTCTTTTCAATCCCCCTGCACTCTTTTGCTACTCAGGTTAAACATGATATATATATATATATATATATATATATATATATATATATATATATATATATATATATAATTAGTTAGTTAGTTAGTTAGTTATGGCTATGGATTGAAAATACCCCCCACACCCCACCCCACCCCTAACGACTGCACCTGCCGAAGAATTTTGTCTGGGCTCTTATCTCACTCTTTTATTTCAAACAATCAACAGAAAATTTCACAGACATAGTTTTATGTAATGTTTTTAAGGCTGTGGTGTTAATTTTTAAGTAACATGAGCCCAGCGGCAGCAGCAACGCTAGGCTAACACTAACTAGCTAGCAAGATTATAAACCTGGTGCTAAACTAAGAGAAGCCACAAAATCAGTTTGAATAAGAGTAAACATTTACTCACCAAGTCAGTGTATCAGGTAAAGATTCACAGCAATGAAAACAATAATTTCTTGAGCTGACGCTTCTCCAGGTTTGCTCAACATATTCCATAACAAATGCTGGAACCATGAACATGCGACTGATTCAAGAGGGAGGAGGATGGTAGTCTCGTGGCATTTTCAGAGTCAGTGAGTCTGTGTCTTTAGTTCAGTCTGTGTTGTTTCCTGTTTTATTTTGAAGGTCCGTGTCTTATGTTAATGTATCTGGTGTTGCTTCCCCTGTTTCGTTAGGCCTGATTTGCCCCAGCTGTGTTTCCCTCCTGTTATTCATTCCCTGATTGCTCCCTCTGTGTATTTAAGCCCTGTGTTTCTCTGTGTCCGTGTTGTGATCGACCCTCATTTATGCTGTGTGTTCTGTCAGTCTTCCTGTGTAAGTTTATTTTGATATATCCAGTTATGTTACATCTGAGTTTAGCATTAAAGCTGTTTTGAGTTCAAGTTTTGCCTCTGAGTGTCTGCACCTTGGGTCCTATTCCTGCCTGCACACAGCCGTTTAATAACAAATACAATACCACAGAGGATGAGAACTAAGGAGTCCAGCCTAAGTGAAAACCCGAATTTCCTTTTAATGTGTATTGATGGTTGTTCTGAGTTGTCGGTTTGTGTTTGTTTTTATAAATATAATTTAAAAAAATAATTCACCCACTTGAACACTGTAGTGCAGGGCCTGGCTGCTTGTAACTCTATTCTTTCATCCAAATCTAGTAAATTTTTAAAATAAAAAAACCCAAACAACAACAACTCGGTAGTGAGTAAACTAACTCTGATCTTTCAAAAAGCAAAATCTAAAACCAGAGAGTGACATCACGGTGACCAGTTTATCTTTCTAAACAACTGTTTTAATGGTTTATGTTCCTCCATCTTTATTAAATATCCACCTTTTTGGTCAGCCCATCAGCAGAGTTCTCAAAGTGTGGCTCACAGGCTAAAGCTGACCTTTGGTAATCTTAGGACAGCAGGAAGTAACTGTAGATCATTCATCCATTCATTGTCTGTGAAGGTTCTCAGTCATCCAGGTCATCGTAGTCTAAGGAGCTTGGAAAGAAAAGCGTTCTTTCCAAGCTCACTCCTCAGTCTGAACCTACACAACTCAGAGAAGAACACACACCTGAGGACAGTCAAGAAAAATGGGTGAAGAACTTTTCAGACCTGAATCTCACTGAACCTGAAAAGAAAGTATTAGCCAAAGGACTCAATTTTGCCATTTCTCTGCAACAGTTGCCCATAGTGGACCTCATCACAGCCACAGAATCCGCCATATGGATTAATAAATTACCACAGACAGAAGCAGAGCAAATCAGGATGAAAGTCTCAGCCACCCTCTCCAGTGTCAAAGTCCCTCCGTCCAACCTCCCAATACAAGAAAAGAAGGCCGTCGCTTCCCTGAGCAAAGACCACAACATCACGATATTACCAGCTGATAAGGGAAGATGCACCGTGGTCCTAAACACTACAGATTACCACACAAAGCTCACTACTCTCCTCAGTGACAACAACACCTACGAAGCCTTAAAGCGAGACCCCACAAGCAGCTACAAAAAGAAAGTTATAGCTTGGCTTCAAGACCTTGAAAAGGACAAAATCATTGCCCGCCTTACATATCACCGCCTTTACCCAGGGGATGCCATACCCTGCATTTACGGACTTCCTAATATCCACAAAGAAGGTGTCCCACTCAGACCCATAGTCAGTAGCATGAACTCAGCTACTTACAACATTTCGAAACACCTTGCTACCGTCCTGGCACCACTTGTGGGGAACACCCCACATCACATCAAGAACTCCACCGACTTCACCGACAAGGTCCAGAAACTTACCCTGGATCCAGATGAAACCATGGTGTCCTTTGATGTAGTCTCTCTCTTCACTTGCATACCCACCACGGAGGCCGTGGAGACTGTCAGAAAACGACTACAAGAAGACAGCTCCTTGGAGGACAGGACCAACTTCACACCCGATCAGATTTGCACACTGTTAGACCTCTGCCTCACCACAACATACTTCAAATACAACGAAGGCTTCTACAGACAAAAACATGGCTGTGCCATGGGCTCCCCCGTGTCACCTACTGTAGCCAACCTTTACATGGAGGAAGTGGAAAGAAAGGCTCTTGGCTCTTTTAAAGGGAGAGTATCCAGGCATTGACAATCCATTCATTGGATTCGCTGTTTGTTTAATTTTGTGCATCGTTGTAAGTTGACATATTTGCAGAACAATTTGTGTCGTGCACTTTAATAATAAAGCAATGTGCTGGTTTTGTACCGTCTTCTCTCACTGTTTCCATTTTAAAGGGAAAGCAGAAGAAAGCTGACATGTATTTTTATAACTACAGGATCAAACATTTCCCAGAGGTTTGTTCAGTCTGATGATGCTGCATCAAAACCTGCAGCATCTATCATACAATGTTTGGATCTTAGCAATCAGTTAAATGAGTCAGACTTCAGACCTTTAGGACAGTGTAAAATCACCTGTTGTCCTTGGGTTTAGCTTGTGTAGTTTTGTGCTTTATTTGCTCCTCCCATCTCAAGACTGACCTTTCTGAGTGCCGGCTGATCTATGTAGAGCAACCGTCCAAAGATGCAGCTGCACTGCCCTCTTCTGCAGAGAAGCCAAACTGCAATATCAAGAAATAAAAGTAAACCTGACACGTCCTTCTACTCACCTCTTCTCAAACCAATCTCATGTTTCTTCTGGTTAAAACAATAATAAGTGTTTGTTAGACTCCTTAAAATATACTCTAAAGTAAAAGCTCTTTTGCCTTTTCCATTTCAGGGTCCAGAGGGGGCCGTAGTCTATCCCCCTCCCAGCAACCATACAGCGAGAGGTGGGTTACACCCTGGAAACCTCGCCAGCCAGGGCCAAAGAGAGACAGACAACCATTCACTCACCTTCACACCTAAGTGTGATCTAGAATCAGAAAGTACCCCCCCACACACACACACGGAGAGCAAACCCCACAGACCCACAATACCACACACACATCATATCAGAAAAGTCCCAACAAACCTCTGTGAACAAAACAGTTTTAATAAGAACTTTCACTGCATTAACAGAGTGTCCCGTGTGAACAGCTCACAAACCAAAAACATGAGGCTGATAAATTTAACAGTTGTTGTGCTGACACTGGATGTTTCAAACACTGCAAAGAAATAAGCAGAGTAACATTTTTCTTGGCTTCATGCATATAAAATTACAGTTAATTAATTTTTTATCTTTAGTCTTAAATATTTAGTCTCATAAATTTGCCTTTTTATTCCTTTCATAATAAAACAAAAGCCTGTCTCTGGCCTTCAGAGGACAAACTAGTTCACAGAGACATGTTAATGCTCTATCAGTCTGTAAAGCAGCTTCTTTTTTAAAAACAAACAAAAGTTGATGCATTTTTACTCCATCCTGGTAACATAAACAAACCCTGAAGCTGCATTTATAGAGACCAAACCAAAAAAACAGAAAATTCTGTTTTCTTCAAGTGAACCTTCGATAAACTCTGTGCCTCTGTGAGGTTAGGATCATCACACACTCAGGATTATAACACTCAGTGTTTCATTGTGCAGACGTGCTGAATCACATGCATTAGATTACAAAAAGACACCAAACCAGAACAAAAAAACAACCTGGCGAACATTGTAAGGGAAACACACATGAGACATTTTACTGCAGACTGTATGTGAGCCAAGGTTACACCTGCAAAACAGAAAGATGAAGCCAGAGCTGCAGTTCCTCTGATATCCACTCTATCCCTGCAGCTGTTTTGCATCCTCATGATAACTGTGCTGGATGTGACTTATCTTTGGTGTCTTTGACTGACAGCTGTGAATCACCTCGGCTATTTTACCACAGCTGATTGGAGTCCCTGAAATGGACCTCTGGACCGTGTTTGTGCTGTTGGAGTATTTATTTAACCACTAATATGACTGCTGTGCAGTTAAATGTACTAACAGATCATACCCGAACTCCAGTTTGGTGAGTGGAATTTTAGGGCTTTACTCATCTGTTATTAACTAATTAGCCGGATCTGTGTCTACAAAGCTGCACCAACAGTCTGTGGATACAGTCGGCTAACTATCCAGATAGCCAAAGAAAACTGCAGATGTGAGGCACATTTGGGACAAGCAGTCATTCCCGTCTGAGCTAGCTTTCTAGCATCATGAACTCGTCCTCTCTGATGTCTCTGTTTGTTTGCTCTCAAATGTTTTGCTCAGTTTTTGTAAACTTTTGTGCGCCGTAAATTCCACAAACCCACGTGATTAAAAAACGATGATATGAGACTTCACTCTTTTTATTTAACATGCTGTAGTAAAAGACAAAATGCTGAACAAAGAATCTGTGTAATGTGATGAAATCGATATTTTTGCAAACAGCGTCAATAAAAAAAACATCCAGACGTGTAAAGTAAGGCTTTCAAACTCTGATATGAGGCTTTGTGCAGAGCTGTTTAGCTTTTGATCACTGCAAATATTTGATTTTCTGTGTTTTGACCTACATATAATTGCAGGGTTTTTTTCTCCTGGAACTACAGTTTAGTTGAGCTTTCTTAGAAACTTAAATGACCACAACTTGTGAGTGAATTTTAGTTTGTTTGAATCCTAAAAACTTTTTTCTATTTACGATCGAGCCTGAAAATGTTTTATCAACCATTTAAAGTTTGTTTTTGTTTTTTTCTTCAGTAGCAAAATGTAGCTGAAAGCATTTTTGGAGGGAAAAACCAGATTCGACTCTTATGAGATTTCCCTTTTTTCCTTTTTGTTTCCAGATTATGATTATTTGCAAGAAAACAGTTTGTAGTTCAGATCGTAATCACAGAAGCAGCATTACCGTGTTTAGAGTATAAAAAGTCTGTATTTTCCAGACAGAATTGATTCAGATAAAAGTGTGTTAAATATGAATAATGTGGGACAAGAAAGGATAAATTGAACCTATTATTACTTCATTAAGGCTACAAAGTCGAGATCAGCTGCATCAAAGCACCGATACCAACTTACCCTCAGGAACAAAGGTGGTGGGGATGCTGTTCTGAGAGTCAGATAGCTCAATGAAAAGTATTAAGGCATGATGAATGGGTTCATAAATGCCTGAATGCTGAAATCTAGAGTGACCAATTCAGTGCTGGAATGCATATGCAAACAGTCGCAAGCCTAAAACCTCTGTGATCTGAAGATATGAGCACAATACAACTTAAATTAAGAAAAACAGCAGATCACTTATTTCTAGTCTTGTCAGCGTTAATCTCATTAAAATGACGTTACCACCATAACCGCATTAACGCGGCAAATTTCCGTTAGCAAATTATCACGGATCACCCCGAGCGTGGGGCTGGACCGCGCCAACACATTAGCACGGTTAGCTCGTTAATGCGTTAGCGCCGTCCAACCCCACGCACGGGGTGATCCGTGATAATTTGCTAACCATACTTGCCACGTTAATGCGGTCATGGCGTTAACGTCATTTTAACGCTGAGATTAACGCTTAGAGCTCTACTCATTTCATTTCATTCATCCTTCTCAACTAACGGCTCTGCAGACACCCATCTACACATCTAACTGGTAAATTTCATTTAGGCTGTCCACAGTTGCTGCATCATGCAAACCACTTTGCAACCCACCCTTGATTCTCCCTTCATGCTGTGTCCAACAGAGACGTATTTAGCTTCTCCAGCATTTGTTAGGATCTTTGGAAATAATTAGAAACTATTTTTTTTCCCAATCATTTTACTTTCATCAGCCTTCAGAGTCTCTTTCAAATCCAAAGATAAGCATTTTAAATTCTGGTGGAAATGATTTTGAGGAAAGCTACCAGGTACCAGCTTACAAAAGAGTAAACTGACCCTTAAAACCATCATTCAGTTATTTTTTAGCTGTTTACATGTGTCAGAAAAAAAGGAAGAAAAAAAAGATTTAATCGTTAAACAAACAATTTTATCATCTCGTGAATTCTTAGGCTGAGCTCCATCAGACGGACTTTCCCAGGATGAGGATGCTCATGAAGAAGACCATGATGAAGAAGAGCCACATGAAGAAGCGATCCATGACCTTGGCGACCTTCCTCCACTCGCCGATGCGCAGCTGTGCTGCTCGCTGGTCCTGGTAGGAGTTGGCAATGTACTCAACATTCTTGCCCAGTTCCTGGTGTTGGCATAAACACCTCACCAAGATCTCCCTCCTGTTCCCCCCAGCTCCACCTCCTCCCTCAACACCTACGCCTCTCTTTTCCTCTTCGTGCTCACCACAGTTTGATTCCTCCCCTCGCACTACAGCAGCTCCTTTCTCCTGTGAGTGGTCAATGGTCACAAACAGATCCTCTTTCCAGTCTGTCTGGTTGGTTACTTCCTGCCCCATCTTCAGAGGCTCCACCTCCACCTTTCCTCCCCACGCCTTCCCATTGACATCCCAATTTGCTCCTTTGGTGCTGCCGCCATTGGCTGATGGGCTGTCAGACCCCTCCTGTGATAAAGGTTCTTTCCTGGCGCCACCGAGGCAGTTCTCACCCACCTCGTACACAAAGCAGATGCGGGCGAGGTACTTGAGGATGAAGCGCTCGGCCCATTCAGGCACGGGACGAGCCTCCCCGCCACAGTGGTGGATGTTCATGATGAAGATGGTGAGCGCTGTTGATGCAGTGACCATGGTCATGGTGGCAATGTAGTACTTTCCTATAGAAATAAGACAACGAAAAATCAGGTAGAGGTTGGCGACCCTTATTTGCTGTCCCTATAACTCCAAATCAACCTTTAGTCTTAGTTTCAGTAAAAGCATACAGCTGGTGAATATAGGACATTCTGTTTAACCCTGTGAAGTCTATGGGTAGTTGCTGCATTGAAGTCTCTGAAAATTGAAAGCTGAAAATCACAGTTAGAGTAAGATCCAAGCTACTTTGCAACCCTCCTCCATCCAAGCTCCACCTATCATTTTGATTGGGTCTGTATCTGAATCCTCTTGTCATTGATGCCAAGGCTCAGTGACTCAATGAGAGCTGCAAGCTGGAGGTTTTAAAAGGTCCTCAAATCCATTGACAACAACTGTGCCCCAGCAATCACTGAGATGTGCTACTTTTATCCAAATTACATACTTTAAAGGCATCTACAAAAGACTTCTGAAGTCAGTGAAGATCATATCTGACTGTAAACAATCAATGAACACAATAGTGTAAATTAGACTTTATAAACTGGTCAGCATCAGGTGTTGTTGGGCAATCACCAGTATTTTCTGCTAATACATTTAATACAAAAGATTACATCTTTCACGTGATCTAAAAACAGCCCCACCTTCTCCAGCTTCGATTTTAGACAGAGATCAGCGCGACGGTAAGCAAGAACTTTGTTCTTGATCTCATCCCTCAGAGAGATGTCCAGTAACCATTCGTAGACCTCAGAGTGATTTTCCGTTTCCTGTTGATTGACTCTTTGGTGACTCCTAAATCCCATTTAGTCTTCCCTTTAACCTGAACCTCGTTGTAGGAGCCATTTTCATGTTTTGTGTATTATCTTATGTGTGGGACTAGTTTTCACTTTTTGTGTTTGTAAATGATTGTATTTAAGGTAGGAACATTTAATTAGGGTCAGGTTTAATTGGTTGAAGGGACCAAACAGTTTTTGACTGCTGGGATTTGTTTTGGATATTAAGATGAACTGTGGAACAGCAAGTTCAATCAATGATGAGCAATAAATGCTTAATCTAAACAACGCTGGAGTTATTGGAGTTTCTCCATACCACAAGTTTTCAGTCATATTAGTGACATCATGTCAACCCCGCCCATCAAACACCTCAGTGGCTTCAAACATAGGCTTAGCCTCTGCACTCTTTCTGCAGTGAAGCTCTGCTTGCCTAACACATTGGCATAACAGGAAAATCTCTTTGGATTACTCTGAGGATACACTCTAGGGACATCCCTAAGGCTGAAATGTGTCTGTTTGAGGTATCCTGAGGCTATACGTGCACCCTCAAATATTAGTAACTTGTCAGATACAGTGTAGCCATGTAACATTTGCAGGAGGGATGATGAATATAAACATTACAATAATTCTGATTCATCATGAATGTTTTTTTTTTAAATACATAGATGTAAATTAAAGTCCGAGGCTGTTCTCACCTATCAGCGGGACGCTCTCAGAGGGTGGCATGCTCTCAGCTACGAGCAGCTGAAACACGGTGAGGGCCAGCAGCACTGTGACACCCAGAGAAACCTTTTCACCTGAATCCGCTGGCAGGTAAAAGCCCAGCGGAGCCAGAAAGGAGATCATCATGCAGGGAATGAGGAGGTTGAAGATGTAGAAGGAGGCCCGCCTCTTCAGGTGGAGGGAAAAGGTAATGTCTGGGTATGGCTCTGAGCAGCAGCCATACAAGATGACATTTTTCTTGGCTGGCATTCCCAGAACCTGGTTAGAGAAAATTTTGGTTTCGTCAAAACATTCATTAAGGATGTCCTAAACACATGACACCATTACTGACCTCCCACTCCACATTGGGGACAAAGTCGGCCAAGTCGGCGCTGTCCAGGGCATTGAACAAATCCATCTGGTTTCCGTTGTGAGTCCAGGAGCCAAAGGTTAGGTCACACTGCTGCACATCGAAGGGGAAGAAGGCCACATCAACAGAGCAGGAGCTTTTGGTGATGGCTGGCTGGTCCCACATGACTTGGCCATCGTTACGAAGAACAACATTGGTCTCCATGGAGCTGGAAAACTCATCATCTGCACTATGATAGAAACGAGGAAGGAGTTTGAAAACATCAATAAATATCCTGAAGATCAGCCAGCAGGATGATACACCTACCTGTTATACAGAACAATATCGGGTCTCCAAACGTAGCTGCTGGGTATGCGGATGGTGTCAAGGCCATCATAGTCCTCCTTCTTCCATGTGAGAAAGGCATCCATCCATACCTGGCGGACCCACAGGTAGGTAGTCAGGATCTGGTTCCGCTCATCCTGGTGAAAATCCATGAAAACGGCAAGGTCACACCAGTACCTGCCTGACTAGATACAGCATAAAGAGCTGGATAGGCATTCAGGGTTTGATTACCATGTCAATGATCTGGGAGAGAGTGACCTGTAATGTGACATTGATGATGTAGTCGGTGTCTTCCACCGGCCGCAGAGCATTGGTGTAGTTGGTAAATAAGTCTTTCATCAGCTTCTGAGCGAAGCGCCCATGAGCAGCCCGGCAAACTGAGGATCAGAAAACAGATGACAAGCATAGTGCCGGGTCAGGCAGACCTCAAAGTCATTACCTGCAATCCCAACAGATCAACTGATGCACAGCTGTTGTGCATTTACAGGCTGCTTTGCAACCCACCTCTACCTGCTGTGGCAGTCGCTCAGTGAAACTGGTCACAAAGAGGGTGCTGCACCAAAACCTTCCTTGCAATAGCATTGGTTCTAGCAGGTGAATGCAATTATCCATAGTTTGCATGGAAGATGCTGAGATGTGCCTAATTATTAGCTAGGTGCTAGTAAAGCTATAGTGTGACATCAGATATAAACACAGAACATTTGCCCTCAGAGTAAAAGTTGTGCCTCACCTTTGCAGCCAACATGTTTCAGAACATGAGACACACTTTTACTCTGAAGACAGATGTTCTCTCTTTCACTTTTCACAGCTGCTGAATGTTTGCAGGCAAGTTCCTCCATAAAAACTACTGGTACCTGGTACTGGTTTATGTGATCACTTTCAAGGACCAAATACTTCAGGCTAATGGAGTGTGAAGCGTATATACGCTTTTTAAATGATGGCGATCAATGTATTTGATATTTTTGTTTAAAGGAGAAGAAGCTGCTTTCCTGGATTTATTAAAAAGACGGCGCATCATGTCAATTTGTTAGTTAAAGGTCTGCCTGTCCACGCTTTAGGAACGATGTGACCACATTCTAATCAGCTGAAGTGAATCCTGTGCTGATGTAAACAGAAAAGAAAAACGGAAGTGATTTTATTTGGCCCAAATCAATTTCCTGACCCTCCAGATGTTGATTTCACTGTTTTGATCTCTCATTTGAAGAATTCAATCACAAATCTTGGAGTAAAAATTGATTCTGCACTTACATTTGATGGCCATGTGAATGGGGCGGTAAAATCAGCATTCTACCACCTCAGATGTCTATCGAAGATCAAGCCCTTTCTCTCCAAACGTAACTTAGAAGCTGTAATTCATGCTTTTATTACTTCACTCCTGGATTACTGTAATTCCCTTTTAATTGGGGCTGGGCACTTTGTCACGCTTACAATTAGTGCAAAAAGGAAATTCGACCGCATCACTCCGGTTTTGGCCTCTCTACATTGGCTTCGAATCAAATTTAGGATCCATTTTAAAGTTCTTTTATTGGTTTTTAAATCTTTAAATGCTTTGGCACCCGTTTATTTGTCCGATTTGTTGAAGCCTCATGTTCCAACTCGTTCCCTCCAGTCAGCTGAGCAGTTGCTGCTTTCAGTCCCTAAGTCACGGCTGAAACTCAGATTAGACCGGGCGTTCTCTGCTGTGGCCCCGTTGCTTTGGAACAATCTTCCTCTTCATATTAGACAGACTACATCAGTGCCGGTTTTTAAGTCCAGATTAAAAACCTATTTTTATTCTCTGGCTTTTAACTCTGTTGGTGACTGACATTTTTATTCATTTTTATTGATTTCATTGTTTTGTTCAGTTCTTATATTATTACTATTTATAGATGTATTGTTCAACACTTTGGTCTACCAGGTGTGTTTTTTAAAGTGCTATATAAATAAATGATGATGATGATGTAAAAATGATCAAGAAGTCAAGGTTTATAATCGTTCACTCTTCACGCTGTGGTTTACGTCTTTAGAATATTTTGCACATGAAACTTTAAGTGTTGTCAAGTTTTATGTAATTTCTCTGTTGCTTTTCTCTGCATTGATCTGCAGCTGGATCCTTTCTACAGAAATGCTCAACGCTACATACCATAACACACACATGCAAACCACATTTCCCAGTTCAATTAACCCAGTAATCACCTCAGCAGCAGCAGATTGATAACTGCTCTAATATCCTGTTTACACTTATTGATGGTGACAGCAGTGCTGAAGGCAAACGATGACTCTGTTTATGAGTCTGTCCAATAGATTTTTCACATAATAAAAACTGGAACAAAGGTAAGTACAAAGGATGAAATTATTGAGTCGTACTTACAAACAACAACAAACAAGCTTTATTTGTCACATACACAATTCTATATAGTACAACATGAGTGAAATGCTTGTGTCCGAGCTGCAGACGTGGCTGCCATTCCAGGGCTTGGTTTTGGGGGTTTTTTAGCTTGGGAGGTCTGGTCAGGACCCTTACTGGATACTCTGAATCAAACTTGCAACTCCGACTCCAAAGGTGTGTGGTCTTACCATTAGTTTTTACAGAGTAAAAAGCAGGCAACTCAAGTTTCAAATGTATTTTTTCACGAGCATAAAATACATTCACAAACTGTGCATATACACCTTTCACACACCATATTTCTTTCCTGAATGTGTTTTTACTCTGCAACAAGATCAAGATCACACTGTAAATATCTGATGAGAATGATAATCCACCAATCATTCTACTCTCCTATCCCAGCCTGGGTCACAGGGGCAGTAGTCTCAGCTTGTGCCTGACCCTCTGTCACCTCAGCCACCCTCTCATGCTCTTCTATGGAAGTCCTGATGTGTTTCTCGGGATAAGGGAGGAATCCTGTTTGGATGCCTGAACTCGCACAGCTGCTTCCTCTTAATGTCGAGGGCAGCAGCTTTACTTGGAGCCCTTCACCCTCTCTAATAATAACAATAATAGTGGCCCATGAATCATTTCTGTAAGAATAATAAAATGGTGTCTGAGGGGGAGAATAAATATTTCATGTTCTCCAAAGTTGTTATCAGATCAGACATCGTGGCTGGCAGTGCTGATGATTCATGTGAACTCTCAGCCAGACAGCAGCAGATAAACAGCACAGACCTCGCTGTTGGCTGCAGAGTGATGCTCACTCGCCAGGAAGGCATCCTGTAAGGTCCCACTGAGAAAATCACCTCGCAACCACAACATGCTGTCGCTTTCTGCCTGACACCTCACAGATTATTGGCTTTATGTAATAAAAAGATTACACTTTATTACAGACCTACAGTCTGTATAAGAGGGAAAATAGAAATGACTTCTTTTGTTTCACAGACTGTAGAGAAACTATTTGATTCAAATTCAGTAAATTAAAATCTACATAACAACAAAATCCAGACCTAATAGTCTGCTTTTTATTACATGATGTTCATTTAAAGATGGCGTAATTCAGAAACCTTTACGGATAAAATAAAGTAAAATAAAAATGTCTGAAAACTCAGATGCTAAACCTTCACCCACTCTGAACACTCGATAACAAGGACAACACACATGCTTTGCACAAAAAAGGAGACACACGAGACTCCGTTTTTGGTTTAACGACCTTCACTTAACAGGAAATAATACATTACTGCAATATGACTGTAGAGACACAGCGAGGGGGGTCAGAGTGTTCACATCATCTGTACTAAAATGGAAATGTGGATGTGAAGCTCTGGATCTGTGCAACAGAAGAAAACGGGATCGGGTGTCGTTTCCAGGAACACATGGAGATGGTCCAGTTCTGCTTCAGCTCTGTTTCTGTGTTTAAGGCTGATTCACAGCTGATGTTTTTGTCTGCAAACAAATCCACTGATGGAGAAAAGGTTAAGGTTCTGTTCTTGACCAAATGTGCTACAAAGACAAGGTTAGAAGGAAATACCTGCAGGTAAAGCCCCAAATTAGTGACAATCTTCAGTTTAAATGGAGCAAATTTATAGAAGTAGCTTATCTTTTCTTAAAAAAAAAATCCATAAATTAACTGAGTGGTTTGTAAAGTTTTTGATAGTTTGGCATAAAAAGCAAACAACATTTTACCTTTTGATTTAAATTAACTCATCTTTTCAGCAGTGCTTATAAGTAGATTTAAGTATTTTTTTACTAAGTTACTGTGTTTTTAGTAAAAATCGGAATTTACACTAATAAAAATATTTAAGCTTGGTATTCCAGATTGTGCATTTTAATGGTATTTTTACCCAAACAGCAATAAATGTTCGGCCCAGATGTGACCCATGACTGGAGTTTCCTTTGAGCCACATTAACATGACTTTCACTCAGGATGAGTTCCAGTGTCCTTAACTTACCACTGGTCTGCCGTTCACGGACCAAATGTCAGCATGGGCCACATCTGAACCACACAACATTTACAGCACCTGACCTGAACATGCCAGAAGAGAGTGTGAAAATTTTTGTCATGTGTTTCATTTCAAAGTATTTTCATTTTTCCCTGATTGCCAACATTTGGGAGCACAACTTAATAAAAACCAAACTTATTGCCCACTACTTTTGCACGACTTCCAATTACTTTACAACCTGCTTGTTGGCTTTTTCTCTGTATGTATTATTGTAGGGTCTACCTTACAATGTAAAGCACCTTGAGGTGTCTGTTGTTGTGATTTGGAGCTGTATAAATAAAACTGAAAATTGAAATTGAATTGTTCTTGTGTTATCTGCTTTCACTTTGTTTGTATCTTACTATATACATTTTATATCTGCACAGTTAGTGTGGAGCAGCCACAATTTTATTGTACATGTACAATGGCAATAAAGGTCTATTCTATTCTATTCTACTGTGAGAGTTAGAGTTGGGGATTATGCAGGGACAAGGACAGGACACAAATTTAATGCTTCAGCAAGCTGAGGAAATGTATCTGCAATAAAAACACCCTTCATGTCTCTAGTTTCAACACCTTACGCCCAGGCGAAATATCCAAACAACTATGGGCCAGAAATCCATTAGATCTGACAGTGTATAAACAAACTGATGACAAATGAAAGTGAAATGCAGCATAAAGGTGCTGAGGACGGGGGTAGAGTCTGTAAGAATATACACGTGGATCACAACAGCATGAGAATATCCTTATTTGGTGCTTTGATGATAATGGAGGATAGTCCAGTTGAACATGTTGCTTAACATTTTTCCATAAGGTGTTAAACATACGTATCACAGACTGTACCTCTTTAATAAGTACTTGATCCTCCTCATTAATGACTAACAGAAAAACACTTGAAGACCCTGATGGGGCCCAAAATCTCCTGGATCTGGATGCAGATCCAGTCTTTACCGATAAACTTTGTGATCTGTTATGATCAGTATGGAATGGACAGTGTTGGGGAGTAACAGAATACATGTACCGGCGTTACGTATTTAAAATGCAAAATATGAGTAACTGTATTCTGTTACAGTTACTTTGCTGAAATAAATGGATTACATGGCCGTATTTTCCTGTTTCATATGTTCGGCTATGCCGTCTCTATTTTTGGTAATTCCACGCCGGTGGAAACCCAAACAAAACACGCATTAAGAGGCTCTAATGTCTGTGTCTCATTCTCGCAGCAGCCTAATGACATGAAGAAATATTTTTTAAAAGTATTATTCAAAAAATGATTTAATATGAAGGCAATAGGCAGAGTGTTACAGACATAGCATGTATGAAGCATGTAAATATAATAATAACCACTGCAGCCAAGAAGAGAGCCTGACGAGCCCAGCTGTAAGTAAGCTATTAAGACTCGACTGTACGCTGTGTTCGTGTTTTCCTCTGAAACATTAAGTTCTGTTGGAGCAGCCTTACCTAATGTCCACCTTACTGTTACTCATTTATATTAAGATTTAAAAATCTAGTTGGTATTGGTAGACTTCAGTAATAGCAATAAATCACACAGCAATAGTACATTCAGTTGTAAAAAGCATGATAATATATTAAGTAATCCAAAGTATTCAGAATACGTTACTGTCATTGAGTAACGTAACGGAATACGATACAAAATACATTACGGCATGTAATCTGTAATCTGTAGTGGAATACAGAAATGGACCAAATTTCATTCATTCTTTACACATCAGTCTTCATTGACCGATCCTAGCAATGCCTGTTTATTGTTTACTAACAACTAGCACTTACTATCTAACTTCATAAGAAACAAAAAGAAGCAGTAAATGTGGGAACAAGTTCACCATCTGGAGACAGTTCACTGCATGGTCCAGTGACTCTTCATCAGTTTGTTGCCTGTCCCTACAAACCAACAGATGTTTGACCAACTGTGATTTCAGTGTGTACATCAACATTATGATTGTTTTTTCCTGTCAGATAATTGTCTGAATGATCTTCAGCAGATCGAATCAAAACGGCCTAACATACAAACAGGACGTCAGCAGCTGTTGGCTTGATTTTTGTGAAATTTTGTGCAACTGTTTGCCACAGAGGGCGGCTGATTTTGATGATGCCTTGACTTTTTCATCTTCAGTTCAAAGTATGTCCATTGTGTCTAGTGCTGGTAAACAAATATCTGCATATTAGCATGCTCAGATAAACATTGTTATACCACGATGTCATATGATACATAATGTGAGCATGTCCTGTCCAGCACTTTGGTCCATCATCAACTTTTAACCTCACTGTTCACTGAATTGAGGACCTGAAGGAAAACTTCTCAGTTCTGCTCTTGAAGTGCAACAATCCTGATTCATGATCCCACTGATGCATGCAACCACGCTAACCAAACAAACTGCCATGGAGCAAAGGGGGTTTTCAACAGTTTGTCATTTATCTTGATAAGGATGGCAGTATGTCTTTAATAATCTCATTAAGTGGGTTTATTGATAGTTTGCTTCACACATTCATTAATTTTCTCCTGTATATGTTTTGCAGTTCCTGAGTGTTCCCAGACCAAATAGGATTATATCTTCAGTGTGGTCTGAGGAAAATACTAATCTCCAAATGCTTCTCCAGTCACCAAAAGCAAACAAATACTCAGACATAAGTACATATGTGCAACAACATTGTTAGCCACTCTAACAGCTGTGCACATGAACAAAAATGACAAATACTGGCGGCGGTCAGTGCCGCCCTCTGCCTCCTCATAGATGCACCTGTGCTATCGTCTTAAACATCCTAGATTACATTTTTCTCAGTTTATTGTGTTCACAAGATTTTCAGAAAAGTTCAAACTCATCTGAAATTTTTTGTACCTGTATCTGTGGTGTGAATTTCAAAAAACTGCGTCACCTCTTTCTGAAGTTATCACAGTCACAAACCCGGGTGTCCACGCCGCCCGCCAGCGCAGCACGCTGACACAAATCCCCCATCAGTGATCTGATTCTGATCAACACTACCAAAGCTAAACTAAATCATCACACTAACATCTGCGTTAGCTAGGCAGTGCTTCATTTTTGGAAAATATAAAATCAGTAGGTTGAAGTGATTTTTGAAGTTTTTTAAAGACTAATTTAAGACAATTTAAAAAAAAAAACAAGGTGCAAAACACTGCAACAAAGTCTCCTTAAAAACAGCCTGATTTAACAAACAAATCCTTCAGCCAGTGGAAGTTCTGCAGATGGATCAGAACACCAAACTGCCCCACCTGAAATCAAAGACTGTTCTTAGTGAGTGACTGATAAAAACTAAAATATCTAAATCTATCCAATCATCATTCATGGTCTCCAGAGGAAACCTCCCTGACTGCCGTCATCAGGGCAATTTTTATTTTTTTAGGGGATTTTTTTTGTTGTTACTTCTTTAATGACTTCGAAAATTGGTTCAATACAGACGTTTCAGTGCAAATGTTTACCTTTGCTGACCTTTGATTCTGTCGATACACTCTTAGTCACAAAAACAAGTTTTTGGCAAAAAAACTAGTTTTTGTTTTTGGGGGGATTTTTTTGCTTTTATCTGGACATTCTCCAGCTTGGTTTTCATGTTACAACAGTCACTGGAGACCTACCACAAACTTCCACAAGCAATTATTGCTGTGAAGGAAGCATATTGCGATCATGAGACCCGTTACGGCATGCAGACAAATTAACACCTCTCATGATGAAAAAGAGCAACTAGAGAACACAGAGACACAAACCACAAGACAGAACTCTAACAAAGAAACCAAAGACTAGAAATAATAAATAATATCAAAATCAATTTCAATATCAAGTTCAATAATATAATAAACTCAAATCTCTTAGGCACCCTAACAAGATTCAGATGAACAGATAGAGACACAGAGTGTTTACCCGTTCATGCTTTCAACATTGCAAAACAAGCACTTCCTTTCATTATTAAATCTTCTCTGCGATCTTAGAATTGCTTCCTCCTTGAAATAAATCCAACCCTTGTGGACAGGTATACAGTTTAAATACCTTATTATTTGTTAGGATTAAATCTAGACTTTTGCAATACTAATTATTTTGTTAAACCCCTTGAATTAAAAAAAGTCGAAAAACTGTCAAAAACCCGTGCTGTAACATAAGTTTTACAAGACTGTACAAGAACATTTTCCAGCTATTCAAAGTTAATGTTTTATCTTATTATTGGCAATTTAAGCAAATATATCCTGTACATTATGTCTTAATCCACTTTTTTTTTTTTTTTTTTAGATTTCTTTTAAATTTAATCGCTTTACACAAATCATGGTCTCAATACAAAATGAAAACGTTGCGATTATACATAAAAATAAAAAAAAAAGGAAAGAAACCCCCCTCAGAACAAACAGAACAAAACAAAACAAACAAAAAATGTACGTCACACATCTGGAAAATACATTTTTATATAGTCAATAAATGGGTTCCAAGTCGCAGAGAATTTTTGTTGTGATGAGAGAACTCCAGTGGTAAAAAGAAAAGCACCTCCTTTAAGGAGCCTTATCAGACTTCCAGTGGAATAGAATGAGTCTACAGGCAAGCAACGTAGCAAATGCTATGGCGTTTTCCTGGAGGTTTACTAATTTCGTATTGAGGTGGCATAACTCCAAAAATGCCAATGCGGAAATCAAGCACTAAATTTTGTGCACTGATGTGAGATAATACTTTGAATATATTTCCCCAGTAATTATCCAGGTTCGGACAAGACCACATCATGTGACCCTCATTTGCTGGATTATATCCACACCTGGGACAGGCAGGATCGGCTTCTGGGAAAAACTTTGAAAGCCTCTCTCTTGTATAATGAAGATGATGAAGAATTTTAAACTGAATTAAGCCATGGCGAATGCAAAGGGAGGAGGTATGTATACGATTCAAGCAAGATCTCCACTCATCATCAGATCAATCCACCCCAATGTCTTTTTCCCAATTATTTTTAGTTTTTTCCCAAGTAACAGGCCTTAAGCTCTGCATCAGTTTGTATATGACGGAGATTCGCCTTTTGCCAAAAAGATCTATTTCCAAAATAGTATCCATTTGATTTTTCGGAGGTAAGTAGGAGAATGAAGGAAACAATTTTTGCAAAACTTCGTATTTGCAGATATCTAAACACATGTGAGGTTGGTATATTGTAATCTCTCATCAGAGCGTCAAAGGTGTTAAAAGTTTCTCCTGAAAATAAATTGCAAAAAAAACTTCAAACCATTATTGTGCCAAATTTGGAATGCTTTATCTGAAATGGATGGTAAAAAAAAAGGGTTAAAAGCAACAATGAAAAAATTACTAACCTGTTGCAAACAGAAGTGCCTTCTGAATTGAAGCCATATTCTAATAGATGTTCTTACAACTGGATTTGTTATTTTCTGTTTTTGATTTAGAGCTAGGGATGAGGTTAGGAGGGGAAGTGGATTCGACATCAGTTCGATTTTTACCCAAGCCTCACCCTCGCTGTTCCCATGAACATATTTCCAGTGCAATAATTTGGTGATATTAGCCGCCCAGTAGTAAAAGATAAAATTTGGCAACCCCAGCCCACCAGCCTCTTTTGGTACTTCCAAATATGTTTTTTCCATTCTGGGATTTGAATTTTTCCAAATAAATGTTGCTATTGATCTGTTTAAATCTTTGAAAATTGATTTGGTTATGAAAACAGGAACCATTTGGAAAACATAAAGAAATTTTTGTAAGACCGCCATTTTAACTAGATTTATTGTGCCTGCTAATGAGATTGGAAGTGTTGCCCATTTTTAAAAATCTTGTGATGTTTGTTCTAACAAAGTGTCAAAATTCTGAATCCGCAACTCCATCATTGTACGGGTTATATTTATTCCCGAATATTTAAACGTTTCTTTTTCTAATTTAAAGGGGAAGGCAGAGAAATCTTGCTCTATGTTATTAATAGGGAACAATAGGCTTTTCGATTAGTTAAATTTGTATCCAGATATGCGTCCAAAGTGATGTAATACCTTGAGCAGTTTAGCGACTGATGCCGTTGGATTAGATATATACAGCAATAAGTCATCTGCACACAATTATACTTTGTGCATTGTCCCGTCCCTAGAGATTCTGGCAACCTGATTGTCCTCCCTAAGAGCGATCGCTAAAGGTTCGATTACTAAGTTGAAAAGATAGGAAGATAAACTACAGCCTTGCCTGCAGCCTCTACTAAGCTGAAAATTAGCAATTTTTATACTTGTATTACAGAAATATAATTAGATTTTACACACTCTGGCCTTGATCCAACCCATGCAAATTACATTAGTGCAACAAAAATGCTTAATCGTAATAGAAAGCCATTTATTAATGTGGAAATCCTTCCCATGATTATTTTAAGTTCATTTAAAGAGTTATTTTTTTAGTGTTCAAAAAAGTCTAGAGTCTGGTTACCATAAAATGTTAATGGTTTTATAATAACTTCCACTCCATCCTATCTTTACCAGGGTTGCAGGGACCTATCCCAGATGTGATAGGGTGAGAGTCAGAGTACTGCAGTGTAGTGATGGGATTTCCGGCTCTCTTTAGAGAACCGGCTCTTTCGGCTCCGAACCGGCTCTTCAGGTTGTTTTGTTGCTTTAATTGATTTATTATTAACAATAATATACAATTATGCACAAAAGGAATTACTAATGTAAAAAAAAGTGGTTTTATTTATATATGTTTATATATAAATATATGCGGTGGCCCCCAGAGACAAAGCACGTTCAAACTCAAAAAAACACATTTCCAGCTTTAACTGAACTTCCAAAACAGAGCTACCTACATCACTTAAATTACACATTTGAAAGCATGTGTGTATTGTTTGTGTATTTATACACAAGCACTCATATATATTCAAATAATTTTAAAAAAATGTTCATTTACCTGTTACTACCACACACCAAATCCAGTTGTTGGTACTTGCTGGCTTGTGTAGCCACTAGGTAACAAAAGCTCAACACTGCACCCAGCATCCTGGAGCACTTCTGTTGTGTTTTGTTTTGCAGTTTTTACGTGTTTTGAAGTTTGTACGTCCTTTGTCTGTAGGGGCCACCGTAAATATACATTTATTTATTCACTCCACATAAAATGTAATAAATAAATCATATAATACAAAAAACAACTATTCACATTTCAACTTTTAACTATTTAAATTTTCAGCTTTTTCCTTTTAAATAAATTTAAAGTGAAACAACACAAAACACTGCAAACCACAACACAATTAAATATAAATTAAAATATGAAAACAAAAAGAACATGCACATTCTCTGTCATATGGACCTGCATGAATAAACTTTCTGAATCCTTTATCATCCGCAACTGAAAATAGTTGTGGATGATTACTATACCTTTCTAATGTGGCGTTGTTGTCCCTGGCTGTGTTTCTCTCTCTCTCCCTCCCGCTCTGTTCCTGTGCTACTGCGACTGTAACTACCGCCCCTCCCCCCTCTGCCCAGAGCAAAGCAGAAGACTCACGTGTGAAGTGAAGCGGAAAAAAGTGCGAGAGAGAGAAAGAAAAAAAAATCCACAGCTCACGTCGTTCACGTCAAAGATTCGGCTCTAAGAGCCATTTCGTTCGCGACCGACACATCACTACTGCACAGGTCACCAGTCTATCACAGAGAGACAGACAAGCATTTGCACTCATGTTCACAGGTGTTTTGGAAACACCAATTAACCTAACCTTAATTACTGCACAGTGTTGGGTAAGTTACTTTAAAAAAGTAATAATTACTAATTACTTAATCAATATTGTATTTAAAATACTTATCTAATTACTGAGTCTGAAAAGAAACTTAATTCCGGAATAAGTAATTTAACTAAATACTTCTTAAAATCCCAATAAAACATTGAGTGGACAAACAATAGAAATTAAAATCCCAGTGTGTGAATGTGTGTGTGAATGTGTGTGTGAATGTGTGGACGACTGGATATGTAAAGCGCTTTGGGGTCCTTAGGGACTAGTAAAGCGCTATATAAATACAGGCCATTTACCATTTACCATTAAACTCTTTAAATAATAAATACATTTTTTAAAGACGGAGACTCTACAGTACGCAGCGGTAGCATCTCTTCCACAATGTCGCCTGCAATTATTCTTTAAGATCACCTTCAGACGCTTTCTGTGCTGCTGAAGTAAAATCAGGTTTTGCTGCTTAGCAGGAGTTGCCGCGGTGTTATCCATGGATGATGAACAAGGATCACTCAGAAGCGTTCGTCTATGCTCTCGTGTCAGGCGCTTCAGTAGATTACTCGTGCTATTAACAGCAGCCAATAGTTTTTACATATTACTGTAATGTTCTTGTCTGCTTGTTTCAGAAAAGTGAAGAGACGGGAATATGTCCATGTCATAAAACAGCCACTCGCTTCAGTCCGACAGCTCCCGCTTTAGAATACGACTGTGCAGCAAACTGGCGCGAAATGACGAGCAGCTGCGCTACAGCGATGTTAAAGCGGCAGAGTTTACTTCTACGTTTAGAAGATAAATTATTGAAATTAAATAATGACATTCAGCGAGTTTAATTATTTTACAATGTAACGCAAGCACATTGTAAGTCACTGTAATAAAATACCTAAAAATGAACAGTAATCAGTTACTTTACTTTTTTGTGGAAAAGTAATTTAATTACAGTAACGCGTTACACCCAACACTGTTACTGCATGACTTTTAACTGTTTCAGGAAACCGGAGTACCCAGAGAGAACCCACTGCAAATTTGGCCAGATTGCAGATTTAAACCCAAGACCTTGTTGCTGCGAAACAACAACACTAACCGCTGTGCCACCGAGCTGTCAATCTACACTTCAAAAAAATAGGGAAGCAATGATTACAAGGCTTGATATAGAATTTTTCGGTACAGTTTTGTCCTTTACAGGTTAAACTACAATACATAGCGAAGGCATATACGTAGTGTGTGTATGGTTGTCTGTCTCTTCTAACCCCAGTGATTTTCCTGTGGTTTGAACTCTTGTGTGATCTTGTGAATTTGTGAGTCAAGGCAACTAACCACTCTTACTAGATTGTATCAGGTCATCTGAACAAGAATAAATTAAGTTGCTGAATTTCATGCAGATCCTACACGATTTAATTACGTTCACCACAGAAACATGAAATTATTTTGTTCACATTACAAGTTTGAATTTTGTAAATGTAACAACCACCCAATTTCATTTTTTTTAGTGCATGGAGCAGATGCAGTGGACAGGATTGGAGATATGCCCGGTTAAAGCTGACCTCCTCTCCTGGAGGTCAGTTGCCTCATTCTGAAGGTTGCTGACAGCTTTAATCCTCCAACCATTGATGCTTATCACTGAACATCCTGCCTCCCAGTACTGCACAGCGTCGTGATTTTCTTCAGACGACATTCCAGCGTCTCTATTTGAATGTATATATAGAGGAAGGGCCCAGAGTGATGGCTCTAAACACAAACCTGTACTTTTGAAATGGTTGATGATGCATTTTGTGACCTTAAAGTCATCATTTGGTTTCTTTAATGTGAGGTTTTACATGAGTTACTATATTAGTGTAGTATTATTACTGCAGAAATCACATGAGTACAGATGCAGGACATTGACACTGTGAACACATAATTTGCTCAAAGATAATAAAGTATTCTGATTCTTTGCTCATGGTCTAATCTAATAATAAAAAATAAAAAAATCCATCATATGACATTTTAAAAGTCAGCAGACTTCACCGACAGCATAGTTAACTTTGCTTTGCAGCATCAGTACTTCTACATCTTAATGCGCAAGTTTTATAATTAATTATCCCATTAAATTGGAACTGTTTTTGTCCTGGTCCTGGGTCATTTTGACCCAGCGTTTTGTGTTTCCTTGAAGTTCATTTTTGTGCCTTGTGTTTATCCTGATTTTGTATTAGTTTAGGGTTGAACCTGAAGTGTGGTGTATATTCAGCCCTACCTGTGTCTGTCCTCGGTGCTCTGTTCATGTCCCCGTGTTGTGTTGTAAATCAGTCTGTGTGTTCCTGCTTTACTTTGAAGGCTCGTGTTCTGGATTTCCTGTTCTATTCTGAAGGTCTGTGTCTGTTGTCATTGTGTTCAGCTTGTGCCCTCCAGTCATCACGTGTATTCAGATCAGCTGTTCTTCCCTCCTGTGTGCGATTACCCGATTACCTTGTGTGTGTATATATAGTGGGTGTCGGTCTGTGTTCGTTGTTGGTTCGTCTGCGTTCTATGGTGTTCCGTTCCTGTCTCTGCGTCGCTCTGCCCCGCACCCCTTTTGTATGCTCTCAGGTTTGTCATTTAGTTCTTCCAGTTTAGGTTTCTTCAGTTGTTTTCTCATGCTTCGCTGTCTGTTTCTGCCACTGTCACCTGTAAATAAACCCTCACTCATATCATCAGTCGGCTGCCTGCATTTTGGGTCCTCCTTTTCCTCCAACACCACACGGCTCACCCCGCCAGCCGTGACAGTTTTACTTTTTCCTCCATTTCTTTCATTTACATGATGATATAATATAAATTTCTTATAATAAACATTACCAAAGTCTTAAATAATGAGGTCATGTCCAATAATCCCTGTGAGCTAGAAGCTCTCAACACTCAGTTTCAGGCACGTTTTCGACTCTAGGCTCTGTGTGATGTCACTGTGAAGTGAACATCCTTAATCTGAAAAATTCTAAATCTGTCATTTTTGCATATTTAATGCTGCAAAGGCCCACATTTTAATTCAAACTACTTCCTTTTCTCAACCTAACCAATTAGTTTTAGTTCCTAAATAAGTGATTAAGAATTCAAAGATACAAAAGTACCAGTGGTGTCCTGAAAAACCTGCAGTCTCCCACAGCTCCAGCTCCATAATTTATTCTCATGGTAGCGTTACATGATTCAAAGTTTAAAACAATCCATGATAATCTTATATGGGCCTGAGAGCAAGGCCCCCATGTTTGTCTGAAATAAGCTGTTTTAGTTCCTCCCCATTTAAGGCAATCCTTGCTTTAAGCCAGCTTTCTTTTGATTGGCTGCCCCTCATAAAAGAATCTTAAATAACAGGTGGGCGGGGCTTCTGTTATCACTACCAGAGCTGTGTGCCTGATCTGATCATATAAGGATATTCTGCCCTCATGACATGACAGAGCACAGTGAGGAGAAAGCAGTGTGAAGCTGAGTGTTCAGAGCAGCGTGAGGGTCACAGGGGTTACCGTCCATACGCCGATGTCATTATTAGTAAGGCTGGGCAGAATATACAGCATACAACACAAAGCAGAACATGCACAAGACGCATGGTGTGAACGAGTCTGTCTGGTCTGTTAGTTCCAGAAAACTTCTTCATATTTTGTTTGTAAAACATTTTTTACATTTTAAGGTCCAATTTTTAATCCAAACAATGTTTTGGTCTCAGAGCTTTCTCTTTTGCTCTCACACTGTCTCAGAGAATGAAACGAATCTTAGAAGCAAATGTTCAGTTCGCTGTTTAATGAATAAAGACACAGATTGTTATTAATAAAGCCTGGGAGGTCATGGTTACAGGGTGTAGGGCTTTAAATATCAGAGCCGAGTTGACAAGAAAACAGAAACCTGAAGTCATTTTAAAGGAATATTACAAAACTTAAAGCTTTTGTTTATCATATTATTTTTATATTTTAGGGCACTTTCAGTGTGCCTCTTTAAATCCAATATGATGGGCATATATAAAGTATTTTTGGACACTTTGGGAATGAAACAGTGAACTAATCATAGATAGAAATCTACAGATTCACCGCTAATAAAAGAAAATATCTGTCACGGTCCGCTGTGGCAGACCGTGTGGAGAGTGTGTGGAGGACTCAGGTGCAGACACAAGTGAGGACACGGGAGTGAACTTAAACAAAAGCGAGCCTTTTATTGTGGCTGATAATCACAAAAGAAACAAACAAGAATGAGGGCAGCACAAGAGCAGTAACTAAACAGAAACCTAAACTGGGAACAAACTATGGTAAGGCTATGGCTGGGAATACAAAAGACTGGGCATGGAAACACGGAGGGTGGGACCACAGACGACGCGACACAGACTGTATGAAACACAGAGACTAAATACACATGAGGGATGATCAGGGGTAGTGGCCACACATGGGAGCACAGCTGACACACATGAACCCAACGACAGGACAGGCGAGGTGAAACCAAATACACTGACAATGAAAACAGACTTTCAAAGTAAAACAGGAAACATGGAGATCAGACATGACATGAGCTAAACATAACCACGCAGACATGACACATGAACCAGGGAGACTTAGTACCGGGGGAGATGACATAAACAACTAAGGAACAAGACTAAACTGCAATCTAGAAATTAACTAGGTGAACTAAGCTAGGTGCAAATGAATACAAAAGATACATGAAACTCAAATACTGGGTCGCTCGACCCAGGACCATGACAATATCACTTGGAGCGATTTGTAATGGAGGAGAATGGAGCGTGTTCAGAGGTTCAGCAGCAGCACAGAGATCAATATCATTAATCCTCAGTTATATCACCGTTCACATAAAACACTGAACAATGTTTAAAAAAGCTCACACTTTCCCCACTTTAAGAAAACATATTTCAGGAAAACCCTGAAATATCAACATCAGTAACAATAATGAGAAAAACACTCTCACTGTGTTCATGGTTCTGCACTTTAAAAATACCTGAAGTGAAGCTGAAAATGGGTTTTACCTGGCAGGATGAGGAGAAGCACGAGAGGCGCAATTGATCCACTGCAGAGGAACTTCATCTCGTCCTGATAACTGTTATTGACCCGGCAAAAACAATCTATTAGTAACAGTGCAAACACACATCAGAGTCCGACCACAGAGCAGGGAGGAGAAACCTCACTGAGAGAGAGAGACAGAGAGAGAGAGAGAGAGGGCTGATGATGCAGGTCAGTGTGTTTGCTGTAGTGCGGTGGTCCCTGTATGGGGGCTCAACAGTGTCACAACAACTTCTGATTCCTGCTAACCATGTTGGCTAAAAATCCTCCTTAAGGTGCTATGATGACATTTTTGTTAACATGTTACAAAACCTTCAAACATCAGATTAACAATTTGTAGCTCTTAAATATAATTTTGCACTTTTACTGATGTTACAGTTACACTTTGTATTGTTGGGTTAACCAACAACACTCTCAGAATGTCTCGTGGCAGTTTACTGATTCATTTATTTATCTTTCTCTGCTGTTTTTTCCCTTTAACATCATTTTTTAAACTGTTTTCATTTTAAGGTGGCTGAGGTTTGGTTTTATTCAAACTGTAAAACAGACATCCAGGTGAAAGAAAACTAAATGGTGTCAACCAAAATGACAAATTCCATCCTTCCGAACAATAATCCATAAGCCAGCGATCAGTGTCACACGAAGCTACGTCCAGGATGAGCAGGATGGAGGAGCTCAGTGCATCGATCACATCTCCAGCTTGTCTGACAGTTTGTCCTAAATGTGCAGTTACATTTAAAAACTCATCACAACTTTAATATTTCAAGAATCTCAAAATCTGCTGTAGTGACGTGTGAAATCCACTTTGTTGGCCCACATGTGTATTTGGTGTGACTCGGTGGCTCTGACTCGTGTGGAGAGCCGACTGAAAAAATAAAGTCTGAGAAGTGATGTGATGACATCAGGAGGAGATTAGCGGATTAGCAGGAATTAAATTGGCAGACAGAGACGGTGGTGATGAAGTCAGAGGTTAAAGCCTGTTCTTTGTAACAGAAGTAAGGAAAAAAACAGCATATTGTCCAGTTTGGTTTGTGGTTTTCTCTTTATTTACCAGTGACTCAGTGGAAGTTTAAAAAAAACCCAATGATGTCAGTTTCTACAAAAACATCTACAATTTTCCAGTTTGTGCTCCACTAAAATGATCACAGACGATCGTTCATGTGAGCCCCAGAAAGGTTAGTGCTCTGATTTTTGGTAGTTTGTATTTCATTTCATGAAATCCACCCACAATAATAAAATGTAAGAGGGTTCATTATAAAACAGCTGAATACAGCAGCTGATCTAAAAACTGAAACATTTCACATTTAGTTTTACTAAAGAAGCTGCAGATCAGGAGTGTGTTTGAGATGTTCAGTTATCATACTCCAGCAGTAGGTTTTAAAAAGCACTGCAGAGATCTCCCAGCTGGCTTTGCTCAGCTTTTTTGTCTTCTCAAGCTGCTTTTGTTGAGTGAACTCAAAAGCATCTGAAGGTTAATTGAGCTGGGACGCTGCTGACAGCTAATTCTTATAACTCCTCCTGGAAAATAAAAGTAAAAGCCTTTCAGGTGGGCCGAGGGCCAAAGCCGGCCCTAACCGGCCAACAGAAACCAGTTATGGAGCCAAACTTTAACAATGCGCACTGATACTGGGAGCAGGTGTTACCAGACCAGTGTGATGGAAGGCTCAGGTATCCCTCCACACAGTCTGATGTGCCAAAGTCCAACTCACACCTGAGCTCACAGAAATGATCTTTTTTTCTTTTTATCAGTTACAGTTTTAATTTAAATGAGTGAAAACAGGGTCAACAAATCAATTTAAAACCTTAATACCACAAAGCTCATAAATGTGAATAAAGATGTGAATTTATAC
The DNA here is from genome assembly GCF_051167445.1 of Perissodus microlepis. Classification (NCBI taxonomy): domain Eukaryota; kingdom Metazoa; phylum Chordata; class Actinopteri; order Cichliformes; family Cichlidae; genus Perissodus; species Perissodus microlepis. Next base: position 32,244,807 of record NC_140470.1, on the reverse strand, counting down.
ATTTTCCTCCTGTGCTTTACAGCTGGTATAAATCCTCATAATATGTTATGGATTAATGGACAGCACTGTTGCCGCACAGCAAGAAGGTCCTGACCATCAGGCCAGGGTCTTTCTGTGTGGAGTTTGCATGTTCTCCACGTGTTTGCGTGGGTTCTCAACATTGAAAATAATGATTTGGACATAAAGGTGAATTTATTTATTTATGTAGTTTATTTTTCCCATTTTCTCCGCAGCATATACTGACTGAAGTGCACCATCTTGTGGTGCAGCTTGGTATTACATGTCAGTAGAGTTCAGATAAGATAAGATAAGACAGTGGTTCCCAAACTTTTTTTGCTAGCCCCCCTTTATTTTAACAAGAAAAAATGTTCGCCCCCCACCCGCGCGCGCGCGCGTGCACGCACACACGCACTAACACATCCTCCAACCACACACACCCATATTTTGCTCCATTGCGGTTTATTTCACACCTCAAACATTTAGTGAACAATTAAGCAAATACAAGTAATCTGCAATAAATTACAGGTTGTAAGAAAATAAACTACCAACTCTTTTACGCTACGTCCGCACCTACACGGGTATTTTTGAAAACGCAGCTGTTTCGTCCACGTAAACGGCGTTTCGAAACGGAGATTTTTTTAAAACTCCTTTTTTGCGTTTACGTGTGGACTAGGAATACAGAGTTCGTCACGCAACGTCAAAGGTATGTGCCTTTTTTCACGTCACGCTGTGCGCCACGTTATTGTTTACATGAGATGAATTGCAGAATGACAGATAGAGACGAAATACTGTTAATCTGACTGTCTGCAGGTTTTACACGCAGTTACTGTCCCTCCATTTACAAAGGCAGAGGCGTCACGGTGGGATTATTTTACTGTAGTTGTTTTTTCCTGTGTTATAATATTCAACATTGCTATCAATACATTTTTCAAAAAATGCCTCTCTGTGCAAAATGGGTTTAAAAACATAAACAGCTGTGGGATCCTGTTTGTCCGTGATTTGAACCGGGGAACAAATCGTGGCAGGATCAGCCTGATGTTATTTGTATCCCGCTGTAACTTTACTGCAGTGGTGGTCCTAGCCTGTTTGGCGCCCTGGGCGAACACCCCCTCTCCCTCGTCTCTCTATATACTGGACTGTATGTAGCGGAGATGACAATAAAGTTTACTTTGACTTCAGCAGCGCGCAGGCGCACCGAGGGCTCTCGCGCTCACTTTTCGTGTATAAAATTTCGAAAAGACACTGGTGCAAATTATACGTCTGTATTATGATGTCTGGTGTTTTCGTGTTTGTTGTTTTGTTTTTGTTTTGTTTTATTTTGCGAGTTGGTTATTAGACGCTGCTCCAGCCAGCCAGAGAATCCTCCGCCGCCCCGCCCTCTCCTCCCTGTGCCGCAAGCAGCAGGCGCACCTGGCAAACGGAGGGCGCCCTTACTCCCAGCAAATGGGCGATAGAAAAACCGATCGGTGCCTGTACCATTCCCAATATGCGCTGGCATGACGTCGGGGCAGCATGAGTACGAGCAATTTTTTTTTTTTTGCCGATGCCCGTGATGCCGCCCCCACCACGATGCCGCCCCAGGCAACCGCCCGTGTCGCCCCTATCAAAAACCGCTACTGCTTTACTGTATAAAGAGCTCACATCTCCAACATGTCAGGAGTAGCGAGTCATTACAACAAGTGTTTGTGAACTAAAAATCAAGAATGTGGGATCCTGTTTGTCCGTGATTTGAAGAGCCCAGCGCTGCTCCCGAAGAAGGGAAAAGCAATCCTGCAGGAGACCTACCTCGGCACTTGTGCAGGTGAAGCCAAAGGGCAGATATACGTCACCATATTTTCTAGTCTTTGGCTTAGAATGAAGTTGGTTTGGAAACATATTGAGCGATGCTTCATCTCCTGCTTTGCGTTTGTGTGGACGCCCCGTGCTAGCAGTCTCCAAGCATTGTTTTTATTTTATTTTTTTCCCTTTTCATACCGCGAGCCCCCCCCGCAATGGCTCTGCCCCCCCCCCCCCCCCAGGGGGCGGGCCCCACACTTTGGGAAGGTCTGAGATAAGATAAGATGGCCTGAGTCCCACAGGTGGGAAATTTGTTTCGTTACAGCAAAAGTGCAAAGTTATGTAGCAGAAATTAGAAAACACTGGAATGCAATAAAATAAAATACTATATACAATAGAATAAAATGGAATACAAATGCTATATACAACTGAGTAAGAAAATACAAAAGTACAACTTTGTCAGAAAAAGATTTGCACATATAGCAGTCTTATTGCACATGTGTGGGTTGATTTTCATGATTTTATAGATTTTTATGATTTTATTTCAACACAATGCAAAAATGTTCTGGATATAAAATGAAAACTGTAGTTTCCTCAGATTCTTTTGGCAGCTTTGCTTTGGAAAGTTTAAAACTATTTTTAAATGAGGAAATTTTAAACAGTAAATATTTATTTATAGGTTGGGGTGAGATGGAGACGGATGATCTGCTGTGTCAGTCCCCAAAGGGAGCAGTCGAAAGAAAAAGAATAATATTGATTTATATTATCGATAGCTTCACATTTATATTCCCGTCTTTCTCTATCAAAAAAATAAAAACTACTGCTGCACAGTAGTCACTGCTTATTGAAGTGAGAATAAATTCAGATTTGGTTTCTATAAATTCAAACACATCCACACATCTGGTTTGTCTTTGTTGCTCCACTCCACAAACAACATGCTGACACTGAAACGTGTGCAGCAGCTTTAATGAAACAAGTCCACGAGCCAAATGTGACCTGAACGGACTGCTGTGACATGACAGAACACAGAGGAAGGAACATCTGAAGCTCATCTGAGAGCTTTCATGTCTCCGTTTATTAACATTCGCTGGATTTGAAGATAATGAGGGCAAAGAAGGCGGTCGTGTCAGTCTAACATCCAGCAGAGGGCATCAGAGAGTTTCAGGTGAATTGAGCAGGGAGCGTAAACTTCTAAATTCTTCATATAAATTATATTTGGGGACAATTATCTCAAACTTCACAGCGAGGCCTGCAGAGAAACACACTGACAGCAGCATGTGATCAGTCTGTTGCAGTTATGATCAGGTGGAGCAGTTAATTTCAACACATTTGGACGGCTGGAATTCCCTCTGTTCAGCTCAAACGTTGATTTGTCTTTATTCCCTCTCCACCATGTGTTTATTGTGTTTGTGTGTGCAAAATGCAATTTATAGGCAGTCTGGCAACGTGGGTATCATCAAGCAAACAATCACAAAGTATGGTTGTTGCCAGTATGCTGATTAGTCAGAATGAATAGTGGGTGCTGGCAGATGTTCAAAAACAGGGGGGAAAAGGAGTCAATTCATAATGGAAAATTTCTACACTCTTATTTTGAAAGGATGGATGTTGTCAAACATCTAACCCCAGGTTTCCTGTCTTGTTTCCTTCCAGTCTGGCTCTCTGGTGACGGCAGCTCCTCTTGTTCTTTGGACATCAGCTGTATCTCTGCTTTTTGATTCTCACAAATTTGTTTGTCAATAAAATATTTCGAGAGGAAAAACACTTTTTGGTGTAATTGAGTCATTCATTTACAAAAAAGAAGCATAAATATTGGGTGGTGGATTTTCAGGGATGAAGGAAACTACTCGTGCTTGAGTTCTGTTAATTCTTAATTTATTACAACTGTTTCCGTAGTTGTTTAACTTTGTAGAAGATTATTAAACTCACAAAAGTTTGCAGCAAACAGGAGACGCCTGTCACTTTGGCCAACAAGCAGGAGCAGCCCAGCGCGGCTACAACAGGTCAGCTCTGCTAGGACCGACACAAAAGCCGTTTATGACCACGCTGAGGTGCTTAATTATCATGATTCATCATTTTAGGGGGAAAAAATCCCACAAAAAAGTGTTTTGCTCAGTTACAAAAAGAATAAAACAACAACAAAAAGCAAAGAAGAGGAAAAACATTAAATACTCACTTCATTTATTTTTTAATATATATAATTAAATAAGTTACCAATATTCTCTCCTGTTCTATTGTATATATTTGTTCTTTTATGCGACGTCTGTTTGTTTTTCTTTTGCTTTCAAGCCGAACACGACTCCACTCTCTGATTGGCCGAGCGGCCTGTCAATCTTTGACGTAGCGGCCAATGGCAGGAGCCGACAGGCGATACAAACTAGCAGCCGCCATGTTGTGTCTCCGGGGGCCTCGAGGGACGTCCGGTAGTAAACAGTAGATGACGGTACCGCCTGTTCGGCAGCTCTCAGGAACGGGACCGCAGCTGGAAGCTATGAGTCGTCCATCTTCAGCCGGAGGTGGGGGACTCGGGGCCGGGAAAGCAGGCGGAGGGAAGCACGGGGGAGCGGGAGGCGCCTCTGTTGCCGCAGCGGCCGCCGGCGTGAGCTCCGTGGCCGGGTCGGGGTCTGCTCCCCCTTCCTCCACCGTGTCCATGCCGGCTACCGGCCTCGCCGGACAATCCTCGGAGCTCACGGCGCTATTCGAGTGCCCGGTATGCTTCGACTACGTCCTGCCGCCTATCCTGCAGTGCCAGGCGGGTCACCTGGTCTGTAACCAGTGTCGTCAGAAGCTGAGCTGCTGCCCGACCTGCCGAGGCCCGCTCACCCCGAGCATCCGGAACCTGGCCATGGAGAAGGTGGCCTCCACACTGCCGTTCCCCTGCAAGGTAGACCCACAGACACAAACCGGCCCAGCTGATACTCACACACTACATCACAACTCTCTTCACTTCAGTTTGTGCACAACTTCCTCCACGCACACCTGTCATGTGACGTCATCAGAGCCAAACTCTGCCATAGAATTTCGATTTATTTTCCAAGAAAACATCTGACACACAGTCAACGGAGTTAAAGGTCAAAGGTTACTCCAGAAAAGTGTTTTGTTTTTTTTGGGTTTTTTTTACGTGCTGAGTTCACTGCCTGTAGTAATAATCGGACGTTGAAGCATCACTGCTTAGTTCACTGCGTGCAATCAGTGAAGGAAAGTCATGTCACAGAGTTCATTATGTAATATAGAAAGAGTATTAGGACGACATTAAGAAAAAATATGATTGATCAATTTGAGAATAAAACCAATATCTTAAGAAAAAAGTCAAATTAGTTATTTTGTAGAGGATTTGTTTGCTTTGAAACATCTTCCTATCATATCTTGTGATAACATCCATCCTCTTTGTTGCAGGTGTAATCATCGATATCCTGGCATTTGTTCATTGCCATTTCATTTTGTACAAATTCGGCCAACTCTTCCACGATTGTGTGTTTGTTCTTTTGTTTGATTGGTTTTTCCTTTCTTTTCAGTGTCCTTATGCTCATCACTGCACTGTGTATGAACACAGTGCAGTGATAAAGGAACTAAAACACATTGTAAAGTACACATTTGCAAAATCATTTGGTTTTATTCTCAAAAATATCAATGATTTTTATTTTTTTTACGTGGCCCTAATACTCTGTCAGAGTAATACAACCAGGAAAGTCCAGAGTCTGTGTTTAGTTCAGTAACTGTAATAAACATAGTTCAGCCAGCAGTGATGAGTCCACTGATTAATCAGGACTCGTCACTCTGCTGATTGTTTCCTCTGTTTGTCTAAAACCTGCAGATAAAAATGGATGACTGGTGTTTCAATCTCCTGCATACCAAAGTGACTGTAGAGTGAGAATCGTGACCAGGTTTTAAATAACATGTCCAACAAGTGTGCAGCTGTCCACATACCTTTGGCCTTGCAGCGTGTCGACTGATTGGAGCGGCGGCTCTGGTTCCATTACACGCACATTAAAGTTGAATTGTGTCTCGGCGGCTGAAAACTGAGTCCTGACTCTGACCCTGAGGAGGAAGAGGAGGTCTGATATGGACACAGTTTCCAACCTGCATAGTACAGAAAGACTTGATACAAACTGAAAGTAGATGTTTCACAGCTCGCTCAGCTCAGCAGGCTGGTTACAGGACAGACTGCCCTCTGGTGGTGTTTTCATGCAGTGCACGTGACCTCAACAGAATATGTCCCCAAGAGTTTAGGGGAGAAAACATTAAATTCAGCTTAATTTGAGTTTATTGAAGCTGTCAGTGAAGATCATGCATAAAATTTGGCTGGTCGACGAGCGTTTCGTCATCATTTAGATTTCAACCCACGAGAATCTCCTCACCACTCGTACACGTCCTGCTGCCCTGTAATCATGTTGTGTCGTTATACCTCCTGCAGACAGCAGGCTCATGCTCATTTGTTTCACTATTGCTGTTAAAATATGTGTTTTTTGTTTCTGTTGTGATGATCTTCCTCGTCTAATGCTTCTTGGTAAGTGTCTGCAGGCTGGTGTAGATGTCAGCCATACAAATCATTTGGTCACAGATGTTTTGGGGTTTTTCAGGGGAGGTTTGTGTTTTGAAAAGCCCGAAAATTCTACGTAGGACCCAATATTTACTGAGCTGTTCTCTACAGTAGGAGGAGGAACTGCAGCCTTTATGAGGTAGAGAGGACATGAAACTCTGCATATATGGCTGATTTACACCACTAAGTCCTGCTCTCACACCTGACATATATTACACTGTCTGTGAAGCTGGATTTAAGAAATAAGTGCTTAAAGTTTTAAAAAGATGTTTGGTGCCATCTTCTGTCCGTACAGAATGTGACGTCATGTGGTTGGTTGGCTGGTTGTGGCTAACAGACTAACATTAGTTTATGTTAGCTAAGTCGTGACAGTGATGCTATTGGCTTTCTGAGTAGCAGCATGAGGTGTAAACATCCTGTAGTCTGGGTACAGAGCTGCCAATAATGCGCTCTACTGTCAGACTGTGGCAGTTTCCATGCCAGACTGTGATGCCGCTGGTTAGGATGCTCTCCATGGTGCCTCTGTGGAAGGTGTTAAGGATGGGTTTGGGGAGGCAAAACCTTCCTTAGTCGTCTCAGGAAGTGCAGTCGCTGCTGAGCTCTTTTTGTCACTGATTTGGTGTTGCTGGTCCTCTGTGATGCAAACACTGAAGAATCTGGTGCTCTTCACTCTCTCTACTGTGACACCAGCAATGCTGAGCTGGAGATGGACAGCCTTGGTCTTCCTAAAGTCAACATTGAGACATAGATTATTGTCCTTGCACCAAAGTGCCGTTGCACATCCTCTCTGTATGCAGCATCATCATCGTCCCTGATGAGTCCCACCACTGGGGTGTCATCTGGAGACTTGATAATTTGGATTGTGTTGGAGCTGGAGGTGCAGTCGTGGGTCAGCAGCGTGAAGAGTAGTGGGCTCAGCACACATCCCTGGGGGGTGGAGGGCGTCTATGCTCAGTGTGATGGTGTTGGATCTTGTATTTCCAACCTGTACTGTCTATCAGTGAGAAAGTCCAGGATCCAGTTGCAGGTGGAGGTGTTGAGTCCGAGCAGGTCCAGCTTGCTGATCAGCTGTTGGGGGATGATGGTGTTGAATGCTGAGCTGAAATCAATGAACAGCATTCTTATGTGGGCGTTGCGTTGATCCAGGTGTGATAGAGCTAGGCAGAGTGCCAATGAGATCGCATCACCCATTGATCGTGATATGCGAACTGTAGTGGGTCCAGTTTGGGGGGGAGCTGTTTCTTAACTCAGGACTAGTTGCTCGAAGCACTTCGTGATGATTGGAGTAAGTGCTTCTGGGCAGTAGTATTTGAGCTCCGAGGCTGTAGCTGTCTTTGGCACAGGTCTGATTGGGGGGGGGGGTGTTTAAAGCACTGTGGCACAACAGCTTGTTATGAATAAATCTTCTTTTTTTCAGTACTGGTACCAGTTTCATTTTGTTGTATTTATCCGCGACACCTTAAAGGCCGGTCCGTGAAAATATTGTCGGGCATAAACCGGTCTGTGGCGCAAAAAAGGTTGGAGACCTCTGTACTAGGACATCGGTCAGCTGGTCAGCACAGGCTCTGAGCACACGTCCGGGTATATTATCTGGTCCAGCAGCTTTGTGTGGGTTGACTTTAGCGAGAGTCCTTTCACTCGGGCCGTGGACAGGGACAGCACTTGGTTGTCTGGCGAGGGGCTGGTTTTCCATGCTGGCTCATTGTTTTGAGTCCCAAACCTGGCATCGAATGTGTTAACTGCGTCTGGTTGAGAGGTGTCCGTTACACACGCGGTGGGGCTTTGTAATCTGTGATGGTTTGGATGTCCCACCACATTCGCTGAGAATCTCCTGACCAGGCAAAGAGATCACTGACTTTCTTTGAGCTTGATGTCCTTGATTTGCTTGGTTGAAGTCCCCAGCGATAATGAAAAATCCCTCAGGGTGGAGAGATTGCAGGTCCCTGACGGCCTCGTACAGCTCCCGTAGCGCCTCCTTAGCATTAGCATCAGGAGGAATGTACACTGCCACAATAACGATGATTCTGAACTCCTGCAGCAAATGATAAGGCCTGCACCTCACTGCCATAAATTCAACACACGAGCAGCTGCCGCATGCTTTTTCAGATGTGGGATCACTTTAGTGCTGCAGCAACGAGTTAATGTTAAACTGAGGATATACTGCCCACTTTGCTCTAGTTAGTGTTGACGCAGCGCATGCCACATCCGATTTGTAAAGACAACTTACTGCTAAAGAGAGACAGACGGCAAAGGACCCAAAATTTGCGCCGCGCTTGTGAGTACACAAGCAGATCGATCAGTCCCAGTATTAACACTGTACACTAACACAGTAGCTTTATTACAAAATACTAAAACACTGGTTTGATGAGTAGGAACTTTATTGTTTTTAAGCAACTACAGAGAGCAGCAAGCTAGTCATGCACATTTCTGCTGATATACTGTGTGCCATGGTTTTCAAATAGGGCTGCCACGATTACGTCGACTATCAAAATCTTCGACGACTAATTTAATAGTCGACACGCCGTTTGAAGCTTTGTAAGATCCCAAAAGACGCAGGAATAAGTAGTAGGATTTAAGAGTGTAATAACGGACTGAAACAGAAGATGGCAGCACTGCATGTACAAGGATGCCAGCTGCCGTTAAATATATATTTCCCTCATTTTTACTGGTGACTGGTAGGAGGTAAGCTTCTGATTTCTCCAGGAGGTGGTTGTGTGTGAAGAACGTATTTGGCAACATTCAGTCGTTGGACAAACAGGAGGAAGTTTTGTGTAACTCCTTGAAAACGGTGAGCTGAGGTTCCCCGTAAGCGCTCACAGCTAACGCTAGCATCGCCAACGCTCGATCAGCTGACAGTGATCTTTGAACAAGCTTCAAATTCTTCACAGTGAAAATCTCATTCTCCTCAGTCATGGAAAAAACAAACAATAAAAATGATGATTGAACATGATTATTGATCAGCTTAACAAACCTGCATAAAAATGTGTTTTACCATAAAGCTAAAAGCTGACGGGTGTGAATAGGGCTGTTCGATATAACGATATAAAAACATCTGTCGTTTCATTTTACGCTATCGTTTGTTTCGTGGTGTCGCAAAATAAACTGTTTACGGCAATATTTTTTCATTGTTTTGATGGTCACTGTAGTGGCTGTATTAATTTATTAAAGTTCTCTCTTTCTCTTTTATTTAATATAACCACACTACGGACGGACAAGCGCAACAACGACGGTAACACCATCACATGTCCGCTTGTTTAATTTCCACATAAACCTTTCACAATAAAGCTCAAGATCCTGTTGAGACTTTTCAAAATAAACTGAATCACGTGAAAGAGCAGATTATTTACGGATGAGAAGCAAAAACGAGCCGCCAGGTGCTAAAAAATAAACCTTAGACTCAAACGTTAGAACAGGCTTTTCCCCGCAGCACGCCGTGTAATAAATACTCACAAAGAAAACGGCGGCCGTTACAACTTATGTCTAAAAATGTATCGTTTCATGCATCGGTTAAAACACTCGACTCCACTTCCCGCAAGTCGAGCTGCCTGAGATTCACAGAATTTACAGAAAATGTTACATTTTTGTGATTTATATCGTTATCGGGACGATAGATGTCTTGTATCGGGATATGAGATTTTGGTCATATCGCACAGCCCTAAGTGTGAAACCATCACAGATCTGGAGGTGAAGGTAACTTGAAACGTTATGATGTTTCAGAGTCGCCTGTGCAGAGCTTTGGCTGCTGACTGTCTGGCTCTCTGAGACACAGTGTGCTGGAAGGTAGAGCTGCAACTATCGATTACTTTACTAATCCATTACTCGATGGAAAACTCAATAGATTAATCGATAAAAATGCTTTTGTCTTATTAATGAGTAATAATATTCAAAAGAGAAAAAAATACAGGTCGTCTAAAATAAACTGCTCGCTGACTTCTGTTTTAGGAATTAAAATGTTTTTGTTTCATTCGTCAGAAAACAAAACCTCTATTTACTTGTGATATTACTTTTTATTTTTTTAAAGAAACATTTTCTTAAAAGTAAAAATACATGGCAGAGTCAAAGTCAAATACAACAAGATAAATACACAATCTAAACTGAGGCATAAACATCAATCTTTACTGTGTGTCTTTGAGGCTTTACGTTTAGTGAACGAGTGAGTTTGTGTGTGAGCCAGTATATCAGCATTCTGACGTTTGCTCTGCGCTTTGATGCAGAGCTTTTGTGCTGCTGAAAACAAGATGGTGTGATGATGTAGACGTTAATTAATCTTGGCAATAATTTTACCGTCCTACCTGAAACCTGTCAGGTCAGTTTTACTGGCACATGTACATTTTTATAGGCTTTTGGAAAAAAGCTTTAATTTTTATGTTTTTAAAGCTTCTACAGTTGAGCTTCATTTGATCTCACAGTGGTGCAAGATGAACAAATCTGAGAAGGCTTTGTATTCAGAATGATTACAAATGTCAGGAGTGAATCAGCGCTTTGTAGTGGTTTTCTTTGTGGATGTGAATCCAGCAAACAGCATTTTGCATTGAATTTGTTTTAAAGAGGTGTCAGTAAGGAGGCAGACACCAGGAACAGACTTCAAGCACATCAAATAATAAAATCAGTCAGGTTTTGCCTGAAGTGTCGTGGATTTTTGCTAGGACCAATTCTGTTTACATTATACATTTACACTGCTATGCAGATGACACCCAGCTCTCTCTGTGCATGAAGCCAGATAACACACACCAATGAGTTAAACTGCAGGAATGTCTTAAAGACATAAAGACCTGGATGGCCGCTAACTTTCTGCTTCTTAATTCAGATCAAACTGAGGTTATTGTACTCGGCCCTGAAAATCTTAGAAATATGGTATCTAAGCAGATTCTTCCTCTGGATGGTATTACCTTGGCCTCCAGTAACGCTGTGAGGAACCTTGGAGTCATGTTTGACCAGGACATGTCCTTCAACGCACATATTAAACAAATATGTAAGACTGCTTTCTTCCATTTGTGCAACAGCTCTAAAGTTAGAAATATCCTGTCTCAGAGTGACGCTGAAAAACTAGTTCATGCATTTATTACTTCCAGGCTGGACGACTGTAATTCATGGGGATTCAGTTTTCAGGCCCCTCTTCCAACCAGCTTCCAGTTTGGATTCAGGAGACAGACACTATCTCTACGTTCTTTGTATTACTGTAAGGTCTTTACCTCACAGTATAAAGCACCTTGAGGAAATTGTTGTTGTATTGGTCACACACTGTGTCACCAGTGTGTGAATGGGTGGATGACTGGATGTGTAAAGCACTATACAAATACAGGCCATTTACCATTTTTACCAATATGTTGCAATAGAAATAAAATTGAATAGAAATTATTTTATTTCTATATTCACAACAAAACAAAAGAGTGAAGACAGAGGTCCTGTGTTTGGTCTCAAACACACACACACACGCACACACAAACACACACACACTGTGCATGCAGAGCAGTGCTGACAGATGCTTGGAGGAGGATGGCACTTGGTTAAACGATACTCCCCTTTTATTCTCTCTCTCTCTCTCTGTCATGTTTCCCCGCCCCCACTGTGTGTGTGTGTGTGTGTGTGTGTGTGTGTGTGTGTGTGTGTGTGCGCGCGCGCGCGCGCGCACACGCTGCAGTGTCTCAGTGTCGGTTGGAGGACGCACGTTTTTCTGCTGCTCAGACAGTCAGAGGGAGAGCTCGGTCGAGAGACATTCACTAAAAACCAGAAACAGTGATCGAGTGTGTGTCGGTGTTATTCACCGCCGGTCAGTCAGACGGACGCCACACAGCTCACACTCAGTGTGTGTGTGTGTGTGTGTTTAGGCCCTGCGTGTTTTGTTTTTCGTCACCACAGAAGAAGAAAACAGCTGCCCGTGTTGTTTCTTTTCTGCTGCTGCAGTAGGAGAGGGAGAGCGGGCGAGCGAGGTTCAGCTGCATTACGGCTGCGTCTGTTTGATCCGACAGGTTCTGGTACGTTTACCGATCGATTATCGATTGATTTGATGAGTCATCAGGTTGGTTTGAACTGATGTTGATGTTTTACCGCCTGAACTGGAGACGAATGCTGTCAGCTGTTGATCAGAACAACGTATGAAAATGTTTTTGTTTGTCAAAGTAATCAATTACCTGATTCACGTTGGTGGTGCAGCTGTGGGTCTGATTGATTAATCTGCCAGTTAATTTCCTCATTAATTAAAATGATAATAAACATGTGTACAGTGAAGCAGCAACAATGAGTATTTGATTGTCGATTGTGTTACTGCTTGTTGCTCTTCAAGCCAAAAAAAGCCAATAGAAAATATTTCTATTTCTACTTCCTCCCATGTTAGAGACATTTCACTGTTTTATGTTGTTTTTTATGTTATCAGCATTTGTGGTTTGACTCGGCGGCTCGGTGTTTTCACAGATGATTTAAAAAAACAAAAAAACAAATTTACAGCAAAAAACAGTTGAATTAAGTGTTACACTGAGATGGCTGTTAGTGTGAATCGGCATATAATAATAAATAAAACATAAATAAAACTAAACTGAATCAATTTGATCTACATTAGATGGAAAACAGCGAGTACGTAAGTCTCTTTTGGCTGCTCCGGTGTTTCTTAAATGGCCCCCACATGTTTTGGTTTGGATCGTCCTCCACTTGATCCGGACTTGGGACCAGCACTCGGAGTACTCTCGTGACCCGGATCTTGTATTTGTGTCCCGGTCTCAAACTGGCATGCACAGTGAATGTGTTAATCACTGCAGCAAAGAAAACGGCTTCATTCAAAAATGCTGTAAAATCACTGGATGTCTTTGGGCAGTTTAAACCCAGACGATGAAACGCGAAAATAATTGGCAGATTAATTAACAATTAGAATAAACATTCACACTGAACCACAGGGTGGCGCTGCTTAAACAAATTGGGGGTAGCTGACGTGTGACGTTGGACATCAAACATTTTTATTTTAAAATATTTACAAGTTCTTTTATTTTATAATTAAAAATAATATAAAACATCTTATTCTTTCTGCCAACAAAGCTCATGTTCATACCCTCTCAAACTTAGAGACTAAACCTGTGTTTTGAGTCACAGTGTGCTACGATTTCACCACAAAAACATTAAAAAAGTTATAAATTTAAAAGTGTATGAAGAATTTTCAGTAAATGAAAACGGTGCCTAACTGACTCTAATATAAAAAGAAAGAATGTTGGTTTGTTGGTCTCGGTGTTGGTGTTTTGGCTGCTGCCATGTTGGACTGTATTTAGACAACAGGGTGGATTGTTACGTTAGCTAGCCTGGCTGTAATGGTGCCTCACAGACACACGGATACCTGCTAATTAATGCTCACATACTGTAGAATTTAAGATAAGATAAGAACTTTATTTATCCCGACGGAAATTCTTTTGTCATACACATGCTCAATGCAGCAGAGAGACAGAGGAATAAGATATAAAATATGTACAATAGAATACAAGTATACAGTAGGATAGTGCAAAATATAATATCAAATAACTGTAGCAAGTAACAATATAACTATTGTTACTTGCCTCACACGGGCCTGTTATTGGATCATTGCATTAAAAATGCTCAAATAGACTCACACAGCACAGAGATCCAGTCCAAGGATTCTGCAGTTAGCTGAGGTGAAGCCTAGCAGCAGCTAGCACCTGTCTCATCGTCCACCTGTCAGAAAACTTAATACAGTTAGCGATAAAGACCTAAAGTGTTTCTGCAGCAGGCTGTTTGTATGTGTTTATTTCTGCTGTAAAGTTGGAGTCTATCGAGATCAGCAGCATCGCTATAGCCGGCCTGTCGCTGTGATTTTTGCTAATTTACTGCTGGCAGTGGCTGATGTGTATCTGGCTAGATATTCACAGACCATGTCATTTCTTTTTGTTCTTTGATCAATCACAACAAAAACAGCCATCATCACTGAAAATCACTCAGATTTTTATTTTAAATAGCAATATGGCTCTATAAACTCACATGGTGCGTGCGGTGAAGGCTAACGCTGCTCAGGATCCGGTTTCCACACAGATTCCTCACAGTGAGAACAAAACCATGGAAGCAGCTTCCCAAACCAAAGGATGCTGAAGCACACTTTACAGTCACAGGTGAGGGTTTGAGTCTGAACATGAGATTTGTGGACAATTAGAAAAATATTTGTATAAAAAAAATGCCCCCATTATTTAATCCAACTAACATGAGGTTGTTTCATTTATCAACGTTGTTGATAATTAATGTGTGTTTTTTGTTTCATACTTTGAAATCTTTTACTGAGAAGAATAAGCAAGATGTTTGAACCCATCAGCTTGGTTTTATTTCATGGTCCTTTGAAGTTGATCATGAAAACAGAAGAGGTCATTTTTTTTCTAAACGCACCATTCTGTTAGAAAATGTACTGATTAATAGCTTTACTTTGGTTTTGGATACTTAGTGTGAATATAAAGGTGCTCCTGTACTGTAAGCATGTATTCAAACCAAACTCATTGTGTTTGTTTTCAAGACTCTTGCAGTAAATCTGAGAGCTCAGACTAAAGCAGACTGAGGCCAATCGTCTGACTTCGTGAGTTAAACAGAAACCAAACATGGTCAGACGCTCGTCCGGTCTCTGTCCTCCTGTGAACTTCTGATCACTCTGCTATATGATCTCCACGTGGCTCTGCAGTCTGTCTGAACAGCTGCTGGTTGTTTTGTCCTCCTGTCTGGTTCAGTATGGTGAGCCCAAAGGGACAAAAGACTTGAGAAATCAAAGTTAAATTTAGAGTTGGAGCCTCTGAGTTTCCAGGACAAATTTCAAAGAAAGGAATTGCACACATGGAGCATGTGCAGAAGAACTTTAACTAAAGTTTTGATTCTGACTTGTAGTGTTGAAAAGAGTGAGAGACTTTTATGCTGGTGAGCTGTCGGCTTCAGCAGGAGTCAGCCTTTCTCATTGTCCATAGTGATGAGTTCAAATGTCTTGTTTTGTCCACCCAACAGAACCAGAAAATACTCAGTTGTCTTTCACAGAAGACCAAAGAAACCTGAAAATATGAGCTGAAATGATCAAAAACAGTTACTAGAGTCGACTAATCAGTAAAATTGTTGCAGCTCTAGCCTGTGCCGATGCTGTGCCCAGCCTCCTGCCTACCTCTGCTCAGAGAGTTGGCTCACTGGCGCTGCCTTCTGGGCTGGCATCACCGCCATGGGGTTGGTTCAGCTAGTGCTGCAGGCCTGACCGCTAACACCGTACAGCAGCAGCAGCATGGGTCAGAGGTCAGGGACAGAGCCCGTCGACCTGTCGGGCGCACCAAACCCCTGCCGGGCAGTCAGGTGAGTCCTGAATGATGCCGGCGAGTTTTAACGTACGGCTGCGTCAAGACAGATTTTCAGTTTATTTTTATTTTAAAACACATCATCACATTTTGTTTATGGATGCCCAGACAATTCAATTCAATTTTATTTATACAGCGCCAAATCACAACAGCAGGCGCCTCAAGGCGCTTTATATCGTACAGTAGATCGTACAATAATAGATACAGAGAAAAACCCAACAATCATATGACCCCCTATGAGCAGCACTTTGGTGACAGTGGGAAGGAAAAACTCCCTTTTAACAGGAAGAAACCTCCGGCAGAACCAGGCTCAGGGAGGGGCGGGGCCATCTGCTGCGACCGGTTGGGGTGAGAGAAGGAAGACAGGATAAAGACATGCTGTGGAAGAGAGACAGAGGTTAATAACAGATATGATTCAATGCAGAGAGGTCTGTTAACACAGTGAGTGAGAAAGGTGACTGGAAAGGAAAAACTCAATGCATCATGGGAATCCCCGGCAGCCTACGTCTATTGCAGCACAACTAAGGGAGGATTCAGGGTCACCTGGTCCAGCCCTAACTATATGCTTTAGCAAAAAGGAAAGTTTGAAGCCTAATCTTGAAAGTAGAGATAGTGTCTGTCTCCTGAATCCAAACTGGAAGCTGGTTCCACAGAAGAGGGGCCTGAAAACTGAAGGCTCTGCCTCCCATTCTACTTTTAAATACTCTAGGAACAACAAGTAGGCCTGCAGTGTGAGAGCGAAGTGCTCTAATAGGGTGATATGGTACTACAAGGTCATTAAGATAAGATGGGGCCTGATTATTTAAGACCTTGTATGTGAGGAGCAGGATTTTGAATTCTGGATTTAACAGGAAGCCAATACAGGAGAAATCTGCTCTCTCTTTCTAGTCCCTGTCAGGACTCTTGCTGCAGCATTTTGGATTAGCTGAAGGCTTTTCAGCGAGTTTTTAGGACATCCTGATAATAATGAATTACAGTCGTCCAGCCTGGAAGTAATAAATGCATGAACTAGTTTTCAGCGTCACTCTGAGACAGGATATTTCTAACTTTAGAGATGTTGCACAAATGGAAGAAAGCAGTCTTACATATTTGTTTAATATGTGCGTTGAAGGACATGTCCTGGTCAAACATGACTCCAAGGTTCCTCACAGCATTACTGGAGGCCAAGGTAATGCCATCCAGAGTATGAATCTGCTTAGATACCATATTTCTAAGATTTTCAGGGCCGAGTACAATAACCTCAGTTTGATCTGAATTAAGAAGCAGAAAGTTAGCGGCCATCCAGGTCTTTATGTCTTTAAGACATTCCTGCAGTTTAACTAATTGGTGTGTGTTATCTGGCTTCATGGACAGATAGAGCTGGGTGTCATCGGCATAGCAGTGAAAATGTATAATGTAAACAGAATTGGTCCTAGCACTGAACCCTGTGGAACAAGATAATTGACCATAACATAACGTAACATAACATGTGTCATGTTTTAAAGAGCACAAAAACTTTACACCTCCTTGAAACATTTGTCGAGTCTTGTTATGAATCAAACGCACCTCACGTAGTTCAGTTTGAGGCAAGATGGCTGAAAGAGAAGCTCGATCTACAAGTTGCAGTGATGTGTGTTAGCTTCCAGCTGCCTCCGTGTCCATGTGTCTTTCACGTCGTAAACACCCGACTTTACTAGAGACAAAATCTGAACAATGTCCTCTGAGCGAGCGTTTGTTACACTAAACAAAGTAGGGAATGAACCAACACTGAGCTTATGGACTGTCGTGTACACCAGAGCTTTTTAAAAGCTTACCGTAAAGTTGTGCTGCACGTGAAGCCGGATTGCGACAGTTCTCGCCGGTATCGCTGAGCTGCGTCTGCACGAATTTCCTCGCTCGGTGGTTGGATCCTGTAGCATTGGTCGTCCTTTTTGTTGCAGTCTTGCGTCTTTCCGCCTTGAACTGTGAGGTCCAGTTCATGTGTTGCTGGTGTTCATCCAAAGGACTGGGGCCTCGCTGCAACGTCAGTTGAATATGTCTTTGGCAATTAACGCATCTGCAGAGGTGCACCTTTTCATGTCAGAGCTAATACCATACCAGTCGCATCGTTTTTTCCTCACAAGGTCTTGAAAAGACCACGAGCATCACCTGATTCTGCAGCGTACTGCAGGTTACATCGGCCTACAGACCAACTGCTTCATTCGACTAAATCTAAACCGCAAGTGAACTAAAGAAACACTTCTTTCAACCAGAGGCAGGAAGACTGTGTGAAAGTATCTGATAAGGCAATGGAGGTTAGTTGATGTGCTTTAGCTTACTGCAAAGTTGCGGTTGTGAGAAGTGTCGGTAGAACAAAGGTGCTATGGCGTATGTCTTAGTCTAATAATAAGGTGAAACGGTCTCTTCTTGACTGCAGGTGTGCTGTGGGTTTACAGTGTTTGAGCATGACTGCTTTAGGAGGCTTTATCAACGTCTTAGGATGTGGCTGCATCTCTCATAGAGATAATCACTGAGGTATACACATTTTCATAACTTCTAAGATATGTGCAGAGTTTGATAAGCTTGTCAGGCTCCTTGAAGAGATGACTAAAAATAAAAAAGAATAAAGGGGTCTAAAAATAGGCTTTGTTGAACTGGAGAGACAAAAGCCACCTTTGTGAGGCGAATGACAAATCCAGAGTTGGTTAAGCGAACCAGAGTCCCAGCTCGTATTCAGATGCCGTTCACTGTGCACATATAATGTGTCTGTAATCACAAGCAGCATCCTCAGGCAGATGGTGAACAGCCGGCAGGAATACCAAAACCATTATCCTGAACCACAGCGCCCTTCATCGTCTCACCAATCCCAACAGAACAGATTCATCAGATCTGCGCAGGCTGAAGCAGCAGCACAGCCAGGAAAGCACTCAGCTGAGCCCCAACACGATCAATACCAATCAGGCTGAAAGGATCAGAGAGGGTGAGCGAGACGTGCTGCTTAAACGAGTTAGGGGCAAAGAAGCCTCCCTCCTGTGCAGTCGGGTTTTTATTAGGAACAAAATAGTCCAGTAAGTTTGACTGAGATCGATGATGAAATGAGGTTAATGGATGTGAAGATTTAGCTACCCTAAAAAACCAGCCTTGATGGTTCAGGGTGGAGTTCGATACCTCGGCTGCACAGCAGAGCTGGTTTTCGGTTTTATGGCTGACTGATAATCAAAAAATGACTCAGCAAATGAAAAAAAATACTTTAAGACCTCAAAGATGAAATTCATCGAACATAATGAGACACTTATATTTACAGTGCAGCTTTTTACTGCAGCTACCTGAGCACACGTTGGCTTTAAAGGAAATGTGCTGGTTTGAATCACATCTATTTATCTGCTTCACACACAAGTTGTCCGTGGTGTTCCACAGGGTTTTGTGCTTAGACCAACAGGTTTTTCATCATCCATGCTTTGTGAGAAAACCCTGCATACATTTGGTTTGCCCGTAACACTCAGTACTGTCATACTTTTAAATTCAACAATTTACTCTACAGTTTTGGTTTTCCTGTACATGACAGATGTTGATTCATCAGATTCACAGCAGACTAACATAGAGATGTTCAGCCTGTGTTGGTCAGGACTGCGAGGTGTTTTCTGACAGCAGGTTGTGCCGCTCTGCGTCCTGATGAGACGCTGCACAGGTTTTGTTCTAAATCCTCTGCTAAAACAATCTGGATAAGAGGATTCCTGCCTGCTGTGTGTTTGGGACAAAGTGACAAAATGTTCTGACCTGTTCTAAATCGAAT
Source organism: Perissodus microlepis (assembly GCF_051167445.1). NCBI lineage: Eukaryota > Metazoa > Chordata > Actinopteri > Cichliformes > Cichlidae > Perissodus > Perissodus microlepis. Next base: position 32,225,438 of record NC_140470.1, on the reverse strand, counting down.
CCTGAAAATTGATCGTGGAAATCAGGTCATTGTTTTTAGTTCTGCTGATTTCTGCGTTTTGGCTGCAGAAGGTGGTGGACGTGTTTTCTGGGTTTTGGACAACAGATGAATATTCATATTACAATTTTTTTTTTTATAGGTTGTAGTTAATAAATCACAATTTCAACTAAGTAATCATTCCAAATAAATAATCTAAACCCAGAAAAAATGAAGAACAGCTCATGTAAGTTTATAAATTAGCTTACACGTTAATAATTCAGAGAGCTGCGTTTGTTAAATCTGAACCAGCAGTTTGCTTTAATGAATAGAAGTCGGTTAATGTGGGCTTTGTTTGTGTCTGCTGCCCTTTCCAGGAAGCCGCTGCTGTGTTTTGACCCGCAGATCGTAAATATTTAATCATTGAGTAAAGCTCCTGCTGAGCAGCGATCCAGGACTTCGCCTGCAGTGGCTTCATGCCTGCTACATTATTCTGATCATTAATGCTGTCGAGGCTATTTTGTGTCCCTTGGTTATCGATTGTCTCTAGAGTTGAACTGATGACATCCATACACCCAAACTCTCAAGTTTCTAAAAGCTCTATGAACAAATGGGGTTACCCACAGGAAGTGGCTAGTCAGCGTATTCGTCGCCAACTGGTCAACCCATCATAGCATATTTAAGTTTATCACTGGTTAATTTATCATCTGCTCTCAGTTTAGATCCAGGTAACCAGGATACCCCAGAAACATCCATAGGAGGCTTCAGTATAACCTTCAGTTGGGGGGAAAGTTCAAACTACGTTACGCAGATTGTCTCTCAGAAATGGGAGCCTGAAGTAAGCTAAAGAGCCAGATCTGGTTGAATTTGTCTGAAAAGTCTCATTTCATTGAGAGCTTTTGTTTGAAGCCTGACTGCACTTAGTTGAGAAACTGAGTGAAACTGTCAGTTTGTTGGTTAGTCATCGGTTACTGGAAAGAGGAGCTCTAGTCCTCACAGGCTTGAACTGTTTGGACTCCTGGTCATGAGTCTGATGCTGTCTCCTGACCTCGCAGCAGGTTGTGCTGCCTGTTGTAGTAGACAACAAGTGTTTCACCAGATCTGTGTTAACACAAACAGGAAGTGGTTAGTGTTATACATTAGTGAATAAATGGATGTTACATCATCCTGTTTTCTCCTCCTGCAGATGTGTAGGTGTGCTCCTTATCCATCCTGACAGCCAGATCCTCTCCAGCAGTCGCCTTCCAGACGTTAATCTACTTATCGTGCTGCCGACTGAGATAACGCTCAGTCTTTGACAGCAGTTCTTCAGGCTTAGCCAGAGGAAAACCGGTTATATCCTATTTTATTAACAGAGCGTGTTTGAGGTTTATTTATTGTGTTTAGGCAGCACAGTGATGCTTTACAGCTTAAATGATTACTACACTGGCCAGAATGCCTCAATAATGAGCTTCAACAAAGGCAGATCTGCTGTCAGACATTTTATCCTCACTGTTTTATAAGCACACATTAGCAGAAATCACTTGGGCATCAGCGTCTTGTTTGGCGTGAGAATAATGTTTCGTTGGGTGGAGACTGTAGCGGCTGAAGCTCAGGAGGCTAAATATGTTCCACTTTATCACCAAAGAGTTCTCTGAACGTCCTGAGGGTAACTACCTGCTACCCATCCTTCAAGAACAGCAAAGCTTCAGAAGCTTTTTTTCTTTTGCATTTACACCAGTTGCATTGAATCAGTGGGAATGCTGGTGTTTGGCGTGTCACTGACACTGAGGAAAACATGATCAGAGCTGTGTGTTTGGTCCGTTTCAGCCGATGTTCTTAATCTGTTTCAGTTTCTTCATTTTCTCAGCTCTCTCAGCCACAGCAGACCTGCTCCACTCGAGGACCAGAGATCCAAAACAAGCTTGAAACTCCCCACCCCAAACTCAACCCACCTCATTCCCAATGTAGCAAAGCGTGTGAAGCTGTTAACTCACCGGTTGCTCTGTTCCTCCTTGACCTCCAGCTCTGAGCTGTGCGTGACTCATAACTTAACAAGAGTTTTAACAACTGTTAGAAAAATTGGCTGATTTCTAAATCGACTGTCAGGCAGACCCAGGACTCGCTGGAGGAGGCTTCCCTGCTTAGACCGCTGCCCGTGACCTGGCCCCAGATAAGCGGGAACAAATGGATCGATGGAACTCCGACACTAAATATCAGTTACTCTTCAACTTGAATTGTACTTCTGCGTCGGGTTTATGGCTTACACCATAACCAGAACCCCAGTTTAACCCTAACCTAAAACCTTTTACATAACCTGATGTGCATCTGACTACACATTAGGCCGACACATACCACGGCAACTTGGATGGCGTGAAACGTTGCTGTGTGGGAGTTAAAAGGGTTTTGTGGTTAATGCGTGAGTTGGATGTAGATTTGCTGCAGGAATCTAAATGAAGTCTAGAGACTATCTGTGCTGAGGAAGGAACTAAAAACTAGTCGCGTATCGGTATCGGTCCCATACTGACCTAAATTACTGGATCGATATCGGAGAGAAATAAAAAATGTAATCCGATCCATTAAATATCACGAAAGCACCTCACAAAACTTGCGACACGGCGTAACTCAGCTCATAACCGTAGCACGTCGGAGCAGTGTGGTCACATGATAGAGCGGCTGTGGCGTGCGAGACCTGTCGGTGGGCTGGTTGAGCATTCGGAGCCTCGCTACCAAACCAGCATTTCATCTCCGAGAAAGTTACCCCAGAGAAGTAAAGCAAGTGTGTAAGTTCATCTCTGAATGTTTGTAAAGCATTCCAGCGTTAAGCTTAACAACCGATATATGGAGCGACTGCCTCTCTCTCCCTCCCTCTCCTGCTGCTACTTCAATCATGAAACTGATCAATGATCAGCTGATCGGCTTTTCTGTCGCGAGTCCGTCTCTCTTGTTTGTTTGTTTTTGGCCCACTTCTCACCAGAAAGAGGAAACCAGCAGCTGAACAACAGCAGCACGTTTAAGCTTGATAAGCTGTTGTTAGAATTTATTTAATATTACTTTCTACACCAGGATCTTTTTCTACGCAGCTGGTAACTGTGCAGGGGCGGATCTAGCAAAGTTTAGCCAGGGGGGCCGACAGGGCATGAACAGGGAAAAGGGGGCACAAAGACATACTTTTCTTTCTTTTTCTGTCATGTCCAGCTTTTAATAAATAATTATCTGAATCTTACAACCAAAGTTTTCATCTGATGTAAAATGTACAGAAGTGCATTACTGTAACTATTAAGTCCAATACTAAGCTGTAGTACTTTTTGCTTTTGGAAGGCACCACCTGTGCAGTCTGCAATTCTGTTGAAGTAAGATGTTGAATTGATGGAAAAATAATTGATTTCTGTGCATTTTTTTTGACATGCATTAAATTAAAGTAGATTATGTTGATTAAGCATCACGAGGCGGAGGGTGGGGGGTGTTTCCCTATGTTTTTTTGTTTTTTTTTTGTTGGTTTTTTTTTTTCTTGCTGCGAGTGGGCGACCCTATTAGTTAGCAGAAATATTAAGCCTAAATATTTAACCTAAGTACTCTTTAAAATACCAGAATAGGGAGGATGGAGCAGGTTTAAGTTTATTAAACTGATGAGTGTTGCTGAATTATGAAATATTTTGGGTGCAGTGTATTGTTTTTACATACAGGTATAACAGAATAGCTTTAATGTTTTGTTTTTTAAAACTTGAGTATGAACTTATACAAAATGCAGCAAGATATTAAAAAACTTTTTTATCGATTAAAAAAACACTATATCGGATTCATATCGGTATCGGCAGATATCCAAATTTATGACATCGGTATCGGACATGAAAAAGTGGTATCGTGCCATCTCTACTAAACACCAAAGTCCCTGAAAAACACACCAGAGGCAAAACAGGTTTACCCGGTTCTTGCTTGTGTGAACATAATCATTCATGATGGACACAGAAAAATTGCCCAGCTGATGGGAAGAGGAGGAGCAGAACATAAAGTTCACAAGAAAAACTTTGTGTTTGGTGTGAACGTACTGATGGTCTGATGGTTCTTAAGTCCTAGAGAAACACTCAGTCATACTTTACTTTGTACTTTTGTGTTGAGTCTACGGAGTATCCTGGTGGCGATCGTGGCTCAAGAGTTGGGAGTTCGCCTTGTAATCGGAAGGTTGCCGGTTCGAGCCCCGGCTCGGACAGTCTCGGTCGTTGTGTCCTTGGGCAAGACACTTCACCCGTTGCCTACTGGTGGTGGTCGGAGGGCCCGGTGGCGCCAGTGTCCGGCAGCCTCGCCTCTGTCAGTGCGCCCCAGGGTGGCTGTGGCTACAACGTAGCTGCCATCACCAGTGTGTGAATGTGTGTGTGAATGGGTGTGTAAAGCGCATTGGGGTCCTTAGGGACTAGTAAAGTGCTGTACAAATACAGGCCATTTACCATATCCTGAAACCCTTACGCAGAGCTTACTCCATAACCTGACAGTACAGCTAATGTCACATTGGCACAGCCCACAATTACTGTGATTATTTCCTCACATTTCCAGCTACGTCTGTCACCATTTTTCACCTTGATTGGCAGAGAATGGATCAGTTTGAACTGACTAATGTATAGTATGAATGTAATGTAAGTGCTACAGTTGAACCTTGTGTAGGCTACACCGATGTAGAAGTTGAGCTTAAGAAGAGTGGACTATCTCCAAGACTTAGAAGAACTATGGAAAAAGGTCTCAAAGTTTTAAGAATCTTAAAATGAGATCATGCTTTAGCTGAACAAAGTGGCCAGTGAGACCTGAGAGGTGCTTCCTGAAGTCTGACTTTGCCCATCAGTTTAAAAATCTCCGGGGCACATGTCTGCCCCATTCCAGCACCGCGTTAGTAAGACTGGGAAAGATATGACATTGAACATCAGAGACATGGAACAGATGTCAGTTCTGCATCTGGGATCCTGTTTTCTGTTCAAAGCTACTCTCATGTATATATTTGATGTATAAATAATGGATCCATATCTCGATGATGTGCTGTGACAGCTGGGTGCAGAGCGTGTACTGTCTGGTGTTCCGGTGTCAAACCAGCCAATCAGCAGTCATCTTCTGAACACGCCGTTCTTGTCTGGATGTCTCTCCCCTCATGTTTATGGATGCTCTCCCAGCACGCCGAAACCAGGGGGCGATGTTCAAACGGCATCGCTAACGACATCGTCCGCTTCCCCCGAGAGCCTTCCCGTCTCCCTGAGCTCCTCACCGCCTCGCTGTTTTCATACCTCATTTACTGCCTTCCTCATCACCCCCCCCCCCCCCCCCCCCCCCCATGCCCCGCTATAAGCTCCGTCTGTCTGTAGTCAGTCTGTTGTTGAAGATGAAACGGGATGAGGGAGAGAGAGTCTCATCGCTGTGACCTTCAGCGTTTCAGAAAATGAAGGAGACAGCTGCAGCCATTACAGTAACGCACTCCTGTCTGCATAAAGGCAGCAGCCATCGGCTGTCTTTATATCCCAGCTTCTTAATTCATCCAGAAAATTTAAATTACCCCTCATTTAATGTCCTCTGAGCCGAGGCAACAGTTCAGACATTTCCACATTTATCAGGAGGAAAAATGTGGAAATGGCAAAAATATCAGTACAGAAGCATCAATGAACCGTTGAAATGAAAAGTGGTTTGTGTTGGACCTGGACTGACATAACAATATTTCAGTTTAGTTTTTAAAATGAACCAAACTAACAATGACTAAAAATATTACAACTTTTCTGTATTTATTCTGTTTTAAGCACACAGCATAGTTTTAACTGTAGAAAGTATAAATGTTGTTACTTCCTCAAGATGCGTGTTTATGCTGAACCTGGATGGCGAGGGCCGGATCTCAACAAGAAACATTGTACGTTAGCCAGTGAGCATAACCGTTCTTTGTGACTCTTAATGGACTTTTATTAAGTATGATCTGAGTGAGTCCATGAACTCATCAAAGCGGTAACACCGGTCATGGCCAAGGGTCATTTTCCCCGTCATGTTTCAACCGCGGCCATTGAAAAGAATGCAAGTTTAAGGCACTTCCACATTAGTTCAAGTAGATTCTCGGTGAGGGAAAAGGGTAAATTTCCTTGATGTAATATTCATGTGAGATGCGACTTTCCTTCAGCAGCTGATGTTTCAGGTCGAGCGTGCCTCTAACTGTGTTGTGTGTCCTCCCTGCAGTATTCGTCAGCCGGCTGCCCGCTGTCCCTTCACCACAGCGAGAAGCCCGATCACGAGGAGGTGTGCGAGTTCAGGCCGTACACCTGCCCGTGCCCAGGAGCCACCTGCAAGTGGCATGGCTCACTGGAGGCCGTCATGCCTCACCTCATGCACGCTCACAAGTCCATCACCACGCTGCAGGTCAAGATCGAAACTTTGATTCTACAGACACACAGTATGGGGTAGAAACACGGGGAAAGTGGGAACCCCAAAATCAAGTGTAGCCAATCTTTGTTTGCAGCCTGTGCTTCTGACTGTTTCTGCACTTTGGGGATTTAACACAATGCATCCACAATGAATGTTGAGCTGTCATGTCAGCGTTCCAACCTTTAACCAGTGTAAAGCTTATAGAAAGGGGGAACTTACTATGAACACCACAGGCTGCCCTGCATTCAGTATCAGTGGAACCTCTGAATCAAACAAAATCGCCGTTTGAAGTAACCAGCAGATTTAACTACTCGCCAACTGAACATGCAGAATGTAGTTCGAACGCAGCTAGGAGAGATTTCAGGACATCATACACGTCAGTTCTACAAGCTGCTGAGACAAACAATGTAAATGATTAAGGAATCCTCAGCAGCGAAACAGATAAACAGCACTGCGCTGTGTAGAAACGGGATCAGTGTTCTTAACTCTGTGACGTTTGTGTGAGTAAACGTTCCACCTGTTCTGCTCACGTCTCTGATACCACAGCAGTTCTTGCTTCTTCAGCTTTTTTTTCCTCATGATTTCAGGTGTGAAGTGTGAAAACGTTGATGTCTTCCTAATGGGTGCTTGTTTCCGTGCTGCAGGGGGAGGACATCGTTTTCCTGGCGACGGACATCAATCTGCCGGGCGCCGTCGACTGGGTGATGATGCAGTCATGTTTCAGCCACCACTTCATGCTGGTGCTGGAGAAGCAGGAGAAGTATGAAGGTCACCAGCAGTTCTTTGCTGTCGTGCTGCTCATCGGCACCCGTAAGCAGGCCGAAAACTTCGCTTATCGCCTGGAGCTAAACGGCAACCGGCGCCGGCTCACCTGGGAGGCCACGCCGCGCTCCATCCACGATGGCGTGGCCGCCGCCATCATGAACAGTGACTGCCTGGTCTTCGACACCTCCATCGCCCATCTGTTCGCTGACAATGGTAACCTGGGGATCAACGTCACCATCTCCATGTGCTGACTGAGCCGAGGGGAGCCTCACGTCGAGGGAGGAGTTAAGGAGGTGCAGAGTACACCTGCTGACAGCCTCAGCTGGAGTCGTTTGAGGAGTCGGCTCAAACAGTCAGCAGCAGCCCTTTGACCTCTGTGGTCAGCTAGCGATGGACGCGGGGCAGAATGTCCTTTGGTTACCTGTCTGGAAAAGAGGGCGTCACCTCGAGCCTCCAACACTCTCCTCGATGGAGGAAAAGTCGGATCTGCTGGTTCGACCGCAGCCAGGACGTCTGGCCTGGTTAGAGATTAAACTCCCGAGGACTCGGTCCTCATTGGTGGAAACAAACACTTCTCTCTGCCGAAGCAGCTCCCTCTTCCTGCGTCGGGTTAATCGGCTTCCTGTCAGGCCGGCGTGTTCACAATATTCTGCTCTGCAGTTCTGGTGCTATCAGACTGAGTTTACGTTCTTCACCAGCAGAGGCCAAATACACCACGACTGTTACGACATTCACAGTTAATGGTTCAGGAAAAGTTCTGATAACGTTTGCGTTCACGTCTCATTATAGTTGCGTTACAGAGAGATTCTGAACATGTAGTTTGGTAAACGTCGGCCTCCGGAGTTCAGCCGTGGCTTCTTTATTGGTTAATGTGCAGATTATTTATTGTTTTGGCTTTTTTGTTGAAAGGAAGTGGAGAATGTAAAGATATTTGCTTTAGTATCACATATAACAAAGAAATCATCCAGTGTTTATAGGACAGAGTGGTAATGTTAATGTTTTGGAAAATGAGTCTAACCTTGTTGCCAACAGACCAAAAATATTCAGGAAATATTATTCAAGGTGAATTTGACTTATTACAATAATCTCTGTGCACTGAAGGAGTTATTGAAAACTATCTACATGTCCATAGAGGTGAGGCATGTGAAAATGTTTATTTCTGCTGTAAAGTTTTAGTATGAAAGAGGATAAATGTCATTTTAAGACTGGAATTTAAAGCAAAATGAGAGATTAGACACTTTTAATCCGAGGAAAATGTTTGTCTGATTTGTTAGTTTTCTTTGTCACGTGTCAGTAAATTAAAAACTGTCATTCCCATTATCATTGGCTGTTTCCTCACACTTTTTTTAGCCTTTTTTCTGCTTATTTGATAAACTCAGTAAAGAAAGGGCAGAGAGAGAAGGGCGGTGGGTCGGGCTCTCAGCTGTGTTTTTAATATGCATGTATAGAAAATAATCTGCAGGTTAATCCGTCTGTCTTCATTAAAAAAACAGCAGATGGTTTGAAAATGAAACAAATACTGTGAAAAAGCTCCACAGACCTCGAGTCAGCTGGTGGAAGAAGGCTGCCAGCAGTTCAGGTAAAGCAGAGTAATGTGAACACCAACATTCTGACTGAGAGGTTGCCGGTTCAGATCCCTGCAGCTGCAGATGGTGACTGATGGCGGGTCTCTGACTGGAGGTCGGCCTTTGACCTGAGCTGTGCTCAATTAATCCTCAGACTTTCTTTAATCTCTGATAAAAGCAGTAAAATGGAGGAATAATCCTCCCGTCCCTCCTCCTGCAGTCCGTTTAGCCGCCAGCGCCTTACTTTTCTACCGCTAACCACCTCCTCCCATTCACCCGCTTTCTGAAGGGGTCTTGGTGCTGATGTGCTGCTTCTGGGAACGGAGAGCTGCTCGTCTGCTCAACGCCACAGAGACACGACGGACACAAACTCTTGTATTTATGTGGAAATGTGGGTTTTAAAAACTAAATTCCTTCTCGTGAAACCGTCATAGCAACTGACCAGAAAGATACCTCTGACCACAGACATGTCTGTAACTGAACCGCAGAGCCCTCAGAGCTCAGCGGCGTTTCCTCTGTGTTCATGAAGATGAAGAAAAGTCCAAAATAAGCCGATTTCTTCCCATCATTCATCCAAGTGTCTCATCCAGCTCTGGATTTTTCTTTAGAGAGTAGCTTTGTAGGTTTCAGAGTTACGTCTTATTCTGATTGGCTGACTTCTGGAAGCCTGTTGAGGCTCGTGAGCTGTAGTTATTAGATTTTCTGTTCTTGTAGAAAAACACACCCGGCTCCTTCGTACCTGCTTGATGATTATCGTGTTTCTGTGGTGTGTTATGCTTGACTGGTGGGTCGTGAACAGAAAACTGCAAATTTGAGCTTATTTGTCATAAAACTAGTCACATGCCACATTTACAGAGTGGGGAGGAAAAAGGCTTATTCTAATATGACTACTGTATGTGCACACAGTAGAAACACAGAGCAAACACTGCTTTCTCTTTGTCTCCAGGTGTGGTTACCTCGACACGAGTGTCCCGGTTTCAGGGTCCCATTTTTCCATTTGTGGATCATTTTGTGATTTTTCAAAATCTGAAAGTGCTCGCTGCAGTTTGATGTGACTCTTTGATCACAAACAATGAGAGCAGGAAACATCCTCTCAGTGTTGGAGTGACGAAGAAAACTTTTTACTCTTCGGATGAAAGTACGTTTACTTCCACATAGCAAAGAATTTTTATGGCACCATAAGAAAAATGCTGCTACACACACACACACACACACACACACACACACACACACACACACACACACACACACACACACACACACACACAGCGCAAAAGTCTTGAGCCTCCATCATGTGCTCATATTTGAATGAAGGTTTTCCAGCCTCTGAATGCCAACAATGAATCGGACTCAGTTTTAACAGCCTTGGAAAGGAAGCATGAGGACGCACAGGGAGGTCCACAACCCGGGACGCTCGTGTCCACAGACACACTCAACAATAATCACTTTCACGTCGCCCGCCGACTTTCCATGAAATATTTTGAGATATTGTAAATGAAGCTAAAGTGACAGTCTATTTTCTAAAGATTTATTCCTCCCACTCTGTTTGTTTTCACACGTATTTGTGTTGCTGTTTGAGATTTTCAGAGTACGTTTTCTACGCTCACAGTGATGTTTCTGTTGTAAAGCTCAGTTTGTGATGTTTCTGTAATAAACAGGTTTGTTTACGCTGACCTTCATGTTGCTATTCCTCCTTTCATTAATGAACTGAACTTTAGCTCCTCATTGTTTGGAGTACACCTCAATATTTTAACATTTCAGTTCTAAACCATCAGTAAAAAAATGAGCATCAAATTTTTTACTGCTTTTGCTCAAAGTTTAGGCTTTTTATTTATTTTTTATTTTTTTTAAAGATTTTTTTTTAGGTACCTGCTAAGTGCCAGAAAGACACTGTAGTTTGAGGATGTTCCCTCAGGAGCAGGTTCAAGTTGTCTCTGAATCCATCCCGTGACCATATTTATGACACAGTAACAGAAAAAGAAACTTTTGTGGAACAACTCGCAGTTCAAAAACTATTTTGATAAAAGATACGATCTTGAATTTGGAAGGACTGGGTTACAATCCAAATTTCACAAATTTATTTGCTCCAGAGTGACAGGAAGTGGAGATGTTGTCATGGCAACAATTCTGAGGACTGAAGCTCAACTGACAGCTGAGCTTATTAGAATCTGACAGTTTTTTGGAGTCTTCAACAGGCACCTTAACTCAGTTTAGCTTACAGCAGCAGTTTCTTCAAGGTGCTTTATATTGTAAGGTGAGGACTCTACAATAATAAGGAGAAAACCCCAAAAATCAGACGACCCCGATATTAGCAAGCACTTGGCAAAAGTGGGAAAGAAAAACTCCCTTTTAACAGGAATCTCCAGCAGAACCAGGCTCAGGGAGGGGCGGGGCCATCTGCTGGGGGTGAGGGGAGGACGACAGGACAAACAGCCAGAGATTAATAAAAAGTTTAAGTTTAAGTCATGTTATCCATCCATCCTTCCAAGTACGGATGGATGATTCAATGCAGAGAGGTCTGTTAACACATAGTGAGTGAGAAAGGTGACTGGAAAGGAAAAACTCAATGCATCATGGGAATCCCCCGGCAGCCTACGTCTATTGCAGCATAACTAAGGGAGGATTCAGAGTCACCTGGTCCAGCCCTAACTATATGCTTTAGCAAAAAGGAAAGTTTGAAGCCTAATCTTGAAAGTAGAGATAGTGTCTGAATCCAAACTGGAAGCTGGTTCCACAGAAGAGGGGCCTGAAAACTGAAGGCTCTGCCTCCCATTCTACTTTTAAATACTCTAGGAACAACAAGTAGGCCTGCAGTGTGAGAGCGAAGTGCTCTAATAGGGTGATATGGTACTACAAGGTCATTAAGATAAGATGGGGCCTGATTATTTAAGACCTTGTATGTGAGCAGCAGGATTTTGAATTCTGGATTTAACAGGAAGCCAAAACAGGAGAAATCTGCTCTCTCCTTCTAGTCCCTGTCAGGACTCTTGCTGCAGCATTTTGGATTAGCTGAAGGCTTTTCAGGGAGTTTTTAGGACTTCCTGATAATAATGAATTACAGTAGTCCAGCCTGGAAGTAATAAATGCATGAACTAGTTTTTCAGCGTCACTCTGAGACAGGATATTTCTAACTTTAGAGATGTTGCGCAAATGGAAGAAAACAGTCCTACATATTTGTTTAATATGTGCGTTGAAGGACATGTCCTGGTCAAAAATGACTCCAAGGTTCCTCACAGCATTACTGGAGGCCAAGGTAATGCCATCCAGAGTATGAATCTGGTTAGATACCATATTTCTAAGATTTTCAGGGCCGAGTACAATAACCTCAGTTTTATCTGAATTAAGAAGCAGAAAGTTAGCGGCCATCCAGGTCTTTATGTCTTTAAGACATTCCTGCAGTTTAACTCATTGGTGTGTGTTATCTGGCTTCATGGACAGATAGAGCTGGGTGTCATCGGCATAGCAGTGTAAATGTATGCTATGTCTTCTAATGATGCTGCCTAAGGGAAGCATGTATAATGTAAACAGAATTGGTCCTAGCACTGAACCCTGTGGAACTCCATAATTAACCTCAGTGTATGAAGAGGACTCTCCATTTACATGCACAAATTGGAGTCTATTAGATAGATATGATACAAACCACTGCAGTGCAGTACCTGTAATACCTACAGCATGTTCTAATCGCTCTAATAGGATATTATGGTCGACAGTATCGAACGCTGCACTGAGGTCTAGCAGGACAAGCACAGAGATGAGTCCACTGTCAGAGGCCATAAGAAGATCATTTGTAACCTTCACTAAAGCTGTTTCTGTGCTGTGATGAGCTCTGAAACCTGACTGAAACTCTTCAAATAAACCATTCCTCTGCAGATGATCTGTTAGCTGTTTGACAACTACTCTTTCAAGGATGTTTGATATGAAAGGAAGGTTGGAGATTGGCCTATAATTAGCTAAGACTGCTGGGTCTAGAGATGCTTTTTGAGTAAAGGTTTAACTACAGCCAGCTTGAAGGCCTGTGGTACATAGCTGATTATTAGAGATAGGTTGATCATATTTAAGATCGAAGCATTAATTAATGGCAGGACTTCTTTGAGCAGTTTTGTAGGAATGGGGTCTAAAAGACACGTTGATGGTTTGGAGGAAGTAATTATTGAAGTTAACTCAGAAAGATCAACTGTTATGAAAGTATTGTAATATCAGTGGTATTGGATTTGGTATTTTCTCTAATGGTTAAAATTTTATTTTTGAAGAAGTTCATAAAGTCATTACTAGTTAATGTTAAAGGAATAGTTGGCTCAACAGCACTTCAACTTTTTGTCAGCCTGGAGACGAACCTGATGTTCTTTTCATCAATCACTGATCAAAAGAACATCAAGATATTTGAGCTTTACAGAGGCCCGTTTTTTTGAAGAGCAAGTTTTACCAGGGACTCACGTACTTGTGATCTGAGGCATTTGTTTTCAGAGGACCCAGTATCCAGAGTCCTTGCACAGAAGATGTAAAATTATTAACATGATCAATCTCTTTGCGAGTTCAGCTGCTCTGAGCTGTGGTGGTACACAGCAACAAGAAATCCAATCCTTTAACTTAGTGACAGCACTTTCAGAAAGTCGTCTGCTGCGATGACGTATGTTACCCACTGCTGTGGAATCATTATTGTAGATTTTAATGTTATTAAGAAATAAAAGAGGGCTTCAGGGATTATTATTAAATGATGTTCAGTTTCTATGGCACAGAGAGTAGACCTCATTACTGTAGTAGCTCTACATTAAAATATAATGTGCTTTGAGGTGACTGTTGGTGCTTTGGTGCTATATCAGTAAACTAATCGATCTACTAATAGATTAAATGTACTGTTGATGTTATTTTCCGCATTTACACGAATGTTTAAATCTTCCATTAAAATTATTTTTTCTGAGCGGAGCACAAAATCACAAAGTCTTTTTCATTTATGTGACTCTTTTTCCAAATGTAAACAAACTGTTGAGGCATCATCGTGATGTCACCAGGACGGGCTTAAAATGAGTTCATGACAAAAACTAGAAATATTTATTTATTGTAGAACTCTTTCCAGTAAAACAAACATCAACGTTTTGTCAGACAGACGTGTGGACTTCAAGTTTTTCACTTAAAGTTTAAACAGAACCTGAACTTAAGACTCGCTGTGGTGCGATGAGCCCAGCAGTGACACCAGTGCTGGGCTGAATGTTTCCAGAGCTCACACAGGATACAGAAGCATTTTCATTTATGAATAATGCATAAAAGTAAAGGCTGACATGAAACGAAATATCAAATTAATATCTAAGAATGGACTAAAATGTATTCATTTGTGTTGATTTCAGCTTGGATTTAAACATCATGTCTGTTATTTTCTTCCAGTATTTAGCCATGTTCTTCTTCTGCGTCTGTCCTTCTGTCCGTGCTGTCTACCTCCTCCTGTCATAGTCTCTGTCTCTCTCCCTTCGCCTGTCATCTCTGTCCCGATCTGTGTCTCTTCTTCTTTCTCTTTCCGTCTCTCGTCTTCTATCATTATCTCTGCTTCTGTCATTCTCCCTCTCGTGACCCCTCTTCCTTTCTTCCTCTCTCTGCCGATCTGCGTCTCTCCTCCTCCTCTCCTCCTCTTCCTCCCCTCTCAGTCTCTCGTTGTGTCTCGCCGTCTGTCCATTCGGTTGTCCTCCTGGCTTTGGCGGCGGCCCTCTCTGGTTGTATTTGTCGTACCCGGTGTCCTCTTTCTCCTCTTTGACTCTGACTGAAACAGGAGGTGGTGATGAAGAAGAGGCTCTGCTCTTCCTGTCCTTCTTCTTCTCCTTCTTCTTTTTCTTCTTCTCTTTCTTGTCTGAAACAGAGAGCGCAGAATGAAGATAAATAAAAATCCACCTCATCTTGTGTCAGGCGGGTTTCACATGACAGGATGTGACCTCACCTTTCTTGGGCTTCTTCACAGGTACGGCGTACTGCTCGTCATCCTCAGAGGAGGGGGAAGACTCGCCGACTTTGGGAGCGCAGCCCTCCTCCCTCAGATGCTTGGTCACGTCGTCGATGTCCTCGCCATCTTTGGGGGGTCGGTAGTCTTTGACGTGGTCAACGCGAATCGTGCGACCTTTGATCTGACAGCACAAACCAACAGTCAGAGATCAACACTCACTGGAACCTTTAAACTCCTGAAGTCAATCGAACAACCAGCGAGCAGTGACCGCGTCACAAACAGCTGATAGTTTACCTACATTAACTTCAGCTTCACACGTTTGCAGACTCACACTTGACAACAACATTAACAAACAGGAATTAAAATTCATCTTTCAGTCTCTGAGCCAGGGCTGAGATTAGCCTTTACTAACCGCTCCTATAGAACATGCCTTCATATGAGTATTTAAATAAATCTGTCATCTGCTGTGTAACATCTGCCTCACATCCATGTAGGAAAATGAGGTTCATGATTGTTTCTCTAGTCTGACATCATGAAGTGGAATGATCTGGCTTCTTGTAATATAAAAATCAAAGTAAAAACACTCCCAGGAAAAAGGTTTTCTGTCAACACAGGAGATCGAACCCTCTGGATGTTTTCGTTTTCTGATAATTTGCTGGAAAAAAATGAAAAAAAAACTGCATTCTGGGTCATGTGACCATGTGGGATAGATGTCTGCTCACAACAAGCTCGAGGACATGAACGGCCACCTTTTAATCTACATATGAGTCAGGTGGCTTATCATGTAGCCACGACTCCTTCAGGGCCATTAAAACATTAAAACAACATTAGTGTTCACATGTTCCTCATCATAGTTCGGACAGACCACGCTGATGACACAACTTTACATCCTAAATTTTACAATTTCTTAAGAAACCTGGATCATCATCTCTGCAGCTGTTCCCTGTAAAACTCAAGTACAGTGACTGAAAGGGATGAAGCACAAAAAGGCCTCATGTGCCCGATACCCTCGAAAAACCTTCTTCAGGATCTAAAGTCATTCTGTCAGTGTGAGCGCGAAGGCTCTAATAGGGTGATTATGGTACTACAAGGTCAGGCTTTTCAGGGAGTTTCTAGGACTTCCTGATAATAATGAATTACAGTCGTCCAGCCTGGAAGTAATAAATGCATGAACTAGTTTTTCAGCGTCACTCTGAGACAGGATATTTCTAACTTTAGAGATGTTGCACAAATGGAAGAAAGCAGTCTTACATATTTGTTTAATATGTGCGTTGAAGGACATGTCCTGGTCAAACATGACTCCAGGATTTCTTAAATAATTAAACTGTAGTTTAACTTTATTTGTGTCATCTGGTGGCTGGATAAATATAGCTGGGTATCATCTGCATATCAATGAAAACAGATGTAGTGTTTTCCTGTATAACACAAACAGTATTATTAGACACTAGGGATGGGTATCGTTTAGGTTTTATCCGATACCGGTGCCAAACCGGTACTTTTGAAACGGTGCTGGTGCTTAAACGGTGCTCAAACCGGTGCTTAAAGAATGGAGATCACAAAATTGGTCCAAAAACCTCTCATGTTCAGCTGTTTTTTGTAAAAAGATAACAATGTTAGCCTTTTCTGCAGCCATGGGGCATATATGGTATCACTCTTGGCTGGAAGCAGTGCTTAAACAATGGAAAAAACACAAACTTTGTCCAAAAACCTCTCATGTTTAACTGTTTTCCACTTTTTCTTTGGTCATTTTAGCCTTTTTGGCCAGGGTGAAGGGAGCATCTGCCATCAAACAAGAAGACAGCCGCATGTAGCTATGATGATGTTTGCTAGTTCCCCTTACATGCATTAATGTAATAACGTGGTTAGCCTACTCAACGTAAATTACACACGAACAACATTAAGCTACTCACGCAGAGAAGAACGGCTGCTGCTGCATCATCATCCTCATCATTTCTGCTACACTGGCAGGGCTAGGGGCCAGGACTCTCCTCTTCGGGTTCTTGGGGGATGTTGCTAACTCCGGGTCCGATAACAGGCACCACACCCGCAGTAGATGTGCTCGATGTGAGGTCTCGCAGCAAGCTATCAAATACGGCGCATTTCTTGGCTTTTAAAAAAAAACGCTATGCGTCGCCAGGTGTTTCATCAGATTTGAGGTGTTACCTCCTTTGACAGTATCACAGTATCAGCTTAAAGCACTTGTTGCTGCTGAGTTTGCATATTTTGCTGTGAAGTACAGCCAGACTTTGACCGCTTCGCCTGTAGCTCTGCTCTAAAAGAACGTACGTACCTGGACCCGCCTACTATCCTCGGAAACGTAAAATGATTGGCTAGAATCTAAAGTGTATCACAGCTCAGGAAAAAAAAGCACCGAAATAAAGCACCGAAATGTGCGCTGCTTTTCGGTCTGGTTACTACCGTTTATGTCAGAACCGATGCCATCATGGCACCGGATACCGGTACCCATCCCTATTAGACACACAGGACCCTGTAGACCTCCATGACTGACTTCTGTGTTAACAGGAACAAACTGCAACCTATGAGTCAGATGAGATTTAGACCAGTGCAGCAGAGTGTGTCCTTTCACCTTAATGCTGTTGAAGTTGTCGACGGCCAAGATGGTGCTCCTCTGGTCCTCATAGCAGATAAAACAGAAACCTTTGGACTTTCCGGTCTTCTTGTCACGCACGAGGTTGATGTTGACGATCTCTCCATACCTGACAGGACAAAGTGAATCATGGTGCTCCCCATCTGTGAGTAGTGTAGTTAAGAAATTATGAGGTACTTACTGAGAGAAGACACAGATCAGGTCTCCTTCAGTCAGCTCGTATGGAAACCCTCCTGCAGAAAACAAAACATCCAAAACGCTGTTTATTCATTCTCCAAAAACCTTTCAGTACTTCATCACTAATGTCAGTAACATAAACACTGCAACAACACAAAACATCCAGCAGATGCACACAAAACAACACTGCTATTTCCAGTATAAACACCTTTATTAAAGCTGAAGATACCATGGTTGGTAATGGTTCAGAGTATTTAATGTAAAATGAATATTTCCAAAAAGCCAAGTCTTCATCAAACCCCTTCTCCAGAGGTGTGACTATGAAACAGGATTTGTGGTTTTTAAACTAGCTTCACTTTGGTGTTACAAAAGTGGTTCATTGTTACCACCTCAGTAACTTATGCTTATGACGCACAGCTAACCTGCTCCACAGCACGCGATGTTCAAGATTATAGATCAGCTGGTAGGAACTCACCATCACCTGACCAATTAGATCTCTGAACAGCAGCTTCACCATCGCTGGAATCACTCAGAGTACAGATTTTAAGGCGGTCTGAGGGTTTTTGTATTCGATTTTAAGTGGGAATTTTCAACACAGACTACACGATCTGAGATGTCTCATGGATCTTCCAGATTGAGTGAAGTCATTTTCCAGAGATCTGATTGGTCCGTAGGGACCATTTTTTGATACCCGTCGATCATTTATCTGGAACATATGAAATATCGGTCTATGAAAAACCTCTTAAGCTTACTAATACATGACATATGGAGCTTAAGCCGATCAGGAAGAGTTTGTGTTGCAGTGACAGAAACTTTGAAGTAGAAATGACAACCAATGGGAGCACAGGAAATCCCTGACTGACCAATGACCTTGGCAGACTGGTGACCACCTGTCAGCTAAGAAGCAAAGGATGGTGAATGATTCAGTCATGTGAGGATGTGGCTTCTAAAGAAAAGCCTTTACTTCCTCTCAGTTTACATTTTTCCCTCAACTTTTAAACTAATGATTATTTTCATTATCTGCTCATCTGTGGATTATTCAGTTTGTCACGCAGTCTCACCAACAAAGATCCAGGCGCTGTCTTTGTACTCGCTGTGCCAGGAAACGGACTCGTTGACCCCGAGGCTGGCTTCACGCTCGTTCAGCTCGTTTATCAGCTTCACCTTCGTTAGAGGACTGAAAACACAGAGAGAAAAGAAAGTGTTTCCTTTTCAGAATCCTGGTTCATAATCTGTAATTAATATGTGACAGTCATCTGCTTTCATCTCTTACAACCCAGCGTTTAAGTTTTATTTCTGCAAGGCTAAATTTGAGGATTTGGAGAAGAAACATGAGCTTAATCATATATGAGTTTATAATAAAAAGGCAAAAATATAAAAAGACATAAGCCATAAACAGTAAAATATAAAAGAAATGTAATTTAAACCTAAACATAAGGCACAAACAGAACTGATTTTAAGACCACTGATTCCAGATATGTGGAGCTTAATGGCGTCTGTTTCTACAGACCAAACTCCATTCAGATTATGACTGATTTAAAGCCCCGTGAACACGCGGACAGGAACGCAACACGGGTGTTTGTGCTCTGTGAAGCTCTGATTCGTTTTTATTTTAGTGAGCTAACACACATCCCGCAACGGTAAAGAAAATCGCCTATCGCCAAAACAGGAGGCGATGATCACCTCTTCAAACTCTGGTCCAAGCTTAATTTTATGCTATTTTACTGTATGCCGAATTGAAATAAGGCTCCTGTAATTGTATAATAACCGCAGAGAGTGTGTCTGATTGTTTTATGGGGAAACTTGGTGGAAAATAAACATAAAATCTCAGGTTTTCTGAATGGAATCTGGGAGACGAGATTGTACATGAAGAAGTACTCAAACAATCGCTTTTGGGTAGCGAATAGTCATTTTCGAATGGCTATAATCATTACCGAATAGTTATCATTGTTCAGTAAACGATAAAAAAAAACTTAAATTAAACGCTTAATAAGAAAATAATTACTTACTTCATGATCAACTATACGGTTTGTACATCAACGCTGTGCTGAAAATGGCTAATCTCACTGACAGAAACAACTTCCGTTTGAATTTCCGCCTCTGCTAGTGCTGCCCCCTGCTGTTAGGATGTCTTTAAAACGAGCTACATTTACACGGCTAAATATCTAAACTGTCATTAGTGTGAGTGACACTAATTGATATTGATAGAAAGACGATGTAGCTATAAAGGCTATTTATGGGGTTACATTTCTAAATATTTTAACTGGATTTTCACTTAAATTATCCTCCCGCACTGCTGGTGGCGCTGTGCGCTAATTGCGAGCTGATGACGCGGTTTGTAAACACTAACCTGTCAACTGAGATGCTCTTGTGGTGTGTGTGTGTGTCAACTACCCGGATAGCCGGGAGCTAGCTTACAAACGAACTTTTTTAAATTTTAATTTCACCTTTTAACATCTTATTTTTGCCGTTTTGAGTTAATATATGCTGGGTTCGCTCACTCGAATTTCCAGTTACCATCAGTAAATTAGCTTTCCTCGCCAGTCATGGCTTCCTAGGGATAAAAAAAAAGGGTTAAAAGAAACCTTTTTACTTTTGTATTTTTTTTTTTTTTTTACATCTGTTTCCCCGGAGGCCATCTGTGGGTGAGTAAATCAGTAACTGCTATTAACCTCAGCTTTACAAAATGAGCGTGAAAAGCTAATTTCCGCATGCTAATGGCTTTAGACTGAGGTCGCTTACAGTTTCCGTCATTTTAAAATATTTTTTCACTTCTTCTAGCACATGTACGCATTAAAATCACATTTAAGGGTTTCTCGGATTATTTTGGTTCTAAAATCAAATTCGGCATAAGAATCATTAGAGCTGATTAAGGACGAAATATTTTATTGTCACCTGGGTGTTTGCATGAGGAGCTCTGAGGCTTCGATCTGCCTGAGGAAATCAAATCGTGGCCTCAGGTACTTACTTTAAGTCTCCTCTTAAAAAAACAACTTTTTCCTGATTGTACTTGATTTTATCTCCTTTTCAGTGTTTTTATTTAGTTACCGATTTCTGTCACTTTATGCCTTTTTTGTTTGCAACATAATGAATTCATATAAGTAAATAAAGACGATTATTATTTTCTTATTTCTCCTGTGTGTTTCTCAGCAGGATGATCTCTCAGGTCTTCATCTTGTCCTCGAAGGGGGACCATCTCATTTATAAAGACTGTATCCTTCTGTTCCCACAGCTGGAAACAGCTCAGGACAAATGAAAGCTGTATGAATAATTGTATTAGTCCCCCATTAAGTAAACTTTAATTGTAAATATATTTCGGCAGTGCCGGACCTCCATACTGTCGGTTGTATGGGGACAATTCTGAATCTGAAAATATGCTTTATTTATTTTGTGTGTAAACATCAACCTTGACCTGACCCACCAGTCCGTGGAGAAGCTGGTAACGACATTGTCAGTATTTTCTACGAGAAGGTCACGGCGCTGACCGGAGACCAGCCTCCGGTTGTCATGGTAAATAAATTATGGCTTCTTTTTATTGAGACGCATACCTGCTGATTAATGCTCAGGACCATCCAAACACACAAAGTGGAGCTCAGACTTTTTGAAGGGTTTGTTAGAACAGTTAACCTCACAGCAGTTAGATTATTGGTCCGTGTGAATGACTCGGACTCCACATGATGTTCTGGTGTCTGTTTTGGTTCATTTTATGTAGCTCCCAGTGTTTCCATGACGTGGTCAGCTTTCCTCCTGCAAAAGCTGTTGCAATGCAGCAACATCTGCTCTCTGTCCGGACTTTGTCCAGTCAGCTCATAATTAAAAACATTTAAACCAACAATGAGCAGGTTGTTCTCAGATTTCAGAAGAAGGAATCATTATGTTTGATTATAATGCCAGTTATTTTCTCCTCATGTCTGGTTAAACATCTTTTGTTTTCCTGCAGAATCATAAGGATATTTACTTCGTCCACATCAGGCAGGGAGGACTGTACTGGGTCGCCACGACCACGGCGGGCTCCTCGCCGTTCACCATTACCGAGTTTCTCAACAGGTATGAGGTCATCCGTAAGCTGACTGCTTGTGTTTGAGGATGGCTGTGACCTCAGACAGTTTGAGGCTCTGCACCTGATGGTGTTACAGCTCCTGTCTATGCACACCTGAGCTGACTGAGCATGCTCTTGGTTGCAGGTTAGCAGCTCTGGTTAAAGATTACTGCGGCAGCCTATCAGAGAAGTCGGTGCAGATGAACTTCGCCCTCATCTACGAGCTGCTGGACGAGATCGTGGTGAGTCTCTGTGCTGCCACCCCTTTTGGCTACAGGTGGTGCTGTAAAGTTTTAATATATGTAAAGAAGGACGTAGCCTCAAACCTGCACTCTTACAGATATCCACCTGGGGAAGACTCCGGTCTGATTGTGAAGAAGTCTTTGTGAAAATGAACATATCGCACTTTTTCTGTGACCTCTGTTAATGCTTCACTGATGAGTTCATGATCTCATTAATTTCCCATGAATTTTCTTCCAATTATCCAAAGTCGTTTTTCACATCGGACAAACTTATATGAAAGTTTTCCCATTGGTGTGGAAGTGGAAGCAGTGTGGAGCTCGTTATCTCTCAGGTTTACAGCGAAGAAGTAAAAACATGAGCTGTGGGTGGAGCAGCATGTTTTCCTCTTCTTCTGTAGTGCAGATTTAGCACCTCCTGCTCCATCTCTCTTAGAGGGAAACAAGCATTTAGGCTACGTTCACTCTGCAGGTCTTAATGCTCAATTCCGATTTTTTGATCAAATCCGATTATTTTGTCTGCTCGTTCACACTACAAATAAAATGTGACAGCAAACGCGCTCTAGTGTGAACGCTCAAAGCGGCCGCATGCGCAAAAGAAGACGTCACACACAACGGCTCTGTTTAGACCCAGAGCAACAATATTGTTTGACTGATGGCCTTAATATAAAGACTTCGGACTTCACGTTTCCCAATTTTTGCTTTAAGTTATTTTGTTATTTACATAATAATGTAAATAACCTAATAATGATCCTTATTGCTGTTTTAGAGGAGCGGTGCTTCAAAGGATAGCTGCAGATTTCTGTCAGAATCTGCAGATTATACAGTACAAATAAAATGTTCACGTTTCTCCAACGTTGTCTTCCCAACACTTTCACTGACATCTACGCTGGATGGCCAGGAAGCGTTCGCGGTGTCTTCTCAGGAGCTGATAATTGGCGTCTGTCTTGTGTCAGTGACGTAAAAGACGGATTTAATGCGACATGACCATCAAACAGCAGTCGCTTTCTGAAACATCAGATATGTATCGGATTCAGTACCACATACGAAAGTGACCCAGATCGGATTTGAAAATATCGGATTTGTGCCGTTCACACTGTCACACCATGATCGGATAGATGGTCGCATAGGGTCAAAAAAATTGGATTTGATGCGCTTTCGCCTGCAGGGTGAACGTAGCCTAAGTCACATTTTCTTTTGATGAACCTCTGCTCGTGTAAACACCCTCCTCTCCTTCTGTCTGTCAGGACTACGGTTACATCCAGACGACGTCCTCTGACGTCCTGAAGAACTTCATCCAGACCGAAGCCGTCACCTCCAGGCCGTTCAGCCTGTTTGACCTCAGCAATGTCGGCCTGGTACGGTAGCACCACCTCACTTGCTTGCTTTGTTTTCTTGACATTTAATAGCTTCGAGGGGAACCGCAGCCATCTGTCCTCAGAAGGCATCAAAGTCACATGTTTGTTTTCAGGTCATTCAAGGTGATTTGGCCCAGAGAAATAAGAACTGTCATAACAACAGGATTAAAAACAGGAGTTTCGGCTGAATCAGGTGTTCAGGACGTTTGCTTCACAGTCAGAGGCTTTGGGCTTTTTTTCTAAGGCAGCAGAAAACAAATATGTGAGCCGAGGTCCGTTCCGTGCTTTGTAAATCTGTCCTTAGACACACGGATGGATGTAATTTCCTCCAGCTGTCTGGTCTTAATGAGGCTCTGGATGAACTGCAGACGATGTTAGAGTCGTCTAACCTGCCGAAGAAAATAATCTGAGCTATGTTTTTAAGGTCAGTCTTCTTGGTTCCATAATGTCTCGACACAACTGCCTGTTTTGTTTTCTTCCTCCAAATTTTGAGGGTTTAAGGACGGATTACTCTGTCAGCGCTGGGCTCCTCCTCAAATCTGTGACCTTAAGTCTGTGCACCCAGGGCTGGACGTTACGGGAAGACGGGTTTGACCTCCTCAGTGCACGACTCTTATTAGCTCTGCTGCTGAATACAACTTTTTCTTGTTGTTTTATGTTTCTGAGCACTCCTGGTTTCCCATCAGCCCCTGTGTCTGGTTTTTGTTAAACATCCAGGGAACGTGTCTGTGCCGATAGTAAAGATCCCCAGGAGAAATGTTTGGCTGATCAAACTGGGCTGTAAAAGTTAATTATGTCTTGTCTTCAGTCTGTTTGACTGTTAGCAGCTCTGTGAGTTAGTAAGGTTGTGCTCGTCTGCCTCAAGAAGGCAAGTTTGATTTATCGTCTTCACCTTTATTTTATAGCAAGAAAAGAGAGTTTATTTGAGAGCAGGAGCATCACATCACCAAGATTTACTGAGCAGTGACAGCAGCGATGATCAGACACCAGGAGAAACTGAGGGTATTTGGGGTGGAGGCGGGTTGCAAAGCAGCTGGCAGACAGGCCCGCTGTAAAGTTTACTGTTTTAGGGGAAACACTTCTCTGTATGTTTTTGCCTTTGAGAGCTAACTGTGCTGGAACAAAGACCTCAGAGCCTTCGTGGAGCTTTAATGGATTTTTATTTTTAGTTGAAAGTGTTCATTCTGCAGTCAGCTGACAGTCTGCATTCACCGCGTTGTTTACCTTGTTTTTATTTGTTTGCTGTCGTTGCAGTTTGGAGCAGAGACGCAGCAAAGCAAAGTGGCTCCAAGCTCTGCAGCCACCAGACCAATCCAGTCCAGCAGAGAGCAGGTAAAACCCCACACACCTGTGGGAGGGAAACACCTGAGCGAGAGGACGCCGACAGCCTGACAGACGAGTGAAGAACAAGCTGCTCTCGTTTCAAGTCTGTGGATGATCTGTGGGCTCGTTTCCCTGGAGTGTGCTTTTATCTTTTAGATAAACAAGCCTCAAAAAATGAAGGCGATCTATATTCATATACATGTTTTTGTTTCTGGTGTAAAAATGTTGATATTCTTTAATTTTTCCAAGAAGATGAGCTGATTAGTTTAAGACGAAGGTTAAACCAACATTCAGAACACCTAAAGCTGAGGGTGAGGCAGTCGTCGTTCGCTGAGATATGAGTTAGTAAAAGTTCAGTTAGGTCAGTTTTTATGGGAACTTTGAGCCATTTGCTCCGTTTTATAAGCAGGTTGGGAGGTTTGAAACTGTCAGATTTCAGTAAATAGTCTGGTCCCAGCTGGACTGAAAACTTCCTGGAAAAAAACAGAACTTTTCATGTCCTGGCTTCTGATCATCTGGTCTGTGTGTGTGTTTTCCAGGGAGGGAAGAGCGAGATATTTGTGGACGTGATTGAGAGGATGACGGTCGTCATCGGCTCCAACGTGAGTAACATCAGCGTGAGAAGAACAGTCACACCCGAAAAGCTTAAAAATGGCCAAAAGTGTTTGTGGTGCAGTTTCAGACTCGCAACAAATAAGACGGAATAATCTGAGGAATGTGTTAGTGTCAAAAAACATTTAATTACGAAAGATTTCTGAGATGAATCAACCAAAACAAAGAACTTTGTGCAGAGCTGTTGGGTGTGGTGAACTTTGGTTTGTGCTGCAGGGAGTTCTGATGAAGGCAGATGTGGAGGGCGAGATCAGAGTGAAGTGCTACATGCCGAGCTGCTCAGGTGAGACTCGCAACTCAAAAAGAGGTTCAGCGAGCCACCACACAGGTGGTGTCTATGGAGGGTTCAATCAGCTGGTCCCGTCCACTCAGACACATCCGTTGTCAGATGTGTCTGAGTGGATGCACTGAAACTGTGGACTTTCCAAGGATCAGCAGTGCTAAAGAAAAGATGAAGCATCGTATGTTCTCCAGTGAGTTGGAGGATTTAAAGTCAGTTGATGCTCGCCGTCGACTCAGTTCCTGATTTTACTCGTTTAAACGAGAGGAAACAAATCAGATCAGTCTTCAGTTTTGCTGAGATGTGAAGTCGTACCAGCAACTTCCCATCAAACAGAGAAACGCACAGACAATCAAACACACAGCTGTCATTAAGGTTGATGATGTCATAGGTGGCGCACGCAGCAGCCAGTCCAATGAGAAAAGGCGAGCCTTTAAAAGGCTGCGTCTCGTTTATTCTGAGTGGTGTTGATGCACTTTTTGTTGTTGTTGTGTTTATTATTATTATAATGTGAACAAACGCGTCATAATGAGCCAATAAAGATAAACCTTGAACTTTGAGCACAGGTCAGGTTTCCTCAGTCGCAGCTAATCTTCACACTCAGCAACAGTAAAGACATCACAGCATGACAGCAACAACACTGCTAACTTAACCTGAACGTGAACAGTCCGGGTTCATGTTCTCGTCCAGCAGAACAGCAACCCAGTCAGGAACCATCTGCTTCATGAATGCTGCTGTTCGATCCCTACACTTCACCTACGATTCAGAAGTTCGACTCTCCCCACCAATATCCTCTAAAGAGAAGGTTTTGTTTTTTTTCTTGTTTAGCTCTCCTCATATCTGAATTAAACTAATCCAGCAGCACCGAGTGAACCAGTACAACAAAAATGTGCATTACAATATCAAAATAAACTTCTTATACGTTAATACTTGTGATTTGTTTCTTTGTCTCTAAAGTCTGAAGCGATGTCATCTTCTCGTCTCAGTTCGGTGTGTCTGTGCTGTCTCTTTAACAGAGATGCGAATCGGACTGAACGAAGAGTTCAGCATCGGCAAGTCTCAGCTCAGAGGTAAAAACGCACAATCACATCGCAGACTTTCATTCGTTTATTGTATTTATTTTATGTTGTCATCACAGAGTAAATGCAGCACATATGAAGTCCACGATCTGTGTTCAGTAGTGAGTGAACAGGCAGAAGAAAGGCTCGTATAAGCCTGGCCTACAGATTTGACATTAAAACTATTCTAACCTGCGAAGAAGAAGAAAAAAGAACCAGACAAAGATGGACTGCAGGGATCTGTGAGTTTGTACCAGTGAAGGGGATAAACAACAGACAACCGTGTCGTCTGCACAGAAACAGGATTTAACTGATATTGCTTAGATATGAAGAAGAGCATCCATTCGCTTCTCCTTTTCAGGGTCGCTCACATTCACTCCCGCATTCATTCAAACTACACAGAAAGACCCCAGCATGATGGTGGAATTGAACTCAGGACCTTCTTGCTGTGCGCCAACAGTGCTAACCACCGTGCTGCCCGTGAAGAAGAAGAGCAGTGCTGCCACACTTCTAAGTGACAAGTAATTTGAAAGCAAAGTTTTTCACTATTGTTTGCAGTTCTGTAAGAACTGAGTCAGCAGCAACTACAACCTCCTTAAGCAGCATTAATTTGCAGTGACTGTTTTCTGTGTGACTTTATCAGGCTCTCACATCACTGTGGGGCGGTTTTGGTCCACTCTGTATTCAAGTTGTTCGTTCATGCAAAGCTCTCTCAGGTCTGGACTTTGACTGGACCATTGCAGCTCGATTGGTTTATTTTTCAGCTGTTCTGTTGGAGATTTGCTGCTGTACTTGGGATCATTGTCCTGTTGACGACCCAGTTTGGTCCAAGCTTTATCTGTGGGACAGATGGCCTCACATGTGACTAGAATACTCTGGTATACAGAGTTCATCTAATCTATGGTGCTGTGTTCTTTTTACAGAGAAGAGGCTTTCTCCTACAGCCCTTACAAACCTGTCATGATCGTTGACTGTTAGCGTGCTGAGGCCTGAGCAGTTTCTCTGAGCATTACACGCTCTGAGCTCGGGGTGAAGTCGCTGGGACGTCCTGACAGGACTGTCTAATGCTGCAGACCAGCAAACTGACCTTATAGAGGTGATCACACTTAGTGGTGTGATCAGTGATCATCAGCACCCAGGTCAGACTGCAGGTGAAGGTTTCTGTTACTCACTTTCATAGTTATTTGTGTTTCTGACCTGATTCACACGAACTGTAATACACTTTTCATGCTGAAACGCTGAAATGTTGCAGCCGTGTTTTTGTTCAGCGATCAAAGTGACGTGTGAGTAGAAAGACAAACTGAGCCGTGCACGATGTCCGTCCTCATAAACACAGAGCAGCGTTGAACGTGCTTCATCCTGTCGGTGTTATTAAAAACAGCACGGCTTCATTTCCTCAGAGATTTCATTTCCTGCTGCTGTTTGTGTTGTTGCTTTTCACAGATGCATGCGTCTTTATTTTGGTATTTATTTGCTTATTAGCTTCACGGTGGATTTAAAGGTTTGGAAGTCGGCACGTACTGAGCGGGGCTGGTTAAAGAGTCCGGACTGCGGCTGCCGTCAGTTTATGGTTATGACTGAAAATCTGAGCAGGAAGTCGGGACTACTCTGGGAGTCCCCGAATCCTGAAAAGTCTGGATTCAGATTAGTCGGTGATGTTTTTCAGACAACAGTGTGACCCAGTCTTTTTGTGGGTCATGATGTTGGCTCCACATCTGGATGGACTCCCATCACTAAGGCGAGAGGATGTGCAGGTTAAAATGAAGGGGGTGTGTGACCTGCCGTGTTTGTTCCTGTTCAGGTTACGGAGCCGCCGTTCGGGTCGACGAGTGCAGCTTTCACCAGGCGGTGCGGCTGGACGAGTTTGACAGCCTTCGGATCCTCCGACTGTGTCCCAGCCAGGGAGAGGTGATCCTAATCCTACAATATTACATACAGAGAAACCCAACAATCATATGACCCCCTATTAGCAAGCACTTTGGCGACAGTGGGAAGGAAAAACTCCCTTTTAACAGGAAGCGACAGCTTTGCCTGCAGAAAGAGAGCTTGCTCCTCAGCACCATCAGAGTCGCATGAAGGAGCTGCCTGAGCACTCACCTGTTGTAGTTTCAGGGTTACGTCAGCAGCGCGCTCTGGTTTCTGTCTGTAACACACGAGCAACACTGAAACGTTTCACTCACATCATCAAATCAGGCTGAACTCTGAGCGTGTGCAGTTTGTTTCTCGACTGCTCCTCACGCTCTTCATCTCCTCCTCTTGCAGCAAACTGTGATGCAGTACCAGCTCAGCGACGACCTGCCGTCTGCGCTTCCTTTCCGACTCTTCCCCACCATCGAGAGAGACAACGGAGGAAGGTAGGACCTTCAGACACATCGACACAAACTACATGAGGTTCAGAAACCTGCAGTTCCTCTAACGTCCAGCAGAGGCTCCAGCGGTGCACTGTCTCCTCAGACTCCCCAGGTAAAATGTGCCGTGGCCTCCTTAAACGATTCTCATAAAATCTGTAAGTTAAACAAATACTATGCAAACATGAAACAGGTGAATGCTGAGTGACGGACACATCGCTCACTCAGCAGCTGGTTGCAGGTCCTGCTCTGAGAACAGGGTGAGGGTTGTTGTTGGACAGTTGTGCCAGCAGAGGGCAGACAGTCTGAGCAGGTGTTTCACCTCCTGCAGGCAGGTGAGGGTTGATCTGTGAAAGGGTGGCGCCCCCTTTCAGGTATATTCGCCTGATTCTTCACCCGTTTGTTCACTCCAGGCTTCCCTGAGCTCAAACTGACATTTAACGGCCATAAAGGGAAAAACGTGCTGGAAAACAGGAAGCAGGCTGCTCCAGCAGTTTTCAGCCTACACCCTGTTAACAGGCTTTCTTCCATCGTTTCCTGCTGCTTTAGTGCAGCTCGCCTTCTATTCCTGTACATGCGGCCGCCAGCTTCATCCTTTATAGCAGGGTCGGCAACCTTTCTGATGATGAGTGCCATCTAAAGTTTCCTCAGAGGTCAGTGTGCCATATGACTGCATTAGCAATAAATTGAATAACGCTCTATATTAACAGTTACACACTATGTAGAACAACTTTATAGAATTATATTTGTTCAGATGTTGGCAGCTATCAGCGAATAGTTATCAGCTACTTTGAAACAAAAAAAGACTTTTTATCCATAACAGCAAATGAACTGTATAAATGCTATTTATGGTCTCCTCACAAGAATGATAAGAAAAATAAACTGGGCCAATATGGCATGTTTGTTAATACAGAGACACACATGTTAATGTGATCTCTGGGCTCCCACTCAGAGACACAGGTCTCCCAGTGTCCAGCATTCAGAGGCTGCCTGAGGACTCATGTGAGAGGAAATCTGCTCACAGACATGTAGAGCCAAACACTGTCAATAAGGCCTCTGCAATCTTCTGAAGACAGTTAAACTTGTCAGGTAGTGACGTCCAGCAGGTGAACATGCAAGCTTTGAATGAAAGCCAACGCTGTGGTGACAGTGATGTTCAGTCTTGTTGGTACATGTATGATTTCTATACATTTTACATCAGATAAAAACTTTGGTTGTAAGATTCAGATAATTATTTAATAAAAGCGAGACATTTTAAATGAGAATAAGAAAGTATGTCTTTGTGCCCCCCTCTCCCTGTTAATGCCCCACCTGGACCCCTGGCAACACTTTGCTGCACAGTTACCAGCTGTCAGCTACTTAGAAAAGGATCCTGGTGTTATTTGTCTCTCAGAAACAGTTCATTACTTCCCTTCAACTCATTCATGTCACCTAAAAGGTAAACCTGTTCCTCCATCACCTGTTCAGCTCTGATGATTCAGTAAGGACATCTCCTGGTTTCATCTTCATGTTTCCCTCTCACCACATATCCAAACCGACATCATGACCAGCAGCTTTACAGCTGTGGCTCCAGCAAACATCAGCTGATACTAGAAATTAATATTAAATAAACTCTAACAACAGCTGATCAAGCTTAAACGTGCTGCTGTTGTTAGCGCGACATCCGCTGGTTTCTTCTTTCTGGCGCAGAAAGAAAAGCCGATCAGCTGATCATTGATCAGTTTCATGATTGAAGTAGCAACAGGAGAGGGAGGGGGGAGAATGAGAGGAGAAGAGGCAGCTGTGCAACAAAGACAGAATAAATCCAGCTTTGTGTCTTTTTCCATTCGAGCTGAAGTTCGGGACAAACTGTGTTCCTTCTCACCTCAATACGAAACGCGTAATATTTTCTCTGAATACGGGACGACTCTGTTTATTACTGGACGGTTGGCAACTCTACTAACTAACCTTATGAATAAAATAAAGTTCACTATCAGTAACATCATAGCACCCACCCAGCTGTATAGAAACTCCGTCATGCTCGTTAGTACGCAGTACGAGTTATTGTAACTGACAGTAAAAAGTCAGCACAACAAAAATAAACTCCACCTAAACTTGGTTTATATCTGACCCAGATAGACTGCAGGTCATAACTTCTTACCTGAAGTTCAGTTCACCTGACGCTCGGACCGGCGGCCGCCTCGGGTCTCTGCTCCTCCTGTCTCCCCTTCCTCTCATCCACCTGCTGGCCTCTGTGGAAGCTCCACCATAGCCACCACCAAACAACTGACTTATTTTTACACATCGACCAGATCCTGACCAATCCACCAGCTTTCATTGTTTATACTGTTACAAAAAAAAATCATCGGCCCATAAAAACGAAAAATCACCATCGGACCAGTCCAGCTATGGTTGTGCCATCAGTTAACCCAGGGTGCCCAGGGTTGCGGCCCCTGCTTTATAGCCTCAGTGTGAGAGCTGTGAGCACAAAACTCAGTCCATCATCAGGCTGACAGCAGATTTACCCAACAGGGCTGTGCAGTGCTGACTGTCACACCGTAACCATGTGACTGTATTTGGATAAGAGGGGGAATACTGAGCCATCATTGAATCCCAGAGAGTGGATACTGTTCTTCATCATCATCATCCTGGTGACTCTTCAGTCTCAGCTGACTGCAGCTTTCCAACCTTATAAACTCCACATTTGCATAATGAGTGAAATAACTCCACTGATGAACAATGGTGCCGTGAGCTCAGTTTCATGATCAATAATATGCAAATGATTGTTGATCATATCAACTAAAGCTACCTAACTTCAGTTTGCAGCATCCCATCTGCAAACTGATGCTAAAAAACGTCCAATTAACGTCCCAGAATTTCACCAGAACTGGAGCTCAGACTTCCTGAAAGGTGCGTTGGTCCAACAACCTGACAGCAGGATTATTATAGAAATGCTCCAAAAGCACCGACGCGCCCCTGATGGAAACTATAACCCTTAATGCAGTTTAAACACATGAGTTATAAAATACAGGTGTGAAATGATGTGCAGAGAATGAAGAGTTTGTGTTTCAGGCTGTAAACATGTTTGTTTCTGGTGTGGGGACCCACTCACCGCTGTAGCCTCTAGTGGACATTAGAGGAACTGCAGTATAGGACTTTAGCTCCTTAGCTCAGGAACGTGTATTTAAATTGTAACTGAACTTAAAACTGAAGCATAGAATAAACTGATTATTGAAGCTCATTAACCTAAAGTTAACCTGCTGACCTGCCAGCCTGTCTCTGTGTTTCTTTCATTTTATCAGCGTACAAGAAAACCTTCAGTAAAGTCACATCACAGTTTACTGGCAGTCTTTGTGTTTCAGTTTTTGGTGACTAAAACTTCTCTATTTATTTTATTTCTTTAGTTTTGACCTTGGGGAGATCAGCTCGTTCACTAACATCACACAGCTCACAGCTTTACTCAGCACCATCATGGTTTTGTTGTAGCTGGTTTTATTAACTCTGGGAGGTTCTGTGTGAACGAGTTTCTCCTCTCTGCAGGCTGCTGATGTACATGAAGCTTCGCTGCGATCTACCACCAAAGAGGTCTGTTTGCATCCCACATATTTACACAGAAAGCGCTTCAGGTGCTGCGAT
The DNA here is from genome assembly GCF_051167445.1 of Perissodus microlepis. Lineage (NCBI taxonomy): Eukaryota > Metazoa > Chordata > Actinopteri > Cichliformes > Cichlidae > Perissodus > Perissodus microlepis. Next base: position 32,193,189 of record NC_140470.1, on the reverse strand, counting down.
GGAAGCAGCAGACATGTTTGCTTGAGGCCGTCTGCAGGTGCAGCAGGTGTGTTTGAATGATTCACGGCGTCCGTGTTGGAAACGACACGAGCTGCTGTCGGCCAGACGCCGCTTTAAAGGGCCAGCGCACCAAATTAAAAAGGAGAGTTCAATCTGGGGAAGCAGTCAGCAGGGGCTCACACAATCCAGAGGCATGATGGGAAGTGTAGGATCCAGTCTTTTTAGAGTTTGAGGATATCTGAGTCTCCTTCCTTTCCTCTCAGCTGTTAAGATAAAGAAGGATTATTGTGATCTGAGGAGGGAAACGAGCAGAATAATGTTACTTTGGAGAAAAAGCTTTAACAGCTTTTTTTACCATCACTGTAAGCAAAGCGAGGACCGAGCTGAGGCGTCAGTGCAGCACTCGAGTGATAATGACAGATCAGGATGACGACGATGATGATGTCATTGTTTTGTTTTGCAGCGCCGCCATCAACGTGTGTGCCACCATCCCCGTCCCCAAAGGCTCTGTGAGGTGAGGCGCTGCCATTCAAACCAGCTGCTGCTTCTCATGGAAATCAGTCTGTATGTAAACACAGCGCCGGCGCTTCGATTTGAATGTGACTCAGTTGTTGTTGTTCTGCACGTCACTGACACCTGCCCGAACAGGGAGCTCAAGGCCAGACGAGAGTTCCTCGAGCCTGTGAAGAAATCGCGGCTCTTCTTAGAAGTGTTTTAAATGGAAAACAACATTAGCAAAGTAGGAGGGGCGGTTCTTATTTGTTAAGGAAAGTCACGGAAATCAAAGTCAGCGATGTGTGGAGGGCCTCGAGACACAGAGTCCTGCTGCACAGTCACAGGTGACCACGCCTCCAGTGACGTACAGGCAGCAGTGATGGTGTTGGTTTAAGTTCTCACGTCATGTGAAGTCCAAACCAGTAAAATCATAAAGACATCAATTTCCTTAAAAGCCTGTCAAACTCAGCGCAGATCACATGATCAGATCCCTGTAATCCACTGATCAGAAAGATTACAGGGCCGCTTTTTAATCACTGTGCCGTCATTTCAATGAAGCATCAGGGATACTGATCGGGGGGTAAATCAGGTTCAGAGGGCCAACAACGAGACAAACCCTAAACAGGAACACTGTGACAGGACACTTTGCATTTGGCTAGTCGCAGTGTCACTGCTGCTAGCAGGAGGTGATACCTGGACCCTGTGGAGGCTGCACAGGTAGTCCAGCTCTTTGCTGTGTCTCCCAGCACAGTCTCAGGTCCTTAACCCATCAGCAGGGCCGGTATCTGCTGCTTTGTGTCAGGAGGAACAGAGCGCTGTCAGAGCGACACACATCCCAGCAGGTCGCTGACGTCAACATCTCTGAGCAAACAATCAGAAGAGGGTGGCCCGAGGGCTCGACGTCCTCTGGTGCTCAGTGCCCGGCACCGTGGAGCCCGACTTGCATTGAATACCATAGAATACACACAAGCTCCACACAGAAGAGTCTGGCCAGCATTCAGGCCGGGGGGCAGAGGGGTCGTGGTTTCTCGCTCCATCCAGGCGTAAATCTTCCAGCTTCTCCACAGCAGGTGTGAGCTGAGGTGGTTTCTGTACAGCTTGTGTTAATGTGGCAAACTCACAGCGATGAAGTTTTCATCACGAAGTTTTAAGAAAAATGTTTCAAAAGTTTAAAGCTTTAACCTCCTAAGACACGAACTCTTTCATGGCATTTTTGATTTCTCTTTGCTATTTGGCCTGATTGGGACCCGATGAATGTAAAAACAAAGAATTACCTGATTTTTGTTTTTGATGAAAATGAGATCCACGTATGAGGACATTCGCTTTACATTTTGATAGAATAGTGGCAGCATAACGTCCTCGTAAGTGGACATCAGGCCCTTGTAGAGCAAAATTAGTATTTTGGTCTAGACAACCCAAAATGTGACGTCCACATATGTGGACGCCAGGTCCTAGGAGGTTAAAGTCTGATGTTTCCCAAATGTCTCCAGACGGCTTTGAGCTGCTTGAATCAGAATGAAGTCTCATCTGAGGCCTTGCTTTACAAACTGCTGCCGACAGCTGCGAGTGATTGATGAACGTTGCGTCCTTCCTGTTGGACGTTACGCTCGCCGTGACTGGAGAGCTGAGGTCAGTTTAACGACCACAGAGTTCAGTTATGGACGGAGCAGCATTGTGGAAAATGACGGTTACATCAGCTGAAAGCTGCCGTCAGGATTACCAATCAAATCATGTCTGAAAGCTTCTCCGCCTCGCCGCCGCACACTGAGATTATGTCTGTAACAGCAGCCAGGTGACCTCTGACCTCTGGCAGGGGTGGTGTGTGGTTTGCAGCAGGTTGTCAGGTGTGAATGGAGCCGCTCACGTTTGTTTGTTTGCTCAGTTTGTCGCAGGAGCTGAGCAGCCCGGATCAGAGCGCCGAGCTGAAGCCGCAGAGCCGAGCCGTCGTCTGGCAGATCGCTCGCTTCGCTGGAGGGACACAGCTCTCAGCGCTGTTCAAGGTAAATGGCCTGTATTTGTATAGCGCGTCACACAACATTCAGTCATCCACACATTCTACATTGTGCTACATTGTAGCCAGAGCTGCCCTGGGGCGCACTGACAGAGGCGAGGCTGCCGGACACTGGCGCCACCCGGCCCTCTGACCACCACCAGTAGGGTGGAGTGGTGTTTTGCCCAAGGACACAACGACCGAGACTGTCGGAGCCGGGGCTCGAACCGGCAACCTTCCGATTACAAGGCGAACTCCCAACTCTTGAGCCACGATCGCCCCGTGTGTGGTGACCACACACGCCTGGAATATCTGGAAATTTGTTCATACTAACAATCAAATACACAAACTCTTGTGATGCAGGTCGAAATGTAATTTTCAAACACATAAATGTAATTACAGACGGGCGACACTGAACCGCTTCCTCCAGCTTCACAAAAACGAAGCGCAAACATGGCCGCCATCACAGCAGTGACAAAAATGATCGGGAGTTCCAATTACACGTTATTCTTCGTGCTTCACGCCCTCTGTTACAGCGTGCTGATCGGTCAGAGATTTAGGAAAGGACATCCTCCCTCTGTGGCACCTGCCTCCAAACAAGAGGCAAAATGGTCATGTGATCACTGAAATCAAGATGGAGGATGGTGCAGTGATGTGTCTAATCCTAAGAAACAGTTCAGGTTTTAGATTTGTGCTTTGATTGAAGGAAACAGACAGTCCAATTGGAAAAAGCCTGAACAAGTATGGCGTGTTTTCACATGACCGCACAGTCCCGTGAAAACACGCTAATCTGATTCATTACCATCAATGTGATTAAAAAGTTCCTAGAAAACAGAAATATTAATAGAGGAAACGTTTAGCTTTACTTCGTCACGCTGGCTAAACGCCTGCTCACACAGGCCTGAAGGCTGGTAGTGACCGCCCGGCAACCACCGGTCGCTAGGGAAAAATATGAATTTACCGAGAGGTTTGTGAATGTTTGTGCGAATCTCCAGACAGGTGTGAGGTGATATTGAAAACCTCGGCTGCCTATAGTTTGTGTGAAAGATAACAAGTTATCACATGAACATATAAATGATTAACTAACGAGCACCCCCACCCCTCACCTCTGTCCCCCCTGTTTTCAGCTGGAGGTCCCCAGCCTCAGCTCGGCCTCTATGTTGGAGGTCGGTCCGGTGGGTCTGAGCTTTGAGCTGCCGAAGATCACTGCCACGGGGCTGCAGATCCGCTTCCTGCGCCTGTCGCCCATCCAGCCTGGCCCCTCGCAGCGTTGGGTCCGATACGTCACCCACTCAGACTCCTACACGATCCGGATCTGAACATTTGGATTACCTCAGCGAGAAGATGATCTTACTGACTGATCACAGGACTGGAGACGAGACACGTGACATCAATAACGCAAATGTGATTCTCGCTGTTTCATCCTTTTGTGACTCTGTGTTTGGTGGTTTGTGCAGAATCGGAGCTATGTGCTGATTCAGTTGAATCATTTCTGCTCGGTGACCAGTTCCACTTCTCTTTGTCCTCCTTGCATTTAACCTTCTAGGCATGACATAAAGTTGAAATTAAAATTGAGCTTTAGGACACTGTGTAGCTCTTTGTTTCCTCAGGATGGATGGATGGTGGCGCTGATGATGAGGATGTAAGCATCCTGGAAGTGAAGAGCCAGCTGTTACATTTCCATTCAGGCCTTTATAAACAATCCCTGTTATTAGTTCTTGTGTTCTTTTTGCTCAAGTTCAAACTAAAGTTTAAACTAGTGAATTCCTTCACCTGCTGTCCATGCTGATGTTCAGGAGCTAACTGGTTTAATCTGACATTGTTTGTCTTTGCTAGTCCTAAAGTTTGGGGAAAAAGAAGGCAGCGTGACTTCTTTATGTTTGTAAAGACATGTCACGTCTCATCCGAGGAGCTCCTTCAGTTCTAAAACAAGAGGTGGAGAGTCCTAGGTATTTAACCTGTTTGGAGTCGATCCTGACAGTCGCTGGTATGGGTCATTACCATCAGTGGGGGTTAAAGGCGAAACCACCTTAGCACATGTGATGAAGCCTCTGCTTAGGTCACCGGTCTTACTCTGCAGAAGTCAATGACTTCGTAAAAAAAGCAGTTAAAGCTTTTTCTCCAAAGCAGCGATTCCCAAAGTCAGGAGTGCTGCAAAACCAGAACATCCCAATCTCAAACCTCCACTCTGATCAAAGCGTGAGAGAGTGAAGCATTTACATGACAATTTTATTCAAAATCAGTCTGTTGGCTATAAAGTGCTAATGTTACCCATTAGCATTGGCAGTTTATATGCAAAGTGTTAAGGCTAACGTGACCCATCTGTCACTAGGACACAAACTTCTCCTGCATTTCAAGTTCACATAAATTAATATAAATATATATAATTGTACTTTGTAAGTAAATTAAAACTGAATTTCTATGACACCTGCAGTACCGTCACGGCCCACTAGGTTAGATAACGGTCCACAGGATGAGAATTCATTGGCCCCCTGGTGGCCATGAAAAAGAATACAGTTTAAGGCACTTTGGTTTCACTGTTAGAAAACCAACTTTTGGGGCTTATTCAGGATAAAATATTTCTGTTCACAAAGAACCAACTGTTAGCTCTAGATGAATCGAGGAAAGTGTCTGTTTGTCTAGCTTGAAATAAACGTGTTAGTCCTTAAAGTCCAATGAAGAACGTTCTGATCCAAACCTCATGTTGTACAGAAACTGGAAGGAGAGACCTTTGAAAGCAGATGTTGTTAGCACATGTAGGCAGCACAAGAGCTACCTTTGAGCTACCATCTCGTGTTCACGTGGAGCGTCCGCCACATGGAGTGCCATTCCAACCCAATTAGTGTTAAGTGGATTATGAAGCCCTCGAAAACCGAGAGTGTTTGGCGATGCTTGATGCGTGATCTGTGACTCCACTCCTCTCGAGCGCGCCGCCTGTTCAGTGTCAAATGTAACAAACCTCCAGATATGAGTGGCGTGCTGTTATTCCCTTGGTAATTAATAAGAACTTTCAATAAAATGGAAATTTTGTTGGTGTATCTAAGGACAGAATTTCTGAAGTAATGCAATTAGTTCAAATAACTATAATTTTATTATGCTTTCCCAGAAGAAGGGAGTGGGGTTTTCCCATTGCTCTTGCTGTGACATCGCCTTTAGTCTGAGAGCAGAGAGTTTATCAGATGAATGAAAGTTTCCTAAAATGCACCGAAGCCAATAAACCAACAGACTAAGCCTGGAGTGAAAGTACGCAGCCTTAAGCATCAAACTTTAACTGATATCAGTGTGTTAATAAGATTAATAGAAATATGGTATAAACAACATGTTTCCTACGGCGCTATCTGCTCATTACAACAAGCTAACAGTGGGTATGTGTTTGATATGTCAAGAAATTAAACAGAATCAACAGCAAAATCTATTTTTCATTCATCCAGGTGACTTTCTTGAGTCTGTGCTGACCACAGGTCTCCTTACAAACAGGTCACAGCAGTCTGCATCATAAGACAGATCTCATGTTATGTGATGCTGTGGTTTTGATTGTTGCACAGGTGACTGAACAAACCTGCAGTCAGCTGAAACTGAAGATGTCATCCAGGTGACTTACCTGGATGACCTCATCAAGACCATTTTTTAATTTATTTTGGGATTAAATGTTCTAAAAGTGACACATGAACAAATTCCTGTGTTGTAAGAAATAAGTTGTTGCTTTATTGTACGCCTGCATTCGTGGTTAAAAACTTAAATGATGAAACATCCCAGTTGATGCTCGCTGTTCTGATGCTGCAGCATCAGAAATTAGTTACAAAATAGTTTGAAGTTGTGAAATGCGTGTTAAGTCTGGAACGAGGTGACAACATCTAATCTTTAACTGCACAAGCTGCAGGCTTAACTTGCAAATGTCCTGCAATGATGTCACAGGGCAAACGCCTGCATGTCCTTTTACAGCGCAAACACTGTTCTTACAGCGGCTCAGAAGAACATTAACATCTATGGAGGAAATATGGAAGCTCGTCTTTAACGCTACATTTAAATTTCAATCTAATAACTCAAAACTAGGGTTAGCCTGACACTCAGTAACTCAAGAAATGTTGTTTTAATAAGTCCAAATTTGAAGACAATAGCCCAAAATTGTGATTTACAGATTACATGGCAGAGTAGCATTTTTTGCAGTGGTGGAAAAGGGCTTCCTTCAAGAGCAGCCCTGAAGGCTTTTCTCCAACCGTGGCCTCTGGATGAAGGTTGAACATAGTCACTGTGACTTCACTGCTTCAGTCTGTGGGCTCTGCTCCGTAAAGCCTGAAACCGTGTAGTTTATTGGTCAGGCACTTGGATAAGCTGAGGTGAAGCCCAGCAGAACAGGTTGGAAAAATGAAGCACGTGTCTTAAACCCGTGTTCTACCTGAAGACCAATAGATGGCGATGACTGTGGTTGCATAAAAAGACCTCCAGTCTCCTAGAGGCTTGTCACATGATGTCAGTCTGCATTCCTCCAGAGTGGTCTGCAATATTGGAGGTGATACACATTAGGGCAAAGTATGTATTCCCTGAATAGTTGGTGACGGTTCCTGGAGGTTGTTAGCGTATGCCTGGTGAAATCGGTTGCAAAGAGCACGCTGCGACAAAAACGTCTTTGTGGTTGCTTCGGTTGCCTGTAGTTTGCATGGAAGATGCCAATTGTGGGCAAACGCTTTGCTAATTACTGATGTGGTGACGGTGAAACCTGAAATAGTGCGATGCAAATCAGAGAAGGGTCGCCTTCAAAGTACAAGTGATGGCTCAGAACCACGCTGATATGTGTCAGAAGGCACAAATTTCACTTTGAAGGTGAATCTTCGACATTTCTATTTGTGTTGCTTTTTTCACAGCTTTGCAGACACACGGATGATTGCAGCAACTTGCTAGCAACCAAAGCAATCGCTGACGAGTTGGGGAATACACTTTTCTCCCACGACCGACCAGCGGTTGCCAAACGGTTGCAGACCAGTCTGTAAGGATATCATGTCTCAAATGACGGACAAGTTAAAACCATGTGGTTGGTGATCATGTAGACGTCTATGGGAAAAAGTCATTCGGAGTTTTTGGGCTCTGCTACTTGTTTTGTATCTTTTTAAATAAAAAATATTACGTCTGTTTTGTACATTTGTCATACTGTGTTTCCTGGTGTGTTATTGGGGAAAAAAACATCAGCTACAGTAAAGATCAGCAACTCCCTGATTTCTGTATTGCTTCATAATGTGGAGGACTCCTGGGGGCTCCTGAGGGTCCGGGAAACCTGAAGCCTTGTGGGTAATACGGCCCTGGATTGCGGTGAACCTTAAACATGTCAGGCTGTTTAATGTGAATCATCTCCTGCTCTGTTTAACATTGAATGGCCGGTGGTAGCAGCATGTCTGCGCTGCACCGCAGTTTCGGAATCATTTATGCCAAACTATGAATGGACCTTGAAGCAGCAGTAAACCCTCGGTCAGCCTGTAAAGCAGCTGGATTAGCCCGCTGCTGTTTCATTTCGCAGCGGGTCCTCACAGAGACAGCAGAGCGCGCACAAACACGCAGAGGGGAGGGGGAGCTGCTGCCTTTGCGGAAGCCAGTGGAGAGCCGAGGCGGCGCTAAATCAAATTACCATACTAACTAGTTCTCTGTGCGCCGATGTGAGGGGAACAGCCTGAAGAAAAGCCTCCGTTTTAAAGTCAAGACACCTACGAGTCCGGCCTCATTTTGTCGGGATCTTCCTGCCGTCCGCCTGCAGAGGAGATGGGGGACAAGGCGGGCACCAGGTAGGACGGCTAGGCTATAAACGGCTAGCTGCGGGTTAGCGTCGGTTCTCACGCACTTCGCTAGCAGCCGTGCTAGTGGCCCAGGCGGAGGAGTTTCTCCTCTCAGCCCGAGCATCAGAGATTTACCCGCTTAATTAGCTAGACCCGGGCCGAGACCAGCGAGCGAGCCCTCTGGTTCTGGTCCGGAGCTCTCAGAGCGATGACCTCGTTCGCAGGAGGCGAAGTTAGCACAGCAGGGTGGGGTTAGCTATCCGCGGCTGTGGTGGAAGGGACGGCGTTCCAGCGTCCGCTCAGAAATCTGTCAATTTTCAACATCCCGCTAACGTTTCCGTTTGACTGAAAAGCACACCAAAAATGATCAACTGTTAATGCCCACCGCTTAATCTAGCACAAAGAAAAAAAATCGGCACCATATTCGTGTAATTCTACACCACATTTGGGTGTTTTAAAGAGGAATTCCCACGGTGTTTGTCCAGTAAAAGACCGCTGAAACCTTAGTGGGCGGTATCGACATGTAACCTGAAAAACAGCATTTTTACTCGACATTTGTTTAAATTATGGAGGTTGTTCTTGTTCGATTCAGTTCCAATGTTTACAGTCAGCTTTTTTGAAACGTGAAATATTAGAGTGTTGTTTATTCTCGTTAACCAGGGGCGAAATGTTAAAATGAAGTGTTTTTGAATGGAATTTGGTACGAAGGAGCGTATTGGTGGGCTATTTAGGTTCGCTTACCTCCATCACGCTTATTTCGGGTTTCTGGTACCGCAGGTTCATGCCAGTTAGCTGTAAATGTGTTTTAAAGAGGGTGGAGGTTTCGTTTTCGGACATTTGTGAGTTCTGGTTCCTGTTTCGGGCCGATCTACTCGGTGTGTAGGCACAGCACAACGACACAAAGTGATTGTGGTTTCTATAAAGATCAGGATGCCCCCCTTCCCTTTTTGTGTGTTTACACCCCCAGTTAATTGGGTTAGCACTGCTGTGGATCAGCGTTCCTTCCCGTGTTTTCGCCTTTATTCCTTCTTCTGCAGATTCCGATTAACAGAAGAGACCCAGAGGGCTTAACTGCATTAATCCAACACACAAAAATAAGACTAATGATGAGGAATAACTGTTATGTTTTTGTGCAGCTTTTCAGATCCCGTCCTGTTGTAATGTGACAGGAATACAGGGCCTTTAAAGTCAGGTTCAGCTCTTTCCTTTACTCCAGCACATGTAAGCTGCTGAAAATGACATTAAAGTGCTGACTGCTTCAGGCTGTTTACATCCACATCCTGCCTGTTTCTCCTCTGTGGGGTCAAGGTTTGTTGGATGCATTTCATGCACATGCAAATGATCCGTTTCCTCATGTGTAGCAGCTTTTTGCTATAAAATGCTGATCATCGCCGCTGTTTTTGATGGATTTTCCTCTAACTGGGGGGGGGGGCGAGTCAGCCCAGCCCATTCCACTTGCAACTTAACTTTCTTTCCTGCCAGTTACTTCCTGTTAGGAAGCAGGTGGAAAACTGGGAGGAGAGGAAACGGGCAGGAGGAAAGACCAACGTCATAGCTGTTGAAGAAATGGCTCTCACTGACATTCACGCTCGAGCTGCTGTTAACAGATTATACATCGAAGCTGCATGTCGAGTGGCTCTGTGGCACTTCGCCTGTTTGCAAAACACCAGCCAGCAGTGGAAAGTTTTTCTCTTTGACCTTTCACCTTTTGTACTGACAGCTGTGAAGCTTCTCTCCTCGAGTTTTGTACGACTAGATTAGTAAGTGTGGCTGCGAGGTGTAGCGACGAGCCCAGCTAGAACCAATCACATCCTGATATTTTGTCTGTGTGTTACATTAAAGACAAAAAGGCCTCTCCTTCAGAGGCGACGGCTCAGGAAAACTGCTATTTCACGCTTTGCTTCCAGTTATTTACCGTGTCAGGTTTTGCACAGCTAAAAGAATCCGTTTTAATTGGCTGTTGTATTGAGATCATCTTCAACACCTGTGTCAAGGACGTGAAGCCGTTACGCTTTACCAGACTCATTCACAAAAACAGCAATTTTATGTCACGAAACACGTGAGCTGCTTGTTTACAGCTCGCTCAGCTGCTTAGTTCTTGCTGCTGCATGACTTTGGTGTTCCTAATGTATTTAGTCATATCGGAAATGGTGCGTTGCATAAACTCGACCCTGTTTTCATGTAAGAGTCGCTGGTTTTGTAAGAGGAGTCTGGTGGTGGTTCTCAGCGGTTCCCACAGATCAACAAATGACACTGACTTTGTCCCTTCTTGCCACATTTTTCGTGTAAACAGGTTGGCGTGCTCTCAAAGCTGCAGCTGTTTTTGTGCTCAACGTGAAGTTTAGATATCTGGAATTATTGTCACAGCTCAAACTTCTAATTATTATTATTCATGTCTGGTTGTTGTTTTTATTATTATCAACAATGGCTGACCCAGCCCTGACCCTCTTCATGCTGCAGACACAGAGATGAAAGTAGCAGTGTGTATTTGCTCTGCATGCAAATGCAAGCAAATCATTTCTTTTTGAAAAAAAACAAACAAACTGGTTGTTATTTTTAGCTGGAAACAAACAGTGATGCACTTCCTGTTCTTCAGCCTGCTTTTAATTTGTACAAACGTACGAAACACCGACCAGCTGTGAAATGTCGTACATCGGCTGGAGATGTTCATACGCCCAGGAATCGAATTCAAAACCAACTAATATATACACGAGCCGCAGGTTTCTTACTCAGGGCGTCAGACTCTGCTCAAAGGCAGAGGAAGAGTCCGACTCGATGGCCCGTATGAAGCTTTAACATGTGACCTCAAAGTTGGTTCGCTCAGAGCGCAACTAAATACACGAATGTTTCTAACGTCGGGCTTTTTCAGGGTAAATGTTAAAAAGGACCAAAAAGACGCAAAAAGTCCATTTTTGACCTGCCAATGATAAAAGCTGATCAGAAATATCAGGAAATGAAGAATAGCTTTAATGCTTACATCCCATATGGCTTCTTAAAGCTCCGCTTCGTTCTCCAGGCGTAAATATTTAATGGGAGACATAATTGCAATATTTATTTATTCATTTTGAGGGACTTCCTGCGGCCTGAAGCTCCAACATTGGAGCGACGCTGATCGATTTCAGATTAATCAGAATAAAAGTTTTTTTTTTTTTGGTTTTTTTTTTAGAAGTGATGAAGAAAAATAAGCTGTGACTGTTTCAGGCTTTAGTGGCTCCATAAAGTGTCCAAATTATAATTTTTTTTAATTCATTTTATAAACAATAAAATGATTCTTATGTCACATAAACATGAATTTGATGATAAAAATAACTGTTAGTTGCAGAGCTGATTGAGTGCTGAGGGGATGGAAACAGCAGATACTGCAGTACTTTTTCCTGCTGTAGTAACAGGAGGAACTGATGCTGGATCAGGACATTTAAAGGAAAATAATCCTCAACACAAAGCTCAGATATTCACGTTATTGTTGAATATCTTTTGACAAAAACATCAAATCGTCAAATCTGACTCTCAGAAAATGACACAGATGGTTTGTTGTGTTGGCGTTTGTGTGTCTGAAGCTCAGTTGCAGGTGTGTAGTTTAATACCAGCCTCAGAAATCCCTCCCTTTCATCACTTTTCTCCCCTCATTCTGCACTAATTTTAGTTTTTCTAGGAGCAGCTGTTCGACTAATTGGCTGATAACTAATGAAAACAGTTGCAAAACCGCCCACAGTTTAATCATTTAATCTGAATCAGCAGTTTGAAAGAGGAAGAAAACAGCCTGAAGATGAACGTCTAGTTTGAATCTTGCAGAATAACTTCCTGGTTCCTTGCTCAGCTGCAGAGTTTAAAATTTAACTTTCACCCTGTTTCGTTGCTCCGGTGGTCAGACCAGTCTGAGTCCTGCTTATCTGCAGCTTCATCGTTACAGACTCAGCTGAAGGCATCAGCCTGACAGGAAGGGCGGGCTGAACTGCCACAATAAGAGCCTGCTCCTGCTCGTGCGCTTTGTCCCTGGGATTATTTCTGCTGCCACTAAACTGTGTTTGTTGGGTGTAAATCCAGAGGAAAGTGTAACTGAGGCTGGCATGCATGTGAAGGCAGGCGGCCCTGAAACACGAGTGTATGTGGGCGGCAGGCGCTGCAGAGGAAGTGCAGCGACGGTGGCGTCCGGCAAACATGAGGAAGTTTTGTCAGAGTGTGAAACGCAGCGAGCATCACGCTCCTGCAGCTCTGAGTGTTTGGCTAATAAACAGCACTGCACGAGACGCCGCCGCTCACTGAACTGTGACCGAGAGGAAACCTGGTTTCCTCATGTTGCGGTCCGACCTGCTTCCTGTCCTCCACCTGCTTGTACAGGTACTGCAGCGGAGCATGAATTTGAATTTGTGTCATTTGGAGCTTTTTAAAGCTGCTCAATTTGGTTTGCAGTCCTTTCCCATCCCAGGAGCTCTCTGGTGATACTGAGCCTTCTCCAGCATGGTGCTGCACCATGCTGGAGATCATCAGATGAAGGTTTAGGATTTATGGCTGCAGACTCCCAGCTCTCAGATTGGTGCATGGAGCCGTTCTAAGCCCATCGCTCTCCCGTTTCAGCAGCTGAAGCTCCGAGTGTCCTCTGGTTACAAACAATTAAGAAGAGAAAATCTGCACTCAGACTCTTCAAATCATCTGAAATGTTTTTACCACCAGCAGCTGGGTAACACGATCCCGTTGTCACATGGCAACAGTTCATGTTCAGACATGAAGCTTCACGTCAGCTGTTTGTCTGAGCGAGCGCCGTCCCTGCAGACCTCCCCCTGCAGGTGGAAGCGCTCGCTGCGACGCTCTCCTGTTTGCGGGATCTCTTTCCCTCGACGCCAGCTTCAGCCTCACGTCGTCTTATCATCCGCTGCTGCTTCTCTCTGTTTCTGACACAAATACAAATCAGAATATTTGAGTTTTGGGGCCACACTAAGTCTCACTGATGGGTTTGAAGCTTTGCTGAAACATCTGAGTGTATTCATTTTAACCTACTCATAAGTGCCCCTCATCCTCCTGATTTATTGATCACACCAAAAGTGAGTTTTTTTTTAAATTTCCTGTTCATATTAAACATGAGCTCGGTGTCTGCAGCACGCTAAACACAGTTTGTTTTTTTTCTACTCTGGGATCTGTATGATGTCACAGAGAAGCACAGAAGCCCCACCCACTGTCCAAAGCATCTGTTTATGCTTGGAGCCAGGATGAAGGGGGTTGTTTGCCCCTCAGCTGGCTTCCAGAAGTTAACCAGTCAGATGAAAGCTTGTTGGAGGGTGAACTAAAGGGACTGCAGCAGGCTCAGAGTAAAGAGGAAGGATTATTTCTGAACTGTGACTCATGTAAAACTGCTCTGGTGGAGTCCCAGAATAAAAACATGGAAACGAGCCACAGAGGTTCCCTTTACCTCGTTCAGCCACAATAAGAACCAGCAGTTTAAAATAAAACCAACATGTCTTCCAGAATGTAACCATTTCTACCTACTGACTGCAAAAATAATAAAAATAATATGAAGGTGCCTAAATTATAAAGACCACAGAATAAAAATGCAGCGATCGCTGAATGAATCGCAGGAGCTGCAGCGACGCTCAGCTGAAGCACTACAGCCGGACTCCATGATGGACGAGTGTTTCTGCTCAGCCTGGACACAAACACTGTCGCTGTAACTTCGTCAGTCCAGGAAGCATTTCGGGACGAGACGTGTTTATATCTGCACAGCAGGGCCCTTCATCACCTCAGATTTAACGTTGGAGTCGAGGACAAAACAGGCCTGCTGTTCGTTAAGGTTAGCAGCTCAGAGGGACGTTTACGACTTCATCCTGCGAGGACTCGAGCGAGTTTCTCCTCCTGGTTTCTCTGCCTGCAGAGCTCAGTTAAAATACTGGTCCATAACACACTCAAACCACAAGCCCACCATCTGCTCCTCAGCAGGCTTCCAGAAGCTGACCAATTAGAAGAAAGAATGATGCAGGGTCTTACAAGTTATCCAATTCTTACAGCAGCCCCGCAGTAACCAGCTGATGGGCGAGCAATGAGCGGCCATGACGCTAAAAGGTGCCGTGGTCCCAGAGGTCCACTGTGTGGTTCAGCTGACACACAAACTCAGAGTTTACGGTGGAATTAAAGGTAAAGGCAGCGAGCTGAAATTAGCAGCAGCTAAAATAAGTCGATGAGCTCCAGCCGTGCTGCTGTGATTTGTAATGGTTTGAGAGGCGCTGGCAGGCTGCTGCCATCATTGTGGTGCGATCTGGCAGCCCTGTGGGCCTCTCTGCAAGGTGCTGATAACTGGTATTGGCACAAAGTTTGGAAAACGTGCTCTCAGATAATTGGGATGGAGGGTGACCCACTTAGCTCCAGCTGGTTCCTCCTCCTGCTTTTAGTTTGTTTTCTGATGGTGAAGTCACAAAAATGCTCCTGAAAAGAAACAAAATGTATTCATTTATTTCATATCTGAAGCCTCGCTGAACAAAATAACTTTATTAATAAGAAGCAGCAGACAAATATGGGCGGAAGTGACAATTTAGACTCGTCAGCAGTCCAGAAACCATCCGTGTCTTTAAACAGCCGTGTGTGCAGCGGCAGGACAAACACACACTTTAGTCTTTTTTTGTTGTGCTTTCCTGGGACCACTTCTACACACTGACCTCATTATTGGGGACTGTGGCCACCAACATTCACCAATGGGAGCAGGAAACACGTGACCGGACGCAGGTCCATTATAGTCATCACACCCTGCCATGTCTGCCCCCTTCCTCTTTTGCAGCGTTTGCGTCTCGTCGAGTCATCGTTCCTGATAATGAAATCGGATTTCTTTGGGCTGGATGTGCAGAGGTGCCGACACAGGTGGACGTGTGAACCGCTGCACCGTGGAGCCGTGTTGTTTGCCTTGGTTCCACCTGTTTCCTGTTTGAAGTGTAGAATAATTAGTTGATTCTGGCCTAAAAAGTCACTTGGACCGTTTTGTTCTGAGCAGTCGAGCTTCATTTTCAGCAGGTTTGTGTAAATATCAGGAGAAAGAAATGCATTAATCACCAGGTTTAGGCTACGATTAGTAAACAGTCTCAATTAGTGAATCTCGCTCTTGTAAAATGTCAGTAAGTGAAAATAAAAGCAGAAACAGCTGATGTCTCTGACATGTCTCTTTCTGTGCATGAATGAGCAAAATGACCACACTGACTCCAATTTATTCATAAATGGTAACATTTTCAATGTTTTCTTCAACTCTGTTAAATAAAACAGTTTCTGGATTATTAGTCTGACATCAGTCGCCTCTGGCTTCGAGAAGCTGTGACCATCCTCTGCTGTGGTGTTTGAGGGTAATCAATAAAGAAAATGATTGCTGTTATTGGCCCTAATTGGGAAGCAGATCTGGAACGGCGTGGCCTGAAGAGGCGTGGAGCTGAGCTGTGCGTGCGGTTCATATCTGCAGCTCATTACGACGTGTTTTTGTTCTTTTTGGATTCAAAGCTGCAGATTAAAAACACCACAGTCGTAAATAAGCCTCGAGCGCCAAAAATTGGAGCCGCAGAAACCTGTAAATCAGTTTTAATTCATGCTTTGAAGTGATCTAAATTTAACCCGAGTGTGGAAAGCATCAGCGGCTGTGACGGGAAGCAGGAGCTGCTGTGAAGCAGGACAGCAGCGCCTCGTCCTGGCAGAGGATGATGTCTGAGGTGGCGAGGGCCTGGAGGAAGTGACCGTTTCATACAGATGCTGAGAGCCTCGGTGCTTCCTCACACAGCTGCTGAACTGTGGTCATGTTTGGTTTTCCAGGCCTTAAAATGAGTTCAGCTTTTCAAGGTGTGTTGGCACCTGTGGTGGTTTTTCATCACATAACTAGACTGAAAAGACTCCAAACGGCCATCTGCTGTCAGCCACAGAGGCCACGCCCCTAATTTACAAACTGGATGCAGTTCAAATTGATGAGTTCTAAAAACATTTACCTGCAGTTATGATGGAGAAAATGAAAAGTTAGAGATTTTAAGACATTGTGGGGTCTGACGGAGTTCTGAAGCCTCAAGTGGACATTAAAGGAACTGCAGCGGCGTCCGTTTTCAGCTGACTGATAAAATTCAGCAGCATGAAAAGCAGCGTAACACACGGGATGTGGCATTTCTGGTTTGCACAGTGGGAGGACACCAGAGTGGGTGGAGCTTCATCACTGTGAGCAGGATGCTTTTGGCACTTTCGTCATTGTCCAAGGTTAAACTTTGGTCCTGCTGCGGTTTGTGTTTGCAGAGCAGAACGAAGACTGCGGTCACAAACTGAAGGTTTAGTCCACCTGTGCTCTCTCTGCAGGTTATTGTCAAAAAAGCCGCGGTTCGCCACACCTTTCAGGGTTTTCCATTAGGTCATAGTACCAGCTACTTTTTTAGCGACCTGAGCAGGTGGTAAAATGTGATGTCATCAGACTGCATGCCACCAATTGGTTGGTAAGTAGCATCACTCAGTGAGCATCAGGTTCACGAAAATCAAAACCACCGTCTTTGAAACCCGGCAATGCTGTGACGACAACCAGACACACCCAGTAGTGCTGGACTGTAAGTGATCCGAGTCGGCGCTGACCGAAGAGGGGCCAATGTTTGCTTTGGTTTATTGACATCAAAATCGTGGGTCCAAGCTGCGCCTGGGACCGATTTTGGGAGATTAGTTTTTCTTTGATGCTTCTCTTCTCTCTTCCACCACTGTTTTTATATCAGTTGGGAAATGGGCAGTCCGCTGCCACCTTGTGTTTTGGCAGTGAAACTGCAGCCACGCTAAAGCCTCACTCTTTCAGCTGCGGCTCATATAGAAAGGTCTAGACTCAGTCCTGGTGTCGGTGTGTTCAGCTGTTCTTGTAATGATTGTTTAGATCCTGCGGCGTGTTTCTGGTGGTTCAAAGGTTTGTAAAAGTTTCAGTGGCATCGTGCAGACTTGGGCTTGGACTCGATCGTGATCGTGTTGGTTAACATCCACCTGTTTCCCTGGTAAAGCAGTGCGGTGACATCCCATAATAACCCTAGGTCATGTACACTGTTTTTCATCAAAACCACTTCCCCCCACCCCCAACCATCGGTTTCAAATAAGGCCACTGTTTATTTCGACACAGCAGGAAGCTGCCACACTTCCTCGGGTTATTTTTCACAGAATTGTCTCACCCACACGCTCTCGATGAGCTGCAGCAGGTCTGAAAACCTGTTTGAATCGACCGCAGCGCTCTTCGTTTAGCGACAGGATTCAGCCAGAAAAAACGAGCTAACCTTCTCTTTCTTTCCTCCTCTCTGTCTCCTCTTCCCAAACCTCTCAGAGTTTTCAAGAAGTCGAGCCCCAACTGTAAGGTGAGTCCACGAGTTTGTTCTGCAACATCTGACACTGTGTGAGGAAGCATTAGAAACCACTCTTCTCCCTCTGCCACCTAAAACATGAAGCTTTGTTCATACTGACCCTTCAGATCGCAGCATTTCACTCAAACACCAGAGTAAAAACCACAATCATAGAATCAGGGGGATTAAAAGCAAATATACAGACGTAAGGTCAGAAAAAGGAGCTGCCAAAGGGAGTGATTGAAACCACTCATTACGTGACAGAAGATGAAGCAGGCAGAGCAGCTCCACAGTGAAGTCAGATAGTAAACTGGGACGTCACCAGTGTGACCAGTTCATCCAGTTTTAATTAAAATATTTGTTAAGAAGAGAATCGAGATAAAGATTAATATTCAGTGTTATGCAGTCGTTCCTTTACTGTTGCCTCTAAATTCACTCCCTGTAAGAATGTTTTGGTTCAGTGTGGTTAAACACTCGGTCAGATCCTGCTTTACTCTTTTGATATAGTTACATTTTTCTTTTTTAAAACTTCCTTCTCTGGCACGAGTGTCGATGGGGAAGTTTAACATGAGCTCACACGCTGCATGCTGTTAGCAGATTCTGTTCTTTTAGGACTTGGATCAGAGAGCGTCCCTTCTCCCGGACTTCTGGCTTAGGGGTCGCTAGCTTCCAGGTTGGCCGAGAAATAAACCCCATCACCTGTTTAAACACTTTAACACTCCTGAGACTGGTCTCCACCTGTGTGAGGTGTTTTTACAACGTCCTGCAGCAGCTCTCTGGAAGGTTGGATGCTGTAGCCAGTGACCGCCTTTGTACTCCAAACCAAAAACCTTCCATTGTTGTACTTGGGAAACAATACAGAGACCAGCAGTTTATAAATAAGTTATTAAAACATATAACAGCACATCGTCTGCAAACGTGTGCACAGAACTGGTGATCTTTGTGTGGGGATCAGGAAGAGAAGAGGTCAAAGTTATTCCAGTAGGATTTATCCAGTTTTCACTGAGCTGTTGTGATCACACATCTGGATTAAATAAACTAATCCTGTGATTGGTCTGTGCAGTTGACAGTTTACTTGGGAAAGCGAGACTTTGTGGACCACCTGGACCACGTGGACCCAGTCGGTGAGTCTGGACTCGTTTGTGTTTGTTTTGGAGTTTTTAGGGAGCACGGCTGCTGTGGTGCAGTCCTATATTTACAGGAGTCAGAGATCCTGATCAGGTAAACCAGTGACCTTCGTGACTGTTTGTCTTCCTTCCTGCCAACAGATGGCGTGATCCTGGTCGACCCAGAGTACCTGAAGGACAGGAAAGGTAGGCGAGAACACCTGCACACATGTACAGGAACACACTGAGACTTTACTGCACGATCTAAACGTTAAGTCTATAAAGCAAATGTCTCATCAGCCAATCATGTG
Source organism: Perissodus microlepis (assembly GCF_051167445.1). Lineage (NCBI taxonomy): Eukaryota > Metazoa > Chordata > Actinopteri > Cichliformes > Cichlidae > Perissodus > Perissodus microlepis. The sequence goes on along the minus strand of NC_140470.1, from coordinate 32,174,226 downwards.
GCAGAGTGTGCTGAAGCCAACTGTGCAGCGACTTTGACTTGTTGCCGTGTGTAAATAAACGAGAGTAAAATCCTTGTGCTCGTGTTGTTTCATCAACTTCCTGCTGACCTTTCTGTGCAGAGCTGAAGCCTTTGATTAATGACTTCCTGTTTATTTCTCAGTACGTTCATTTATTAAGGACACAAACGTCTCATTTTTGTCTGTTTACTGTTAAACAACTGTTTCAGAAATGTTGAATACAAAACAGACAAAATGACCTTTGTTTACATAATAAGCAGTTTCTGTACTGCTGACTGTATGTCAGTAGTTGGAAAAACAGATAAATTACTGTTTGCCTGAACGTTGTTTTTAATGTTGCTACACAAACATCACCCAACAAAACCCAGAAAGCAGCTCAGCTCTTATCCTGCGTCTGGTTTCCTGTCGTATCTGCTCTTCCACTGGTGGCAGTTTGTGCTGTGTACAGATAATCACTGTGAGCTCTAAACAACCAGTTTATCACAGTCTCTTACACTCGTGGACCTGCGTGATGTCACAGTGAGATGTCAGGAGAAGTCCTGTTGTTCAGTTGCAAAGGGCAGCCAATCAAAAGCATGATGCCTCAAAGGGGGAGGAGCTTCATCCCTGTGTCATGTTCGGCATGAGCTGTAAGGTTATTTTGAAGTGTGGCTCATGCAAAGCAGCAAAGGTCCACTTGACCTATTCTGATGACGCGTGGACTCGTTTCACTGGTGTAACGACGCTGTTTTGCTGTATCGATGATTTTTAACAGTTTTAATGTTTTATTGTTGAATTAAACCTGATTTTAATGAATGACTCATTTAGATAAACTGCAAACAGCCTCTTCTTCCTCCCCACAGTCTTCGTCACGCTGACCTGTGCGTTTCGATATGGACGCGAGGACCTGGACGTGCTCGGTCTATCCTTCCGGAAGGATCTCTACATCTCCACCTTCCAGGTGAGCTTCATCAGCCTCCGTCTGAGCAGAAAGTTGAGTACTTTTAAAGATCGGACGTTCTCACTGTCGTCTCTCTCTCGGCGTCAGGCCTTCCCTCCGGTGCCCGAGGAGCGGAAACCCAACAGCCGGCTGCAGGAGAGGCTGCTGAAGAAGCTCGGCCAGCACGCACACCCCTTCTACTTCACCGTGAGTCGCTGCTCCTCCTCAGGGCTCCGTCTGTGGAGCTCGTGGTGAAGACGCCACGTCTTTATATGGTGTTTGAAGTGAAATACGCTCCATGTGAGTCTGTGGGCACTGACTCACGGCTGGAGCCCCTGCTGGTGATTAGAGGAACTGCAGCTGTAGGTTGGCGGGAGTTCTGTACGGCGCACTATCGAACCTTTCTGCACCGCACGTGTGCAAGATATATAAAATATGTAAGAAGAAGAACGGAGCTGTTTAACCAGGTGGGAGCTCAGGGCCTCGATGTAAACATTTAAAGATGAGCATATTGATCTTTGTCATCAGTTCATTAGCCTGTGTTTACCCAGCATCCATTAGTGTCTGAACGCCGTCCGCTGTGGCCTGAAAAAGCAGATCATTTATAGCCCGCTGACCTCGTCTGTTGGCTCTTTCCTCGGGCTGCTTCAGCCCGGCGTCAATATCAGGACGAGCGTCAGACGTGTCTCGTGATGTTTGCTGATCGCCAGCTTCCTGAAATAAACAAGGAGATGCAAATGAGGAAGACTTTGACTTCCTGTTAGACTAGAAGTGACACACTGAAGGGCGTTTCCATCGGAGCGCAGTTCCCTGTAAGATCAAGAACCCTTTGAGGAACTCAGGAAGTCACTCATTACACTCATTTGTTCTGGCTTCCTCCTCCTTCACATACGGTGGAAATTTAATTGCACTTTTTTACCTTCCTGGAACTTTTTGGTTGAAAGGGGTTAAATTTATCACACCTCCTCAGCAGGGCATTTATGAGGGAGCGTGACGGAGGACGTCCTTCAGGTCTCAAACTGTCATCTGGCGTTTACTCTTAATGTGCACAGATTATTTTACTTGATAAAGCACGTCTGAGAAAATATCTGAGCTTTATGGGAGCCTCGGATTCTTTACGAGAGTCGAGCTGAGCCAGGGCTGCTGGGAGTTTAAAGGTTGGCGCTCTGTGGGAAGCTTCATAAAAACGGGCTCTGAGTTTGTGGTGTGGAAACAACGAATGAACAAACTGTGATTCTGACGTTCTCGTTCTTCTTCTTGTTTTCCAGATTCCTCAGAATCTCCCCTGTTCAGTCACTCTACAGCCCGGACCCGAGGACACCGGCAAGGTAACCGAACCCCCCCCAGCTGTGAAACGGCAGAGCATGGATGTCGTAAATTAGCTGTTCCCAAACGTCACACCTCAGTTTGAAATGTAAATCTCTGTCTGGGTCCACCCAAACACGCCTGCCCGAGGGGATTTACAGGCCGGCCTCAGGGGGTCACAGTAAATGCGAGGGTTACGTCAGGAAGGGCATCCGGTGGAAAATCTGTGCCATTCATCTGCTGTGGCGACCGCTGTGAGTTCAGGGAGCAGCTGAAAGCACCGCCTCCTGCTTCTGATCGTTAACTCGATGCTTTAACGATGAGTTCAGTCTGAAACTGAAGGACGAGAAATGAAAGTTTACGTTTTCAGGTCCAGTAAATGATCTCAGAGCTGGAGCACCATCTCTGTCTGATTGTTCTCTGTGGAAGTCTGACGGAGGGTCTCCGCCCTGTTCACGTTGCATTCAGCGCCCCACCCTGCAGCTGTTTCAGCAGGACAATGCTCACGCCCACAGGGTCGGAGCAGAGCGGGCTCTCTGGATCGGACGGCGAGCCACGCACGTCCCAGTACGCTACATCGGCACAACCAGTAACTGCTGCACCCATCTGGTTCCTCCACAGCAGGTCAGCAGACGGGTGGATGCCCATGTCACGTTCAGAGGAGGTTTAAATATATTTTAAAGACGTTTAACAGTAGTCGGATTTAAACTCCACAGTCTGCTTTATTAGATCAGGTTCCTTTAAAGACTTGATGGAATTTAAACTAAATTATAAAACCTGGCAACTCATTTCTTATTTGCGAAACGAGGAAAAAACAATCAGACTAACCAACTAGTCTGAAACTAAAACACTCAGATTTTAAGTTACAGCTGAGGGAGAAAAGTGCATTGAGTGATCCACGCTGTTCCACATTTATCAAAATCATAAATCGTCCAGACATTTTTTTTCTTCTTCTGCTTCTTCTGAAGTGGGAAAGCCCAGACCTTCCTCCCTCCACTTCCTCCAGCTTATCCGAGGAAACGTCGAGGTGTTCCAGGCCAGCGTGTCCCAGGTCTACGCCGAGCCTCCTCCCAGTAGGACATGCCCAGTGGGAACACGTGACCCAGGAGGCGACAGCCTTAGCTGGCTGCTGTTGATGTGCAAGAGTAGCAGCTCCACTCAGAGCCCGTCCACCTTCTGGAGAAAGCTCATTTCTGCTGCTGGGATTTGTGATCTCATTCTAATAGAGTTCACAAAAGCTAACATGAAAGGATTTATGAAGCGCCATCTGGTGGCAGACGGCTGCATAACATTTAGGACACAATAATTTACCAGCACCAGGGATCAATGACAATTTTAACAGTTAGATTAAACAACTAGTGACAACAGCGGTGATTGGTCCACCAGTTGCACACATCCATAATAATAATAATAATATAGTGTCCGCTGATGATGCAGCCTTTTACTGTCGTGAGATTAAGAACCTGAATGTGAGACAGGTGTGAGGCTGAGCTCTCCTCCGCTCAGGTTACTTCAGCTTGTACAAAGATGAATATTCAAACCCTCCTCTGTTCTGCAGCTGCGTGTTCGACTCTGAAGCGTCGCCGAGTTTGCGTGCGTCTGCAGACTTCCTGGTTTTTAGTTGTTTATTTTCTGCGTCGGCTGATGTTTCCCTGATCAGGCCCTGAAACAGCGGAGCAGTGGATCTGAGCGCTCGGTCAACTAAACAACTTGTTTCCTGTCAGTGAGGGAACAGTTCCCATCACTGCCTTTTTTCTTTCTGCAAATGCAGCATTCTGATCTGCAGAGTGTCCTTCAGGCCTGAAGACGTGCAGATCTTTTCTTTCTCACACATTTTGGCTCCTGAAACCTATTTTATTCCTGATTAACAGCCTGACGTTCAGGAGCTTCTTCCAGCGTTGACATGTTTGGTTTTAAACGGGGAGTCAGATGGTGTCGGTTATCTGTGAGGAGCGTCGCTGACAGGCTACGATTTACCGTAACGACCGCCTCAGACAGGCCGATAAACACGGCGTTGATTTTTAGCTGAAGCTGTTCCAGCGTCGCTCATAGCGGAGAGAGAGAGACCGGCGCAGATTCAAACAGAGCGAGCGGTCTGTATATAAAACAGAAAAAAACAGGGCTGCGCTCGCGGCGCGTCAGCACAGTTGAGGCGTTTTTATAAACACGGTGGCGCTGAGCTGTCCTCTCTCCTCTTCCTGCAGGCCTGTGGTGTTGACTTTGAGATCAGAGCTTTCTGTGCCAAGTCAATGGAAGAGAAGATTCACAAGAGGTGAGTTCAGACCTGCGGGAAGCCGATTTACGAGCTTCACTCAGGAGCTGCGTGCAGTTCAAACCCAGAGTAGAAATAACTGAGTGGGGATTAGCTTTGGTCGTGTAAACATGAACATCCACCCGTGGAACAGGAAATAAAAGGTCCACTTTAAAGCTTTTCCTGTGTTTCATTGCAGTCTAAAGCCAGCCTGTACCCCAGCAGGCTCTGTGCGGGGCTTTTATTTTGTAGACTCACAGTACAGTAATCTACCAGAGGCAGTAAAATGTCAGACTCAGTGTTTACTTTAGGACAAGAGAGGCTCTTCTGTGTGTCATACTGTGAGCCAGCCTCTAGTGAACGCTAGAGGAATCACCGTGCTGAAGCTTGTGTTGTGTGCAGGAACTCGGTGCGTCTGGTGATCAGGAAGGTTCAGTACGCTCCGGAGAAGCCTGGTCCTCAGCCGATGGTGGAGACCACCCGCAGCTTCCTGATGTCCGACAGGTCCCTGCACCTGGAGGCATCTCTGGACAAAGAGGTGCGCAAACAGCCCCGATACCCAGAAACCAGTCCTTTGTTTTTATGCTAATAATGGTGTTCTGTGTGTAGCTGTATTATCACGGCGAGCCCATCAGCGTCAACGTCCACGTCACCAACAACTCCACCAAGACCGTCAAGAGGGTGAAGATCTCCGGTACGCATCTCTGAACTCTTTTTCTGCGCTTCTCTGCACGCCGTCATGTTATCAAAGTAACACCTCCTCTGTTTGTCTTCCGCAGTGCGTCAGTATGCAGACATCTGCCTGTTCAGCACTGCCCAGTATAAATGTCCAGTGGCTCAGCTGGAGGCAGAGTAAGTGTCCCTGTCCCTGCATGCTGGTTAAACTGGTTTAAACCAATGTTAATGAATGAAAATGTGATTGTTAATTACAAATTATATCAGTAAGGAAGCTGACTAAATATTAACTGATAATTTATGGCAAAGGGGTGGGATTAAATAAGTGTGTACTTCTTCCCTTTCAACGTGTAAATTAATCAGAATGTTTTTTTGTATGTAATTTGTATAGTATTTTTTTTCTCTCTTATTTTCTTTTCTAAATGTACCTGTATATTGTTCACATGTTGAAATAAATTACCAATCAATCAACCAGGCTAAACAATCTGAGCTGGTTTAAAACCAGTGACAAAAGGTCATTGATGTTCACAGCTGTTTAATGAGATTGGTGGAGGGGCGGGGTTTACCTGAACAGTTTGACTGACAGCAGCGTCTGGTCTCCACAGCGACCAGGTGTCATCCAGCTCCACCTTCTGCAAGGTGTACACTCTGACCCCGACACTGGACAAGAACAGAGAGAAGAGAGGACTCGCTCTGGACGGGAAGCTCAAACATGAAGACACCAACCTGGCCTCATCCACCATGTAAAACACACAAACACACACAGGTGTAACACACAGGTGTGTTTGCATGGTCATGTGACCACAGTGCTCCGTGTGTGTTTCAGTGTGAAGGACGTCACCAACAAGGAGGTCCTGGGGATCCTGGTGTCCTACAGAGTCAAAGTCAAGCTGGTGGTGTCCCGTGGAGGGTACAGCAACACACACACACACACTCTGCTGACATCACTTCCTGTCCTCTCCAGCTCACTGTTTCCTGTAGCTGTCATCAGTGAAGTTTGGAGGTGTTTTTATCTTCCAGACGTCACTCAGTGAAACGCCTGAGGCCGAGCTGCACCTGAACGTTTCCTACGCAACGGTCTGACGTTTGTCCACGTTTACATGGAAACGCCACACGTGTGAAGCGAGTCTCTGGATCATATTTGACTTAAAGAAGTACAAAAACCACATGAATCTGTTTGAAGCTTAAACACGGCCCAGAGCTTGAGCTCAGACTCCAGTCAGCTGAGGGAGGCTTTACAAAGTCATCCTTTCACAATAAAAGCCTGTGAGAGCTTAATGAGTCCCTCAGCATCTGTCTAGGACCGTAGTCCTTTATCTACTGTCTGTCTCGCCATTGGACTTTAAAGTCACATGACTTGTGATATTTACTGAGGCGGCTGGAGGTGGTGCTAAATTGAGCATCTCTTCATTTTTTTTCACGGTTGGTTTAAAGACGATTTTCTCGTTTTTCGGGTGTTTTATTCAGAAAGAGCTGCAGGTGCAGCTCGGCCTCCACTTCCTGCTTCCTGCTCCACCCTGTTGGCTCGTTGCTGTCGTTGCTCCTCACTGTGTTTGCTTCCACTGTAGGTTTTTGTGAACCTGTCGCCTCCTGCTTTTCATTTCACCTCCCTTCTCTGTGTTTTTTGGCGTTTTGTGTGGCTCCGCCCCGTCCCCTTCTCCCCCCTCCTCTTCTGTGTGCCCTCCCCCCTCCCTGCAGGCTGCTGCGAGGCTTATTGGAGAGGTAAATGGGACTGAAAGCCTCAGTGTTCATGTGGGGGAACCACAGCCTGGTGTTTAATGTTAACATGGGTTTCTAGGTGGTTGTTGTCACTCAGTAGTCAGTTTGCTCTGAAGTGAGTTAATTATCAGCTGTGGGGCTTTAACGGGCAGATTTATCAGGACATTTTTAACCTGTTGGTGGAAAAAGGAAGGAGGCGGGGTTTCCTGCCATGACGCCGTGCTTCCTATTTTCCAGGGACGTGTCGGTGGAGCTGCCCTTCATCTTAATGCATCCTAAACCTCCGGAGCCGCCGGCGTCCCGCCCGCAGTCAGGTGAGTCTCTGCAGCCTCGTATGCGGATTCACCATGGCACTGAGCATCAGTTTCCATGGAAACGGCAGTGTGACATGCTTGTGTGTGTGTTTCAGCTGTGCCAGAAACTGACCCGCCCATCGACACCAATTTGATAGAGTTTGACACAAAGTGAGTTTCCAGACTTCTGCTGAGTTTTATGTTACATACAAACAGAAACCATGACAACCAGCACTAACACAACGTCACTGATTAAACTGAGCATGTGTGAACTACAGCACGCCATAACGTGGAACTGACTGACCCTTACAAGGAGCAGCTGTCGGTGTTCAATACCTGAAAGTTTAAAAATCCTAATGAAACAAAAAACGTCTGTAAAATGAATCCATGGACGTGAACGGTTTCTCCTGTGAGAGCTGCGAGACATGACGGGTGGATCTTGAATCTGTGAGCGCATCATTAATGCTGAAGGGTGAGGAGCTACCGTCTGTTTCAGGAAAGTTCCAAAATGACAGCAGACACATCTGGAGCCGTTTGCAGCAGCGGCAGATTCACAAACCCGGCGTGAGGTGGAAAACTTCACAGATGCTCAGTTCACACATGTGACGTGCTGTTGGTGCTGAATTCAAACAGGGCTGTATGGAACCTTTCACAATAAAACTCGTCCTTTTCATCCTTCAAGCAGCATCTCGCAGGACGATGACTTCGTCTTCGAGGACTTCGCCCGCCTCCGGCTCAAAGGTGTTGTGGACGACAAGGACGAGGACTGCTAGGAGCTCGCCAACCCCTTCATATGCTCGCTTCAAAACCACAACACACACACACATACACACACACTCACACACTGTTCACATTCCCCAGGGATGGATGAGGGTATATTTGGACAGAGGCCTCGGAGGGGCTTGGTGGTGTTCTTCCTCTCTTGCTTCAGCCATTCGTCACGCCACCTCCGCCATTTTTCCGCCGTCTTCTCCATCTGTTGTCTCTCGTTTCTCTTTTTTGCTAGAAATTCTAAATGTTAAGCAGCTGCAGGACAGATGTTGGCACTGTGGATGGGAACCTCTGCTGCTTGTCGTGGGCGGGGCTTTGAGATAGAAAGCAGGAAGCTAAAGAATCAGCAGCGTTCGTCCGCTTTGTTTTTGAATGTTTCCCGACGATCACCGTCCTGTACAAACAGAATATATATTTGGAAAAAAAATTGTTCGGTGGTGATCGCCGCTTTCCTTCGAGTAAATCCTGTAGATAGTTTTTCTCGCGGTGGCTGCAGCGAGAGGAAATACATGTGCACACAAACACACACACTCAGAGAAGTCTTACAAGCGACTGAAGTTCGATTTCACCAGCATCCGCTCTCCTCCTGCTCCAACTGTCGTCCATGTTCAGAAACGTTCACCATGTTCTGTCGGCTTTTTTTAATTATTAAAAAAAAAAAACATTCCAGTGCGGACACTTCATTAAAATCCCAGAGATCATTTTGCAATCCTGCTTTTTAAGAAATTACATGAAAAGACGACAACCAAAACTTTATCCACCCTCTCCGTAAGTGGAGCTAATTTAACTCTTTATTTTGGTTTGGATTTAATCCTGTTAAAGCTCAACAGTAAGCTGGTAGTTGTCTGAATACTGTTGTTGGTTAAGAGAATGAAGACGTGTAATTGCACCAATGTGACAGCGAACAAATTGAAGCTAAAAACAAAGCATATAAATTTGAGATGGTACAGGGGGCCTGATCACTGAGAGTCACGATTCTTAATTTATATCCTGGGTTGTTTTAGTTTTCTCTGATGGAAGTAAAGAACACTCTTGAGTTTAGTCACACTGGAATCTTTTTTTTTTTCCCTTGAACTTTGGACTGGATTTGGAGGTCGAGTCACTGGATAGGTTTTTTACCTTTCTTTGATCTGTTTCTGTTTATTTCACTTCCAGATTTACAGTTAAAGTCAACAAAACTGATGCTAAAGTCTGTTTCTCCTGTTGCTTGTTAAAATAGAAACAGTCTGAGACTCAGTGCGGCCGGTTTAACTCGCCATTGTCAGCTCATTGAAGGGAAACTCTGGTGCTCGTTGTTTGGTTTGTTGTCTTCACTCACTGGTCCAAACTCACTTTGAACAAGCATTTAGATGAAGTTAGTATGAAGCTTCACCTCAGAGTTAAGTCATCACAGGAAGCTGTGCTGTGCCTTTAAGGTTTCACTGTTGCCAACACGATGATCTATGAACCTTGGTGACTGACAAGAACTCAGCTTTTTTTAAAAAGAAAAATTGTTGGTTTAAAACGTTTGGGCAAACTTGGGATGTGTCAGTTTAGAAACACTGCGTGGTGTTATTTTTCTCTAATTAAGTTCATATAAGTTCAGGTCTTACATTTTAGTTTCAGGGGATAAACCATTAAATATTTTTTTTAGTAAATATAACTTTAAAATTAATATTAACTTTTTAATAAAATAAAACAACCACATATTCTTATAATTTCTAATCCTTGAGAGCTTTTCTTTATTTTATTGTGTAGATTGCAAAGATACATTTTAAATTAATGTTGTCACCATTTTCTTTTCTGGAATTATTTCCAATCTGGTAACAAATATTTCTGTGGCCTTTACTATTGTTTAGTTTGTACTGTGATGATACAATATTTGGGGGTTTGTCCGGGATTTGGCAGTTTCACAGTTATTTCTAGACCATCAAACACAGATTACTTAAATCCCACTATTGTTTTGTTTGACACATTGAAAGATGCTGATGACAGTGAACAGACTTACTCACTTTAATGTTGACCTGTTCAAATTTGACTTATTTCCTGTGAATGTTCGTATTAAACATGGTTGAAGTTTCTGATAACCAATTGGTCAATGATCCGTAATCCTGCAGCCAAATGCTCAGTTTTTTTATTTTTCCTACTCACAGTCTGTATGATGTCACGCAGAGCAGATGTCCCTATTATGATCATCTCAGGACACAGAAACCATCTCATGTTCTGACCAGAGGCAGCCAATCAGAAGAAAGTTGTCTTAAAGTGGAAGTGAGAGCTCAGTACAAGATAAGGATTATTTAGAGCTTTGAATCACGCAAAGCTGCTTTGCTATATTCTCATAGAGACCAAGAATAAAAATGCAGAGCTGGTAATGAGCAGTATTGATTCACTTTGAAATGTTTTTCACACCTTTATTCTCGGTATGTGACCTTTTTTTCTCTTAGAAACAAAACATAATGATCTAAAAATGAAACCATAAAACTATTTTTAAAGGTTGATGCCAAAGGAAATGTATAAACTTGAGAAGCTGAAGTTGTTTAAAATAGTCCAAAATGAACCAAAGCATCAAAACAAACATGCATAAAAAGACCACTAGGCAGTCGTGTTGAAGAGAAATGAACTGAAACTAAAGGCAGTGCTGTGCTGTGTAGTACCACGAGATAGTGCTGTGAGTCTTTGCTGGACCTCGATTTCAAATCTGGTCCAGAGTTTGGATTTAGGTGTTTGGGCGAGTACCCGGTCTGTCTGCCATAATGTCTACAAAACAGGAAGTGATTTCTGCTGGTGGGACGGACAGGGAGCAGCTTAAAAGTAGCTGCACATTGACTCTCTGCTTCATCTTGTGGTCCAAAGTGCAGCCATGCTGCTCTTCTTCACGTTCTTTTGAAACTTTAGCTCATTTTGGAAGCTTTTAAACAGTTTTTAAAGCACATTTACTTACAGGAAGTAACTTTAGGGTGCCATGAGAAACATGACAGCCAAAATGAACCAATCAGCACCAGTGTTTCCGTTCTAAATCCACCTCACCAACATCCCGCCTTGCCCTCTCAAGACCATCAAACCATTTAAGTGATCTCTTTTCTTTCCTCCATCCAAACTCGGACACGATGTGAAGGACTTAAGGTTTTAGATGCCAGCTTTCCAAATCTGTTGCTTTTATTCTAGGCTTTATTATCGTTATTATTAATGTTATTTTGTTAATGATTTTTGGCCCCAAATCCCCGTACAGATCAACATTTCAGATGAACACGAGCACTGCACTTTCATTGGACGAAAACCCCGCAGAACTGCAGACGTTTTATTTCAGAAGACGAAGAAGAATGTTAACATTTATTTTTCCCTAAAATTGTTTGTCAGGGTTTCACAACTTGAACTTTGTTTTGTTCAATTTTAAAACTGCCAAATTTCCCTCCTTCCCACCCTCCCTCCTCAGTCAAACGTTACAGCTGCGACCCTAAAAGAAGACGTAGATGAAGAAGCCGACTCGGAGCATGATTTGAATTCCTTTGTTTGAAATTTTGTTTCCAAGCAGTGCTGTGAATCGTACGAGCTGTGATTCTGTCCTTATTTTGTCGTGCATATGTGGGGTAACTTTGCTAAGTGTGAAAATATTTTGACAAGTGCCACGCCCCGGCCTGTGCGATGCTTACCATAATGTCTATAAAACAGGAAGTGATTTCTGCTGGTGGGACGGACACCAGAACAGATAGATCTATGATTATTATGCTTCTGATTATTATTATTATTATTATTATTATTATTATTATGGTGACTTCTTATTATTCTACTGTATCATCATTGCGACCATGATTATTCTCATAATCATTTAAGAGTCTATTGTTTCGCCATGTATTTTTTATGTTGAGATTTTTATTTTAGTTTTCTTTTTATTAAAGGTAAAAAGAACTAACAGACACCCAGGCTCTGCTTCGGTTTTTTTAATCTCCGACGATGAAGCTGTGAATTATTTGTTGGCAAACAATCACATTTATATCTCTGAATAGACACCCGGTAGTCACATTTCTGATTTCGACCAAATAAAGTGGAGCAAGACAACAAAACAGGCTACAGTTACATTCTCGGAAGTGTGTTTGGAACAATTTATGACATTCTTGGGTTAAAATGTGAAATTTTTTTTTCTGTAGAGATGACAGGAACTACAAAAAACACTTGGTCAGCATCAGGCTTTATTGTGAAGAAAAAACGATGATGGGTTTATGAAGACCGAACACTGGTTTTATCTCGAGGGCCATTTAAGTGAACATTCAGACCGGGGAAACTAATCCAGCCAACAGTCGCCTCAAGGCGCATGCTCAGCAGTGTTGGGCAAGTTACTTTGAAAAAGTGATTAATTATAGTTATTAGTTACTACTTCAAAAAAGTAACTGAGTTAGTGACTGATTTACAAGATTCTAAAAGTAATTAATTACTTGAAAAGTAACTATTGCTTTACTTAAAAAAATGTTTGACCCTCTGGGGTTGAGAGTGTATTTGGCCATTTGTAACTACGTCTGATGTTTTCTCCACATTTTACCTTTAAAAAGATTTATTTGCCTTGTTTGGTCTCATTCTTTTCAGCACAACCTCACGTGTCTGAATATACAGTCATGTTTTCATTTTGACACACTGTATAAACACAATTGATCTAAAATCAGACAAAAACCATAAAATCTGGGTAGAAAGTTATATTTTTTTACTGTAACAACCACAAACATGAACATTGAATCATATTTCATAACTTTAAATGCAAATATAAATTGTCAGTTTTAAAATCATACGCACAAGTTTTGCAAACAAAGTTATTTGCAGCCATTTACCTTTGACCCTTTTTTTAATAACCATTTCAAACTATTTGGGGTGGCTGTAGCTCAGGTGGCAGAGCAGGTCAGCCACTGATCAGAAGGTCGGTGGTTCGATCCCAGGCTGCCTCCTGGCTGCATGCCAAATATCCTTGGGCAAGATACTAACCCCATGTTTGCCTACTGGTGGTGGTCAGAGGGCCCGGTGGCGCCAGTGTCCGGCAGCCTCGCCTCTGTCAGTGCGCCCCAGGGCAGCTGTGGCTACAATGTAGCTGCCATCACCAGTGTGTGAATGACTGAATGTAGTATAAAGCGCTTTGGGGTCCATGCAGGCCATTTACCATTTATTTACACAACAATTTATATTTTTATATTTATTTCTATTTACAGAACAATCAGCTGTTCTTCATTCAATAAGATGCCACACTAATTATTTGTGCCACTCCAAATACTTCTGTCCACTATAAAGGAGAACATCACAGCCTGATACCTGCAGGTCTGACAGCAGCAGGTGTGTCACTCCTGTTTCTACCTGGAGACAGCAGCCGCCTCATTGTTCTGACACACAACACTACACACTAACTACACAAGACGACACATTAACTACACACTCCAAACACGCTAAACGTCACAAATCTCTCACATCTCAAAACTCGCTCTCTCTCTTTTTCTGCTGTCTCTCTCTCTCTCTTCCTAAACAACCAAATGTCATGTTGCCATATCATTTTTTGATTGGTCGACATGGTGCATTTTTCCACCAACACAAACGGGCTGTTTTATGTTTTGTTTTTTTATTTCTTGCTCATAAGCAGAGAGGTCTCGCTGCGCTGTCCTTAGACAGTAAGAGTGATGAAACTATTGAGGAAAAAACGCCACGTATATATTGTTTATCATGACTCCCTGAGCTCCAGGTGTTGTGCCAGCAAGTGATCGTGATTGCCGCCCGCGGGAGCGCGTTCAGCAGTTGTAGCGCCCGGCCTACTTACATAGACAGCTACTTCCGTGCAACTGATATAAGATCCGGTAAGCTGAAGACAGCTTCAACCGTCTGTTTGTTGAAAAATAGTAACGTGACCGCATTTTCTTAGTTAGTAACGGTAACGCTGTTGTAACGATAGAAATAGTAATTAGTTAGATTACTCGTTACTGAAAAAAGTAATGCCGTTATTCCCATCACTGGTGCTCAGTAACATCCAAACTAGTCTGATACCACATCAGCAATATTACTGGTCAGATAAGTGCATTTAAAATACCCCGACATGAAAAACAAAATCCAGTGGAGCGCTGAAGTTTCCATATGAAAATCTGCACTTTATGTTCATGCTCTTAAAGAAAAAAAAATAAACCAGCATATAATGTCTCACAGGAGAGAAGTCTCAATTATTTTAATGTTCAGTGTCTCTTCCAAGGCTAAATTATGCTAAAGGTGACTTGAACTGGGTGAAGATCATTTTTTTTCCTGATAAAACATACTTTTCATCAGAATACATTAAAGCAGAATAGTACATGGCAAACTGAATTACTGCATTTCCCCCGTATACAACATCTTAAAACATTTCATTGAGGACCCAATAAAAACTAAAGCAACACAATGAAAGTCACAACTACAATGTTTGAACAAAAAGTAGAGGGCCCATGATAGAGCCCTGTGGAACTCCACACCAGTAAGAAAACACAACCCCCCCCAATCTGGTCTCCTTATTACATTTTTATAAATCAAGGGGGAGTAAAATAGTTCAGGTCGAGCCTTTAAAGGCTTTTTAAACATGTGTACTCATGTTTCTTCACTAAAGTAACCATTTTCAGAACTATATAATTGTATGCGGTCTATGTTAACATGCAGTTTCTCATTAAACCACAAAACTGTGTCATTGTCACAGTGAAGGATCCCTCCATCATTCTTAATCTGATACTGTCAAACATCCAGATGCCGTTACCAAAAAGTACTTGCACCATAATATAAAGAAATGTATTATATTAAAAAAAAAAAAAGAGTATCACCACTTTGATGTACAGTTGTTCAGGATTAAATTATCAAACAGTTTGTGTATACATCTGTATACATAATTATTTCTGCTGTAAAGTTTCAACATGTGAATCTATGAGGAGTGACTCACTGCTGGATATTAGTGGAATTATTGGTTTTCATCAATTTCATAAAAAAACCAAAACAAAACCCACAAACGTTTGACTTAAATGTTTTAGGGATTTTTCACTACAGGACTCAAAAGTGAAACCTTCAGATTTATAAGTTAAAAACTCTTCTTGTTCTAAATGTAAATTTTGGGTTCCAACAAACAGACGTGATCACATCTTTTATTCA
This sequence comes from Perissodus microlepis, assembly GCF_051167445.1. Taxonomy (NCBI): domain Eukaryota; kingdom Metazoa; phylum Chordata; class Actinopteri; order Cichliformes; family Cichlidae; genus Perissodus; species Perissodus microlepis. The sequence continues at coordinate 32,159,174 of NC_140470.1, read as the reverse complement.
TTTTATTGAGAATCACTTCACTTTTGCTTCCCCCTGCAGCTTTGAACCCACCGTCCAGCTTCAGTCCCGCTGTGAGCAGGCGTCGTGTTCCTCTCAAACAAACTGTCAGGAGCCTCCTACAGTCTCTGAGATTATTTTTTTAAAGGTCAGTACAAAAGTGGCAATGGTGGCATCGCATTCAGCGTCATAAAGCGTCGTAGTCGTCGTCATCTTCATGCTTCCTCTTCAGCGACTCTCCGCCGGAGTTCTGTGACACCATGTTGGTCGTAATGAGGATGTTCTTGGAGCCAATCAGAGATGGGTTGATGAGGACGTTGGAGACAGCGGGTGTGGATGGCGTTGCTATGGGGACAGAGCGAGCATCGAGGTTTTTATATAAGTAAACTGTTCATTTAAACATGATTCTGTTTGGCCATTAAAATGTTTATCTGGACAGATTTTTGTCCTTGTGTTCAGGAGTTGGTGGAGAATTTTTTAACGGTTTCTTCCACATTAAAGTGTTTTTCACAGGTATTCATACGTCTGACTCTTGTTCCATCAAAGCATGAAGCAAAAAATAAAACGGGTCTGTTCTTACTGGGTTTGGTGGTGGTCGTCTGAGAGGGCGGCGGGATCTGCACAGTGAACCTCTGACCCGTCAAAGACACTGGAGTCCCGACTTTAGTGGTGACCGACTGCACAGACGGCGTCCCTGAGGAGGAAATGGCGCTACACTTTCAGCATCCAGGATCGTACTTTAATACTTGGATTTATAAATCACATAATGATAAAGCTGAAACTCACCGAGCGTGGGCGTGGTCGGCCTGCTGGTGACGGCGCCGACACTGAGGCGAGGCACCGATATCCTGCTGGCAGACGACGACACCTGGAAAACAAACTGTTGTTAACCACAAACAAAGACAACGTGAAAGCTGAGGATGACCACGAGAGGTTGTGTCTCACCTTCTTCTGTATGGACTTGAGTCTGTAGTTGGGGGCGGTCAGACAGTAGCGGTCTGGGGGCAGCCGGGGGCCAGTGTAGGGCTTGATGAGAGGGAGGGGGGTCTGGTTCTTCTGCCTGGCAACCTCCAACAGGAACTGGAAACACAGAGAGGGTGAAGCAGCTATCAGATCAGCCCTGTCGCTACAGTCAGCTGGTTCCTGTAGAGTGACGGTCTTAATGATCAGAATAGAATCTGCAGTCTCCATTTTCCTAACTGACATTCTGGACCCCTGACGAACGAATCAAGAACCAAATGTTACGCCCATCTGTGAAGACTTACATCTCGTGGCGGCGGTGAGGTGAACGACTGATCCATGCGGCACTGGATGGCCAGTCTGATGTCGTCGGCGTCCACGTTGGACTTGTTGGCGTGTGAGGCGTAGGTTTTGGCATCTTCGATGATGGTGGTCACGTATCCTGTGGACACAAACAACAACTGAGTTGTTCAGAACTGCTCCTGCATGATTCACAGTTCAGAATAATCCTTCTTTGTCCGAGAGTGTCAGAAATATTCAGTCGGGATATCAGAGCATTGTTCCCATCGGCTCTGAAACAGAAATAACTTACTGTAGGTGAACTCCAGCATCTGGTTGATGACTCTGGGCTCATACTCTGTGATTCCCATGTCCTTCAGGATCTGGATCATCACCTACAGAGGAAACGAATAACTTAAAATCTCAGTGCAACAAACTCAAACATGCTCTCAATTTTACTTTTCCCGCAGATTTTTACTGCATCTCCCATTTTTACTCTCTGGAAAACTGTCAGGATAAAAGAAGCAGGATAAATAAATTATCCCGGAAACGTGGTGCTGGAGCGAGGTACAGTGCCCGGCCTTGTCTCGCAGGGTGCACCAAACCAGGGTATTTACAAACACACCATAGGGTGACAAACGGCTTCACCAAAGCACCAACAGCTCGCGACTAAAGGCTAGGCTAAAGTGCGGCTGCTATTGTTTTGAACGGCAACGTTGCTAAGCTAAGCAGGCTATCATGTTGCACAACTGCAAAGGGTCACCAATTAATCAACACAAATCCAGCAACAAAATTCACCATCAGACAATAAACGGGAGAAGAAACTCCCCAATGTGAACCAAATTTGCACCAAAACACCGACAGGCTCGCAGCTAGGCTAGCATGTTAGCCGCTATTGCTTTGAGTTGCAGTGTCGCTAGCTAAGACAGGCCAGTCTAGCAAACGAGCAACGCAGATGCATTAAAGATTATCGAGCAAAGCAAAAAGCTTGACTCAAACTGTACAATATAAATGAAAAAAGCTCGTTTCTGACCTGAGCATCTTTCGGGATTGTTTTCGGAGCAGACATTTTAACTTCCCTCGCAGCGCCTTTGCTTCCTCTTCTTCTACTGTTTCCGTTCACAGCTGAGCCATTGACCGAAACCGGAAATGAAACAAAACACAGGAACTGCAACTGCTCCGAGTTAAAAGCTTTCAAAATAAACCTCAAATTTATAAATCAGAAAAATCAAGATTTTATTTATTTCTTTTACAATTAACACCTGATGTCTCGTATTATGTAGACAAATTTAATTAACAAAACAAGATAAGTAATACGAAACACATAATAACACGTTTTAATAAACTTCAAAGTACAACAAAAGTAAGTCATTAAAATTGAGCAAATCAAGGTTTTTGATTTGTCTCTTATTCCCGTTTTAATCATTTTGCTTACATCATGAGATAAGTTTATCATTGATTTAAACTGATGTTTTTTCTACTTTATGTCTTTTAAATATGACAAAGTTCTACCTCTAAATATTCATGGTTTAAACTTTTGAGTATCTTTGAGGTTATAACTACACAGTACCTACAGGGGGCGCCACAGGAGGACATATTGAACTCTAAAGCCTGCGTGAAAAATAAGCTACAAACCGAAGTTATCAAACTAAACCAAACATGTGGAAAACATCTAAAAATGTAATTCACTGAAATAAAAACAAGAAGAATCTCTGAAACAATCAGTCTGCATTTTTCTTTTATTTTTGGCTGCTTGACAAACAAAAAATGAATCAGTAAATTAACACTTAAAACGTTTTAAATGGTTGAATATTTCTATGACACTCTTTTAGGAAAAATCTGCTGAATGAAATTAAACTGAACTGAAAACTATAAACTATTCTTTATTGAATCTCACAAACACAAACTTCTGCTTCTTTTTCATTTGCAGGTTAATTTTAGTGACAAATAACACTAATAATAATAATAATAATAATAATAACTGTGGCACAGTGACTTGGAAATAAGAAGAAAAACTTGATGACGAGATAAGAAGAAGTGTTTTCTGAGAGGTGATAAAAAACGTTCACTGTCTCTCACCTCTGAGACTAAAGAGGAGTCTCTGCAGGTTTCCAGGTGTTCCCAAAGACTTGATCCAAACACAAGGATGGGAATAACGCCGACACGAGAGGGAAGCGGACGTTACAGCCTGAAGGCCTCGCGGTAAGAAGATGAAGCGAGCCACTGCATGACCAACGCTCTGATGAGACTTTGGAATTCGTCACATTTCACCATCACACTGTTTGCTGAGCAAGAAGTAACACTCTGTTTACATACGTGTAGAATAAATTAACATTTATTGAGCTTGAACACTCAACTCAACACGCACCAAATTAAGTCACAGATAAACATTAAATCACAGCTTTATCTGCTGCCTGATAACCCATATATATCTATGATAATCAGGAATTTTTATTATTTCCCAGGATATTTCCGACACCATTGATGGAGCAGCGATCAAAGGCAACCAGACCTCCACTTTTGGGGTCCCCAATCATCTTACGGCCATTTTTTACTCCAATGAGACCAAAGTTTACATAAATAACTTGAAGTTGTATTCAATGATATCTCCAACTGCTGACGGAACCATGAACGCATCATGAGAGTGTTTACTGAAGCATTTATGACCAGAAGAGTCGCCGCCTGCTGGACATTTCAAATTATACTGGTTTAAAGGACTGCAGACCTGTGGCCTCCCACATCGAAGAGGACTCTGAAATATAGACTTGAGGATAATCACTTGATATCAGCAAGGATGGATGAACATCCGACTCCTCCTACGTCAGCTCTGCAGATAAGAGTCCCAGCGTGGAGCCAAAACACCGCTGACACCATCCACAGAGGTCTGGGTCATGGACTTCACCCAGGAGCCATTAGAGAATAAAGCTTTGATATGGAGTCAGATTTTAATAAACAGAGTGATGCTGTGTTCTTCCCACAGCTGAGCTCATCATCAAACACGCTTTTCTCAAATAACCATTCATCAGCTCGCCGCAGACAGCATTCCTGTATTTACCCGCAGCGTTTATGACACACATTCTCGCCATAAAGCCATGAGAACCGCCACACCTCGCCGACTGTACGCTGCTCTGTGTGCATGACAGTGTGTGTGTTTAAATGATTAACCTTTACAGTCTCTAAGGCTTGTAAACGAGGGCGCTCATATCTGCAGAAAAACTTCAACAGCGAGGCGGAAATCCTGCTGCAGACATTATTTTAGTTTCATCTCACTGACGAATGAACGAGTCTCTGGCTGTCTTTAGCATGACAGCTTTCCACAGGTAAATGGAGGTGTACTTACATGATGAGCTTTTACGCTGAGTACTCAAAGTGCTTTCACACTGTTTTCTCCGTGTTAAGTGTGAAATGCCGAACAGCTGAGCATCGCTGAAACACCACCGTCTGCCCGAGTGCTGTTACAGCGTTGAACCACAAAGAACTAAAACAGCTCTCACAGAAAAAAAATCAGTAATGAGCATGTTTTACAGTGACCTTTGACCTTTGTTTGTAATGTAACAGTTACCACACTGAGTGTATAAATCCCTCAAACCTGCTCTCATTATAATATATAAAAATATAAGTTATGTTATTATAGTGTTGAACATTTTTTGTCAGTTCAATTAATATAATCATGATAGTATGGGCAAAACATTAGGAACACCTTGCTGCGTGAGCCTGAGGCTGCAGGCCTTTCTTTGACTTGTAGCATATTTTGCAGTTTGTTTGTCGCCTGCTTCCCTTCTTCCTCCAGCTCTCTTCTACAGTGTTGGGGAGTAACGGAATACATGGACCGCTGTTTAAAATACAAAATATGAGTAAGTGTATTCAGTTACCGTTTAAAAAGGTGGTAATCAGAATACAGTTACTTTGTTGAAATAAAGGCGGTCTTTCCTGTTTCATAAGTTCGGCTATGCCGTCTCTATTTTTGGTAATTCCACGCCGGTGGAAACCCAAACAAAACACGTATTAAGAGGCTCTAATGTCTGTGTCTCAATCTCACGGCTCATGTCACCTCGCACAATGACGTGAAGAAACATTTTTAAAAATTATTGTGCAAAAAATGATTTAATATGAAGGCAATAGGCAGAGTGTTACAGGCATAGCATGTATGAAGCATGTAAATATAATAATAACCACTGCAGCCAAGAAGAGAGCCTGACGAGCCCAGCTGTAAGTAAGCTATTAAGACTCGACTGTACGCTGTGTTCGTGTTTTCCTCTGAAACAATAAGCTCCGTTGGAGCAGCCTTTCAACGCCTCTCTCTGTCTCTGCTAGCAAAGTTGACCCAGACAACAAAGTAAAGCTAGTTTTCGGCTACGAGCCGACACGAACCCGACGTATTAGCCAGAGGTCCCTTTACTACGGTTCGGAGCCGCTGACCTGTTTTATATACGCGCAGAATAGTTTCTATACGAGATCGCTGCAAAAAGTGCAGCCTTACCTAATGTCCACCTACTGTTACTCATTTATATTAAGATTTAAACATCTAGTTGTGTTGGTGTGGAGAGGAACCTTCATTAAAAGTTATAAATCACGCAGCAATAGTACATTCATGTAGTTGTAAAAAGCATGATAATATATTAAGTATTCCAAAGTATTCAGAATACGTTACTCTCATCGAGTAACGTAACAGAATACATTACATTTTGGGGCATGTCATCTGTAATCTGTAGTGGAATACATTTTAAAAGTAACCTTCTCAACACTGCTCATCGACTCGTCCTGGTGTTAAAAGTCGCGCTCAGTCACAGGTGCAGTCTGGGTAAATAATGGTGGAGGGGGTGAGGGGCAGGAAGAGCGGGCCGTTAGCATGCTTTAGCAGAATTTGCATTTTCAGCAGGCAGCAGCTCAGAGGTGTGAGTCCTTCTCGGTCATCCCAGGGTCATGACCTTTAACCTCCCCCCAGGTGAGCAGAGGCTGGGTGTGCAGTAGGACACGGGTCAATAGTGCTGTTAAAGAAAACGTAGAAACGATTACAAAGCAAACAGTGACTCTTGTTTCTGTCGGGTAAATTAAAGCCCTCTTTCATCAGCCTGCTCTCATATGACCTGATTAAGAGGACAGCAGTTCACGTTATTAATTACAAACACCTGTCAGAGTGAGGTCGACAGGTGTTTGTCCCTCTGGGGTAAGTCAGATCGAGCCTCATGCAGGGAGGGCCTCAGTGAGCTAATCAAATCTGAAAACACACATAAATCAACTAATTGGCGACGTCGCGCTGTGGGATGGGCCGCTTTGATGGAGCAAACGAGCGTGTTTGTTCTTGAACTTCAGTCGCCACATTTCCACACCACTTCGGCGGCTCGTCATTGATCGAGGTCAGGACTAAATGCTGGACTCCTGCACCTACATTGTCTTTTAGTTACTGGTTAGAGAGCTATTGTTGGCAGCTATGGATAAATTAATGCACCAGTAAATGTGTGAGCCAGCTGTGTCCTAAAGCTCATGAACATGTGTAACTGCAGATATCATGACCCTGCTACCTGGGTCAAAAATAATGCTGACAGTGAAGGTCAAATGTGGAACAAAGAAAACTGAGGGCAGGATATTATTCGGTCCAAACATCACCTGGGCCCAGAAAGTGAAGCCAGTGTGGAAATGCCTAAAACATGCATTCTATCTAATGACCAGCAGGGGGCAAACCAACTCTGATTGTGTAGAAGTCTATGAGAAAACGACCCCACTCATCAGATGAACGATCATCCCAGAAAACACCTCCCTGATGAGGTTATTGCATCACGCACTAGTTTCAAATGTTACTGAATAAAACATGATGATAATTTTGTAAATGATGGCACAGGGAGGGATGCTTTGGCCAGCATCTAGTGGCCTGTCAAAGGTACTGCACTTTGGTTTCAGGCTCAAAATCTAAACTGAATCAAACTTTGTGCCTGTTAAAAGATAACTGAGAATGATGCTGTGGTATTCAAAGTGTGCTTTTCTGTTTGCTCGTCTGTCTTTCTCTTTTTGCTGATGTGAGTGTAAAGTCTGTGCAGGAGTAAAGTCTGGGAAGCATGAGCTCTGCAAACACTCAAAGAAATGATTCACAGAAAACTGAAACCTGCAGGCAGAGCAACAACACAATGTGATGATCTCTGTGATTGCAGCTCCCCGTACATATAAAACATTAAGATGATTGGGGATATAATCAGAACACGAGTGTCATATAAAATTATACAAGGAGCGATGAACTCCAAACACCCCATGACTTCCTTTTACTTTTTTTGCTGGTTAACTATTGACTGTGTTTAACAGCCTGGAGGCCGAAGAGGAAGAAACACAGAGCTGAAACTCTTAGAGAAGGGAAAGCAAAATAATTCATCATTATTTAACTCACAGGTTTTGATGCTAATGTTTGGTCTCTGTTATTAGAGCTCAAAGTGTTAGCATATAAATGGTTTCAGGATAAATACAGGTCATGGTTTGGTAGGATGAAACCTTGGCAGCACAAGTCAGCCAGCCTCAAAAAAGACTCACTGTAATTGTGATAATTACAGTTAATGGTAAAAACTGGATGTATGACAAAGTGTTTAAAGATTATGAGCTAAAAAATGAGTCTGACAAAATTTCGATTATGCTACAAAAAGTCAAAATCATGAGAAACAAATTATGACAGTAACAAAGTTTACATTCTCAAGTTTGCCTGTGTGATGTAAGGACACTGGTACAGTTCCTGCTGCTCAGATGTTCAAACACTTCAAACAGATTAGACAATGAAAACCATCGAATCCTGACATTAGAGAAGCTGGAGGAAGCGTTTAACATTTGTGCTTTAAAAATGAATAAAATATTTCCTTTTTTAAATTTTTGTCTGAATGTTTAAAAAGTGGGTCAAATTATGTGTTTGAGTTTTCACGCAGAATAAAATGAACGAGAAAAAGAAGAAGACTCTGTGTTTCTTCAGCTGTTACCAAACATGAACTTGGACGGGAACAAGGTTCTACAAAGCTGTGTTGAAACCTCCGACACTATCGAGGGGACGAAGGTTAATGAGGGGGAAAGGTGAGGCGGGTGGGACTCACGCTAGCCTGCAGTTAAACTAAGATCTATAAACTGCAGGTAAAAGCAGGTGAGAGGTGCTCAAAGAGTTCAGAGAGTCAGTACAGCAGAGAAAAGGGTTAACGTGTAAAGTGTGTGTGTGTGGTTCTATTACAGTAATTATCATCATTATCATTACGAGTTGGTGCTTTTCATTGTGGTCCATCTTTGCTTTTGCTGCTAATGTGAGATACAGCCGTTTAGCTCTTTCATATTTAGCCATGTTGTATATTACACATACAACAATAGCAAGAACACCAACAATCAATTTCCTATGAGCATCACTTGGAGAGGGTGGAGAGGAAGAACTGCCTTGAGACGTGTTATGATGTGATAAAAGATATAATGTAACACATTTGTAAGGTGTTACATTGAACACTGGATATGCAGCATTTTAATGTTAAAATGTTATATACCTATGTGGTATGTGACTTTTGTTGCCATGATGCCAGGTCTCTCTTGGAAATGAGATTTTTAATCTCAATGAGATTTTTTACCTGGATAAATAAAGGATTAATAATAATAAATAATACAACACAACAGTTTACAATATAACACGCTATGCTAACACTGAATACTCTCTAACATATTTATTTTACCCCATTTTATCTGTGACACTGTTACAGTATAACAGGATACAATATGACACAACAACACTGCTGAAGAATCTGAAACACTGTAAATCATTTCATGTGATACATATATAACATGTTTAATTCGCCACATGGAAACTGTTGTTGACTTTAAAACCCCTTCTTGATACAAAGTAATATATATTTTTACAATAACGGACGTTCAAAAAGTGTGAAATATCAAATATTAAAAAATATGTTTAAACTGTAATCATATATCATTGTATACTTCCTGCTCACGAGAACAAAAAACATACAAACCAAACATCAACATGGTTAGTCACAGCTAGGTGCTCAGACAGCTGCAGCTGCCATTATTTTAATGGAAACTCAGAGATGATAAACCAAACAGAGCATGAGAAGATGATGCCAGGCTGAGCCTACCTGTGGCCTAATCGGCTGATACCTGTAACAGTCAAATAAGCGCCGTGCTGGAGCCTGACGGTATGACCTTCGTTTTGGTTGTCGTGTTATTTATTGACTGCTTTACGTTCGATATTTATGACTTCAGGCCTGAATACAGTGCATTGTCCTTCTGACAGGAGCTTCTTCCTTTTTCCCACAGCAGCTAACAGTAAGTAAATAAGGAAGAAGTGCATGATGGGAAGTATGAGCAGCAGTTAGTTTCAAAGACTCAAATATGAAAACTGCAGTTATGAGAACATAACCTTTTCGCCCAAACATCAGATCCGACACCAGACGAACTCTGAATGAGAGCGAGAGCTTCAGTCGTCAACGATTCACACGTCGCATTTAAACATAAACACGTGGACGCCATGTTGGTCTCTGAGCTGCTGCTGAAACATGAAACATTTAAAAATCTTCACACATGCAATAATAAATAAACCAAATATAAAAACTGTCGACTTTATTCCGTGTTTATCAGCTGCGATATATTCTTGGAATATCTTTTATACGCAGGTGTGTGTTTGTGTCTGTGACTCAGAGCAGCACAGAATCAGTGTTTGTGGTTTTTTATTTTTTCCAACATAAAATGATTTTTGCTGTAATTCTGTTATTGCCTTTATTGTGCTTAGAGTAGACCACACTGCTCTACATATTCCTCCTCACTGTTTGACTTTTGAGGTTTATTTTATAAGTTTTGTAGTAGTTTAGTCTTAAACCATAAACTATAATTTTTTATAACTTCATACAGCGATAATTTGTGGTCTCCTATAAAAAACAGTGCCGGCACGCTGCTGCAGTGTATATGACTCTCACATTAAAGGCAGTAAAATCCTAATAAATGGCTGTGAATCATGTAGACACAACAATATTATAAACTTCACTTAAATGAAATTGTTCAGCAGATAAGGGGACACACTTAAGTGTGCGTGTGTGTCGTCTATCTGATGTAGGCTAATGGGGCTGCGCTCGTTTACTATATGATGAGCTATAATTGGAGACAATAATGTGTCTGACTGATAGACTCCAATCACTGTTCATAAAACCGCTCGTTTCACCTGAAGACAGAAACACAGACAGTAAATGAAACGATATAAACTACAACAATCTGCCACTGTTTCTTTTTTTAGCGAGTTTAAGAGTTTGTTCTGTAATAATATTGAATGAAATGTGTAGCAGATATATGTGTATGTTTTTATTTGAATCTAAGTGTAATTATGAATCTGCTGCACTTTATGTTTGTATTTCAAATTCCTTTTTGAGTTTGACGTTTATTTTTCTCTATTAAATATTTGTGTTTTTTCCTGAATTTTAAAATTGGGTCAGAAATTTTTATTGAATTTTTTTATTTTGATTTTTTTTTGTCTTGAAACCAACATATTTATTTTCTCTGTTTTTCTATTTCGTATTTGTGATCAATTTTATTTTTAAGTGTTGTTTTATGTTATTCTTGCTCGTATTCTTTGTGTGTTTCCCCGAATTTTCACGTATATTTATGCAGTTTTTAAAATTGTATTTGCCCTTACATTAATCCTATAATCTTCATTTCTTCCTGTTTTTTGTAAATTTATTTGCTGACGGATTAAACGGGGAACATTTTCTCAGTTATTCTTCATACGTTTTTTTTTTTTTTTTTGGTCTTAATTCAGCCTCATCTACTGAGTGTATCATGTGATTTTATGTTTTTGTTAATGTTTCTGTACAAACATGTGTAAAAGTAATGCAGTGAAAACACACACACACACACACACACACACACACTCCGTGTTGAGAATATCATCGGATGCGTTTCACGGAGCTGCTTCGGGGGAATACCGGTAGTCCCCATCATGTCTTCAGTATTATCTTACCTTTACAGCGCACTACCGTTCCTGCACTGCTCCTTTACGACTCCACTGTTTATCCACAATCAATGCGGCCAATACAGGGGCGTATTAGGGGCAGTAAGTATATTGTAAATGAAAGTTTATGGTAAAATGGCCCATAAACACGCGGCTGTATAAGTCTGGATGAGCTGCTGTGAGAGACGACTCCCTGAAGGATTATAGACGCTGGCGAGAGGCTGCGAGTTATTTGCTTGTTTTGTTGTCTTTTGTTGCCTCTGCTGACAGAACGATGCAGTAAACATCTTTCACTTGCTGCAAATGTTTAAATTTGACATCATCGAGTCGTTTCATCAGCGTTAAGCCTCGCTTGAAGACTTTCAGTGCGAAGTCGCCGTCGGCCTCCCGCCTGACGGATTTGTTCAAGGTCAGCACTGTGCTGTCTCTCTGGCAGCCATTTTGTTTAGAAGAGATAAAACGTGTCCTGAAATGGCCGCCACCCCGCTCAGATCATGACGTTGTCACTGGTGATCGGAGGCGTCTCTTCTCAAACACACCAACCGTCACCAGGAAGCGCAGAACAGACCTGATGGCGTGTTGCCACAGAGCTGAAAGCTCGTTTGGAAAAAAATTAAAAGGAGAGAAAAAAAAGTTACGTAAGTTCAGGCCTCGCTGTCCTCTGCAGCCCCGGCCTTTCAAGTCCTCTGACTCGCTGCCAGGTGAACATTTGACCTCAGTGATAACAGATGAGGATGTCGTCCCTCATTAAAAGAGCTCACAAACAGCAGTCGGCCACCAGGCCTCCGTCATAAAAACACTCCTCCCCAGTGAATAGTTTCACACTCTTTAGGTAGAAAATCATGTGGTGGAGCTGCGTTCTCAGCTCAGTCATTTTAGTCTTCGGCTCGCCTACCTTTGCATGATTTGCAGCTAAGAATAATAATAATGAATCTTCTGCTGGTTCTTGTCTCAAACAAGCTAACATAGCTGCTTTCTTCTGATTGGCCAGCTTCCACAAGCCTACAGAGGGGCATTTTTTCAACCTTTAATATGAGCCACAAACAGTTTTTATTATTATTAGTTTTTGTAATTTAAAGAAGTTTAGTCTGAGCAGGAGTCAAGAGCACTGCTGTGAGTCTAAAAATGCTCCGCGTCCACACTCTCGTTTTCAATCGTTTTCATCGATTGACACTAAGACACTAAAAAAAACCTGCTGGACATTATGAACAATGCTGGGCATCCTCTGCACACGGCCATAAACAACCAGAAGAGTCTGTTCAGTGACAGGTTGCTTCTCCCAAAGACAAGAACCAACAGACTTAAAAACTCCTTTGTCCCACACGCCATCAGACTGTTTAACTCCTCTCTGGAGGGGAGAGGGAGGGGAGACAGGAGGACAAAGGAGGGGGGAACAACTAAGCTGTAGTGCCTCTTCACTTCACTGTGCAATTATCTTTTGTGCAATACTTTTGTTAATAGTCAACGGTGCAATAGACCTCAATACTTGAAATGTGCAATTCACTTGTATTTTTATTTATTTATTTTTATTCCTATTTATTCTATTTATCCCCTTCATATATTTTATTTATATATGTGTGTGTTTGTGTATATATATAATATTCTGTAACTCTGTAACTTCTGTCGGTGCTGTGCTTTTTTGGAAACCGAATTTCCCAGAGGAACCCACCCGAGGGATTAATAAAGTTTTATCTTATCTTTATCTCTTATCTTATCCACACTGAAAATGCTGTTCCTGTGCTGCACATGGATGAAACGTAAGACGATTCGACCTGCGTCATTTCTGTCTGCCGTTTATTTACTTTCCGGCTCTTTGGAACGTCGCGGCAAAATGTCGAGGAAAAGCACCGAGTTTTATCTGGAGCTTGTACAAACTGATATTGATCTTTAATCTTTAATAGGGTTGTCAAAATTGAGCACAAACAAAACAACTGCTGTACAATGCTGTCCGCCATCTTAGTTGAATTGGTCACATGACTGGATCATATGACTAAAATGTGTCATCATTTTCGAAAGCCTCCGTTTCTGCTGTCCACACGGCGATGTGAAAACGGCGTGGTTAGGCTAACATAAACACATTCTATCACAGGCAAGATGGAGAAGGAAGATTAAAACTGCCAAAAACAGACCAGCAGGCTCGGGCGAAGAAGTGTTCCTGCACGCCGCTGTGGGTTAGTCCTGATCCCGAGCTTCACACTGGAACATTTCCCAGCTGACAGTGATTCTGTTCTCAACATGTGGAGTAAAATTACATTTTAAATTTAACTGAGTTTTATTTATACAGCACTAAAGGCGCCTCAAGGTGCTTTTTATTCAGAATCAGAATACTTGTAAAGTAGACCCTACATATATGACCCCCTATGAGCAGCACTTTGGTGACAGTGGGAAGGAAAAACTCCCTTTTAACAGGAAGAAACCTCCAGCAGATCTAAATCTTCCTCCCACTGTATTATTTTCTTTCACTTTGAGTAGATCCAGTCACATGACTGCACGTCTGCTTTACATTTGCCCATTTCCATCTTTATTATCCCTTAAAGCTGAAACAGTGGACGTGGCCCTCATCAGGCTTCAGGCACAGTTTGGATGTCTGCATCTCCACATGTCCAGACTCTGGCGGTGAATCTCCGCTGATATCAGAGCTCATCGTGCCTCCTCAACAAACATTTCTGTGTCTCTGTGGTGAAGCCATTTTTATGGCGTCCACCCCCTAATAAACTTTATGGCAGTGAAGAGGCAGCGGCCGAGCAGCTCTGCTCTCATTACCCTCTGTTTACCTAAAAATGAGACACCGCCACAGCTGTTGCTATTAACAACACGGATCCACTCACTTTCTTCCTTTACAGAAGAAAAACACTTGTAAACACGGATGAATCTTTTCACCGTAGATTTAGAAAGCTTTGAATCGTTGTGTGATTGTTGTATACAGCCGGCCTGCTCATTCACCTCTGAGTTTATCTTTCATCTGATCACTTTTATTAGCCTGTAAAACACGCAATTATGAAAGTTTGTGTTGCATTTACTGACCCCTTTCCTGTTCAAATACAAAGGTGTTTTCAGTGCAGAGACAGTCACAACACAAACGAGCTGCCACGCAGCGCTTAGGTTTGCTTGGATTCACATTTCATCAAACTGGTGCTGTTACATATCATTCAGTTTGTACCTCATTATACATTATATATATTGCATCTTTACAGCCGCCTACAAAAAGCAGCTCTGGTCTCTGCGGTTTCCTCTTTCAAGGGTTCATTTTTACTATAACTGTTTAAATTCTCAATGCAGTACTCATTGCATCATGGGGACTCCCGTGATGCAATGAGTATTTCTTCTTCAGTCACCTTTCTCACTCACTATGTGTTAATAGACCTCTCTGCATTGAATCATACTTGTTATTAATCTCTGTCTCTGTCTTCCTTCTCTCACCACAACCAATCACAGCAGATGGCCCCGCCCCTCCCTGAGCCTGGTTCTGCCGGAGGTTTCTTCCTGTTAAAAGGGAGTTTTTCCTTCCCACTGTCACCAAAGTGCTGCTCATAGGGGGTCATATGATTGTTGGGTTTTCTCTGTATATATTATTGTAGGGTCTACCTTACAATACCTTACCTTGAGGCAACTGTTGTTGTGATTTGGTGCTGTATAAATAAAATTTAATTGTACTAAGGATTAAAGTTTGGGGGGCGTGGCCTCTTTAACTGAAAGGTGTATGACACAGGTGGCTGCTGCTGGCTGAAATTTTAGGATTTTAATTTAGATGTTACTGAACACTAATTAGCATGGATCTGTGTGATGCTAGCATACAGTCTATGGATGCAGCTTGATAACCAAGCCAGCCAGCATCAGCTGATAATAACACTCCACTCTGTCATGCAGATGTGGTCACCTCTGGCTCTGAAAACCCACCACGGTGTCAGTTGCTCTAGTTGAGGCTTCAGCGTTGGATGCTGCAAATGAGTGTATATAATCAGGGTGGCTACATCCATCTTTTCTACACCCTCTGTGGCTGTGGTTACAAGATACTGTAGTTCTGAAAAGTCTTTATTATGTCAGATTCCTGTCATGGCAGAAACAACATAGCTTTGTATGATTTAACATTTACCGCTACCTTTGTCATCCGAAGGTGAAAGCTGCCTGTTAAAAGAGTAAAACCTAAAGTGTAGTGGGTGTCCACACTTACATCGACTTATTATTGACATTGTACGTTTTTGTTGGCTGTGTCACAGTGAATCATGCCATGTGTGGGCACAGTCCAATACTGTAAAACAGTAAGACATTAACTTGGGTTCTTTTTATTTATGTTATTGTGACATCTTATTTATATCCATTATAACAAAGTAAAGTGACTTCCCTCTGTTGTGCAATGACAAATCAGATAATCAGATGATTATCTATTGTTGTCTTTGGTCTATTTCTCTTTGCAAATGACCAGGATATAAGTCTGCTAAATTTTAAGGAAATGTTTTATTTTCGACTACCTGTGTTACTGTTGGTCTCCTACTATTGATGCATGTACTAACATAACACTAACAACAGGATAGACCCCGAGTTCTAAAAATCTGGTAATAAAACACTTATTTGAAGGTAATTCGGGGTAATTTTACATAGATTTGGCAGCTAGACAGTAAAATCAGAATTGACATTTCATTAATTAACTATGACAGAATGATTTTAGGCGTGTTGTTTAAAATCTCTACTAAAGTCCTTTGAAGAGATCATCATTCTGCAGCGGGCAGAAAAGCATATTGATCCACTGCAATTTGCATACAGGCCTTGTAGTGGCATTCAAGATCACGTTATTAAATTCCCTGTATCATAATACTATCCAGCCACATCTTTAGCTGATAAGCTTCTTAACCCATTTAAACTTGATTTTAATCTTGTCAGCTGGACTTTAGACTAACAGATCTCAGTGTGTGAGAGTCAATGGCTGTTTTCAGCTGAATTCTTCTACTGGTTCACCACAGGGATGTTGTCTCTCTCCCATATTATATATTTTGTACACTAATGAGTGTACACAGGCTAACAGGCATTTCACTGGTGTGATCAGTCATTTTTAAAGATTAACACCCTGAAAACTAAGGACCCCATCCTGGATCCCCCCTCCCCCCATCGTGCACTATCAGTAGTAAATGGTGCAAACATTGAACTGGTGGATAGTTCTAAGTATTTGGGGGTAGTTCTCAATAAGGCTCTGTCCTTGGAGCCACATTTTACTGCTACAGTGAAAAAGGTCCAACAACGACTGTACTTTTTAAGGAGATTGATAAAACTTGGGCTGTTCTTTTTTTTATATAATACAATGTATGTCTTGTTTGACGAGAGGACAAAACAATTTCCCCCCAGAGACAATAAAGTTACCATTGACCATATGTGGAGTTCCTCAGTGCTCAGTTGCTGAAACCATTAATCATGTTCCCCAAAACATGCAGGACTTTGTGCAACACACAACGTTTGGCTAACCTTAAAGTTTAGCTAATCTTAGCAGTGCTAACAGTTATAGCTTTGATTTCTTCAATGCCATCACACTGGTGTAGACACACCATCTGGTTTTAATGACGTGGTTATGCTCCCATTTATTCTTACATCAGAGTACTGCAGAACAGCGCTGCCTACCATGGCTGACATATGTTTATATTCCATCTTTTTTCTACTTTCATTCAAGGAGAGACAGCCCTGGGTAGTGGTCAGTGGCACTGTAACATTTGAACTGGTAACTGTCGTTGTACATGGAGCCACAGACTGAAAGGATCTGTCCGCTCTAGTCTTCAGTCTTGTATGAAGGCAGCTAATAGATTTTGAGCTTGTTAGCAAATACAGTGGGCGAGCAGTGTGTGTAACACAAGGTTTTGGTATATAGTTTAGAGTTTGTCCATTTAGTACTTGTTTTGTAAGTATGACAATTACAAAGTGAATTCTAAAATTGTCTGGGAGCCAAAGTAAAGAGAATAAAATATGAGATTGTTTGCTAGAGCGCACTAGGAGTCTGGCTGCAGCATTTCGTATCATTTTTCCGTACTGCAGTTTATCATGAGTGGACTAAGTGGAGCTGGGACTGTCTGTTATCTCTCCTGAATTATAAGTGAACTTGCTGCTGATTTCTTCCCTGATAAACTTAACGGTCTTCTTAAGAAGAACTGCTGTTGGCATGCTCACTACTCTGTAATAAAGTATATTTTATTACATTGCAGAATGACTGGCCTTTATTGCTTTGCATGCCATTACTTAGACTTTCAATTCTTTTTAGAGTCATAATAACAATTTTGAGATGCTGATTGGAGAAAAGATAAAATATGCCGTCAGGCTGACTAAAGTTATCCAGTGGTTTTGCTCAGTGCAAGATGGCGAAATCTGCATTTCCTTAAATCTGCTGTTATTAATCATTTTAACATTGATAAAAAAAACTGTTTGTCTGTGTATTTTTGCACATTAGCACAAAACAAATGTTGATGTTACACTCATTATAATACCTCCTTACACCAATGGAAAAATACAAAATAATTATCATAATTAATATTCCTGTTGACATTGTTGTGATTTTTGCTTTACGTTGCAATTCAAGTTGATTTTTAAAGCAAAGATGCCAGCTAGACCACTTAGAATTCCTCTCAGTGACTTAATAATCTTGATTAACTGTGGAAGTGAACACTTAACATCACTTTGTTTGGTGAGTGTGACAGTCGCACAAACCTCACAGCAGAAATAAACATATTTAAAGCCCACTACAAAAAGCAGCTTTGGTCGCTCCATTCATAACATCTTTATGGGGAGAAGTTATTATGTATGTTTGTATGCTCCCTATCTCCTCCTAGACAATCTTAATGAAGCTTTGCTACATTGTCAGTGCCAACGTCTGTTTGGCATATACAAATATTTTGTACAATTCCTACTACTATATATGTATTTGCACATTTGAAAGTTCAACTGAGCCCTGAATGGTGACCTCATGACTGAATTCACCGTGCGCACATTTGCTGACAATTAGTATTTGTTGCTGTGTTCATTTAGTTAGTGCATATTCTGCATTTGTTATGCTGCTGATTGTTGATCAAGCTGTTAAAAGAAGCCACCATAAAATGCTTAAAGTCTAGAAAACAGTGAACCACAGCAGAAAACAACGACGTTGGTATAAGAGGACGAGGTTTGGGTGAGCATCATCATGTCACAACGTAACTCGTTGGATATTAAATCTTCTATATCAATGTATCATGATGTTACAACATGTATCTATATTATTTTAATACATTCTTCATTTTACATATTTATATTGTTCAACATATGACATCTAACAGATTTGTTACAGTCTTATAATCAGTATTGCTCTAGTAAATCTCCCAGGATACTGAACTTGCTAGTTTTATGAAATTCTGTGTAAAAAAACATCATCTGCTCGTGGCCTCAAGTTCAAGATAGCTCTTTACCTGTCGCCATTATCACCACACACACACACACACACACACACACACACACACACACACACACACACACACTGCTGATAGTCTCTATCAGAGCTAAGATAGGACCGTTGTTGAAGGCAAAATGACCTGAGAAGGACAAAGGTCCAAGTATGGACGCACAAACACACACACAGCAGATAGCAGGATACTGTGCTCTGTTTGCCTAGTGTTCCTCTCTGCCCTTTGGACACCACACCTCAACTGCTGGATCAGTTAGCAAATACGTGTGTGTGTGTGTGTGTGTGTGTGCACGCAACTATGTTGGCTTTGAGACCCGAGTTTACCACTTGACCCTGAAAGATGGTTATTAAACTACAATGATAACCTAAAACACAAAGGGGATTTGGATGGAGTGGGTGCACTCTGACCATTGTGTGGACGTCCTTCTGAACCGAAAAGTAAACCTCATCCAGTTTTCCCTTCCACAGTAATAAGAATGCAAAAGCTGGATACCAAAACTAAAGCTGTACATTGTGGAAGAACGAAGCCCCGGTGTCCAGGTTGGTTGTGAACATCAACACATGGAAGATTTTCAATAATGCCGCCTCATCAACATTCATCCAAAGTCTGCAAGGACGATGTTTTCTCATCAGCTCTAATTATTATTTAATATTGTGATAAATTGTTTTAAATGCTGCTTATCTGAGTCAGCTTCCTTTATTTTTGTTGGTGCTCAACCTGCAATTTAAATCCTTTTAAACTGAAGGAAATCAAACATGTTGGAGGTTCTTTAAACATACTCAAGACCTCCCAGTTTCTGTTTTATAGGGGGAGCCTGTAATTTGATTTTGTTCTCTAGTTTGGATCTTGGTACTGGACAATACAATTACACAAACTTTCCTTAGAGTCAAGGAACCTAAAATACTTAAAAGCTAGATTTCACAACATGTGGAATTCCTCAGGGCTCCGTCATTGGGCCTGCTTTATTTAATACTCACACTTAGATTGGATGGGATTTAGGTCAGAAAGAGGCTCTATGCAGGTGAAAAATATTACATTTATGGGACAAATCGTTTTTCTTGTGGTATTTTTCATATTCACATCTGTTGTAGTTGCAGGTGCCATCGAGAGAGGGTGTCCCGTTGTAAATATTTAATATTGATTAACTGAACTGAAAGACCCGAATAAATCTAGAAGCACCCTGCAGTCTTTTTCAGTACAACCTTACTGTAATACATGTTTGTTTGATTGTTGCCTTCAAACACTTCTACACATTCAGGAGTTAAGCAACCAAACTTGGCACACAGGTAGATCTTCAGCCCCTGAAGGTTGTTATTCATATCAGATATTACAACATCATCGCATTGCATAGTAACAACCTACGAATGAGCTAAGAAGACCCAAGTGTGCATTTCAAAACTTCTAACACCTATGAAGAGCATTACATGATTTTATTTTCATAATATTGATGTCTTATGACCACATCACAGCAACCTAACAACAAACTAAAATCACAGACGAAACACTGCTGTAGCGTGGATGTGTACCAGTGAGGTTTAAAAGAAGTGAAATTACTTTCTTGTGATCGGCTGCAGCCCATCATGTTACACCCAGTTATTTATCAGTGGTGTTTACTGCACAAGACTTTTGCTCTTTGACTTCAGCTTTAAGGCAGCCCTTCGTCCCAGTCAACATCCTGGAAAAAAACGACAGCAGTTCTGCCAAGAAGCACTGCCTCGAGGACAAACTCCACTGTAACACTTGGGTGTTCTGTTTAGTCTGGAAAATACATTTCTTTAACATTATGCTGCTTTTCTAATTATGTGAATGAAAAAAAGAGATCATCAACCTCTTTTATGATAAAGCTTTTCTTTTTTAATAAAAATTACATTTGAAAATATACATGTGATAAAGTCTGACAGGTGAGATCATAAACATTTACAAGACATTCACTGTATGTAGAGCAGAACAACAAAAAAAGATTTGACTGATTTTACTCACTCATACCACTGCTTCACTCATCCATGTGCCACTAAATAGGTTTACAAGCACTAAAGTAACCAGATTAGTGAAAGTAGTCCCATCTGGGCCTTATTCTGGAGGGATGTAGCTTCCTGTTCTGATATCATGTTAGTATTTTGTCTGTTAAAGTGGACTGAAAAACAGCTTTTCCTCACAGTGTCTCAGTTTAATAGTCTAAAGTCAAGTAAAATTCTTGCAACTTCTGAAATGTGAGGACTTAAAAGTTTTTGTTTTTGTCACATATCATTCTAAAGTGAACAATTTCATTAAAAAAGAGAAAAATAACCCACTCAGTGCTGGAAACCAGCTCCAGGTGCTGCAGTGACCAGGAAAATCAGGTTTAACTACCATACACAGAAACCAGGATTGCTACTTTCACAGCTTTATCCATTACAATCAGCATTACTGTAACCTGGCTGACTAAATCTCTGTCACCTGAAGAAGATCCTGAGTGAACTGAAGACACTGGGCCTTTAATATGCTAACAGGTGATCTGCTGAACCCGTTTCACATTACAAACATGTTGCTTTAACCCTTTGGGCCATCAGGCAGTAAAACAACAAGAAAAGCAATCAGTTCATGCTTCTGTTTGCTTCCAGAGACTTTGGGGTACAAGTTTAAAGTGGACCCATTTCATCTGCAGTGGTAGATGTTCATGTTAAACATGGACACCGTCAGCAGGCTACCAATCAGAAGAAAGAGTGCTTTAAAGTTGGAGGGCACTGCACCAAGGCCAATCAGGAATCATTATTATGAGCCCTTAATGAAGTAAAGCTCTAACAGAGCTCGAGAATAAAACATGGAGCTGGAAATGAACATAATCCACTTTAACGACACAAAACACACCTAACCAAAAAACAAACAAATTACAGGATCTATTTAGAACATTGGGTGGCGTCACATCAGTGACTTTCTTATATCTTAAAAAGAAAAACACACTTAATTTAGTAAAGAGTAAGAAATCCAAGGCTTCAGTGAAACAACAGTGCAAAGACCCTGAAGAGACTTATGAATGCTAGATTTGTTTTGATTAGTAAAACATGAGCTGATCACATGATGCAAAAAGAGTGAATCAGGGTCAGTTTGATGACATCTGAGCTGATGTGAGGCTAAGAACCAAACCCCATGAAACAAAGGTTTCTATTGAAGTGGGCACCAACGCCTTCTGAAGTCTCATTTAACCTTCTCATGTACAAAGCTCAAGTCTTAAATAAAGACATAAAACTTTCCTGATTGAAAAATCAGTTCAAAATATAAATTTTTTTTTGATTTTTTTAAGAAGCACGTGGACATAGAAATGTCTCAGGACGAGTTATTCCACTAACATGTTAAAAATAAACATCCAAAAATCCAGAATCTGCTCTCAAAGTCAGAATTTCATCCTGTGTGTCACATCTTTATTTCATCCTCCTGACTCCTGAAATATTGATGGATGGCAAATTTAAATAAATGGTTACTTCTTGGTATAACTGACTGAATATGAAACTCTGCAAGACTACAAGTGTCTCAGAATTTGGAGTCCAAAGTAAATACATTTGATTCTACTCAAGCAGCTTGTTAAAACTTTTCCTTAACTACTTAATTTCCAGCTTTAAATTAATTGAACAGGCTGAAAGTAAATGGTCCCTAAAAATCACCATGAAGAAAGCTGCAGAAAGACATGCAAACACTTAAGCTAATAGTTTTCTACAGTTGTCCACGTTGAGTTCTACATGCTGTGAGTCGTGAACTTCCCTGAGCTCAATATCTGGACTTTGTCCACTGTGTTTGAAAATTCCCAATTTCCAGCTTCAATTAAATGCAGCATTAAACTGGGTGACACTAAAAATGGACTCAAACTAAAGGAGCACTTCCTTTTAAGCAATCATGGTGCCGTATTCATGCATTCAAAAACATAGTTTTTGAAAAAACATAGTTTTTGAATTCACAAGCCGAGTTCAGCAGCAGCTCCGGCTCGAGGGTTTTAAGCTCACACAAAAAAGTTGTCATATTTAAATCAGCACGAAATCCGAGACAGTTTTATGATCAGTAACATTGGGGCTGTCGCTGTGAGGAACACCAGCTGTTTCTACACCTTGTTAGTTCATGCTACACTCATAACATTTATAGTTTAGTGTTTGGATCAAATAAGAAGATTTCACTCTAACAACATTGAAACAATATTAAATTGAAAACAAACTTCTACAAACTTAATATAATTTGAAAATACCCTCCTTAAAGTATATTTAGTGTTAAAAAAACGACTGTTTTCCACACTGACGGTACAGTTTGTATCCTGTATCTTCCTGCTGCAGCTCTTCATAGAGCTAAATGAAATATTTAAACCACTGCACTCACGAATATTTCACAAAAAGAAAGAAAGAAAAAGGAGAGAGACTATTCTGTGTGAGAAGACAATGCACACAAAGTCAGCATTATATTTAGTACCACTGTTATTTAACTCGGGCTTTTGTTTAAAGAGTTTGAAAAAACTTGTTTTATAAATATCAATTTGCAGTGATGAGCTCAACAGCATCTCTGTCACAGGTGAAAAATGTGTTTTTCCCCAAATACAGAGCTCCACCCACCACAAAGTTAGTCTTGGACATCGTATGGTTGTCCTTTAACGACCGACCAATCCTTCGACAGATGGAAATCACCTGCAGAGATTCCTTTTTGTTCAGATCCAATCACAACAGGGAATTATTTGATGGACTGGAAGTTGTTAGCAACATGTCTCATTGAGATTTCTCTGATTTTCAGTGAACTTTAGCTTTAAGAAGGCAAACAGCAATGTGCAGGATGAATGTCTCAGTCTGTAGTTCAGGATTTTTAGTCCACATCCCCGAAGTCAGTGTCCAATAAAACATCGTCCTCAGTACTCCTCTTTGATGTTCAGAGCTAGAGAAGGAGACACCAGCCCGTTGCTCCCACTGCTACTTGTCACCATCGCGACGTTGCTGCTCCCGTTTGCATGGAGGCCATTGCCTCCACCTCCTCCGCCGCTGCCGTTACTGCCGGTGGGAGGGGTTGGCGTAGTGGTAGAGGAAGCCGGCTGCTGGAGTTTCTTCTTGTTGATCTTGCGCTCCTTTGCTCGCCGGTTCTGAAACCAAATCTTTACCTGGGATAGAAAAAAGGTCAGACATTGTTTACAGATTAACATGAATTATTCAAACACGTTTTTTTCAGTAACATATTATTGTTTCTGCACGATCAGTAAGAATTTGAACTAATTTGAGATCTAACTTATAATTAGTGACAGCAGTCTGAGCTCTGAAACCTAAGATTACGTTTGGGAAAAAAAATAAACAGTTCTTCAGTCTTTGTTCTCCGATTGCAGACACTCTACGAGCATCACAATTGAGGACTTTAACAGGGTTAAAGGCTTCGTTCTTTTTGCTTAACCCTGGAGAACCCATGGGGTCAAATTTGACCCCATGGGTTCCCTAGTAAACCAATGGGGTCGGCTCTGACCCTATTGGTTCTCCAGGGTTAAAGGAACTCGTCTAACTTCTAAGCTACAGGAGATGCCAGAATTAAAAAAAACAAAACACCCCCCACCCAAAAAAACCTGCCCAATGGCCAGAAGCCTCTCTGAGTGTCTCTACATCCATACTGCTTTTGAAAACTGCAGTTTTTTCCTTTTTAAATTGGATCCAGTCTGACTAATTAATCACCGAATGTATGCAGATGATACACTCGGTTTTGTGTATATCAGTTCTGAACAATAAGCATTATTTACAGGCTAAAGATCCAGATGTGACACCTTACTTGTGTTTGCCTTAGTGTCAAGAAATGAAGAAGTGCATTAATAAATCCCCTCCTACCCAGTATCCTCCCAGTGCCGAGATAAATGCGAGGGTTTATTGACTTCACCTTTAAGTTGTGCAGTTAAAACAAACGAGAATCTCAATTGTTTTCCTCATACTTGACAAAATCTATATTTTGACATAATGTCAGTGCAAAAAATCATCGTGTTAGTTTAAAGGGACAATCAAATATTTCAGTGGTCTTTCTCAGTAACAGGACAAAACATTTAGCTTTTGTGTACCTGTCTCTCTGACAGACTGAGTGCCGTGGCAAGCTCCGCCTTCCTTCTGATGGTGATGTATTTGCTGTAGTGAAACTCCTTCTCGAGCTCGAGCCGCTGGTGGTCGGTGTAAACCACTCGGTATTTGTCTTTAGTTCGTGTCTTTCCATCTGTAAAACAGAAACAAAACATTTTTTAAAACTGTTTATATGAAAAGCTGAAGTCTCTTCTGCAGGATGCGCCACCTGCAGGTAATCACTGCAAAGTTAAAGGGGGCTCACGTCAGTTTAACTTTTCTCGCTGCATCACTCAGCTCATGCTGGATTTGTGCAATGTCAGCTGAATTTCTGAAGCAGTTTTAGCAGAAAGATGAATAATTTAGCTACAATTAGCCAAGCTACAACATGTATTTACTCGTAAAGTAATCACAATACAACTACTCCAAGTCCCATAAAAGCATATTACTCTGTTAGAGGCTATTCCTCTACATGAGCAGTGTGCACTGAAGTCATAATTTATATGGCTTCAGTGCACACAGGACATCTCACACCTCCATGTTTAATCATCTGCTTCAGCTACACAAAAATCACACCATCTATTAGTGTGTAAAAGTGTGAATGAAGCATATGTAGTGGAAGCATTTTATATTATGTGCTATAAACCTGTGAGACAAACTGCTGTAACCCTGATGGAGCTGCGTGTTCTTACCATGACTCCTGCATTCAAATTGACTCCCCGCCTCGGCTGCATTTGCATAAAACAGAGCCCTATCTGCTTTTATTCCTTTATGGTCCCGGAGTTCGTGTGTTACTGTGAACGCTGAAAATGAAACGAGCTGTTCAAACATTCAGTTAAATATTAAACTTTGAAAATTGGTTGTATACTACACTGTTCCCCCACCTTAACTCAGGTGCCTACATTACCCACAATGCAAGTGGACTCCCAAAACACCCAAGAGCTTAAAGTCAGAGTGCTTTTAACCAATAAGTCAATGGATCCCATGAATAACTCACACAGTTAGCTTATTTAGCAACATTTTTGGGTTATTTGCAAACACTTCATATCATGCAATGCATTATTTATGTTATTATTTTCAAAAAAGAAAAAGAAAAACCCCTGAAATGATTCACTCTTATATGAAAAGATTACACAACACAATAGTTGTTGATGCGTCTCAGAATCAGGACAAAAAGATCAAAGGTTTGAGTTTTGTATGTCGACCTCGAACACCTCATGACACCTGCTGTGAGAAAAGCACAGTGAAATGTAATCAGTCGTGTTTAGGCAGTAAAGCCTGGTTCTTTTTAGTCAACACAAATATACTCCGTTACCTACATTTGTTACTTTGTTACTTTAACTGTCAAGAAATACATAAATCTTAAGGTCGTGCTGTCTGTTATGAAAAATGATGTATTCATATCTAGGAACTGTGGTGGAGGGGGAAAGAAAAACAAAGAAAAACAAATCAAACATTTTCATTGATGGATTTTGAGAGA
Source organism: Perissodus microlepis (assembly GCF_051167445.1). Taxonomy (NCBI): domain Eukaryota; kingdom Metazoa; phylum Chordata; class Actinopteri; order Cichliformes; family Cichlidae; genus Perissodus; species Perissodus microlepis. The sequence goes on along the minus strand of NC_140470.1, from coordinate 32,133,068 downwards.
ACGGGCCCTGATGGAGGGAAAAACAAAAGCCCCCAAACCTCCTGAAGATTAAACCAGAGACTGAAAGTCATTCCAAAGACAGATTAGAATTTGTCTCTTTGCGATTTTCCATTTCTATGTGAATGTTTAGAATGTATGTGTGCACATAACAGCAAGACGGTTGTGTTAAAGTTAATTAAAAAGGCCTTCATGGCTCTTTAACACGCTCTGATTCAATATTAACACTAAACACACAACAGCTCAATAAGCAGCGTGCCACCCCCGTCTGTGCTCTAATCGCTCACCGGGGCGAATTAAAACTCAAACATTTTAGTTTGAGAGGGAACATCTGTCTGAACTTTAGAGTTTCTGCTTCATTTGTTGGAAAGTAAAAACCAACAGTTTGATTCTCCTTCAGCTGATAAAGAGCCGAGAGAGCGGAGACGCTAATGAAGGAGCGTAAATCAAAAAGACAGAGAGGTTTACTAACGGCACAGACTGAGCCAAAGATGGGCTTTCAGAGGCACCGACAGCTAAAACCGATGAGCAAATACAAGAAAAATAAGGACTTTTTGCTCATTTCCTAATTTCTGCTTTAACGAAACCTGGTTCTGATTCCATGTGTGCTTCTTGTGGATGTTAACTCACAGTTATGAGACGTTGTATCTACAACAGGGAAACTGATATGACTCTAAACAATATGGAAATGTTGGAAAAAGCAAACACAAGTCCAGGTCTGTTTTTGAAGGACAATAATCCACACAAACATTAACCATTCACTCTAAACTTACAGCCAATGAGAGAAAAGTACTGTATTTTATTTTACAGCTTCTATTGCAGAGTTACAGCTGATTACCAGGAGTAAATGTGCAGTTCTTTACTGTATTCTTACATCTTATTATTAACAGTAAATTCCTGCAAATGATGACCTCATCGTTAAATGCTCTAATGCGTGTTTTCCCATGCAGCAGTTTACTATAAAACTACAGCTGAATACAGCTCAGATTTCACTCCAAACACCCGTTGAGATTTCGAGTGTTGGGTTTTTGTCCTTCTCAGAACCAAGCGGGGCATTTACAAGCACACATCTCTCAACTCCGTGGATGTAAACCACTATTTTATTGTCATATTTTCACACTACAAATAAAAACACCCATAAAAGTCAACATGCATACAGAAGAGTCTTGCGTTTAAGCGCCGCACGCAGCTGTAAAACATGAAAATACAAAGAGTACGGGAATAAAACAGCTCCCCAAGTCTCACCCAATAAAAACAGAAGCAGTAAATTATAATAATAAGGGTACAAAACAAAATATTCACATCCACAATAGAGTAGAAGATGAAATTAACTTAACCAGTACCTGAGGAAAGTACTTCATATACTCAGAGAATGAAATGAGATCTAGTGGAGGAATGTAAGATTCACCCGACTGTTTGTTATTCCCTCTCTGTCACTGGCAGAGTCGAAGCGTGAGGTCATTTTTAGTGGTTTCTCCTATATGTCATGTGCACCTCCAGTTTTGGGATGTTCTTACTGACAAAAATGTTGACTCTTGCAGGTGTGGTCCGCAGGGATGGGCGGTTAATCAGATGTTAGTCTCACTGATGATTTTAGCTTTAAATACGTCTGAAAACAGCATCATCTGCATCAAACTACTATTCTTTGGGCTTTTTTTAGCTTTTGAAAAAAGCCCAAAGTTACTTGCCAACAGCTGCAACTCTCACCCGCCTAAATCTTTCTTTACCGACCTGCACAGCTGCAGACTTCCTGCGGTGGCGGCAGGTCGACAGAGGCCGACTGTTACCTTTGAGTTGGCTTCATGTTCAGAAACACCTGATAGTCCGGCTCTAGCTCCCCAAAGAAAGATGCTTTATCCTCTAACATTACTTATTTATTTCTCATTTATATGTAAAATGAAAAACACATATTTAAGTTAAAAGATAATAGAGACTATAATTATTAATTTTTTTTTAAAACATAATCTATCAAAATCAGAGAGCTGTGTTCAGGCTTTTCTTTGTGATGTCTCTAAACCTTCTATATTAACAGGATCCTTTACGATAAAGAGTTTTTAAAAGGCTTCAAAACAATTATCCAATATAAAATAATAAATGATGTTTAAAGTCTGTTGCAATGCCACTTTTCATGTATATGAATTAGGGAATCGGGCTCCCTATGGAACGTTTTCTACACCAGATTCATGCATTCTTTATTAAACATTTTAATCACCTGTGGCCCCCGCCTCCCCCGTTCTGTGCCACCCTACTGTAAAATTCCTGGATACACCCCTGCTTAAAATGGACGGTGGTTAACCTCTTACTGACCTCTCGTCTCTGCAGGTTTCTAACAAATCCTTTTTTAATGTCCATCACAAATGCAACTTCAGGTCATTTCAGGGAAATAAAGCTGAAGGTAGTTTTTAGGAGGTGTGTGAAACACAGGACGTATCCCAAACACTCAGGCAGATCTTACTGACCCTGTATTATTTTATATTAGAAAGTAAGATTAAAAAAAGAAAAAGGAAACTCCTCCCGTGCACCAGTCAATCCTGCTGTTCAGTTTGATTCACTGATTTTATTTTATTGCTTTTAATTATTATCACTAAAAAACGCATTATGAAGCAAGGCTGAAGTTATTTAACAATCATTTCTTTAGAGCTGATAAGATGTTTTGTGACATGTAAGAGCTGCAGAAACCTCGGAGCCTGAGCAAAATTCACACTTCCCACTTCAAAGTGGGAACTATCTTGTCGGCTCTTGTTTTCTCCGCCCAGGGACAAGCGGAGGACAAAGGCCGAGCTCAGCCTGCCCGGAGTCACGACCAGCGGGGCGCATTTACATTACAAGGCTTCAAACCGGCTTCACACGTTTGATCCGGAGACAGGCCGGGACCGGGACCCGGTGGGAACGCTTCAGCCGTCATGTCCTGACAGCTGCACCAACTCATTCTGCAGGTTCAAACCTCCACGACGAATAAACATCGAGTAGCAGTCAAAATCGGTGCAAAGAAGTGAAACGTGCGGTTCTGATGAAGAAAAGGTTTCAAAAATAGTCTGAATGGGACGAAAGGAAATATTGGGCAATAAATTCAAAATAAAATAAAATAGCGGCAGGAAATCAAATTAAGCCGAACTGAGGTGAAGCTGCGTGACATGGTGATATGGAGCTTTTAATCTGAAAGTCTGAAGGAAACCAAATCATTAAAATAATGAGAGCGGTTTAAAATAAATAAATAAATAGAGCGTCAGTGATGAGGTTCAAATTAATTAAATTAAGTTCCAAAGTGACGACGATTACATCCAGATAATAAAATAAAAAACGATCTGGGAAATTATTCAGGAATAAATCTGCACAAGTAAAGGGGGAAAACGGAATTTAAGTAAATATAAAATTTAAGCCTTAAAAACGTCAATTATGCGGATTAATAACGTTTAAATCATATTTTTTACTGTGAGCATGAGTGGCTACATGCAGCTTATTTAGAATATCTATGAAAGGAAAATCATCTCGTCATAAGGAAAAGAAACCATTATCAGGATCATTGCTGCTGAACTTTAAAGAGTCAAAAGGAGGGGCTCGTTTTTCGTTAACCAAACTTCATCTCAGGCCGATTAATCGATTATAAGCGTGTTTCGTGCCGGGCTGCCGCTATCTCCAACCTGAGTACACATGTGCAGACATTTGAGTATCACTGCGTCTCATATCAGCCTCATATTAAAATGTCAAACAGACTGTTGGAGCTCGGTTTGCTTCAGGAATAAAATAAAACCACAAGCAGCTGAAAAGTGACGAGTAAGCGGTTAAAGGCGAAACCATGAGCGGGTTAAAGGTAAAAACCTGGCTATTGTTGGGGTGTTCGTTAGCTTAGGTGAGCGGGAGCAGGTACATCAGCGGCAGTAAGAGAGAACAGGTGTGGGGGTCTTACTGGGGTTGCTGGGCGGCGCGGAGGTGCGGATCCACTCGTACGGGGTCCTCCTCCGCGGGGAGCCGGGGGACAGTGGCCCCGCGGAGGCGTTCAGGGAGGCGGGGATCAGCGCAGGCGGCTGGCCGGGGAACTCCGTGGGCCCGAATCCGAGGGTGGTGCCCACCGCACCGGTCACGGAGGAGGCCGCGGCTGGCGCGTAGGGATGCGAGGACCAGTCGTCCCGCGCGGGCGGAGGAGGCGGGTATGCCGGGCTCCAGCCACCGGCCGCTGGCGGGGCTTGCTGGGCCGGGTGTTGCTCGTTGCCGATGCCGTGGTGGTGGTGGTGGTGGTAGGAGGCGAAGTCCGGGTACTGCGGGGGGGCGGGCACCGAGAAGTTCTGCGGGCTGAGGCTCAGGCCCGGGTGGCGCGTGACCGGGTTCTGGTGCGGGTACATGGCGGGGTCCTTGTCCAGCTGCAGGTAGCTCACGTACATCTTTCCAGGTGAGGGGACTCCCTCAGCATACTGCGGATCCAGCCTGCCTCTCTCACCTGGTCTGCAGGTAAACTTCAATCTCTGAGTGCGCGCGTGTCTACCTGTCCACACCTCCACCTGCTCGCTCGCTCTCTCTCTCTCTGTGCCGTCTCCATCAGCTGCCTGTTAAAAACTGCAGCAGTCACATGTTCCCTTTTATTGCTCTTATCTCCCTCCCTCACCTCTCCTCACCACCCTTACACGCTGCCTCTCTTCCTCTCGCGCTCTTCTTCCTCTCTTCACTTCCACCCACTCCTCCTCTTCCTCCTCACATCATCCTCGTTATTTTAAAACTAAAACCTCTTTCTGAATTAAACCCTGATAAAAACTGAGACTCCACAGCAGGTTTTTCCCACACTCACCTCCTCCCCTCCCAGGCTCCTCTCTATCGGCCTCCATTTGCATGACAGTCCACTGCTGGACTTCAAAGGCCTCCATCAAAGGGACGGAGACCATCCGACAAAATGATAGAAAACAGCTAATATGTCCTCAGAGACACGGCAGACCGAGCCATCCATCATTTTTTAATCATGACACTTTCAATATGATCTTTTCTTCAGACACGTTTATTTAGCGAGCTTGAATTTCTTTTTCAAAAAGCTGAAATTTAAATGGAAGAAATCTTAAAATGTGAACTCGAACTGAGAAAAAAAATCTGATATCAAAGTGTTTATAATTAAAATGCATGCAATTACAATCTAAACACGTATATCACATATTAAATATCAAATAAATAAACTCATTAAAAGTTTAACAAACAAAAGACTTTGTAAATCATCAGGCTTTAAACGTTTTTGTAAAAATGATCCATTTCTTGATGAATTCTACATTTAAGGGGAAACTTTTTCTTCATGTGGACAAAATGTATAAAGATCATGAACGAAGCATTTAAATTTTGGATTCCTATTTGTTTAATCCGTATGAAGAGAGTGTAAATAAAACATCATCTGTGTTCATCAAAGTATTTAAAGGGTTAAACTATTTATCTTGAGTAATCAGCTGATCTGTTAGGAGGTTAATATTGATCATTTTCCTCTGATTTATATGCCTGTCTGTGAGACACATTTCCCTCATTTTAGTCTCCAGATTTAATGATTTCTAATAAATGATTCAAATCTGAGTATTTCACAGGCAGATGAACAGAAGCAGCTTTTCACTTTAGGTTAATAATTTTTTTCTCTGTCAAAGTTCATATAGTGTTTATTTGTGCAGCATCATTCAAATATAATAACTAAAATAAAACTGTGTTTAAAAAGAGGATAACTGGACGAAAAATAAAATAACTAATATTTACAGGTCAAACACATTTTTCCTTTGTTTTATTTATTTATCATTCTCAAATTTGTGTTTTTAGATGTTTTCATCTACCATATATCTTAATGAATTACTCATATTAATATTATACCTTTGAACTTAAGAAATTATCTGTTGCAGTTCATGTAAAATATGAAATGAAATGTGGAAAAGATAAAAACTTTTTAGTGTTTTGTAAAAACGTTATTTTTTACTTCAAAGTACAAATAAAGTTAAAATAAAATGAATCCCAATCTGTTAAATTTTGTAAGAAACCGTTTCATATTAAAATCAAGTATTTTTTTAATTTTGTTTTTTCAATTTAGTTTAATTTAACATGGTTTTATAAATATAAATAATATAAATTATAAAAGCAGATTAAATATATTTTACTCCATTTAATCTCAAACAGAGAATAAAAAATAGAAACAAGAATCTTAAATATGTATAAAAATAAAAAAATGCAGCTCTGGAGGAAAAAGGGGTCGATAAAGGAAACATCCAGGACAAAGGAAGGAGGAAGGTCGAGTGGAGGTCAGCAGCAGCTTCGTCTCCTTCCTGATCTGAAAGTAAAAAGAAAGAGGACGCGACCGTTTCACAGCACACTGACAGAAGCTAATGCGAGGCTTCAGTGGGTTTAAATATCTTATAACATTAAAGTTCGGATGATTTGTGGAGCTGCAGTGTAGGAGAGGAGGAGAAACTCTTCGCTCATTTTACCCTGGAGACGGTGATGATGTTTGATCAAATAGATTTATATGTTTATTGAATTATTGTAGCCTGTATACAAAAGAAAGAGAGAGGGGCGTAGCCACGGTGACGGCACTCGCTGTAACATTTTGAGGCGTCAGCGTTGCTGTTTTGGATGCTGCCATGTTTGATTTTTGGAGTTAGACGTTGAGCATATTTGGATGAGAGGGTGGACTGCGAGTGTATCCCTGCTAATATGAAAGCTACATCAAAGTGATCTACATTTTAACGAATCAATCACTATGATAAAAAAAAAAAAACATGTACGTCATTCTGCACGATGAGTATTTTTACTTTAGGTACTTAAGATCGATTTGGATGCTACAACTTTGAGTGAGAGTCTGAATAGTTACTTTGTCACTTTATAAAACAGTTATTTCATACAAAATGATGCTTAATTATTCCATAAAAAGTAAAATAAAATTATACTAAGAAAAACATTTCTTTGGAATTATATTAGAATCTGTTGTTTTAGTCCAGAATGCTGCTGCAAGGCTTTTAACTAAGACACGAAAAAGAGAGCACATTACACCAGTGTTACGTTCATTACACTGGCTTCCAGTACATTTCAGAATTCATTTTAAAATCTTGGTACTGACTTTTAAAGCTTTGAATTGTGATGCCCCTGCTTACATTTCTGATCTTTTAGAACCCCACGCTCCCTCTCGCAGCCTGAGATCATCTAATCAAAGGCTGTTGGTAGTCCCTCGAACATATTTTAAAACCAGAGGTGATAGATCTTTTAGAGCGGTGGCCCCCAGGTTGTGGAATGCTCTCCCTCCATCATTTCGTTGCCTTGATTGTATTTATTCTTTTAAAAAGCAGCTTAAGACTCATTTATTTAGATTGGCTTTTAATTAGATTTGTGCTGTGTGTTTTATTATTAATGTATTTTAT